>NW_028263383.1:13474711-14102711 GCF_051168715.1 Poecilia mexicana
AATACCTCTTCTTTTTAACATTCTCTTCCTCCTTTGTCTTTTTCAGAGAATGATGAGACAGGTGTGATGGATAGTTTGCTGGAAGCCCTGCAGTCTGGAGCTGCATTCAGAGAGCGTAGGAAGAGAGCGCCAAGACCCAGAGGTAAGTCTTATATCTCACATTTATCCCCAAATACAGACCATTAAATCTAATACTCCTCTTCTAATTCAGGACGGATGTCAGAAAATCAGTGGTTATAAAGGTCTTTTTTTTCTGTCCTTTTTCCTGTTCATTTTTGGTGGAAAACCACAATGAATGCATCCTGATAGTTTCATAGTTGGACTCTCATTTTCAGTTACATTCAAGATAGACTTAATAGTTCATGTAAAAACTTGTATTTCTTCTTGATTGTTTCTTTTTAGAGAGATTAGGTAACACTTTATTTGAAGGGGGTTGAATAAGACTGTCATGACACTGTCATAAACATGACATAACACCTGTCATGAACATCAATAAGTCTTCATGAATAGTTATGACATTTTTGGCGAGGTTAATAACAAGTTGTCATAACGAAGACATTTTGTCTAGATTAATGTCAAGTTGTCATAATGAAGACATTTTGAATAATGTCAACTTTGTATTAAAAGTGTCATTATTTACCGAATGATGCTTTATGACAACAGTCATAACTATTCATGAAGACTTATTGATGTCCATGACATGTTATGTCATGTTTATGACAGTGTCATAACAGTCTTATTCACCCCCCCTTCAAATAAAGTGTTACCGAGAGATTATATAGATGAACCCTGAGACGTTGCTTTTCTTGTGAGCAAACATTCTAATGTTGAGCTGTGGAATGTGTCTTTTACCACCGGGTTTGTTGCAAAAAAAAAAAAAAAAAAAAAAAAACTGTTGTGCTATGCTGTGTGCTTAGTCCATTATTTGTCCACTGCCCTCCCTACAGATAACTACCAGCAGACGGTCAGCCCCAGCTCCTTCCGCCAGGTTCTCAGACCCGTTAACTATGGTAAAAAAAAAAAAAAAAAAACAATTGTCAAAAGAACACTTTCAAAGCTCTGAGCATTCTCAGCTTTCTTCATCTGCCATTGCGAATCTGCATTTAAGCAAGTTTTGCATGTGTCACATTGCAAATTTGTCCTGCTGTAGATATGCCCTGCTTATCTTGTGCTTCACGTCTTTCTTTTTTTTTTTTTTTCTTTTACCTTGCGTACATCTTTCAAGCATTTGAAAGAAAATCGGCCTGAGTGAGTTGGTGGAGCGTGCAAACTGAGAGAGAGAGAGTGGTGGCATTGAGAGTCGTGTGTGGGCTGCTCTGAACTTTCTCTTGAACGTGGTGCTTTGAGTAAATTGTTTGGTCTTTGAATGCACATTTAATCTTTGGCGTTATTTAAATTGAATATTTTTTTGTCTTGAATTTCTTTTGTGTGTGTGTGTGTCGGGGTGTGTGCGTGTGTGTGTGTGTGTGTGCTGACTTCTGTACAGCTTTGTTTTCAAAACCGAAGAAAGATTGTGACATAAATTAGGTGGAAACTATTCAGGAGAGAAAGCATAGCTAAAATCATACTCTCATATTTAGAGGCTTCATTTCTAAGTGAGTGTCTGAGCGTCCATCTTGGATGTATATATAATTACTTTCCATGAACTCCCTGTATAATAATCATAGTTGTGAACAGATATTGTTTCATGTGTTTTTTCAGACTTCTTTTCTAAAGGGATCATCCACTAAGGTATTTAAAGAATGATCTTGTTACTCTTATTACATCTTATTAGTTGTAATTGGAATCCCAGTGGGCTTGGCGTAAGCACGAATGAATAAAATTATTTGCGCACAATCCGCCCACATCATTGATGGGTGTGATAAAGGGTGTTGCTCTGTTGTTCTGCTAGAGTATATCTGAAATTAGATTGGAAAGGGACACAGGGGAAGGATATATGTGGGGTGGGAGGAAAGTGACGGATAGATGGAGCTGTAACAGTAGAGATGGTGTGAGGAAGATGCAGAAGGCCAGATTTTAAGGGTGAGATTGTGCAGTTGTGTGGGCGAAACAGACTGGACTTGGTCTTGCGAGGATGTGTGCGCAAGTGAGAGAGGGACTGTAACAGGGAACGAGCTAGAAATATGTTTTATTAAGAGGAGATTAGAGTAAAAAATACAGTGCCTACTAAAAACGGAGCCCCTGTTCAGAGTCCATGCTGTGAGAAGACCCCATGGTGTGGTGGCAAGGTAAGAAGGTACTAAAAGGTTGCTGACCCAACTGCCCCCTGCTGGCAGCTTCAGACACATCCTTGTTGTCTAATAAAGCTCAAGGCTTTTGCTTGTCACTGCAGGCATCATACTCACTGCCAGCCTCCCAAAGCAACCACAGCTAATTACTTTTCTCTGCCCAGCCCCAGCACCAGCTCAGCCCTCTCAGTGCCCATTCATCTTAATTTCCCCCTCTCTGCCATCTGCCTCCTAAATAACACTCCTCCTCATTTCCCTACCATCCCATATCCCTGCTGTCTTCTTCTATACTCTCATGGCCAGGCAATGGCCCTACCCATACATAATTGCCTGTTATTGGTATGGAGCCTCTCCGCTGCTGCTGCCTCGCCCCGGACCCCCTCCATCACCCCGTTTCCTTTCTCTCTCCTCTACTCCTACAGAGATTCAGGCCTTAATTGCCCTGGGTTTAGCTGCCGGAGTGAGTGAAAGCCGTATGACCCTCTTTGTTTATTTGGGAAGTCATGACGTTTAGTCAGAGGCGCAGGTTTTTTTTCACTTTCATACCACCCAGCCTAGATGTTTTAAATACCCTTTAATAAAAGAGCATTGGCTTTTGCTGCACTCCAGGGAAGCAGGGAGGAGAATTAAGGAGTGAACATCTAAATCAGAAGATATGGCCATGAATGAAGGGGAAGATTTGGTTAAGTAACTAAAGGATTACAAAAGGCCACTCTTTACAACATTAAAATAATTTATTGTTTTTTTTTTAATAAGTTATTGTAATCTCTGGCCTGGCTTGTCTTCTGTTCCTCAGTTTCTCTCTCAGCCTCTTTCTTTTCTCTTGTCTCGTCGCCAGACCCACCCTTACAGCAGCTCAGCTCACTTTGACTTGAGCCAGCAGCAAAGGTGTTTTTTGGCTGGGCTTGCTGTCTTCGTAAGCACACATATACAAACACAAACGGCCATAAAGGCGCACGGACACACCTGCTGACTTTAGGGGATGAAGGTAAGCAGGCTTTGGGCTGGCTGTGGCCTGGTTTAGGATAAGGCTGTGGGGCTCTGCGGCTCCTGAGCTCTCTAAATTGGATCGGGCTCCACAGAATGATGGATCGATGGTGGTTTGCCACACAGGTGTAAGATCCTTTATTGAATCTATAAAGAAGGCGACGGTTTTTAACTGTCTCCTTTTGAAAACATCTCTTCAGTCCCCACCTGGAATGTCCTGTCACAACCTTTCTGTTTCCCAAGCTGCATGAAAGCGTGTACATGTGGGAGGGAATCAAACAACTACACACCCTGTTGTGTTTGACAGAGAGGAAGAGCTTCCACGACTCTTTAAACAGAGGAAGTCGGAGGACCGCTAAGAACATGTGCTGGCTGTAATAATTTTGCCCTAGACTGATCTTTTATGATGAGTAAGGTCAGGTACACTTCTTTGCTTAAGCGCAATTACCTTAAATGTCTTTAGTGACACCTGACCTAACAATTATTGTATGTGGTCTGACTCTGAACTAGAGCTTGAAGTTGATGTAAAGGTCACTTCACAAAGGCCGTGAATCCTGTCACCAGATAGACGAGTTATTTTTCCCTACTTGCAGCTGAAAGATCGTTAGCATAAAAGCAAACCTTTAGTTTTTGTCATTTTTTTTTCTCACAATATATCTGCAGAGTCAACTTTATAACCCTTTTTACTGAATTTATGTCATATACAACGTCACCGCTTTGGTTTTCTCAGGTTTGTATTTGATGGAGGACTAAATGGCTTTGGTGTAGATGCAAATAATACTTAAAAAATGGAATAATAAGAGTAATTTTAGACTCAGCCTGCAGTCTAAAATTTCTGGGAAGGAGATGTGCTGCAGAACATTATTAGGATGAATCTGGAAGGAATGTGAAGTTGAACTGAAAGTCATAAAAAGTAGAATTAAGTAAAGGGAATTTGTTTCTTTGCAGCTCTGTGTGTTCTCTTTCACATGTGAAACACTAGAAGTGAGATGCCGAAGCTCCAGAGGAATGCTGTTAGATTCTTTCCTATTTGATTTGGCCTCTTATAGACTGTGATATGTGGAATCCACTGTGGGCTAACTGTATCCTGAAGAATGTGTTTGCGCTTTTTCATTCTTCTTTCACATCCTTGTCTCTCCATATCATTGTCTATTACATAAGATAGCTTTCCTCCAAAGTTCCCAAGTCTAGTCTTTACTTTTTGACTTTGCCTCGTCTTCACTTCATCGGCTCCCTTGCCTTGCTACTTTCCCCCAGACATGACATAAGCAGAAAAGGAGCGGGGTTATTAAATCGTTTCAGTGAGCTCGAAACAAAAAAAAAAAAAAAAAGGAGGAGCAGAGACTCTTTCCTACATTGATCTATTTCAATTGATGCAAGACATCATGGTTTCAAAAGTGTAACTGGAGAAGCTGCTGATTTATCTGCATTTAGTCACAATATATCATTCACACATCACATGCTGCATGTGCGCTTTTCATTACAGTGACAGATTATTGCCAAGCAACTTCTGTTATCAGTGTTCACTTTCTCACATAAATGTTTTAACTTTTGCATATATTCATAGAAAATAGCTATTTAAGCCGTGGTTAAAGTAGATGCACGATCAGCCTTTTTGTGATCAAAACTGATTGCTGGCTTCCTGTATGCGTTTTTTTATTTGTTTGTTTGGGTTTGTTTTTAAAAAAGCTCTGTTTTTCACCTTGTTGGCTATGTGAGTGTATGGCATAATGGATGCTCCACTGTTATAATCGTAAGCAAATGAGTGGGGATTTGTAGAACATTAAGTTCTGTAGCATCTTTGAAGTATATGTCACTTTTGATGTGCTTCCAGTTTGAATGGTTTGGTGTTCTGGGATAAGTGTCCTGGAATTAGATTTTTAATTATTTCATGATGAGGTGCATTGTTTTTGCACAATCTCACTGCCTTTGTTTTGTTTTTTTGTTGTTGTTGTTTTTGTTTTCTTTTTTAGTATCTTTTTAAGGTGTTTTTTGTTTTTTATCTTTTTAAATGTATTTATTTATTTATTTATTTATTTTTACAAAATTAAATGTATAATTTAAATGCTGTGTAAGTGTCCCAAAGTTGTTGGCTATTTTGGCTGACCTAGCCAGACAGTATAGGTCAAACCATCAATTCATGTTCAAGTTTCAGACATTTTGGAATCTTAAGATCAGCGATTCTTTTACCGATAAAAAAGAATCGCGAACGCTCTGTCTGCACCGATGCAGACAGAGCGTTCGCATAGTGTTGCGTGAGATTGAGTAATTCTCCTTTTGTGTCATTGCTGCCATATTCAAGTAGCAGTTTTGTAAATTTTGCAACAGCGTTGCATGTGTGTGGAGCCCGACATCTACAAAACTCATGATGAATTTTCCAGCATCTTAAATAATGCTGTGACCCCCTGACTTTCCTGGTGATCAAGTTGTATATTCTGTAGTGTTGTTTGCCTAAGGCAGTCCATCTTCTGACAGGATTTAAATGTGACACAGAGCTGAAAGGACTATGATGCATAAGAATGGGGAAAAATGTGCTGCAAGTTGTTTGATACAGAAATTAGTTTTGAATCTAATCAAAATGGAAGGAATTTCAAGATTATCCCTATTTGTGAATCATGTCCTTAAACCTTATTGTTTTTTTTATTATTAAATTATATGAAGTATATGTTGCTTGTTGATGTGTTATTACACATCAAAATGAGAGTAGGAAAACGTGTTTTGTTTTTTTTTTGGGTTTTTTTGCCACATTTCATGCTTATTACCAAAACAGCCTAATCAAGAAAAAAATATCCTTTTACTTTTATGACCTGCTGATCTGAACAAGATGTGGACTATTATTACTTATTATTATCATAAAATGTTTTTTATGATGGAAAAAAACATTCTGGTTAATATTCTGAAAGTTCTGTGTTGTAGATTTTTTATAGTTTTTACAACAGTATTTGTGATTGTATGATTTTTACTCTAGTGACAGCCTCATAATCAATCACCAAAAACCAGAGCAGTGGATTTTTAAACACTTTTTATCATCACTTTTATTATTATTGCAACAAACGGTAAAATCTTACGTTCACATTGCTTCCCCCTAATTGAAACATCTCTATTTTTAAACCTGTGAGGAGAGAATGTCAAACGCTGATTTCCGGGTCAAAGCAATATCTGCGTTTTTGCCTCGGACACGTGTCCGCCTCTCTGTACTCATGTAAAGAGTCATCTGGCCACTCCGAGTCTCAGAATCAGCACTGTTGAATGCTGCTTTAGATGTTTAATTTCCCTTGTACTCAAAGGTACATGCAGATGGCCACATGTACTTTGACACGCCTTTGTCTCTGTCTGTCCATTTGAAAGGCTACAGTTGGTGTGTGCTGGTTTGAGCCTGTGCACACACACAGTGAACAGATGGAGCAAGAGGGCACCTTAACAAAGTGGCTTGTGTAATTAGATCTAGCCTGTGCTGTGTGACTTATGGAATAATAATTGAAGGCTGTAAAAAAGCAAAACTGAAAGATTTGTCTAACTTTTTTATTTTGGTTTTGATGTGAACTCTCTTGCTGCATGGTGACGCAGATACATTTGGACATGGGACATTATACTACAGTCTGGTCTGTCGGCTCTGTGGATTTATGTTAAGTAATCTACCACCATCCACACACACAGGCCCTCCTCTCGTACCTTTAAATTTACAACAGCTAAATTGGTAAATATATATAGTGTATCTGAAAGGACACCATATGCCGTGTGCGATTTGGATTATGGTTTTCTATTTCCCACATCATTCTCGACGTGGCCGTAATGGTGTTTGCCTCTTTTTCTGCTTTTAAAATCAAGGACGCGTGTATCGAAAAATCTCTTTTTACTTGCTTGGCTGATGTGCAATTTGTCTCTAACTTTCAGAAGTGTTTTTTTTATGCATATATGGAACCTTTCTGCCAACATGAAGTTGTGTTAACAATAATCATGTCAGCATAACCCTTTGTATGTGCTACCTGAGTTAATTGTTCAGCTTTCACAATGGTAGAAAATGAGAAAGTGAATTAGTATGCTATATATTCTCATATTCCGTTGACTTGATGAAGAGTTTAGTGTAAAGGAGAGCAGAGCTGACACACATGCGTGCAGAAATCACCATCCATTCACCACACTTAAAAAAAAAAAAAGTAAAAAAAAAAGACGATGGCAAACACCTCAGCACTCTGGTCCCTCTCTCTGTGCTGTACGTCCTGCGTTTTTAGCCGGAGTCCTAAGCCGATCAGGCTCCTCAGATATCCACTTTTAGCTGGATTATGAAGAAGCCTGGCTGTAATAAGGGCTGTGAGTCGTGAAATAGAAAGTGGTGTTCAGCATGTTGAGCCAAGGACCCTAATCAGTCCATTCACACCAGCTCAGGCCCCGAGTCGCAGGTGAAGCTGCTAATGTGGGATTTCTATTCAGCACTCTTCTGATATCCCCTCACATTCTTTCTTATTTTCTAAATGCAATGATAAAACCATGTGCCGCATGATGACATCCAGAAAAGAGAAGGCGATTTATTATGTTAAATCACACATCTGTTTTGTGTCCAACTTTTTATCACCTATATTTTTTTAGAAGTTTTCCACGATTCAGATTTTTTTTTTTTCCTTCCTTTCTCTCTCTCGCTTTCTGTATTCCTCTTTCACAGAAACCTGTTATTTACACTGATTGAGACTAGGCTCTTATGCAGTGCTCTAGTTAATAATGCAGTGAGAAATGAAGTCATTTTCACCATGGCTTTGTGCTAATTAAATTTTACAGCAGTCTTATCGCTCCAGCCACACACACATTTCTGGTCCTCCCACATTTGCTAGTGCCAGCAGCTATGTCACATAGCCGTCAGGGAGAGAAGTAACGAGGGAGATAATTATATGAACTTATGTTGTTTTGGGCGGGAAGAGAGCATTATCATACCTTTACATCTTGGCTCACTCTAAGGGGAGCTGGCAGGTCTCTGGTCAGACCTTTGGTAAGATTGTGAAATGCTAAGTAAACATTTTTTTTTCTATCAAATACAACATTTCTTTTATTTGTTTGGATTCTGAGAAAACCAGTTCTCTGTTATTGTTCTTCAGACTGCAGTCTTAAATGGTTAAAATGTGGACCTTGGCAGAAATACACGTTTTTCTGTTTTCATGTGATATGATTGTTTCTACTCAACTGTTGTAACTTAAAAGAATAAAAGCACAGGCACAATTTCATCAAGGGTAATTTAAAAAAAAAAATAAAGAAAAGGTAAAGTGTGATTGAAAATTGGATTTACCTTCCCTCAATAATTTATTTAGCGAGCTGTGTCTAGTGCGCCATTTTCACACAGAAGTAGAAACAGATATCAAGGCTCCGTCTGCAGTTGATTCCCTGGACCACTTCAGACTGTGCTGATAATCACGTTCTTCCAAACTGCCTCATCTCTGCGTCGCTCTCTCTGGCAGTCATTTCTGCTGCCACTCCAACAGCCGAGTGTCTCTTCACTGGGGCAGAAGCTCTTAGTGCAGCAACGGGAAATTGAACGCCGACAGAACGAGGAGGCCAGCCCTTAGGCAGCAAGATCTGTTTGATGCAGGATTCTCTCAGAGAGTGCGGTTTTGGCTTTCCTGATTTGCAGCGATGCCACCCCTTTTATGTCCATGCGCTCCCTCGTTCACACATTTGACTGTGTTCAGCTACATGCACAGACTGGTACTTGTGCACTCATACACACACTCACGCGCACACACACACGCACACACTGAGCCTTGAAGGACAGGGCCATGTATGCGCTTCTGGCCTCTGGGCTAAAGAGCTTCATTAGTCTGGCACTAGCTTTGATTAGATTCCTCAGGGGTGCAAATTAGCAAAACAAGTTGAAGTGATCCTCTGAAGCAATGCTCTGAGATTTCTGCTGATATCTGAACTCTTTATATTACAGTTTTTGCACCATCTAAGTTTTACCTTTAAATCAAAGTAATGTAAAATAGTCATATTATTTTCAGCCTTATCCAAAAAAGCTTTAAATCATTTAATACAGTGAAGAAACAGTCTGTGTCCTTTGTGGTGGTGGCATGTCTTGTCAGGATGGTGACTGAAGGATCTCACTAACTGGGAGAATAGACCTGTTCTTCATTCATGTGGTCTTTACAGCCATTGTGATCCGTCTATCAGATTCTTGTTGCATCGTTGAAAACGATACAATGGGAGACTAAAGGACTTCTGAACCATGCACGGAAGAATCAAGACAACACTCCAGGCATGCTTTTGATGAGGGCGTAACATGATGTAAAGCTCAGAAAAGTAGATTTTACCAATAATGCCCCTTTAAAACTTCCAAAAAAAGATGTTTATAATCATTTCATAGCTTTTAAGCTCTGAAACAAGATTAAAAAGGTTTTACTTGAGAAAAGGTTTGTGATGATCCACAGATTTTTCTTAACTGGAGCCAATGAGTTGTCTCATAGGAACTATAACTGCATTCACATGCTGAAGCAGCTGCAGAAGTGCGTCGGCTTTATTCAAACTTAAAATCTGTGAGCGATCAAAAATCCTGGGCATTTGCGATTGCTTTTATCTGCATCTCTGGACATAAAATATTCTAACTTTACTGGTCTCTTTAACAGACATTGGTGAGGTCGTTACTCTTCCTCCATCTCGGTAGAAACTCAGAAAGAGGAAATGCATGCTTTAATTGGATATTTTCACTAGGATAGTTACGGAGAAGTAAAAACTGGGAGAAGACTGAAATAAAATTCTGGAGCTATTCATGCATCCTTCTATTGTCTATACTCAATTGTCCTTGCGGGGTCACGGGAGATCGATGCATTTTCACAGTACACCCTGGAAAGGTTGTCAGTCTGGGCATATTCAGCAGGGAGAAATGTTTGACATCGGCGCTTTACAAACCACCACCTCTAGTTCAAAGTCCATCCCAAAAAAATCCTTCCTACAAAGGCTGTTTTCTGAACACATTCCTGTGCAGTTTTTTTTTTTTTTTTTTTTTCCGCCTTGGTTCCTGCATTGTAAAGCAGCGGGGAGAAGCACAATCCCAGATAATTTCTGAAAAGATTCTTGCACTGGAAACACATCTCGTGTTGCTCATCTGTTCTCAAATGTTTTTAGATTGAATGATTATGTATTTTTGTTTGTTTGGATGTATTAGCTGACGTCTTGTTGTTAGTCTGGTTTTATCGCAGATTCTGTAGATCAGGTCGTAATTAGGTATTGGTGTCAAGTTGAACTCAGCCTTCAGATAATTGTGTTTAGCCATAGTTAATTCACAACTTAACAAAGAAGCAATTCCATTTTACACTTAAGGCCAGATGGATTTTCACACCTAGAAGACAGATTTTGTATTTTTTTTTCTTTTTGCCCTTGTTGTCTTTGTCTTTGAAATTTAAGAGAGTAACAAACGGATAAAATCTAAAATAGGGCAAATACCTTTTCACAGCTCTAAAAAAACACCTTGTTCAATCCACAGTGTTTTGGAATGTTTTTGATGCTTTTACTTTGTTTAAATGTGTTTTAGTTAGATTGTTCAATCTGCTTGTAACAAGGGTTGCCTTGTTTTTGTGTACCTGCTAATATGTATGTGACATTATTTAGTCAGTAGCACCTGGGTGTGAATGGGTTAATTTATCTGTCAGGACATTAATGTGTGGAGTTGTAGCTTGTGGATGTGCATGGTGTGAGACTGTTTTTCATTCAGGTGAGCTGCTGCCTTTTCTGTAATAGCCATACTTGACATTTCTCTCTCCTGCAGCCTGTGGAGACTAGCACATGCTTTCCATTCCAGTTGAACCCATTAAGGCTTTCTCTTCTGTACTGCATCCACTGGTCTGTCCTTTGGCAGGGCCCTTCTGAATGTCAAAACCTACTGCTTAGCATCACAATAAAGCAGGTACTGGACAGAGAAGCAAAGGAAAAGGAACTTGCTGCTGACATGTAAAGGGCATGGGTAGAAAGATTACTTTAGAAAGTTATTGCTTTGCAGGCTGGTATTTTTCTCTGTCTCCACATTTCTGTTTTTGAGACATCGTGTGACGGTGATGTAAAGATTTTCTAGATTTAACAATAGAACTTAGCAAAATGGCTTTTATATATTCTGTGAAGCAATTAGGTGTATTTTATATTGACTGGCTGAAGGTTGAAAAGAAACCTTGGAAAAACCGTTTTGGAAAATAAAGGGGAATAAATGGAATGACTTTGTTCATAAATAACAGTTCGACCCATTTGTACTGTTTGAGGTTTAAGTAATTAGTGTTGACATTGAAGAGCTGTAGCATTCAGCTGAGTGATTTCAGACGTTTCTGAGTTTAACATGTTTGGTGGCATTGCTTTGAAAACATTGTTTCTGATGCTTTATTATTCTCTTCCAACTTCAAATTTATTATTTTTCATTCAGTGCTCCAGATGAAAAAAAAGTTGTCAAGATTTGCAATATTGTTGTCTTTAATTAATCTAATAGGAACCCTATAGGAAGAAAACTAGTTAAAAATGGAACAAAAACCGTTTCAAAAGTTTTATCAGCAAAGTCTAGTGATGCTCCAGGATGCTTTGGGGTTTTATAATGGCTCTTTTGAAAGTATTTAACAAATGTGAATGCATATAATAAAATCAAAATTATATCCAGTGGATGTAATTGTTTTGCTTTTCACTCCTTTATGTATGAGACTAAACTTGATTTGTTTAGTCTCATACTAAACACTTGATTTATTTTTTCTAAATGGGGAGATAATTAGTGTGGCTGGTTTGAATGGTAATTGCAGAGTCAACGGGAAAGAAAAGAGACTATAAATGCACTTTACAGTTAGTTTTGTGTTTCTCAAAGCACGGTGGCACACACACACACACACTCATTCTATTAAATAAGCAGGACCATCATCTCCAACCAGACCAAATTATTTTTAGCTTTTGCTTTGATATAAATTCACAATTGAACAGAATATTGCTTGTTTCCCTTAATTTTCTGGTAAAAGCAAAACATGTGGAGCAGGGGTGTTGACATATTTTACTGCATTAGCTTTAGTCTTTTGTGTGCCTCATTATTCTCACTTTGAGTTTCCCCTTTCCTTTGTCTGGGACTGCTCCACACACACGGACAGCTTCTAAATGCTGCCACGCCAAAGTCATTGAGTTTTTCTGCAATGATACAAACGAAAACACGCACTTGCATCTTATTTGGATGCATTGTCAATTTTTCAATGCAATCCCTTCACATACCACATGATGCATGGTTAATCAGGGTTTAAATGTTTATTCATTTTTGTAACCTCAGCCTCTTGAATTCCAAATCATAAGTCAAAAGTTAAGACTTTTATTGCAGTTTAATTTTACATTTTGATTTTGCATATAAATTGTGCAAGAGAAACTTTGTTCTCCTTACTCCTGTAGGTCATAAAGCTTTGTGATTTAGTTCATATACCCCGGACACGCATTCTATCTAGTCTCTCGCAGAGCAAATACAAACTAAAATATTCTGGAATATTAACATTATAGTTAAAAGATGACAGTGTAATTATACTCTGACCTTCATCTTTCAAAGACGACTTGATGAAATTGAATAGCATATTTATTTGCTTTGTCAACTACAGAGAAAGAATAAAGGTTAAAAATATAATTTATTAGGATTTTATCTTGCATTTTTTATACTTTACATCTCTGAGAGTCCATTAGTTTATTTTTTCTCTTTTAACCAAAATAAATTTGTTGTAGTTTGAGAATGTTGTCAGAAAAGAAAAGCCCAGAATGTCATGCATTACTGAATTATTATGGACAAGGGGATACAAATACATTACTTGTTCATTTTTAAAGTTTAAACTATACTGGATATGGTCTCTGGTGTCTGATGGTACCCCACCGATAATGTTAGATAAGAAATTTTCCCCTTTTCCTTTTGATTGACAAACTGATGAAAAATCATAAATAATTAACTGATCATATGAATAATTCAATTTTACTATGAGTTGCATGTTCCACATACCTGCTGAAGTAGAGCTTGTCATGTTCCAGACATTTTTTCTAACTAATTTTGGGCTCTGGACTCTGAGTTTAAGGTAAAATCTCTTTGATCGCAAAGGCGCTAATCCTGTGTTTGTATTATTGTTATTTTTAAAACTCAGAAAATTTACTAAATACTACTCTGCTCATTTTTACTACACATTTGAATCAATACTAAACTGGCATGTATCTACATGTCAGTTGAATTCCCCTTTAATATGAGTTTACTATGCATTTCACTCTCCTGCAGAGGAAACAACCGTTTTAGCACCTTTAAATATTTCCCTTGTAGTATGAGTTTAGGTAAATTATCCATCCATAGAAACTCAAGGACCTTTGGTTCAATCTTTGATGGCAATTAGTGCCAATCCTTCTCATGAAGCAAAACATAAATGGCAACCTAACATTGCCTTTGTAGATATTAACTCTTTTCCGCTGAATTTTCTGACAGCTTTTTACTGATGTGAACAGAACCAGTGTGAACCAGTTCTACTTCACCTGACATCCAGCTCATTGGCATAGCTATCAGATCTGAAATACCTCCATATGTTTTCTAAGTAAACTCAGTACTGAAGGCACAGTTATTTGAACCTATTTAATTAATTTCCTGTGAGGTGAACGAAAGTGTGGATAACAGTTTACATGTCAAGTACATGTCTGAGACAAATGCTGGGGAATCTCTCCATCGTATGTTAAGTGACTCTGCATGGCTTAGTACTTGGTAAAAACAAAAAAAGATGACTTTTGGATGAGAAGTCAAAATACCCCCTTCTTTCTTACTGCTTACAAGCACAGTCATACAGGCTGTGCATTGTCTTGACACTGGATTAGAATAACTCTTATAGTTTATGTGCATGTGTTTTAAGTGAAACTATAAAACAAATATCAACACTGCACCCCATCACATGTATGGAGTAGCTACCATCCATTAAGCAGGACTCTTGCGGTTTTCTCCTATTAGCTGTTGTTTCCACGGTTGCTGACTGGTTGCTGAGCCAGGCTGCTAAGAGTGGTTTAGTCACTGCTGTCAGGAATTTCAAGCAGGCTCTTTCCTGCTTGCTGTTTGAAGAGGATTTGTGTGTGTGCCCTGTGTAGGCTGCCTGGTGCTGGAGGACGAGCAGAGGTCCTCTCTAAAGGCCTGGCTCTGACCTCTCTTTTTTGATGTCCTGAAGGACAGAGGGAGCACAGGTTGAGCATGCTGGGTTTTTATTTACCTTGTCATGTTTAGAACTTCAATGATGTCGGGTTAAGGTAACGGGCAGTGACGTGCTGAAAAAGTTCCGAGGGAATAAGCTAACTGGAAGTCGATATGTTTACATTGCAAAGCCTCAAAATAATAAATACATTATTAATATACATTTGGAACTACATGATCAGTAGAAATGGCAATGTGTAATAATAATGTTTTGCAGATGTCCTGAATTTGCATGTTGAAACCTGGTCCTCTTCTACACCTCCACAGCGTTCCATGTAATATGGAGATTTACCTTTCCTGAAGAAAGAGATTTTTATAGTCCTACATTTTATGTTCATGTGAAGGCAGCATTTTCTCTATTTTTGCACATATTTGCTTGTTATTTATCCTTGTCTCACTTCATCCTCACTAAGCCCACTTGACAACATTTAAAATTAAAACATTGAATAAAATGTGAGGATTGGTAAGGATTACAACTGCAGTAGTAGCTCCTGTCTTTGTGTTTTCTAATTAGTCTTTTTTTTCCAGTAAATTGACTTTCATTAGTGCATATAGTGTCTGCAAGGTATTACTTCATATTAAATCATCCTTTTTTTGAGTAATTGTTGAAATGGTGTATAATAATTCAGTTGCAATGGGACATTTGTGCATGATAGATGTGATCTCTGACAGGCGACACTCATGCCACAGATATTTGACATGATTAAAACTCTGTTGCAATCTGTCATAACTGGAGATTACATTGCATTGTAGTTCTGATTCAGATAACTGAATGGGCGATGCATGATCATCACTGACTTAAAGAAGTTAATGTCCATACTTAACTAAAATACATCGCACAGCAGTTTGACCAGGTTATGAGTTTGTCTGTGCAAAACTTTCAACAGTCGATTCTTAAAAATAATTGTACATTTCTTAGGTTTTTCTAAACAGTCAATCTCAATTTTTTTTTCTTTGCTGTGAAGCCAGTAAAAAACATAGTATTCACTAGATTTATCTAACATGACCATTAGAACCTGCTTTTAAAACCAATTCAACATGCTCTTTGAAATTTATGCAATGATTACTAAATAAATATGATGATTAAGTAAAATATAGATTTTTATTTTTATTTTTGCACTGCTTGTGCTGACCTTGGAAAAATTAGGTTGATCTGCATTCATTACTAGACTGCATGTACACTGTTTAAAGGGATAGGACGTAAAAAAAACAAAAAAAAAAAACATCTTTCAGGAACACAGACTAAGAGACACGGTATTTAGAAAATCCTTGGAAGCAAGCTCAGCTTTTCAGCTTTATGTTTTGTGTGACACTACTTCTAGAAGCCTTAAGAAAATAACCCGTATTTGTCCTTTCGAAACACACAAGTATACACTGACACAGCTGTAGCGGGCCCTGGATAAAGTCGGCCTTTGCTGTTCTTGTAGTACCAGGCAGAGCGTAAGACTGGCCCTCTACCTCTGGCTCAGAAGTGTGAGAGGGTTAATGAATGAGACTTACCCACAAAGGGCGATTTTAGAGAGACGACACAGACTGCCAGAGAACCATCTATCAGTCCGTACAGCAATTTGAGTCTGAACTAGACGAAGGAAGGTGTTTGGGCTCCAGCGGAGAAGAAATGATGTACCAGGGAGCTGAGTGATTATGTGACTCTCCCACATATGAGAGAAAGGCAGAACTAAAAAAAAAAAAAAAAAAAAGATCCCATATTATTTCGTAAAACATGCAAAGAGTTGTCTGTCTGTCGAGGCTTGTGAAAAATATGAAGTACCATAAGAAAGGACTGTTTCTTCCAAAATTAATATATAATAACTATTTTTTTTTTTGTGGAGGGGGGGTGTTGTCATTTTCCATTTAATTACCGTAATGACTTGCCCTCCAACACGTCAGTCACTCAGCGGTGGCATATTCTAAAAAATCGCCTTACTAGGACATGGATGACAAAATGTAGCACTTATCTTCCTTTTAATGGGTGATTATGCATCTCAGGTGTTAGAAGGAGAAAATGATGAGCACGAAAATAGATGAGGGACAGTGGAAAATCTTTGATCCTCTGCTTTCTGTGTAGTGGAATCAAAAATGAAACACTTAACGTTAAACCGCTGTGCTTTTCATGTGCAAATACAACATCACGCATTGACAGGTCACTCTGGCTCTGCAGCTGACTGGTTTGGATCTTACTTATGGAGTCTTTCTTCTCATTTGATGTCACTCATTATGTTTTGTCCCAGTTCCCAAGACTGAAGCATTCGCACAGAGATGAAAGAGGGTAAAGAAGTTGACATCCACTTTAATAGGCTTAAATGATTCTCTTTGAAGATTTAAACACTAACAAACAATAAATACAAACCAACTAAACTTTGCTCTCTTCTTAGTTTCAGATGGTTTTTATAGCTGTACTTCCTGAGAAAAAAAGACACATAAAAACACACAAAGTGGATATTTTCTTTTCCAGTAAGGGAAATGATTTGTGTAATTTTAACCAAAGATCATCCAATTCTAAAAAAAACAAACAAACAAAAAAATTGATTGTGTTACTTTACATGCAATTCTTCTTGGAGGTGTTTTGTTTTGTGCAAAAGCAATTGAAAAAAGTTGAAAATGCTTAGACATAAGCGTTTGCCAAAATTAGACAGGACTTCAAGCAAAATAATCTCTTTTGTATTAAAAATTATATAAATTCAGATGTAGTGAACGGAGTAGATGTCAACAGCTAGTAAGACACATTCCTTTGTGATTATTCTGCTGGAAGTTTATTTAATAACCTGATGCCTAAAAAAAAGAATACAACACAGGATGTCTATCAACTCACAGTTGCAAAAATGTTACAACCAATATTGTTGCAAGAACAGTGATTGCTATTTCTAAAAAAAAAAAATGAAGAGAAACTAATACTAATACCTGACATGTCATGGTTATTTTGACATAGTTAAAGGACTGGCTTATTACTTGGAGAACTCCTAAACAAAGCACTAATTGTACATTGTAAAAGTACATTGTCAGAAAATTACAGTAATTTTTCTGCACACCGACTTGTACACAAAACAAAACATACAAGTCTTGATACACTACTGGTTTCATTTGGCAGAAATACACTTCCCTCCCCTTAATCTTAACTTCCGAGGATCAAAGGATCAGACGGCCCAAATACCAGAAAATGCCGCTTTCATTCTCTATGTTGTGGCCAAATTGATTCCTAGAGACAGATAACTAAAATCTGACCAGATAAAATGTAAGTCTGCCAACTGCTTGATGCCACAAGAGGCAAAGCAAACATATATATATATATATATATATATATATATATATATATATATAAAAAAAAAAAATTCCCCTCTCACCCTCCGTGGGTGGTCTCTTTCATCCTCTGAGCTCGGGTCCTCTACCAGAGGCCTGGGAGCTTGAGGGTTCTGCGCAGTATCTTGGCTGTGCCTAGAACTGCACATTTCTGGACTGAGATGTCTGATGTTGTTCCTGGGATCTGTTTGAGCCACTGCTCCAGTTTGGGGGTGACTGCCCCGAGGGCCCCGATGACCACAGGCACCACTGTGGTCTTCACCTTCCAGGCCTTCTCCAGTTCCTCTCTGAGGCCCTGGTATTTCTCCAGTTTCTCATGCTCCTTTTTCCTGATGTTGTGGTCACTTGGTATTGCTACATCCACCACAACGGCTTTCCTCTGTTCTTTATCCACCACCACAATGTCCGGTTGGTTCGACATTACCATCTTGTCTGTCTGGATCTGGAAGTCCCACAGGATCTTAGCTCGGTCATTCTCCACCACCTTTGGGGGTGTCCCCCATTTTGACCTCGGGGCTTCCAGTCCATATTCTGCACAGATGTTCCTGTACACTATGCCCGCCACTTGGTTATGTCGTTCCATGTACGCTTTCCCTGCCAGCATCTTGCACCCTGCTGTTATGTGCTGGACTGTCTCAGAGGCCTCCTTGCACAACCTACACCTTGGGTCTTGTCTGGTGTGGTAGATCTGAGCTTCTATTGCTCTGGTGTTTAGGGCCTGTTCCTGGGCGGCCAGGATGAGGGCCTCCGTGCTGTCCTTGAGTCCAGCTTTCTCCAGCCATTGGTAGGATTTCCTGATATCAGCCACTTCAGTTATTTGTCGGTGGTACATCCCATGTAGGGGCTTGTCTTCCCATGATGGTTCCTCCAGCACCTCGTCCTCTGTTCCCCATTGCCTGAGACATTCGCTGAGCACCTCGTCCGTTGAGGCTTTGTCCTTGATGTATTTATGGATCTTAGATGTTTCATCCTGGACAGTGGCTCTCACACTCACTAGTCCTCTGCCTCCTTCCTTACGGCTTGTGTACAGTCTCAGGGTGCTGGATTTGGGGTGGAACCCTCCATGCATGGTTAGTAGCTTCCGAGTCTTAACATCCGTGGCCTTCATCTCTTCCATTGGCCAGCTAATTATTCCGGCAGGGTATCTGATTACTGGTAAGGCATAGCTGTTTATTGCACGGATCTTGTTCTTGCCATTGAGCTGGCTTCTCAGGACTTGCCTTATTCGTTGGAGGTATTTGGCTGTGGCTCCTTTCCTTGTGACCTCATCGAGGTTGCCATTTGCTTGTGGTATTCCCAGGTACTTGTAGCTGTGCTCTATGTCTGCTATCGTTCCCTCTGGGAGTGAGACCCCTTCTGTGCGGACGACCTTCCCTCTCTTTGTAACCATCCGGCCACACTTCTCTAGTCCGAATGACATCCCAATGTCAGTGCTGTAGATCCTGGTGGTGTGGATCAGTGAGTCAATGTCTCGCTCGCTCTTGGCGTACAGCTTGATGTCATCCATGTAGAGGAGGTGACTGATTGTGGCCCCATTCTTAAGTCGGTATCCGTAGCCAGTCTTGTTGATGATTTGGCTGAGGGGGTTCAGGCCTATGCAGAACAGCAGTGGGGACAGAGCATCTCCTTGGTATATGCCACATTTGATGGACACTTGTGCAAGCGGTTTGCAGTTGGCTTCAAGGGTGGTTTTCCACAGCCCCATCGAGTTTGCAATGAAGGCTCTTAGAGTCCTATTGATGTTGTACATCTCTAAGCATTCAATGATCCAGGTGTGTGGCATTGAGTCATAGGCTTTCTTGTAATCAATCCAAGCGGTGCACAGGTTGGTGTGTCGGGTTTTGCAGTCTCGGGCGACTGTGTGGTCTACAAGGAGTTGGTGTTTGGCTCCTCTTTGATAGTTCGTTCATTACTGGGGCTGCATACCCAGTCTCGGGGTGGGGAGTAGTTAACTCCCCCCTGACCTTACCTTTGGGCTCCTCCCTTATGCCGTAGCATTTGTGTTGTACCTCGTCAATCTCAAGTTGTGATAGCAGTTGCCGTTTGCGGATGTTGGAGCACTGAGCTACTAGTTGTTTGGCAGTCATTGTAGACTGTGGGTGTCGAAGTAACCATTCCACCCTCAGTCTTTGCATGTAACCCCTCTGACTAGGGTTACTTGAGTAGTAGCATTCCAACAGATCCATGTTTTCGTCTCTCGCCCATTTCCGTCTTGTTCCAGTAGCCCATTTTTCATCAAGGTGCTCTGGTTCCCCAGCACCTGACGCAGACCTTGTTTGGCCGGGCGACGTCTGAGCCGGCATGTCATGCTTATCAGTGTCTCTCATTGTATGAGGTAGGCTATATAGCTCCAAGGGTCTTGCCTAGGGACCCACACTGCATAGCTCAATTGCACTGTTGTAACTTGCCCCAACCTGGATTCGAACCCCGGTCTCCCAGGTGGTAGACTGGTGTCTTACCCACTGAGCTATACAGTCAGCTCTATATATATATATATATATATATATATATATATATATATATATATATATATATATATATATATATATATATATATATATATATATATATATATATTTTTTTTTTTTTTTTTGTACTTTGTATCAATTGGTTTTTTGAGACAAGTTACAGCCTAGCTCCTCTGAGTCAAACTGTCTAGAGTGTATGGGTCTGCACATCTTTCCTAATAGTGTTGTGTAGAATAGACTACAATGAAAGCGGGGGGGAAGGGTGTCAGAGCTGAGCTCAAAGTGAGGACTAATGGAATAAACAGCATTGGGAGACAGGTGTCTATTTCTTTCTTCTTTGTCACGCCTTCCCCCTCTGTCGGTTTTGAATGATGAAATTGGCAGTGATTTATAACAAATGTCAGTGACAGGCGCAGCAGACTGCTGCTTTGTCCCTGTCAAAGTCAAGTAGGGCCACGGGTAAGCAGCTTCACTTTTCAATCATTCCCTGTCTACTCATCTACCAACACCCCGAAATGACTTGTTCACCAAGTTGGAAAAGCTAAGATCCGTGGGACTGAAAGAAACGGACCAGACCAACGCCAGTTTACATTATCAAATACATTAGCGCACTTGTTTGGTTTGTGAATGAACCTTGCAAACTAGTTTTTAAATCATGGAAAAAGAAAGATAAGTTATACCAATATTTCTCTTGAAATTATTGTGGTTGTCCAGTGTGTTCTTGTGGGATGCAAGCAACTACAATATTTTATTGTGAGCAAACAATGTTTATTTAACATCTATTTTTAGGTACCTTTATCACAACTTGTTACAATGCAAGTTTTGCTAATTGATCTTTGTTTATTTATATATGGGCAAATGATATCAATCTAAAGTTTATAGAGAGAATCTGTTGAACCTCTTCATTGTTTTGTCCTTTACTGGTCTAGTATTTTGAATTTGAATAAATTCGATTTCTTTAAAGGTAAAATAAACTCGGGCTTTGCTTCGTTTTCATTCATTTTACTACTGAAATTTGTCATCGTTGTATTAGACACAAGCTGTCCCTTTTGTGCTTTCTTATGCAGTATTTTTTTCGAAATGCTTATTTATTAAAACTTGATAAAAGCATATCCAAGGTGATAATCATGAAAAGGCAAAAAAAAAAAAAAAGAATATGTGGCAACATTGTAACACAGGCCTTGCTATTATACATTATAATTGTTGTACTTGAGCATGAGAGCAGATGTAACACTTGTGCGTGTTATTAACTGTAGTTAGTAAATACGTGTTGAAAATTAAAATTAACAATTTAAATAATACAGTGTTGTCACATTTAAATTTAAGCCAAGAATAAGTCATACCACTGGCAGATTTGTTTAATATAAGTTTTTAATAAAAAATTTTGTGGCAGATCTATGTAATTTCCGATCAGAAACAAGCTTCTTGACTGAAAGAAAATAAGTTTAAATCATAATCTGTTGTCAATGGCCTATAAAAATGGTTAGGTGTTTAGCCAATCAGTTTAGGGTCACGACTGATTTCTCTATCTTTTTGAATGTCTTTACTCATAAGGAACAAGTGAAAGTATTATTAGACAAAGCACCTTTTCACCGTCCTTTGTTGCCAAACAATGACTTCATTCCAAAATTGTACCTGCTGAGCAGTACGAGCGTGCCTAATTTTAAAGCATACAATGCGTCAAGTTGAATGAGCACGTCTGAATTTTAACCGCCCTGAAAATCAGATTTCACGGATGACCTTTGTTTTTGCTCATGCTAGTGTGTACGTGCAGTCCTTCTGGTCACGTAAACATGCTGCCAGTGACGCATGGCAAATCGGCTGTTGATTATTTGAGGATTTGCAAGACGGAGCCACCTTTATGCCACCCCTAATTATCTGTCATTTCATTAAATATCCTTTATAGATTGTGATTTAATTTTTTTTTTCATCCTTCCTAATTTCTACCCTGGTGTTAATTTATGATGTAGACTTCTTGGTTAATTGCACATTTATTCAGAATGTGTTTGCATGGTGAGAGCTGATTTATTAGGTTGAAGAAAACCAGCTAAGGACCAGGGGTCTTTTGGTCTTTTTCAGCTGAAGTAAAGTTTGCATAGGAATATTAAAAAGACTGACACAAACCAGGGATAAACTGTCAAATGTGTTTTTTTTTTTTTTTTCTTTGCTAGTGTACAGATGACTAACCACAGACAGTATGAGCAAAGAATATTGCTAATTTGGATTGTATATTTTCTCTGAAGAAAAATAAACTTAACATTTTTTGACATATTAAACAGTTTTATTTAGTAATTCTGGGAGACTGGGTGGATCCAATTTTCTCATTGATTAATTTCATTTACTCCCAGTTACGCGCCTCAGCTTGCCTATGTACAACATACAAATTCTTGACTATCTACCATGGGACATTTTTGGATTTCTCCTTCATTTCAATTTTTTTCATAGTTGTGCTGTGATTTGGTAATGCCTACTGCAGAGCCATTTTTAAAAGTAGTAACATTTAGGATTGAACGGGACTTGCCTTCTTTGCAGCACTACATTTGTAGCCAAGAAAACTTTCCTCAGGCTACACATGCCCTTTGTTTGTTTTTGTTTGTTATGGTAGTGCATTGACATTTTGAGTCACTTTCTAAACTCCTCAGTATACAATATATTTTCCTATTTACATTTGAATTTTAGTAGATGCAACAGTTTATCATACAGTTAAAATTAGAAATGTACATACACCTAATAAAAGATGCACCTTTTTTTTTCCCCCTCACTGTCTAAAATTAAATCAGAAACTTATCTTGTTTTAGGTAAGCTAAAATGATTTCTAAATGCCAAAATAATAAGAGAGTGAGAGGCAGACATGTACTTATTAGTGTCTTCAAAATCAGAAGTTTACATATATTTCCTTAGTTTTTGGTAGCATAGCCTTTGAATTCTGACTTTTATCAAACATTCTGGGTTTCCTTCCACAAGTTTCTCCCAATAGTTTGCTGGAGTTCTGGTTCATTCATTCCTGACAGAACTGGTGTGGGTCAGTATTGGCTCCTCCTGCACCTAAGAAGTCCCACAATATGATGGGGAAACTTTGATGCTTCACAGTTGGGATTGTGTTCCCAGGCGTACAAGCACCCTCTTTTCCATCTTAAATGTAATGGTCATTGGGGCCAAACTGATGATCACTAACATTAATAGATACATCTGTAAAATAATATTTCTCTCATTGTGGCAATTAGTAAACAGAAATAATTTTGGTAATTCTGACTGACATAAGACCGACATTTGGTCTAATTTCACTTCAGAGAGTGAGCAAAAAATGATGTTTGTCTATTTATTCAGTGTATGTAAACTTCTGGTTTCAACTCTCTATATAAACAATATGTCAATTGTTTACTTAGGAGTCTAATTCGGAAATCTCTTGGACACAAATCCTACTTCACTTCGAGACCCAACATTTAATTCATTTTTAAAATAAAATTTTGTAATGCAAATATTAATTTAGAAGCATCAGGATAGGAGAACAATTTCCTGCACAAACACTTAGGATACCTTTTGCTCATGTGGACTATGCACATTTTTTTTCCATTTGATATTTACTCAGCTGCAAGTAAGGAATGTTATCTAAAAGCAGATTCATTGGCTACTGCCTCCTTTTGCTCCCCCCCATTAGACTTCTTATATGTCTTCTAAAATTCTGATTCTCCCAAGGTTGATTGTGCACTTTGCTGTACTTTCAGCTAATGCATTGCCTTAGTTGCTTCAAGTTTATTGTTTTTCAACATTTCAATAAGTAAGCACTCTCCATCTAATTGCGACTTCCTATGTATCTTCTTTGATTTTGTTTTGAAGCATGAGAATGTGTCATTTGCATGCAGGTATGTGTTTTCTTTGGTCATTTGATTCACACTTATGCGCACTGATACACATTGGTATTTCAAATAATTACATCATCTGCTGATTGGTTTTCCTTTTAAACTCAGGAAAAGCCATCCATTACAATTTAGAAGGGTTTCAGACAAGAAATAATAGCTGCGGTAGAACTTTCATTTAAATGTACTGATTTTCTTCTTTTTTTCCAAACATGCGATTTATGTTAATGTTGTGTAAAAATTAATTTCCCAGCACTGTTAGATGAAATCACTCAATCAGGTTTATTTGTACATTGTGCACAATATTGAGAGCTTGTAAGACAATCAAGAATGAAGAAGTTCTGAATGAAAAGCTCTCCCAGGTAGAGTCAACACGTGGGTTTTATACCAAGGATAAGGGATCCAAAACATGGGAAACAGTCTCACCGAAAGAAAATGATGCTTGTGAGAGTTCACAAGCATTTAACATAACATGATCAGCAGATGTTAACTTATAATCATCTTCCCACCACAGTTAGTATGCACAGACTGAGTAAAACTGAAGGGATAACAATCTCTCAAAGGGATTCATTAAATACACTCAGAATAATGTCAAAAAATGAAATATTGCTACATTTGTCAAACATGTACCAGGAACTTCTTTTATGTTCCAAAAGGAAATAATGTATCTAAGATATTAAAACAAGCTTCTCAGTTTTTAGCCTTAGATTTAATAAAGAATAAAAAAATACAAAGTTTCTTTTGATTTCTAGTAATTTAAGACACAACAGAAAATTAAATTAAAAGCATATTCTGTGAATTTTGGACTAAAAGGCACAGGAAATCGCCTTATTATTTCCCTGTATCACTCTTTTGATTAAGTGTTGATAATTATAAAGTGCATAACTCCCTTGCATATCATTGGTATTACTATGCCACTGAAAATAATTTACCTTTTTAGATATTGTCGCAAAGGACTCATCGCTACCAAACGCTGAAAATGTCTGAACCACACAATCTAACTTGTATAGTGTTTAATTTTAAAGTACATATTTTGTTCTTGTAGAGCTTTAAAAAAAAATCATAAAAGCAAGCAGATGTTTTGTTTTCGACAACTAATGCTTTTAATGCAATGTTGCTACAACGAGGCGGTAGTAACAGGTTGCCAAGAATAACAATCATCTTCTGGTTAGAATATGTTGCTTCTGTTTTGTGACACAAAGGCATGAAATGTGGTGACAAGAGAAAGACGTGCATACTACATATGTCAGTACATTTCAAGCTTTAATCTATTTGTCTACCTCTTGACTTCACTAACATTGCCATTCAGCTTATTCTAGACGGTGCTCTTGGAAGTTTAAGTGTTAGCAGCTTCCAACATGATGCCAGCAGCTGCAAGAAGGCAGTTTGTTTACAATTCTCGTCAAAGCTCTGAGAGGTCACTTGTTGCGCTATTCTGTTCTGCGTCTTTTTTTCAGATGATGATCCGTAACGTGTGGGTTCAGTTGGTGCGTGTTAAAAGGCAATTAGTCCTGAGCTCAGTGGATTATTTATCATTGGTTACCAACAGACCATGAAATAAGATGTGACTTGTAGAATCGAACTTACCCAACTGGTACTTGGTATAGAGCTAACCAAAGAAAGAAATGTTTGCTCCTGAAAACATTTACAGCAGTAAGAGCAAATCAGGTATGCTTTTGGGGAGTTTGTTTTGCTTTTGATCCTTAGAATATGTATATATATATATATAAAGTGTAATTTCCACAGGAACAACTGAAGCTCACTATATTGTATCTTCCTGTTGTATACATTGATGTAATTTAATACAGAGCTAAATTAAATTAACTTGTTTGGTTTTCCAGTTGAGGAAAACCAAATAGGTTAATTTGTAAGACCAGTTCAGAAGTGGCTCTCTCACCAACCCGAGTCAAGCAGTGGAGCATCTTTGGTTTCTTGACATCCTGCATCTCTGTATGACACGCCAGGTGCAATGTGGCACACAAGCTGCCCTGCAGATGATGGTGAGGGGAGCTAAGAAGATCATTGAAATGTTCCTATACCCCATTAAGCTTTTGGTTTCGAACAGCAGTAAGAAATGAACACCAAGCACTTTGAGAAGCTCCTTGCGTCCGTAACCCCATAAACCTCTCCATGAACTTTTTACAGTCGAGCAGAACCAGAAGATTAATAACAGTGACTAGACTGCTACACATCTTTCTGTTTTTCCAACGGCAATCGCAATAAGAATATGTTTGTTAAACTCAAACATTTTTGACCTTTGTGTTCTGCTGTAATCTTTGCCAGTGGTGGGAGGAAAAGAAGCTGTTCTAGCCTGAAATACAAGAAACCTGAGGGGTGTTTCTCAAATTATTCTGCTACTTTACTTTAGCAACACAGGCAGTCTGTCATCACTTAATCATCTGTTTATACCACATCTATGTGGCCGTAATTTGTGCTTTCGTTGGTTGTGTTTATTTCTCTCCACGTTTCCTTTGTAACACGGTGCCTTCCTTAGTCTTAAACAAACAAGTCACAGTTGAGTTAAAACATCAATCAAGAAAACCCAACCGGAGCATATTTGTGATATTTTGCAGGATATTTCATCATTTGCCTACCTGTATATGAAACGCAATCAAACGCTTATGTGATGTACCTTTCTGTTTTGTTTTGAAGGGTGAAATCATTCACACAGAACATTGCTCCAAAATGACTAGGGAACACTGCATGATGGAAAAGGATGAATTAAAGCTGTAGTTATGGGAATTGCTGTCACACTGCTCAGGTTATCAATTCATCTAAATTCTTAACACACACACACACACATTGCTTCTAGTTTTTTTTTTTTTTCACCTTTGCAAACTGATGCAACAGCAAGCACATTTCTTCCACTGTGTTGAAATGATTGGGTTCCCAAGTGTGTTTTTAGTTCTTTTGAACTCCATTAGATCAGTAAGTATTAACATATTTAACGGTTTCTGTGTACGTTTTAAAATATCTCTGAGGTGTTTCTGGAGGACTAAAGAATGATGTAACCTATGAATGCAGGAGTTGTTTAGCCAGAATAGAAAAGAGAGGACTGGTCCAACTTTTCAAACTTAAATTATATTAAAAAGTTACAATAAGTAAAATTTTAATTTTCTGTTTCTGTTCTCTTTTCTTTTAAGTAAAAGTTGCATAACGTTTTTTTTTTTTGTTTGTTTGTTTGTTTTTTTTCCTCACTGGCTGCTTCAGTACTCGTCCATACCTTTTCGTTTTTTGGCCATGTATTCCCACCAGTGCCACCTGTGGGAATACTACATGATAGTGCCATCGTCATAGTCCACATTAGGAATTGTTTGAACGGCTCCCTGTTTTTGTAGACAGAATAAATGGGCATTTTTATGTCAGTTTAATCAGACCACATGACATGGTTCCAAAAATTAGGGTGTCTGTCACTGTATGTGTTTATAAACTATAATCAACCTTTTATTATGTTGAGTGAGTCCTTCTTCGTTCCTGAATGACTTCAGACACTATGTCACATGGGCTTTTGCTTCTGTCCTGAAGTTCATATGCACATGTTGCACCATATCATGTTTATTTTGAACCCATCTGCTGAATGGTATGATGCTGACTGAACGTTACACTAGCGGATTTCACTATCTACTCGTGCGATATCCAGACATGGATGTCCACAATTCTCTTTCTAAAATGTTGGCTTACTTCTGTTTGTCCATGGTGTCACACAAGGACACAGTTTTGCTGAGGTGTTGCTTTAAATCTTGGATTTACAAACAAAAATGTCTTATAGGCATGATGTTTTGGTATGGTCTAAAACTGAAAAGAAAAAAAAGAAAAAAACTTATTTGACAGAGATTAGAAAAATCTTGACTTTTTTTCACAGTGCATTGATATATCTGGTTTGAACTCAGATGAATGAGTTGCATTTTATTTTTGCTTCATCCAATAGCTTGCAAATTTAAATCTTGTGTCCTTTTGATTTATAATTTACTATCAGGACGTCTTGGTATGACGTCTACGTAGGTGACTTAGAGTGAACTTTTACCTATTTTTATGTCTACTTAGAAAGACATTGTCAGGTAAAAAAAAAAAGAAACTTAGTTTCACTGTCATGTTCGACTAACACCTGTCTGTCATCAAAAGAATAATGACAGCAAAATGAGAAGACACAAATAGTTCACACAAGCAGAAACGTAAAAGCATTGTGATCAGAAAACGAAGAGACTGTTTTTTTCCCTTAAGACTCTGGCTGTAATGGGGAAATAGTAATAAAGACATAAAAGAAATAAGTTGAGCAAAGTTAGTTGTAAAGCAAAAAACTGGACAACCAGAAAGACAAATACATTTTTAAGTATTTTGTGGGCTGGGAATAAACCCATTATTAACTCTCCGTATACTGAACGCATGCTCTTTCCTGTATGGCTATTGATTCAAAGTGTGTGTTGGTCGATGTGTGTATCCCTGTGGGATGTAGCTAATCGTCAAACAGTGTTGTGGGCCAGAGTTTGCTCTTGTTGGTGTGCCAGCCTATGTTCATTAAACAGTTGGCACAGAGCTTACTGTCCAGACAAAAGAGCTACCACTGTGAGTGTGGATGAATGTGTGTTTGGTGTAAAATACCAAGGAAGTGAAATTACTGTTCTCCACAAATGATTATTTATCAAATCAAATAATAGACGTTTCTGTAAATGGCAGTAAATTGCTTCATTAGTGGATATTTTGAAATGGCCTAGCTTTCGAGAACCTTGTGAAAGTCTGAGCGGTGCTTTATTGACATAACTATGGACCTTTTATTAAGGCATTTTCAACAGAGCTCTGCTATGTCCTCCTGTTGTACAGCTGAATTGATTTAAAAATAAAAATAGTCCCCACTTGTTTAGATGACGTTGAAATAGCCACACTGTGAAAAACTGGTCAGACCACGAAGAATGCATTGGTACTTAGAGATGTTAGTTTATGTTGTTGAAATCAGGGAATCTTGCAAGATTTTGAGGTTGTCGTTCTGATAAATTCGATAAGTTTTTATAATATTTCCAAAATAACAATAAAAAGCACTAATATGCAGCCAATTTATTTTTTATTTCTTTGAAAAACACAAGAATTATTTGAGAGAATGATACTAACTTCAATGTGAGAAAAACATGATTTACATAACTAAAATCTATTGTTGATTGTAGCTTAATATAGCACTTTTCCATTTCATTTTTTTTTTTTTACATTTGTTTTGTTTTCTTGACTTGCTTACCTACTATATTTTCCTTCTTTTATACACAAAGTCTCCCATTCACACACGCACCCACACAGAGTTTTCCTTCGTCCTGCTCCTATTCCCATCTTGACAGAGATGACAGTTGAAACCGCCCCTTAACTGGTTGCCCGTCAACCACCATTTTACCCCTGTCATTCAAGTGTCTTCACCTGACTCTGTCTGTATCAGCCCATCTCAAATGATTACCTTAAGGTCAGAGCTGTTCCATCTCAATCATATGTCAATGAAAAGACTTGATTTACAATGACTGAAAAGAAATGGAAACAACATTTTCTATATTTGAGTGTTTTTTTTTGTATTTAAAAGAAAAGTAATATGCTCTCCTTCAAGAGATTACATTGAGCACTGTTTGTTTTGTAAACACAAAATGCTGAGACTTGTAATTAAAAAAATGTCATCTTATTTATCAGTTAAAGCAAGGCAATTGATCCATTTTCTGCAATAAAACATATTGTAATCAACAGTTTCAGAAAAAGATGAGTTATAGCAGCGACATTGCTCATATTTATGACTGTAAATTCATGATTGTTTGAGTATCCCTGTGATGGCCTGGCAACCTGTCCAGGGTTTATCCTGCCTTTTGCCCAGTGACCACTGGAGATGAGCACCATCTCCTCTGCAACCCTGCTTGAATAAGTGGGTAAAGATAATGAATGAATGGAAGGGCAAGATGAACTCTAAGTGCACCTCCAATGATAACCATGTTTATCACAAGATCCAGTAAATCCCCGGTTCAGCTGTTGGCACACCAAACCGATGTTATCATATGTATATGTGAAGCATTCCAGTTCTGCCCAGAAATAAAATACTGTCTTAACCGCTTCGAGGAAAAAAAAAAAAGTAAAAGAAATGATTTTTTTTTTTTAAGTGTCTTTTCATATCCAATTGTGTAAATGAAGCGTTTTGTCAAACCCCTTTTAAACAAAGGCCAAAAAGAGGAAAAAGGGAATGAAGGAAAGCAAGAGTGATGAATAAGAGATGACAGGAAGGAAGACGGGAGAGGGAGAATAATGTTACAAGGCCAATCACGCCTCAGTAGTTCTACTAATCATGCAAACAAGGTCACTGTCTTACAGAGCCAAACTGGCAGGCTATAGGCATGTGAGGCATTGCTCTCTCTTACTCTCCTCCTCCTTGTCTCCCTGTTGCAGCATCTTTCTCCTTCTGTTTTGGTTTCACGGTTTATCAGTTGAAGATACAGACAGCTGGCCACACATACATGTAGGTCTACCAGAACAAAAAAAAAAAAAAAAAACTTGTCAGTGATTGCATAGTGCATTAAATAAACATCTGTTGTTTATTTAATGCAAGGTAGTTAAATCACCTTGCAATGGCAAGAAGAAAGCATTTTAAAATATTGAGGCTTTTTTGCAAATTGGTCAATAAAATGCATTAGAAATATACATGTCACTTTAGAGATGCTCTTGTTACTGACTTTTTATCAGCATATACATCAAGAAGCAACTGTGAAACACCTTTATTGATAGTAATCAATTCATTATTGTACCTTGTTCACATCTCTGGCCTGGAGCGGTTGAATTAGAATCTCATTTTATTACTGCTTAACAGCTGCTTTCATTCTAGTCAGCGAGAGTGCCTGCAAACTGAATGAGGATTTGCATATTGTTCATTACACACAGCACAAATGCATGCTTTGCTTGACACCCTGATGACAAATGATATAAAACACCAGCAGTTCCATTTTCTCAAATGTCCTTGTAATTGTCAGATACTCTCTTTCTCATACACACACACGCACACACAGAGATGGTTCTCTTGACAGAGAACTTCGTGTTTTTCTGCTGATCCTAATTGACCTCATTGTAAAGAGAGGACAACACTGCAGATTTAAATTTTTAGCGGTAATTTCTAGAAATGGGGGGAAAAAAATAGATTTTGTAGATGTAAAACTGATCTTTTATGTCTCTGGGCATATTCACAGAGACAATTCATCTTATATTTGCATGTGAGAATGTAGTTCACTACAGACTTTTTGGACGTTATGCATTTACAAGAAACTGTAAAGCTGATGAATTGAGTTATTTTACTGTGTTATTACCCTCTTTTTCTTCACTCGCAAATAGCTCTTCACCCCACCAAGGTTTTATTTCACTCACTACTTTTGCAACGGTGTGAGTTGCGATTTTTAATATCAGTTAGCTCCTTTGTTGTACTATATTTCTAAAACCGGAAAGGCGAACGTTTACCTTTGTGCCATGTGTTGAGGCATTAAAGTCGCAAGTCTGGGATTTCTCATGGAGGATTAGGGTCAGCCTAGGTACTGACATGACCAACACCCTGATGACAAACTGAAGAAATGTGATGAATCATCCATCACACACAACCACTCACAGCATGACCAATATTGTCCCAGTGCCCCGAAGCTGCAGCTTTGTATGTGTTTATAGGTCTAAATGCTGTTGACAGGTAAAAATAAATCCCACTCCTCTCTTCCTGCTTCCTTGTGACTCTTCAGGCTCTGTGGTTTTCTTTTCTCCTTCCTTTCCTTACCCATCCGTTTCCATCATTCATATAACCCCCAGGCTTCCTACACGGTCTGGAAAAGTCAGGAATTCTTTTCGGTATTCTCTAGTATACAGAAAAATGTTTGTATTTCACAACTTCTATCACCTGAAAGTTGGATCTCCTGTCTTCTTTGTTTATTCTCTTTGTTTCTTTTCTCATGGTGAAATTCAAAATCCATGGTGAACTGTTGAATTTTATATTTTAAAATAAAAATTATGGGATTTTCACCTGAAAAAGGTGTAGGAACCTTTTACCATTTTGCCTCTTCGTCATATCCTGCTGTCTCCTTCTCTCTCAAGATAATGTTAATTCATATTTACGCACTTTTATTTAGTTCTGCTTAAACTCACGTTTAATTACTGCTTTAAATTGAACCCGGACATTTATATCCCAGCCGATACAGTCATGGTTTGACAAACAATGAAAACCTCACCATCTATCCTTTAAGTTTATCCAAATACCAAAGCCTATGCACCAGATGGCATTTTGCCCATTTGCTGCCGAAACACCTTCTGCATGACAGATAAGGGGTGAGGGAAAGAGGGGGAGAGGGAGTAGTAACAAGGGAGATACTGTCAAGATTCGTCACAGTCTTCCAGTATAAAATGCCACCAGCATTTTGAGAAGGAGCCACAGAGGAGGAGACATTAGCATGATGTGTGTCTGTGTACAATCGTGTGTGTCTTGGGGCCATTTTACGACAGCAAACCTGCATGTGTACATCTGTTTCAAACATCAGTTCAACAAGTCATATAATCTGGGCCTAATGAAACCGAGATAGAGTGTAATAGATTAATGAGATTTAGCTATGAACTCCGAACTGGGTGTCATGCTTCTGTTGCAATGCAATCATTGCTTAGAAGTATACAGGCATACAGAAAAATAATGCATGTTTGTTCTTTACTATGTCCAATCAAATCAGAAAATCTGCATCTGTCTCTAAGATATTTCCAAATGCCCTTTCCCTTTCTTCCGGCTTCCCTTTCTTTTCTCTATGCCATCTTTTATTCGCAGCAGTGAGCGTGTGCATGCTGACTGGAAAACATGATCTCCACAAAGACTATTTCTCTCGCTTTTTTTTTTCTTTCTTTTCCTAATCCACCCACCTAAGGCAATGAACCATTAGCAGCCACCAACCGGTGCCACACAGCAGCCTGCTTCAGAAGGTCTCTGGCTTGATTGCTCTGGTTCTGTTCCAGGTCTACCTGTTTACAAGGCTGCGTCTATTGGCAGGAACTGCATGCCTCAGCCGAGTGGTGTGTGTAGACTGTGATGAGAACAACCCCAGCTTTGTTTCTAAATAGGTGTTTGTAACAAATGTTATTAATAAAGACTGGAAAAGAGCTGGCTTGTAAAAAAAAAAAAAAAAAAAAAAAATGAAAATCAGCTTGATTGTCATTCAGGACACAGATTTTCTTTATTTCACACCACAGTCAATTTTGACTTATTTCACAGGACAAAATGTGTCCCCCTTCACATTCACATTTATGCAAATACCGATAAGTCTCTGTTCATTTGTCATTTGAATCTGTCCCAAGCATAATAATGAAATAAGATATATAAAATAGAGAGATATGACTTTCCATACCGCAGCAGTGTAAGTTTGGAACCAGTTCAAAACAACCAGTAGTGTTGCCTACACTTGCGCCTAACCATTGCAGCATTGACCACGATAATCATTGTCATGGATATTTTATATCTCAGCTTATTCTTCTCATTTAGCTCCATGCATGTTGCTCATGTACGCCGCGTCCTCTGTGTCTGAATGTGTGGGAGGCGGCATTGATTGTTTGAGTCTCGTAGTCAGAAGATCAGTTTTCTGGATCACCGTAATGAGTAGTGTCTCCTGGCGTCAGAGAATGGATCTGTTCATTTCAATTAACCTGAAGACAAAAAGACTCATCAAGAAGAAGAGAGGAAAAGAGCATATTTGCAGGTTTTATTCATGGGTCTAGCTTCACTAACTCATGCAGTTAGAGCAGTAGAACGTGGAGACTTTCTTTGAGACACTTGTGAAGTCATTACAATTAACATATTGTACTTCACAATTAAAGTAGTTAATGAGCTCTGAATGATCATCCGCCACATAATGATCACAGATTATACATTATGGAGGAACCAGACCAACAAGTACTTTGGCAACCTACGTTTGGAAAGCACTTCACGTACAGCTGCTGTAAGTTTGTTGAAAAAGAAAACACATTTGTGTCCATCTGACTCTTTTTTTCTCGACTACCTCTTGCTGGTTGTTTCTCTCATGTACTGTGTGCCCTTATGTTCTCCTCACAGCTGACTTTTACCCACCCACATGTCTTTTGAATTTTTTACATCTGCTTCTGCTGGGGTTTAATAATCAATGAAATTATTTGACATGTTTTTATCAGCGCTAGACCCTTTGGTGTTTCAGAAGTAACAACCAACATCCACGTTAGGGCTGCGCAATAAATCCTTGTCATAATATCAGCGTATCAGTGGCAAGAATAGCTGGCTATAATATTGTAAGTGTCATGAGCTTTAACTTTGCATGCCAATAAGATATTAAGCCTGTTGGAGTCTCAATGTTCCAGATGGCCACAACAAACTCAGATTACAGAGCCCAATATGCTGAAGGTCTAATAGATTTGGAAACGTACAGAAAGACGAGGCAAATTTAGATTTATTGCATTTAATGACGTTGTTGAAGTAATTGCCACCCTCATTGAGGTCTCTACCCTGTACCTACATATGCTAGATGCATTTGCCAATATCCATAAGTACTTCTTCTATTATATTTTATAACCTATTTCTCATAGAACTAAAGACGCGCTTTTTGATTTATATTGCTGCTCAGTAGAGCTCCATAGTGTGCTCTGTTTTCCTTTGTTTATGGAGGCATTGTAAGAAATTGAGATGCATTTGTTTTTTGTTTTGTTTCCTTCTTTATTTTGAATGTCTGCACATATTTACGGACATAGCAATTTCTTTCTTCTCAATTATAATAAAGTAGTTTTAGACAAACTCCTCAAAGCATTCAAAAGACATGTGCACATATAAGCTGTGCTTTCACTACCTTTTTTTTTTTCCCTCCCTGTTTGATCAATGCCAGAAGCAGAAAAGAACACCAAAGCTTCGCTGACTTTTTTTTTTCCAACAGAAGGTGATACATGCTGTTATGATGCTTTGCTGTTTCAGAAGTTATTTACTGTTCGCCCTCCCTCCCTTCTCCTTTGTTATTGAGTTAGTCTTGTGTGTGCGTGTGCGCGCGTGTGTGTGTGTGTTTGTTGAATGCAGTAGAATGTGATAATTACCACTAGAGTTTTGCTGCAGGCGGTCCCTTTATGTTCTGATGTCTCACACCGAGCCATTGTTCACCTGATTGGCTGATTAAAGAAAACAAATAACTATTAAAGGGTTATTTTCTTACATTGCTACACACATACTTGGAAAAAAATGTACCTTTTTTCTTCGTTTTACTTTTGAGCAAAAGTCGTGATCAATTAAACCGTCAATAACCCAAGTTTACCTTTCCAAAACAAAGAAGGATCAAATTTCATACCTGTTATAAAATATAAAAAATGGGGGAATTTAGTGCTTAGCTAAAAGTATGGAAAAGAACAATTTTAATCAGGAAAAAAAATGTTGAATTACCAGACTATTTTCTATACTTTCTCTCTTAAAAGATTTCTGAAAAACATGTCTTATGTTTTACATTTTAGACTACATTCCGTTTATTTGATCTGCAATATCACAAAGTAGGTGGTAACCAACTCTTTAAGCATTTTTCTTTGTGTATAAAACTATTTGGCTTCATCTTTGTTTAAAGCATTTACATTTAATAAGAAATAAAAAATGAATAAAACCTAATTAATTCTAAAATTGTCCAGGAGCCAGTGTCAAGACAATGTTAAATGAGGGGAACGGAGCAAGGCCGATGTTTTAGACTCAAGTGTCCATCATGTCATGAAAACTAACTGAAAAATCTATAAAATTGATTGTTGAAGAAAGAGAACAAAGAAGAATTTGTACACATATATAATTATTTCCCCACATCATAATGTTTCAACCTCCACTGTGAGCAAAAGCATCTAAGCCACAACAAATAGACATTCAGTTTTGGCATTGAGGACAATGAAAGTTCTTCCAACAGGCCAATACATATTAACAGCATGTAGAATTTGCATTCAGGGCAGCTAAAATATAATATCCAGAAATATTGGATTGAGGCAATTCTTGGAAATTGCGATGATGATTGCCATCCAATAAACTGTGCAGCTCAAGTAGAAACCCTGATAACATCCATGATTACCTATTTTAAAGAAGTTAAAAGTTTGCTAGATCCTTCCGATGCAGAGATGCATCTATTGATTTAGTTATTTCCCTCCCAGTTTCCCACTGATTCAAGCAATTAAAATAGAAACAGTTGCATCTTAATCATGAGGTCTATGCACATCGATCTCACTTCATGAAACAGTGTGTGCATGTCTGCGTGTTTTTGTGAAGACACAGGTTGGCTTTCAATTCATTAGCAATGTTTATCTAAAAACAAAAAATAAATAATTTTAGGAGAGAATTTTGCATGTGACTAAGTCTGGGAAAGATGATTATCAGGCACGTAAATGGCTCCGTTCCTCCACTGCTTTAAGAATCTCTGTGAGTCGGTGCAAACACTGAAGAAGCTGAATTATTTATTTGCGTGCAGGGTCAGCAGGACTTTTTCCTAATCCAGCTTGTTAAATGCATTTATTATTCTACGTCTATATTCCTTATCTCTTTCTCAGAGTCAAAGCTTTGAATATAGGGTGCAACCTCTGGCTGTTACCCCCTGCCAGCCATTTACAGTTTTAACACATTCTGTTGTCCTCCGCTGCAACAGCCTCTATGGTCTGTCGAGACATAAATTATATCTGAGGGGAGCGTGGATATCTGCCGGCCCTGTGGGAGCTTTCAGGAGTGATAAGATGGATGTCACATGCATCGTAAGAAGCTAGACCTGCAAAGGATGCTTTTGTGCAAAACTATCACGGCTGAAACAGGCATCATTCAATTATTATCCATAGATAGGAATGTTTTTCTCTGCACACCGACACCAACCTTGTGCTGGCTCCTTCACCTTGAGGTCATCGCTGCAGCTTGAAAGACAGCTCTTGGTTGTTTGCTAACAACACGCTGGAAAATGGACTTTCACAGTTTAAACGCCGTTCCTCCTATAAAGTGCGCGGACTCGTCTTTGCAGCTATATTGATTATAATTAATAAGGTTCAATTTCATCAGCAGCTCTGTCCTTGGCTTATTGCTGTCTCTCTTGCAGATGACTAGGATGTGTGGTGAAGTGCTTCTTTCTTCTCCATCTTATTGAGGTGAATGGGTTAACTTGTCGTGCTTAGCTAAGATATTTACACGGCACCATTAGTTTACTGCACCGATTAAAGATTTTGAGTGAAAACAAAAGTGTACATGATTCAAAGAAATATTTTGCTGCTCAGACTCATAAAAAGCTTCTTTTTTTTTATCCATTTAGTTGCGTGTTTCTTCCGAAAATATATGATTATATGTCCTACACAGAGCCATGTAGATCACTGATGCATGTATTTTTAATTGCCAGCCCATTCTTGGGAGTTGGAGGAGGAGGAGGCCCCTGGACAGAGGCAGTGTTAAACTCAGCCATGCTGCCCTGTCACTTAATTTGTTTCATCTGAGCCTGCCTCCCTGGCTCTCTCGCTTGCTTGCTGTCTCTCTGTTTCTCCCCCTCTCTGTTAGTCTGAGTGGTGCTAGCTGACCTTCACTGTGACACAGCCATGACTCTAATTGCATTGATATGTCAGCGAGCTCCAACGGTTGCAGGAGAGCATAGCGATATTAGCCCAAAGCACTGTGGCAGTGCCATATGAGTTTTCTCTTTCTTTTCTCTGATGACTCACAGAATCAAGCCACTGAGAACAAATAGACAGACCGACGCTTGCGCTCACATAACACTTGGGGATTTATTCTCAACATGATGCCAGGGCAGCACCAAACTTTGTGGGTGAGAGGCAGAGAAAGCCTTTGGAGCCCCTCAGCCATACAGTGAGTTTTAGAAACACTCAAAGAGCTTGGGATGTGACCAATGCGCTTCTGATTGGTTGTTTTGAAGCATGGATCCTTTTTTTTTCCACCTAATTTGAAAATCAAGATGATCATAATTTGTCCACACTAATTTACTTATGTTTTGAATTGACACAATTATGTATGTGGCGGCTTTTAGTTTGAGGCAGCTGCGGAAAGGGTTTGCTTTCTGCACAGAGCACAGCAACAACATCAAATTAAATTTGTCAGCTTGTGCATGCTCTCTGTTCTCTCATAATGTGTGCAGTGTTTCCTCCCTTCTTGTACCCTTCCCCACTGTATGGATCTGCATTTGTTTTTAACATGTCTCAAACTGTTGAATGGAAAGTAGCAGCCCATCCAAAGATCTGTCAGATTTATGATAATGTTATTTATTTAGTGTCATCGTCGCTCTGTTTTGCTCAATTCTTTTCTGATGCTCTGCCTTTTTCTTAGTTTTGATTCTGATATGGTTTGATTTGATCGCTTTTTTTTTTTTTTCCCACCGCCAACTGTTGGGTGGGTGTATGCATATCCTTCTGCCTACAGGCTTCTGCATGTGTGTGTGTCATGTTTATTCATCAAAGATGAAATCTGAGATGAAGTGGAAGCATAAAATTAGCATATTGTGCATGTTAGTCCGTGGATTAAAAGCCTTTTTTGTGCTCTGTAGAACAATGTCTAGATGGAGTCTTCATAGATTGTCTCCATTGTTCATTTATATTTAAATTTTCACCACCACACAGTAAAGTCTGCACACAAAATGCAATGTGGCTTCAACTCTTAAAGCAGTCACAATATACAAACATGTAGGCAACTGACAATGCGTGAAGGGACATTAGAGTGCTTTATTTATCAGAGTTTTGTCATTTCTTCATTGTTTATCTCACAAAAGGGTTTAGATCACGTTGTAGGCCATTTTGTTCAGTAATAAATACACCATATTGGCCAAGGTTTTGGAGAAGTGTTCACATGATTTTAAGTCGTATATTTTCTCAGTACAAAAACATTAAAAATGACAAACAATGCAAAGGTAAGAATTGCATACACAAATGTTTAGGGCTGGTGTAAAAGAATATTTTAGAAATCGGGTACTCTATAGAATTTTTTTTTACGATTAATCGAGGAATCGGATCTCTTTCGCCATTCCTACCGTTTGCTAAAAAAATAAAACGTGCCGACACAGTTCCTCTGCTGTCGTACTTCAACCATCGCGCCACAAAATTCAACACCAGGCTGCTAACACTTCACAACAACTCATAGGCGGATGTCAGAGCGCTGCCCACCACAAATAATGATCCGGGCGGAACACGGTGCACTACATAATAAAACATACTTTAACAAAGCTTCGAGGCACATCAATTTTCCTTGATTTGTTTTTGTAAATGTAGGTGATCATCTTGGAGCTAATGAAATCCTAAATCTTCAGTATTGCATAAGACCAACAAAATAACTTGATTTACAGAAATGTTATGTCCTAAGCAATCATGCTAATTTGAAAGTGAGCAACTTAAAGCTATTCCTAAAGGATCTGGCTAATGGTTTTGTATCCAAGGCATGTTTATGAAAAGTTGAGTGGAAGGACAAACTTTGATGCAGAGTGGTGCACAGGACACAATAGCGTCAAAGGACGAGTGGAGGGACATGGAATGCACGATGCTTGAGGTCAGAATTGAAGTTTCTGCAGTCAGTAGTGATGTAATTTTTGGTCGTAAAAATAATGGCATCCTAATTAACTAATGCTAAAAAAAGCTGTCTTAATTATCCAAGCATCCAAATTACTGTGCACCCAGTGGACTTTTGGTATAAGTTTACATTTTGACATAATGATCTTTCTCTTTATATAAATGTACGGCACTTTTTGATGCAAAGAATACTATGCTGTCATTGGCAGTCTGTCTCAAGTAATTGTACTGATTTTAGATTTTTTTATTTTTATTTATTTTTTTTATGAACACTAGTCCCATTTTATTTTTTGAATGAAATGGAGAACTTTTCACATTTGTGCTGGTGGTCTGTGGTTCTGTACAAAGAGTTGGGGTTGAAGGACAGCTGACGAATGAGTAGCAGCAAAAAGAAAAAAAGAAACTTGTGATTTTTCAGACAGGATGAAAGAAAGGGGAAAGTGAATGACATAAAGGAGGCAGAAGGAAGTGCATGGCTTTTTTTTTTTGGGGGGTAGGGTTTCTTTTTTTGAAAGAGCAAAACCTGTGTTGATGGAGACAGGCTGGTTACCAGATGGATTTTGTCAGAGAGAGAAAAGGGAACACAGAGAGGAAAATGCTTAAGAGATGGTGGCTGATGTGGCTGTCTGTAATACGATATGGCAGATGCGATTTATTTTTAGGACACAAGGCCCCAGAACGATAGGTTTTATAGGGTTTTGAGTGGGTTGATCTTTTTAAATATTCAACTTCAATGAAATATGGAGCATGACTCCAGGCTGTTTGGAATTCATAAGTCTGTTTGGCAGGACTGGCCCTGCATATTGAGAGCCGTCAGAGTCGGCCCGAGTGTTAAACACAACCCCTCAGCTGGCAGCGCAAACAATGGCAGTGGAAAAAAAAAACTCACAGAGAATAAAAGAGACAAACAATAAAACACTTCAATTGGAGGTAGAAGTATTGAATCAGCAGTTACTGTAAAGACTGAGGATAATCGGCACATGTTGCCTGTAGAGGTTTGAAAATAATGCCACCTAGATGAGGCAGCAGGACTAAATGTTCCTCATTTTGTTTTTAAGTTAAGCTAGACGTGAAAATATTAGATATCTACATCAAAGTCTTCACATAACATTATGACGTTTAATAGTTCTACAGGTTAAATGTTAAGAAGCAAAGGGTTAAAAAGAACTTTAAGTATTATTAGGGCTTCATTTTTAATCTTATTAGCTTTATACTGTGCAGAAACATATTATTCCAAGAGTGAGCTGAACAATATGCAGGAAAAGTTCTAGAAAAGTCATATACATATTTATATTCTTAAGTGAATCCTCTGAAAACTTCTTGGTTGCTTACTTTGTTTATGACCATCTGCAATAGAAGTGAACTTAAGTGAACAATATGAACTTAAAATATCTACTGGTAATTATTTCGATGAGGATGTAGATGAGAATGAAACCTAAAGATCATAAGCCTTTTTTGATGTAAGCATATCCCTACATAGAGTTAATAAAATCAATTAGCACAACAATCTGTTTGAGATGGGTATGATGAAGTGGAGCTTATTCTTCTCTCTGAATATTTTTCCCCCTGCTTCAGAATATGAAGGTGCAACCAAAATGTTTAGAAATAAAGGCGAAGTACTAATATAAAGATTTTTAGTGTTTGCTCATAACAAGCTGATTTCTATCTCGAAACCATTCATTGGTGCGTGTTTATTTAGATGCATTTTCCTCTTGATCTTATTATTGGGAATTTCCTTATGCATTTCATGTCCTAAACTACCGTCGACCATATTCAAAATGTTGCTCATTATGAAAAACATTTCTAAAACGGTCTTAAGGATTCCGATTTTTAATTTTTTTCCCAAAAAAAAAACCCCATTAACAGCGTTCCCTGCCATTTCAGCGAGTCTCTGCGCATAATGAGAGATAGTCCTCTGGACATGCTTTTCATAAACCTTTCAGTCAACAAGTTTATTATTTCTTGGAGCTGACTGATTGAAAGCTAACAGAGAAATGTGTGCTTCTGTCTTTCTGAGTTGCGAATGAGTTGCAGCTTTGAGGCTGGAGGCATGTGAAGGATCAATATTTTCCTCACTGTTTGTGTGACAGGTGTACACTGCGAGAGAAAAGCGGCTGATAGAAATCCTTAGTTAGTGTGAACTCACCGAGGGGAAATACATATGCATTAGGTTACGACTGCTGGGGATATTTACCAGCAGTAACCACACAAACAACAACAACAGGTAGCGGAGCCTGAAACCAAGACATGTTTAATTCATGCCAGTTGCAGAAGAGTACACTTGCTCTAAACCTGTATCTGTGAAACAGTTGGCGCTTATTGGGAGTAGACCGCATTGGTGTGTTTGTGTGTGCGTCTGCGTCAATGCAGTGATGTGTGTCTGTCAGGCTGTCTTGCTATGTTTGCGTCTGATGTCTGCTTTTCTCTGTGTGTGCGGCAAACAAACTGCGATGAGAGACCCCAGGAAATGATGATGTCCCTGTATAAAGAAACATTCTCAGTCCATTACCCTGCATGTAGAAATAATTAGTTTAAAGCAGGAGTAAGAGCCTAGGTTGCAGGAACCATCTGCCAGGTGTCTTTCCACTTTGTAAAGCAGGCAAACTAATTTGTGCTCCTTGAAGAATCGTACCTTTTTTTTTTTACACTACACCGGTGAATGCAAAGTTCATGTTTGCTGACCATGACTTTTTCTTAATCTTGCATCTCGCAGTGACATGTAGCTCTCTTGAGATTAATTTAAAAGTCCTTATTTCTCAAAGATTATTCATCCCTCAAGCCATAGTGCAATGCTATGATAATGTTTTTCTCTCTATTCAAAACGTAATAATTAATACATGATATAGGCACTTCTTTTTATCTATTTCTGGGTGCGCATTACACTGCTGAGATGTTTCTTGTATTGATCTATTTCTGCCATCAGAACATGGGAACTACTTTTATCATGTTTTCTCATATCTTTAGCTGCTGATGGTCAAAAGATTGATCTTCGACTACATGAAACAAAAGTTGTTTCGTCTGTTTTGGCTTTGCTGCTTTCTGTCCTCAGCTGAGTGTCTTCGGCAGCGTGATCCAATGTGTACATGGTAGAAGTACTACTAGCAGGAATGCAGGCTTGCTTTGAAAGCAGCACTGGGTTTACCAAGGCGTGTTAATGCAATGTCATGCTTGGCTGCAGTGCACACAGGTTTAGGTTCAAACTTTCAGCCGAAGCACTTGAGCTCGGGCTTTTCATATCCAACATATCTGCCTTGTTGGATTTAAGCAGTCGATTATTCTAACAACACCAGTACTGCCTTGTTCTTTTAACGTTGATGAACGAATCAGACATTGCATTGTAGCCACAGTTAAATTATTACCCGTCTTGTTGCGGCGCAACGTCCTGTCAGGAAAAAGCTGACACATTTTTTTAGAAGAGTGGTCCTATTTCCAACACAGCAGCAGCGACACTTCACTGTAACAGCAGCCGGGGCTGAAGTGGGCTGTGCTGAAACTTCTTAGAGGCGGCTCAAAGACGATGTCAAAGAGTCTGAGATGTTTATCCTGCCTCCGAACACCCCAGATACCAATGTCACGGGGCTTGATGACATCTGTGGGAAGGAAACCTAATCCACAAAGACCCCACCTCGAGCCCCACAGGGCCCAAACCGCCATTTAAAAGTGAAAGCCCCCAGATGTCCTCTTTGCATGTACTCACTGACTGGAGCTGTTTTTATAGCGCAAATAATAACAAAAATTTAAAAAAAAGAAGTTGTTTAATTTTGAGCCAGCGGTCCAAATGTTATGCCTCTGTATATGCACACCTAAATCCACAGTTTCTCAGATATCGCAGTTAAGCAAATGTGACATATTGAAGATGTCTTCTGTTTTGTCTGTACACTTCTGTGTGCAAAGGTCTTTGTCATATCCATTAAGAAAATTCTTACAAGGCTGTAGTCACAGGGTGACCTATAAATGTCAAGCAACCACTGGCCGTTCTCTCTTCTGAGCCACTTACACAGACTCCACTCACGGTGGTCACAGATCACTGATGTATCGCTCAACATTTTGTGGCTTTCTGTTGAACTCTCAGTGATCATTTAGTGTTATATTTACAGAGAACTCTCCCAGATTGTATAAACGGAGTTAGTCTTTCCTTGAATGTCTTCCACCCCCCATGCAAAAGCACATGTACAAGTTGCCTTTTCCTAATAAGTTATGTGGATTTGGCCTTTGTCAAATTGTGTTTAAATCAGACGTTAAAACATGCTAACTAATAGTAAAATCCAATTTAATGCAATAATTATTTGGACTGCATAAACTTTAAATTTGGTTAGCGCCTGTGTTTTCTTTATTTTTATTTACTGAAAACATAGTCAAATATACAACCAATCCAAAAACCTTCTAAATGAAAGCCTCTAAAAGCAGCACAAGGAGTGTCGGCGGTTTCTTTCTGTTCTCAAGTGGAATTTTCTACGTTTTAATTGAACAGCAGGGTTCTTCATATTTCTGAGTCACCTGGAATATTTCTTTTTCGTGCAGACTCTTTTATCTGTGTTGTCTGTGTATCCACAATAATGCTTGAGATTGTCGAATGTGTTAGAAAGGATACAAGAACGGTGGGTGTTAAATCGCAACTTAACAAAGGATAACACTTTGACATGCATTAGAGCAAAGAACACCTCAGTCACCTAAAACAGTGCTGTTTTTCACATTACCCAGAGGGACTGCGACATTTCTCTTTCAACGATCCATCTCCATGCCTGCTCTGTTTTCTCTCCTGTTTCATCTTTATAACACCTTCGCTTTTTCTACTTTATTTCAGTCTAGTACAAATTATAGTCATTGAGTCCGAATCATGCCACTGTCTCTGGGCTGTTGGTTCTGTCCACCCTGTCATCTTCTTCCTAATTATTACTTTTCCTCCCCTCTTGTTTTCTTTCCACTCATCTTTCAGTGCCTTCTGCTTCTCTTCATGCTTAATCCTGTTTGATGTTTTGTTTTTTTCTCTCTCTGTGACAGTCTGTAGACAGACCAGTGTGCGCACGCGCACACACACACACACACACACACACACACACACACACAACAGGCTACAACCAACAAACAAGGGACAAACCTTCAGTGATTGTTGCATTGCCCCATAATGATCTTTAATTACAGCCGGCCTACCCAGGATACACACAGGAATGCTAACAAGCTGTCTGCTAGTGTTTACCTCTCAGAAGTCTTGCTTCGTGACACTGCCAAATGCTTAACTTTAGAGATCAAACCAAAATGTGACTTTTCTTTACGTGCAAGTCCTTCGCTTTCAACTTCACGAAATATAGAATTTCATTCTTCTAGACAAAATAATGAGGTTGGTTTTCCAACTGTTGCCTGAACTTGTACAACCGTTCATCAAAGCTGAGAAAGTTGAGACTGTTTGGTTGTTTTGGGCTGTTTTCTTCCTTTCTGGCATTTTTTTTTGCTAGTCCAAATATAAAAGGAAGCCATTTAGTCGCTGCATCTGTTTTTCTTGTACTAATTGTTGACGGACAAACGGTAGTGAAGTCGCATCATGTTACCAGATAGTCATCCCAGGCACAGCAACAAATCTACTAAAGAGCGACTGAAAAGAGTATCAGTGAATTGCATTTGAGATTCACAGAAAATTCAACTGGCGATGGCAGTCAGACGATGGTAAACATGATCAAAGTTACTGTGTTGTAGGGCTCAGTTACAATATTGGACATTTTTTTTTACAAATCAAACATCATTGCTACCTAAACTGAACCAGGAGGGATCATAACATCCACATTAAGATGGAGCTTTAAAAGAAGACTCTGACTTTGGCTAAAGAGACAGAAATTTTAAAACTACATACAGCTTTTTTTTTTTTTTCCTTTCTTTCCTATCCTTTCTTGTTTTTTACATCCAGATTTTTGTTTTATAATTAACATTTAAATGCATCAAACTTAAAGGCTCTGAAATAGAATGTATTAATTAATTTAAAATAAAAACTCTTTTATTAAATACATCTGACCTCTTATAATAAAATCCGCTGCACCATACGTCATTTTCTTTTGAAGTTATCTATTTCTAAACATACAAGAATAGAGCCTATAAAAGCTGATGAAATAGCTTTTTCCACCCCGTTTAAATAATAAGCAAAATCATCATAAGCTGTAATAGCGCTTAAATTTGTTAAATCATTGCTTTTCTTATTGAGTCAGCACCGAAGTGTCTAGAAAGTACTAAATTAAAAGATAAACGTATCCTCCCAGACATAGTAGCTGCAGATTAAGGCTGCATTATTGTATATGTTGCACATTATCAACAGGCGCTTCAGAACAAAAAAAAAAATCCCTTTCGTATAGTAATTACCAGACAACGTAGTCATTATTACGTTTATGTCCCAGAAAACATGTCAGCTATCCTGATTTTAGCCTTCTAGAGTATTTCTACTTTATTTCTTTATTTTTTGTCAGTTTGCACAAAAAGAGCAATTAGAAAACATTAACTATGGCCGTGAAAAACTGGCTTAGGAAATTTCTTGCTGTTTTCCTACACCTCGTATTAAAAAAGTAATCAAACGCTTGACAGTTTAATCGCTGGGCTGAAATATTTGTCTATTTATACTTTGAACTATTTAAACAACTATTGCTGTTTCTTTAAAGGTTTTGTTGTTCGTCGTGTGATACAAGTGCACTTGTAAATGTATGAAGGCAGGAGGGAAAGTCGACATGCACGCTGAACACGCATTGCCAACAAAGCTGCGTTTTGATTTATGGCAGGTGTAAGTAAGTATATGTTTGATCTCGCCAAGTTTAACTCGTTGTGTCAGTCATTCCTCTGAGGGAAAACATCTCTTCACTGTCTGTGCCTCTTTCTCAGTCTTCATGACTACTCTCTTCTTAAAGTGATCAAATACACCCAACGTCATGGAAGATGACAGAGAGGGAGGGCAAAAAAGAGAGGAGAGGAGAGACTCATCTGCATCTGTATTTGAACAGGCAAATGCAAACGGACCAAGTGATCCAAGCAAGGAGGAAAATGTGAGTTTCCTTCAGCAGTTATGTGCAGGGGGGGTGGGGGGGGAGGAGGGGGGAAATAAACAAATGCTCCATCTTCTGTGTTGGACAGGGCCCTTCACATTTACACAGAATGCCGTCTTATTAGACATGTAGCAAACCACTATTGTTCCATCTTGAAATTCCCAGTGATGCTTTCAAGCCCTTTAGAATTGCAGCATGTCTATTTGATTTGAGGTTTTGCTTGTCTTCTGCTGCAACAGAAGCAGTGTCAGTCGCTGGGTAAAAGGCTCTGGGCTTTGAGACTCACAGTTTTAAAGACCGTTTTGCAGAGAAGCTGAAAGCGAGAAGCTCCATCTGCCAGCTCGTTTATCAATGTTTTTCTTCTCAAGTCTGCCTTCCAGGAAACTAAAGGGCAGCGTTGCACTGAAGTTTGTGATAGACTGGTATTTTAGCACAATCATATTGTGTTTATGGCTGGCACTCTGGAAAATAGTGGTCTTCCGACTCTGTTGACTGTTTTGTTCCAGTCTCTTCACAGCCAGTCATACAGATGAGTTTATCGTTACCGCAAAGGTGACAGTGTGGCTGTTTGAATCACAGAGGGAAATATGCAGCCCCCGTTTTGTTGCGTAATCCACCGTCTCCTGCCTGCTTACCAACTTTTCCACACACGAGGAGAGAACACCCGGGAGGTGGAGGGAGATGAACGAGTTTAGGCTCATCTGCATCATTGGAAGCTACAAATATAAATGGAACAAATGATCTTACAAAGGGAAATGTGGAGTGCTGTCTGCTGCTTTTTGAAAATTGAACATAGCTCTTTTTCCCAGGCTTATGGGACAGGAAAAGCTTACTTATGGAGCGCCACTTCAAAGTGTAAAGATGAGCGCTGATATTGGAAAATCAGCATACTGTTTTTTATACATAGAGTACAAAGTCGAGATATCCTGTCAATCATTTAAAAGAACACAAATGCAAAATTTGTCTATCTTAACTATCAATGGTTTTAAAAGGAAACTGCAGCTTTAAGAAACCATTACTGGTGAGTAACAAAAACAAAAACGTTTAAGAAACCATTACTGGTTTCTTAAACGTTTTTGTTTCCTGGTTTCAGGAAACAAAAAAAAAGCTAATCCTATTTCCCCATAACTGCTGTTGGTCAAAGGCAGTAAGTGAAACAAACAAACAAAAAAAAACAAAAAAACTACCCAATTTACACGGACATGCACCACATTATTTTTCTTAGAGCTGAAACTGAACGGCAATTAAGATAAACACCAGAGAGCTGTCAATATATAAAAGCAGAAAGCATCCATGGGGATTCTACTGAATACTCTTTTTATTATATCTAATTATTTATGGAGAACTCTTTCTTTTGTTGTTGTTTTTTAGGAGGAGTGTGGGGGTTCAGGCCTGTTACTTGTGGGAGAAATAATTAGTCTTTTCCTGCTCCAACTCTGATCAGATGTCCATACCGATCATTTTGAAAAGTGCTGCTCGTCGCTCGGGCCCCCTTCTCTAGCAAACGCTTGATGACGAGACTTCCTGCCACAACCATTAACACACTTAATTTTGTGATTTAACCGTCAGTCGTGTGTAAAAGTGGTAATGGACTCAATAATCTGGATCTCTGGCTCTATTATTATTATTATTTTTTTTTTAGAAACTGCACTCGCCTTATTTCCTATCGTGCCATACATTGAGGCATATTAGGGGGGGAGGGGGGGGGGGAGTATGTTAAGTAGGTCAAAATGTGAGAAAAGTTAAGCTGATTTTTATTTATTTATTTATTTTTTATTAAAGATTTAATTTCATGTGCCATCTGGGCAGCCAGCTTACAGTGTACTGTTTTATACAGTCAGGTGATCAAACTTCAATGCTTAAGAATGAGCCTAAATGTTTAGTTGAATTGTTTAGAAAGTTGTTCAAGCAATCAACAATTAACCTTAAAGCAGTTATTCATTATTGATTAATGTAGCACCCTACCACCGTTAGTCACTGTGGTTTGGGTCACTGAAATGTTATGCGAGAACCTATTTAAATTTGATTCTCCTGCGACACGCGTGTGGAACGTGCTCGGTGGCCAGATTGATCTTTTCTCTGCTGCCCGCGCCGTCGCAGCGTGTGTTCTATGGAAAGCCTGTGCCGGTCTGGTGTTCAAACCCAAGGCCATCCAGAGCGGCAAATTTGATTAAAATGTGACTTGACTCGTTCTCCCTCGCACCCTTTTGTCAGCTGTTGGTTAAATGAGTCCAACCTGTGAGATGAGGTATGTTTTACATCTCTCTGATGTGTTTTACAGCTTAGATGAAGGCATATGTTGAGAAGCTCGGGAAGCTTCAAAGGACGGGGCAGTTTGGTGTCACAGGCAGGCAGAATGAGGAAAGAACTGAACTTGCCAGTACTTTGATCATCTTCACTGCTAAAGTCGGATCCCTGTTAGGAAAAGAAGGAAGGGGAAAAAAAGGCGGGGGGTTTAGATAAAACATCTTATTCAAGCATGCATTTTTCCTGTTCTTGCTTCTTTTTGAAGTGCAAAATGTATATATGTAATGATACCAGATTATGTAGATTCTCAGAGATAATAATTAAGGCTGCTTGAAGTCCTGAAAGTGAGATTAAAATGCATGCTAATAAAAATTCATCCTAAAGTTTCTTCACAGTGAATATCCGCCTGCCTGTCCTTTTTCCCTGGTGTCGGTTTAAAAGAGATGTCAAAATGCAAATACTTAATAACCCAATGCATTGTTCTCACAGCTTCAGCTTTGAATTTGAGTTGTTTTTTTTTTTGTTTTTTTTGTTATGTTAAGGAAGACTGTTTTTGTTTTGCTGCTAAGAAAGTCAGGCGCAGATGCCAGAGTTTTACAGGGAGGACAAAGGAACAGGATGTGATGGGCAAACTGGGAACGGATAGACTGTGGGGAGTAATTGTTAGCTGTTACTGTTCAGACTGTTACAACAGGAAGAAAGGACGAAAAGAGAGTGAGACAGTCATCCAAGGATTGAATCTTCAGCTCTGGTTAATGTTCAGTCATACCAGCAAAGTAAACACATGCTACTCATTTCGCCCCTCACTGCCTCTTGTTTGCTTTTTTTTTTTTTTTTTTTTTTTGGTCTGTGTGTGTGAATGTCGAGAGTGTGATTGTTGGCTTTCTTTGCTTATTTTGCACTCGGGGTCCTTCTTCCTGGCTCTGCTCCCTTTATCCTTATTTATTTGTCAGAGGTGGTGTTCAGGGACGTTCCTTGTCATTCGTCAGCTTGGCCCATAAAACACACTGTCATGACTGACTGGCCACGCTCCAAACTCATTACCGATTGGCTGACAGAGCGGGTCGCTGTGTTCTGCTCTGCTGTGTTGACTCCTGTTTGCCAGACATTTCAGGCTCGGGGAAACTTTAAATGCGCCGGCGCCTTTCCTTTCGCCGCTCCTCGCAGTCTCACACTCAAGGTCACATGAATATGGATTTCGCCTCCTCTTCCAGTGCGCACATACTGATGATGAAGTCTAAGATCTACTCACAGGGATTATAATTCAGAACGCAGGTCTGATTCTGGCATCTGGGCGTCGCTCCGTTCCACTGTCTGCCCGGAAACATCCATTGGGGGGATACGAAAAGATGGAGAGGACTTCTGTGCGAGCGGAGAAGCTGCAGAAGGAGAATGGATGATGATGGTGGAAACGAGGGAGGCGGAGCCGGGTGCGGGGGGCAACTCGTGAGACAAACGTGAAAGAGAATATGAGATTGGAAAAGGCCAACATACTATGTTATTGAGTTTCTGTTGCAGTTGATCAGCCATATCCATTTCATCATAGCGAGTTGGCTGCACGCCACAGTCTGCTGCAGAAAATCTATCCTCATCAATGTGCATATGCACTGTATTTATGTCTGTTCGTCCAGAGGAACTGCATGCATGAACATTTATATTGCACGTCAACATGCTTGCTAAAGTGCTTATTACTTTCTAATACTTTTATGTTTTGCTGCGTTCTAACTGTCACTACATTTTCTAGTCACTCGTCTGCGTCTTCTCTTTATTTAATCTGTAATCTGATTAACCTCTCTGGCTTTTCATTCATTTAACGAGTCAGTCACGCTTTCCCCTCCTCCTCCCTCCTCTCCTCTCTATTGTTCTCACTCCTCTGCCTTTGTTTGTCTCACGCAGAAAACAACAAGGCACCTTTGCAAAGGTCTCGCTCCCGGCAGAATGTAAATGCGAGCTCGGCGTCAAAACCTCCCTCTGCCAAGGAGGTGCGCAATGAATCTGAAGGACATCCATCTGTAGCCAGGGCCAAGGCTTCTGCCTGCTCTGAAGTGGGCCAAAAGTACAAAAACACTCCGGGTCACAGCCGCGGGCTGGACAGGGAGCGGGCGGCGGCGGACAGAGAAGTGGTCAAGCCGGCTGAGAGAAAGCCAGAAACGAAAGCGGAGAGTCCCGTCCTCCAGACGGCCGCCGACGCCAACGGAGAGCCCGATGTGGAGGCTCTGCTGGCCAGACTCAGAGCGTTGTGAGATTCATTTCTCATCACTGAAAGAAAATGTTACATCACAGCAAAAAATAAATAAATAAATGCTTTTCATGTAAGCTGTGGATTCTCCTAAAACATTATCTCTCAAAGGACCAACATTACCAGAAAGAGGAAGGAGGCGCGAGTCGCCACACGGTTAGTAAAATGAAAGTAATGAGTCTGAATACTCAGATTATAATCCTTAATGGCATGGAGGCAATTAAAGGCATAATTTTATCCAAAAAAGATTTAGCAGAATATGATCCTGATATGTGTACTGCCAACATAGATTCATATGAATCAGAGAATTTTAGCTTTCTACTGATAGATGTGACGTTGCTCAGCAGCTCTATGTATTCTAGAGATGTGCAATGTTACAGAAAACTTTCACATTAGTGCTTTTTTTGATTGTGCATTAGATGCTGGCCTTTACATGTTAGCAGTTTAACACAAGAAATTATATTTGGTAATAAAAACGTTTTACGCTTAATTTTCTTTTACAATATTTGTACCTTTATTCCTTTATAAGATTTTGATATATTTTATACTCAGAACCTCTAAAAAGTGTATATAAATAAATATAAAGGATAAAGAATTAAGACATGATTACACTTTAATGGTACTTAAATCAGGATTCCTACACAATCTTTAAAAAAAGCCTCAAAGAACTATTTTCTTTCATAATCGAAATGTTTTATTTTCTAGATTTTCTCCTTTCTTCCTTTTTCCCCAAAAAGAAAAATATCTAAAAGTGTTATAGACATACAGTTATTTTTTTTTTGTTGCCATTGTTTATTTTATATTGATTTATATTTAAATGAAATACTTTATCTTTGATTTGATACATCTGTCCTTGATCCTTTTTACACATCTGTATTTTGGTTTTTCACCTGTTGACTGAATGTTATACCCATACAAAATCTAAATGCTGAGTACTTTTTACAAAAAAGACTGGATGCAACACAGTTCCAAACCATTTTTGTTTTCTAATATTTAATCTAATTTTCCAAGATTTCGATAAAGTTATAAAAACAACTTGTAACACATTTAGAAATTTAAGTCTGGAAAACTATAACATTTTAAAATGAAAAAATGTGTATGTATCCTACTGAATGTCATTTTGTTTTTGTATTTTGTCTGCTGATTTTTCATAACTTTTTTTTTTTTTGCAGAAAAGGCTGAACTATTGTCTAAACGCCGTTTTGTCTTCACTCTAACATTCCTTCTGTCATTACTCGTCAAATGCATATTTTTTGTCTTTATTTGTATTCCTCAATCTTATTGAAATATTTACAATAAAATCTAAGCAGTTTTCTTTTGCCTTTTATGAATATTTTTTGTAATGTCATCTGTGTATGTACTTTTTTTATATATATCTTTAGCATTTCTCATGGTCGTCATACATGTAGTTCTGGAGCAGATTTCTGAAGGTAAGCACTGATTACATCTTCACATGCCGGACCCATAAAAAAAAAAAAACCCTGAGGAGCTTGAAACCATCAAAACTCCTCCTAGTTGTTAACAAGTGCAGACAACCTAACAACCACTGAACACCAGTTTGCAGCACCAGTCAGCAAGTAAAGCTCCAATAACATTTGTGGTGAGGATTGTGTGAGACAATCAACACAACTCCAGGGAGTTCAGATCATCTGTTACCTGTCTTGTCTTCCAATGTGATTTTTTAAAAATGTTTTGTTTCTTGTTCTTTTTCAAACTTTTCATAATCCCCTGGAGTACTGGTCATCACTGGAGCAACTTTACCACAGACACGGTGCTCATTTCGCTGCTTGATCATAATGTGTCCTGGAACAGGTGTGTGAGCATATTGTAAATGCACTCTGCAGACAGCCTCTGCGTAAAAGCAGCAGCTATTTTGGTCGATATTGACACCCGAGGTGGGACGATCTGCGTCTGACTGAGAGGTGTACATCGCTTCCCTTAGGATCCGCACCTTTCATGGCTTCCTGCAAAATTCTGTTTCCGTATGCATGATTGATCACACAATAGGCTTCATTTCACACAACTATTACCTAGATTTTTTTTTTCATGAAAAGCCCTCTAATCATTTGCATAGAAAATGAAAAAACTAATTTATCTTCATCTCTTTTTTTTTTTAATACCTTTGGATCGTTAAATATTTCTAACAGTTTCACTGCAGACTAAAACCTTGTTAAAAGCCTGTGTGAATTTGACTGTTTCAAAAGGAAAAAAAAAAAAAAAGACATTAAACAGCACAGCACCGAACATATGCCTCCTTCATAACGTAAATCAGTGGTACATGAATATACAAAAGATTAAACCCAGAAGTCTTTTATAATCCGAGCGGAGACAAGATTGAACAGTTGGGGAAGAGAAAGCTGCAGACCAGTTAACCCGCTATCTGACGAGGTCTGCTTGCTTTAGCCTGGCAGCTGGTGAATCTATTCAGTGCTGGGAGCGGCACAACTGTCCTCATCTGGAAAAGAGCCAAAGACAAACATCTCCCCAGCGATGCAAACAGCCGTTTGGGGAAAAGCAGAGCTGTTGCTAACTAAGCTCCTCCAGAGGCCTTGATATAGCTTCGGGTGGCAGCAGCACGCTTCAGCTCAAAATCAAACTGAGGTGTTTTACGCTTCTCTGTAAGGTTGGAACACCAGACTGGCAGTCATCAGTTTAACGTGTGATTTAGAGAAGCTTTTTTTTTTTTTTTTTTTTTTTTTTCCTTTTCATTTTCCACTTCATCCAAGAATAACCTCTATTTTTGCATTGCCGGAGTTTTTCTTTTTAACTTTACAGAGATTATTTTAATCTTAAATCCCCACACACATATGTTTCTTACATGTGGCGTTTCTCCCAGCTAATTAGCATGCTGGAACATACTTTTGATTCTTTGGGTTATTAGCATTGCACCAGCTGCGCAGATGCCACCAGATTTGGAATGAATTTACAGACAATATTTTTTACACCTAAAGGTCACGTATAGTATGTAAATGCTGAGATATGCTTGGACAAATGGTACCCTGCTAATTTAGAATATGGGGGTGGGGGGAAGCAAACACCATCGCTGCAGCAAAGAGACATTTCAGTGACCCTTTCCTTAAATGTTAATGTACGTAAACGTAAAGCACTCAAAACTTCGTTAAACTTTCGCTTTTGTGGAGGCGCGTCAATCAAATCCAGTGCACCCCTCACACCTCGCTCTAACTCAAATCTGTGATCCTTAAAGCGACCGACTGAGATTTCAAAGTGAAGTTAAATTAATGTCGCAAACAATGGGGAGATTATTTAAAGATGCCAAAGGTATTCTTGCCTAAAAAAATTTTTTTTCCACTGTTCTGGTTGTCATTTAAAACAGTGCAGGGTAACAGCTGATGTAGAAACAAGTTCCAACAGACTGAGAGAAGTCTCTGATAGATCTGGACATCTGTTGGGCACAAAGGCAAAACACACTTCCATATGCTAGTAACAGGGGAAAAAAGATTGTGCAAAGTCCCTCAAGGTCCATATTTGCCAGTATTGAGGAAAAAAAAAAAAAAAGATAGAAGTCAGTGAAGAAACACCTGGATAAGCTCCTGTCACGTTTACAAAATATGTGTTTTGAAAGAGGATAAGTCTTTGAATTTGTTGATGAAACACCTTTTCCAACTGGTGGAAGTGGTTGTCTGGATTGCATCAGTCGATGGCACTGCAAACAAAGAACAGATGGAGGAAAGAATGGATTCTGCTAAATACCAAAATCTGGATACAGCCGTCTTGGAGCCAGTAGAGTTGCTGAAACGAGGTTGGCTTAGACAACAGGACAATGATCCAAAATTGGCCTCAAAATCCAATATGAACATGAGCTGAGGCTTTTGAAACAATGTTCACTGTCCTCTGGCCTAAACCTCTGAAAATCAGTGGCTGGATCTTGTAAATGTTTTTTTTGTTGTTTTGTTTTGTTTTTTTCTTCTTCAGAAACTCATGGTGGCTAAGGGTGTTAATCACTGCAGCATACAGGGATGTACAAACTTTTCCACTTTACATAAAGTACCTTAAACATCTCCAACTCATGCACTACAAATTATGTCATTGACCCTTGATTGCACATGGACATGTTGACATCAAACCAAGAGTTAAGCTTTTAATTCCTTATTATGCAGGAAGGATGCAGAAATGCATAAATTTTGATGCATTATCAGTGCCGACATGGCTTTGCTCTAAAAGTGCATCAGGAAAATGACCAGCTAAACTCATACATGCAGCAAATTGAGAGGAGGGGAGCATAAGGAGGGAAGGATCTTGTTATGCTGAGGGAGCGTTCATTACTCAAAAGCCTGTGTTCTATCCACGAGGTTTATCTTCGGGCCTAATAAAGTGGAGCAAAACATATTGTGTAGCAGATTGCAATTTGGGCTCCTCTGATTGGAGACGGAGTTAAAAGTGCGTCGGAGGAATTTTGAGAATAGTAGGAAGTACAAAGCAGATCCGCAGATTTCTTTTCCCGACGAGCGAGAACTCCGCTGTGCATAAATGCTCATGTGCGTCTATTGTGGGATTTCATGGTGCTAAGATTGCTTTCTATTTTCAGGTTGTTTAGAGGAATCATTTTGTAATCTTCTGCTGATTGTGTCAGTTGCAGCTGGGGGAAGATGTTTTCATCAAGACATAACCTTTGAAACATGCTAAAAGTATGCTAAATGGGTTGTCGAATACATTCGACTGGAAATGCAGCTCCTTTCCAAGATTATGCGTCACTGTTTCAACATATTTGCTCTGAAGGAGTTATGTTTGCGTTGCTGTGTTGACGCAAGTAAAAGTAGCTTATTGTTGTAGATTAGATGCCACTTATAGCAAGTATGTTGTGAACATGATTATGCACTAAACTGCATGAGAACCCCTGATTAAACGAGCACAACTTGGGAATTATTTACACATTTATCTAAGCATATATGTATTTGATTGTGGAATTATTGCATTTTTTTTATTTAGCAGCAAAATCTTCCCACCTCTTTTTTTTCTCCCATTACTTACCTCCTCACTGCAAGGAGCCAAGATAAACTTGGGTCCTTGTCCAGCCCTGTTTGTCACAGTTTAGGTTGTTTAAAACTTTTTAATTAGCGCTCAGACTGCAGATATGGGCAAGGCTGGACAATTGGCTGTGCTGTCGCCATTATCCGCCACATGAAGATCAACACACACCTGGCTATTTGAATTACATGTTCTATTTCATTTCCTATTTCAAAGATTGGGTAAGCAAAATAAGTCTCTGTGTAGCATCATTTTTTTTTACACGTTTGAAAAAGGAAATTGTGGATTACTAATGATTATTAATGAAAGGGCTTGCAGTTTTCAGACTGAAATTGCAACAAAAAATACTTATTTATCTCCTTTCACCTGATAGCACCTGTTAATAATTCACAATTGCTTATCTGGGGATGAGAGACAAACTATAAATATATATATATATAAATATATATATATATATATATATATATATAGAGAGAGAGAGAGAGAGAGAGAGACCGAGACCCTACCAAATGTAAAACAACAGAAACCTTGATCATTTATTCCTCTTTCCAAGAATCTTGTCAGAATGTTTTGATTTTGAATGACATGGAGATAAAACTCAAACATGCACCTTGTGAATAGGAAGGTAACCTGAAGCTCAATGTTTGATCAGGCTGGCACATCAGCTTGTCCCATGACAATCCCAACTCTTTTTTTTTTTTTTTTTTTTTGTCATCGCCCTTCTAGATATGTTTTCGATCTTTCCAAATCAGCACAAACACATGAGTTCATCTCAGTTGACATTCTGTATGTCCTCTGAGATGAAGTGTGTACAAAAAAAAAAGCAATGATAAAAACCCCGATTCCCTTGATAAGGGGTCTTGGTGAATACACGCCTGAACTGTTGGCGTGTTAAGAAACATGAACGGAGCCACCTCTTTTTCATTTTATGTGATTTTTCCGAGTCTGTGCTGCAGTTTGTGCTCATTGTGTCACCAATAGTTCAACATCTGCTTGTTGGTCTCATTGTAACTAGTGAATCTGTCTGCAATCTGTTTATTTAAAATCGATATGGATCAAACAAAGTTGCTTCGCCTCTCAATTTTCCTTCCGAGAATACAAAGAAGGGTTTCTGATTCAAACTTCATTAAGTCGTGTCTGCACAGAGCAATTCGCTCAAAGCTCCATGTGGCCTTTCAGACCAAGCAGACAACTATGCAACCATTTTTTACTTTCCCTTCTGAGCTAAGTAAAACAAGTATTTGAAAATCCCTTAGAAATTTGCATCACCTGGCCATTCTTTGTGAACTATCTCTCACCTGTCTATTTTTTACTTGCTTAAGTGTTTGCAGTAACCTAAGCGTTGTCAGACCTGTCAGCTCATTGCAGAGTTCCCAGCTGCAGTTTGACTTTGCTTTCACTCTAATCAATTTCTTTTGGAGGAAGCGTTTGCTTTTCCCTAACAAAAAGCAGAGGCTTTCATTAGGCGACTGGATATTAATTTCAGTCCAACTAAAACTATCCAAAACTATTATTGGTCGGACTTTGCCAAGGAAAATAGGTCCAAATGAATTACATCAAATGAATTACTCTATTCAAAAAGGAAAGTGTGTATATTATTTAGATAAGTTGCATACAGACTTGCATATGTCAAGCTTCTACTTCACAAAATTACATTTTCAGAGGACTCTAAAAATAGTTAATTAACACACAAGTGTCATCTTAAAACTGCAGTATGTAACTTTTATAAAGAATGTTTTTTTGTTTTTTGTCTTTTTTACTGATTGATAGTTGATAGTTGTCCAGTAATTTACAGCCTCCACTAGAAATGTAAACAAAACAAAAAAAAGACAATATCTTTGCAAGAGAAACAAGTTACTCAAAATCAACATTAAAGGGGGATTGTGTGAAAGAAGCATATCCAGGATTTGGGCTTACAGCTGTGTCACTCCTTTAAGCTAAGCCACTCCTGAACACGAGACAATGTTTGAAGTACTTGGTGTAATGAGAAAAAAGCGCTAGACTGCTGCTTAGGGGTCCAAAGTCCAAACCATAAGCAGATTCTGTGGCGTATCTGTCAAAAGGACAATGAGAGACACAAGACGCGCTAAAGGTTTCCACCTGTGCTTCCTTTTCACCTCAGGAGAGCCACAATCTGATCTCTCTCATGGGATGCTGAATCCACGCTGTAATAAATGCTGAGGCAGTTAAGCCTGGTGGGCAGTGCACAGTAAGAACACTCTAATTGAAGAGGAATATTTTATTACCAGTTCGCCAAACTGTGTGGATCAAATGCAAACAAGTGTCGGTTGTAGGCAAACCAGATTAAAACCATCCGGTGTTCCACAAAGACTCACCAACCGGACATCGTAATTTCTTCACAAACTTGACATATTCCCCGCATCTGTTTTTCTCGTTACCTTACTTGTCAAATATTACAGCAATGATAAATGACTAGTTTGACATGTACAGTTTCCAGATTGATGGGTGCAGGAGTAACATGTAATATGCTTACACACTTAAAAGAAGGAAACCGGCTTGTTGTCTACATGTTGTTGTTTTTTTTCTTTCTTTCTCTGTGCTCTCTTAGTATCTGTATTCCATGTCTAACTCAACTACACTACACAAACCGATGTTATTTACATAATTTGGACAAGAAATTGACTGTAATTGAAAGAGAAGGCTGCAGCTCTCAGATCAGCAGTTCCTGTAGGCTGCATGTAAGAAAGCTTTGATGGATGACTGTAATTTTGTCTCAATGTGTAGGCGACCAATGGGTAAACAGCAGCTACAGCATGTTCAACATCATACTCTCAAATTAAAGGAGAAAATAAAAGCACTTAAAGAAAAAAAAAATGTCACTCAGTCTTTCACATGAATTTGGAGGTAATGAATGTAATGTGTTTCCTTGACAAGGACAGCAGTGAAAAGTTAATATAGTTTCTAACTTTTGGTCTGCTGACAGGTGAAAGTAATGTTCCACTACATTTAATATCAAAACAACATATTTGTTGTAGTAAGAGAAAAAAAGTTCTCCAAACCGGCCTGGTCATGTGAGAACAAACATCTGCATCTAATATGGCAGCAACTTAGATCGAACATTTTAAATAACTTGTTATTCAGAAAAGTTTTAATATGAACCGTGAAAATGCAAGAAATCTATTAGGGATCAAATAATTATTCACCAAACTAGCAATTCTGCCACGTGTAAAAAAAAAAGAAGTCTTTACTGAATTGTTTTTTGTTTTGTTTTGTTTGTTTCTCTCTCCGTCTGTTGTTTAAGTAAAGGTTGCATCATGGAATATTTGTTAGCAATGCTTTCTTCATCCTCTGTGTATTCACTTTAGGTGTGAGGAGTGTGTACAGCTGAGTCGTGTGTATCTGTGTTTCCCTGTAATTGGCTGGTGACTTCTCCAGAGTGTACCCCCCCTTTTGCCTAATGACCACTGGGAACTCTATTTTCTAACCTATATTCAAATTCAGCAGCATTTTACTCTTTAACAACATTCATCTTAGAGTTTTAGTAGTTATTATGTAACATGCAGCATATTCCTGTTTTTCTATCGTTTTTAATGGGTTCTTGTGCAACGTTGCATAAGAGTTTCTGTCTAAGGATTTCAATTGCTTGTTTTTTTTTCTTTCTTTCTTTCTTTGATTGCAGTCCAGTGACCAAGTTCACAAGATTTCCATATTAAAATAAACCTTTTAACTTTTGGTCTACAGCTATTGCAGATAAAAAAAAAAAAAATCTCTCAAGCTATGACCAAAAGAAGCAAAGAACCGATTTTAAATTTGACCTTTAGCCACTTTATTACTGACAACTTGTCATAAAGACAAAATGTGATGCTATGAAAAATATGAAAGATAACAATGTTACACTTAAACAAGTATTTGAATGCCAACATGGAGGATTTAAGATGAAAACTTTTGAAAGTAAAAAATGTGTCTTTTAGGACTTGTGACAGGACTTGGTCCCTCCCGCTCTCCCTTCCCTCTTAAGAGAATATTTAACTTGGTTTAGATTGTTTTGTTTTTTTCCCCCCTTAAATTTAAAAAGAATATTTTACCACAACTCTCCTTTCTATAAACAAAGAACGGTCGAGCAGAATGGTCCCGGAGGAGTGAATGCTGCAAGTCAGTGGCTCAATGCAATCTACTGGGTTTCCTTAAATTGAAAACTTTTTCAACAAACTTGAATAATGAATTGAGCTTAATGGACTGTTTGATAACTAGGAATGATTTGAATGCATGGGAAATTTAATAGAAGTGACTTTTTTTTTTTTTTTTTGTAAAGTGCCTCGAGACATTTGTTGTGAACTGACACTATAAAAATATGCAGAACTGAATTGAATAAAAGTTGTAGAAGTCCAAATAATAACCTGGAAAGTCTTGGGGTTTTTGGGCCATCTTTGCAGCTGATGTATTGGAAAAAGCGAAGGTGGTTCAAAACATTTCCATCAATCTCTGAATTTCCATTCCTCTGGACCCACTGAAACAGTTTCCTTCCGTTGCAAATAACATAAAACCTGAACTAATCCAATGCACATGTAGTTATTATAAAAACCCCCAGTGTGCATTTGATGCCAGCATCCAGACAAGTGACCCTCACAGACAGATTTTATTGTCACCAGCTGGTAGATTTACAGACTGCCACCTTCACAGCGGAGCGCTGTCAGAACGGATCAATCCATGTCTGTCAAATCATCCATACAATTACTTCTGAACATCTTCTTTCAATTGGCCGGCCTTCATGTAAACACACTCGCTTACTGAAACGCTCACTGAGAGCTGTGCTGCTGATCTCCACCACTCGACAAATCCCGAATTAATTCTTATTACAGGACAGAAAGGTGAGCTGTTATGATGCCTGTGCAGAATACTCTTCTTGAGTAAAATTTTTTTCTTGAATGCATGTTTAAAAAAAAACAAAAAAAAAACTCCAACTTGAAGTCTTAGTAGTCATGTGCTAAACTTTTTATTTAAAAAAAACAACAACCTGGCAACCAGTTCAAGGACAGGTCCATGATCTTTCCATCATTGTGATTGATAGACAGTCTTTTCCTTGTTTGTATGTCTGAAGTGAAAAATTGTTGTAATTGCTCTGGTTTCCAGTGCCAAAATGTGCAAGCTGTTCCTAAAATTTTGCACACCACTTATAGTAAATTAAAGTGAAAAAAAAAAAAAAAGTTTGGATCACTGCCATATGTTTTTCCTGTTTTTGCCTCCTAAAATTGAAGAGCTGCTATTCTTTCTTTTTTCTTTTTTTTTTTTTTTAACTTGTCATTTTCAGATCGCAACTCTGAAGCTGCATAAGATGCCTCATTGTTTTGTAGCAGAGCTCGACACATCACTGCAAGCTCAAACCGAGTCACCTTGCCGCTGGGCTCACACCCAGAAGGAGACCGTAACGGGGCAAACCAAAGTCCTAAACGTGTTGTATAAGGACAAGGTGGTCTCTCTCTCTCTCTCTCTCTCTCTCTCTCTCTCTCTCTCTCTCTCTCTTTCTCTGCTCCTTGCTGTTTACTGATTTAATCAGGCCCCCCCCCTCCCCCCTTTTTTTTCACTCAACATTTGTGTCTGTGAGAAGTAGTGTCTGAGCACTCAAATCAGGAATAAAATGTTCCCACCTTCTTTATTATTCCTCCCTCATCTCTGTCTACTTTCATTGCTTGCAGTGCTCTGTTGCCCCGTGTTTTCTTTACTGGGGCTACCTCCATCTGCCACTGCAGGTGTTTTTTTTTTTTTTCTGTTTGTTGTCTGTATTTCTTTGATCACCGCTGCATTTACACCAGTGTAAATTTGCGCCCTCGTGCAGTTGTTTGTCTTTGTTCTGTCGCGCGGAGATGCGTCAATGTTGGATGACACTTTTTTGTTGTTGTTGTTAAAACGATAAAAGACAGAAAAATTTGTCCCTCGCTGCTTTTCAAATTGCAGCTACTTGGCAATCATGCAAATATCACAACGACTTATTGAATACCTTGCTATCTCTCCCAATGTACCAATTTATCCCCTCTTCAAACAGCTGAAAGGCATCCCGCGGTCTGAAAGCTCCGCGTGTTCGTTCGCAGCAAATTACTGGAGGTTTGCTTCTGCTTTTTCTGTGTTGTGCGGCAGCTGATCTTTATTGGTCCCGTGATAATGTATTCGCTGCGGAGAAAAAAAAAAACAAAACAAAAGTTATTCGCAACATGTGGAATTCTAATCCCATACTGTTATAAAGGAGGGAGGCATGTTTGAAAGCGTTTCGGTACAAATAAGCATAGAAGTTATTTTAGGATGTCAGATGCGCCACAAAAATAGAATGGCACCTTCGCGCTTTATAGCTTACCCAAGAAGTCTGAATTATGAGCGTCTTTCATCTGTCAATTTCATCCTGTTTTAATTTGCTTTCCCGCCACAGACTGTGTGGCAGCGCATGAGAAAGCACAGCTTTTTTTTTTGTTTTTTTTTTGGGTGAGGGGGAAGGGTGCGCACAACAGCTGAAGCAGATAGCTGAATCCCCAAGGGCTGTGGTATAGAGCAGAGTGACAACTGTAAAAACTCTCTGTACAGTGGTGCTTTGTTGGTGGCAACAGCAGTGAGCACATCTGGCTTTGATCACCATGGTGACGGTGTTGCGCGGCAGTGACAGGGCATGTAGAGCGATGGAGACGCACTCTCGGGGGAATCATTATCCTGTTTAGTGAGCCTAATGAGTGGAAAGGTGTTGCACCTCAGCTAACTGTGGGTCTGGTTGGAAACCGGGACCTACTCAGTTAAATATGAAGGGCGTACATCTCGCCTGTGAATAAACCATCTGTTCTATCTTTTTTTTTTTCATTTGTCATTTTAAACAATAAATAGAATAGGGTTTGATCCAAAGTCGTTCAGCCCGCCTACTTTGTCTGAAGCTGTAAGCCTCATTATATAGCATTGTGTGTAGAAATGGTGAAGCGTTTCAATTGTGTTCACCCTCCCATAAGCATTTAGCTCTTTTATTGCTCTTTCGGCCAGACTTACTATAAAAACAAAGACAGAGAAAAATGATTAGATATCAAACTGAACAAATTATTAAAAAAAATAAATAAAAAAAAAAATAAACACAAGGTAAAGTAAATGTTTGGATGAGTATACACCCCCCTTCGGTTAGTATTTAGTAGATAGCTCCTGAAATCACAGAACTGAGTTTGGCTATGTCTCAATCAGACTGGCACGTCTTGATAGCAATTTCTCTCCCATTATTCCACATTTAAAAGCATAAGCTCCGTCAGGTTGCTCAGGGATCAGGCCCGATCAGGTCCTTTCAAGTCCAGCCTTAAATTCTCGATTGGACTGAGATCTGGGCTTTGATTTGGCCACTCCACAACAAGTCCTCTTTTGTCTTTGAACCACTGCTGTGTCGCTTTTGCTGGGGCCTTTCGGTTATTGTCTTGCTGGTTAGTAGATTTCCTCCCAATCACTGGTCTCAGACTGACTAAATCAGACTGTCCTGGATTTGTCAGTGTTTTCCTGGATATACAGTGGGGGAAATAAGTATTTGACACACTGTTGATTTTTCAAGTTTTCTCACTTGAAGGATAGAGATATATGTAACGTTTCTCATAGGTACGTCTCAACAGTGAAAAATGACCCCCAAATTTCCCCCCCAAAATGTCAATGAGAATGTCATGCTCTCTTTTTTTACAGTAAAATGAGGAAACCAACATGAATCTGACGTTTTCGGCAGCAGGTAAATGAAAACTTGGATCAGAAAGGTACCAGCAACCAAAGATACTATTAAGTCACAGGAACTGTTGTTTGTTTAATGGTTTTAGCAACTGCTAGAAATAAACCCATCCTTTTATAAATATCCAGCAACTATCTCTTACACAAACTATTTTAGTTTTCATTATTAGCCTCCAGATATCTTATTTCAAACATCACTGGAGAGTAGCTGCCAAATATTGTCTTTCTGTTAGTATCTGAATTAGCGGCTAGTCAAAGGATGGGATCCTGTCAAAACTGAATGCCACAACCTTTAAATATTGTTTCTTTATCAAAATCACAGGAGTTGCACATCACGGTCACCGATAAACACGAGTACAATCTTTTTCCTAACAATCTCATCCTTAACCAGACCACAGATCTGTAGAGCCCTTCACCTCTACAGAGAAGACATCTGCAGGCTCAGCTAAACAATTTGTTGGCATGGTTTGAGTCCATTTCCCCCCCCATAGGAGGAAACATGCCTGCAATTCAAGGCAAAGTTATGCTGAGTGTTCGCCTCTGCCTGCAGATTTTCATTCTGGTGTAGACAAAATGTCTCCTGCAGAAAGGCAACGTCCTCCTCAGCTGATATGATTAACATGAAAAGGACCAAACTAACTGAGTCTTCAAAGTTTACCACAGATTTTGAGCTGACTTTCAACACAGACCATGTTGTAATTTGTGTATCTTTCTGCTTCATGTGATCTGAAAAGATGGATATAGTCAGTGTTGCTTTGCACTGGAGATATTCCAATAACATGTTGTGGTGTGCTGCCTCGCTCAGAAGCATTACATAGATCTACCATCTATTTTATCACCTGACTGAATCTGTCCATTTGTTTAGGAAAGAGTCATGGATGTTGGAAGACAAGGTGACTTGTTTCTGAGATGTGCTTCTATCTTGTCTGTCATTTTGGCACTGGTCCTGGTCTGCCACGGCGCTGAAACCTCATGCTCAAACAGCACAGTCTCTCATTAAGGGTGCCAGGAACATTGATGGCTTCAGGGAGCAGAGCCAGCGTTGCTGTCACAAACACATTTGTCAGGAGCTTACAGGTATCTGGCAATGAGAAGTTGTCACTTCAACCTGAACATCATTTGGAAATCTGAGTTCTCAATATTATTTCCTAGCTTTTCATTGTAGCTCTGGGAATATGTTCGGGGTCATTGTCCTGCAGTAAAGTAGATATCTGCCCTGGTTGCAGTTTTTTTAATTTTTATTCTTGTTTTTCAGGCTTTTAAAGAGTTTCCTTCTAAAATTGAATCGTATTGTGTAAATTAATATTCCCACCGACTAACCATCTTTCATGTCCTTAGTGAACAAAAACATCCTTGCATAGCAATCCCATCTGTAGCGACTCCATCCATACAACTAACTCCATACATCAGGAGATGCATGGAGTTACCGTTCCTCAAGTCACATCACTTTTCATGTAAAATCTAAACCTTACATTTTTGGTATAGAAGAAGGTGTTCTAGTCTCAACACCATTTTCAAAAATGTTTATATCCGCTACACTGTTTGCGGGAAACTGCAAACAGGACTTCTGCTGAATTTCATCTAACAATGGCTTTCATCCAGTCGGTTTGGGTGGGTGGTGCCTTTGTCTCTTTGCCAAATTTTTCCATGTTCAGATGATGAAAGCTAACTCTGCTTTAAGCTGTCTTCACATCGTCATTCATTACCTGTCTGCTGGGTTTTTGGTCTTTATGATGTATGGCTATAATACATTAATTATCAAAACTACTCGCAAGTGGACTTTGTTTACTAATTAGATGATTTAATTTAGGTCCTCAATGAAAAAAAAAAAGGTAATGACTATATATGCATAACACACTTCATGTGTATAAATTGTTGCTTTTTGCTTCCTCTTTGAAGTTATTTTGTTTTATTTTATCACATTAATCCCAACAAAATACATATAATATGATAAAATAAAAAAACAATACACAAAGCTTGTGGTTGAAATGTGACAAAATGTGGAAGAATTCAAGGGGGGCATGGGAATAATCTGGCAAGGCAATGCTTCTCTGAAAAATCCAAAATCCAAAATGCTGTGCTTTTCTTTTTTTTTTTTTTTAAAGCACAGCAGGAAAACAGAACTTGTTGCTGAATTACAGCAAATCAACTAAAGGAAATGGGATTTACAAAACAGAAAAGCCAAACGTAAACCTTCATTAACTCTGAACCAGGAGAAAACAAGGTTGCAGGGAGCTGAAGAAAAGCAGGTATGAAGTGTGGATGAAAGTGATTTTTAGTTCAATTTTTAGTGCTTTGGGCACTGAGAAGATGATTAAAATCAACACAAAAACCAGAAATCAGTCAGATCAGAGGTAGCAAATAACTAATTGCTACAATTGAACTTTATCATCTGAAATCTTCTCTCTGTTATGTCTCAACACTATTTTAACGTAATTTTGTATGATTAATTTAAAAAGAAAGCCAAGGTTTTCTAGCTGCAACTGTTTTTGACGTTTACATTAATCGAGTCATGTCACTGAAGCGTGGGCAACAAAGATAAAACTTTATGTGCTATATCTTTTATACTTCAAGATCCCAAAACTTGTAGTTGTGCTAACACTTTTTTAAATGGACAAAAAACTTAAAACTGTCCTTGGGTCATTGCATTTTTTTTTCCCCGATGTCTTTGTGTCTGATATTTTCCATTCCTCTACCCGCGACCCCCATCTTGAATCCACATCTTGACATTTGATCTTGAGCCCTTTGTTCAGGCTCACTCTTTCCTTTAACTATTTAACTACTTTGCTAATTAAAAATTGACCTGCTTTTAAGGATTTGTGTTATTTTTATTCACATAATTTCACACGGTTATTTGCTTCATTCTAAAAATATAAATCTGCTTGATCATTTCCAGAACACGGAGCATCATATTCTCAAATCAACACATGCCAGGTAATCACTGAATTATTCCTATGTGATGAGACAGTTTTTTAAAATGACTCTTTTTCTTTTTCCTCTCTAAATGAAGGTTTAAGCCCCTAACAGTACTGCTTGGTAAAACAGCAACTGCTTGGTAAAGTTCTGGCAGAGGTAAATTGATTGGGAAGTTTGTCATTTTGAACTTTGCCACGGAGCTGATGAGCATGCAGCAAGGTAAGCCACGGGCTGCTCAGACGACCTGCATCACACACTTACAGTCTGTTGACGGATAAATGAAAATTCATGCTTTTTTTCTGAGGCAGCATCTTTGGCCACAATAACCTCCGTGGCTTCAAACCTTGTCTATGCAGTCACATACATCTGTTTTCTGGGTCACAGCATTTGCCAACATCTTACTGAAATAGAAAGAAAGTGGGGGAAAAAAGGAAAAACAAATCTCTTCAACAACTGGCCCCAGAGTGCAGACCTTTTCTCAATGCCATTTCTTTCAAACTCCCAATTCACTGCTCACTTTATAAAACCTTTCAGCACAGTTCAACACGAGGCAAGTTCACGTTCATGTTCAGTTCCACACAATTCGGTTTGCAAAAACACACAATGAAGTGGGGCCTGTTGGTGGTGTGATTTGAACAGGGTGGCGCAAATACAAAACAAAGGCTCCGAAGATGGACCCTGACAGAGTAGACATGTAATAATGCCTTCGTGCTCCAGTAGGTCAGGGGGAAAGCCATGTTATCATCATGTGTTGTGTGCAGCAGAGCATGCACGCATCTTTTATTCTGCTTTTTGTTTTTTTTATGTTTTGTTTTGTTTTTTTCAGCGATGTGGAAGTGAGATGATCGTCTAGCAGTCGTGACACTGACATCTAGCAACGATGTCATAATCTGATTGTAGGTGGAGTATTGGTCTTTTGCATCTACAGACTTGATAAACGAACATGTATTCTATAAGAATATATATATATATATATATAGCTGACTGTATAGCTCAGTGGGTAAGACACCAGTCTACCACCCGGGAGACCGGGGTTCGAATCCGGGCTGGGGCAAGTTACAACAGTTACAACAAGTTACAACAGTGCAATTGAGCTATGCAGTGTGGGTCCTTAGGCAAGACCCTTAGAGCTATATAGCCTACCTCATACCATGAGAGACATTGATAAGCACGACATGCCGGCTCAGACGTCGCCCGGCCAAACAAGGTCTGCGTCAGGTGCTGGGGAACCAGAGCACCTTGATGAAAAATGGGCTACTGGAACAAGACGGAAATGGAATGCTACTACTCAAGTAACCCTAGTCAGAGGGGTTACATGCAAAGACTGAGGGTGGAATGGTTACTTCGACACCCACAGTCTACAATGACTGCCAAACAACTAGTAGCTCAGTGCTCCAACATCCGCAAACGGCAACTGCTATCACAACTTGAGATTGACGAGGTACAACACAAATGCTACGGCAAAAGGGAGGAGCCCAAAGATAAGGATGAATGCAGCATTGAGAACAATCCCTACCAACACCATAACAGAAACCAATGAGCTGATATACAACTCAGCATCAGTGATCCTTGAAATGCTTGGCTATAAGAGCAACCATGAGACCCAATATCCATCATGGAAAAGACGGTTAGAGGCTAAGATCAAGATAACAAGGAGGGAAGTGAGCCAGCTGTCAGAGCTCCTAAGGGGTGCAATGAAAAGATCAGTACCCAAGAAGTACAGCCAGATGCCCATACCTGAAGCACTCGAAACTGCCAAACAAAGACTCCAAGCCTTGGCCAGCCGCCTAAAGAGATACACAAGAGAGAATGAAGCCAGGAGGATTAACCGGCTCTTCTCCACCCAACCAGCTAAAGTGTACTCTCAATGGCAGGGTACTAACAACAGAGCAGACCCACCAAGGCTGGAGACTGAACAATACTGGAAAGGCATATGGGAAAGGGAGGCGTCCCACAACAGCAATGCACAGTGGCTAACCTCTCTACGAGAGGACCACAGCAACCTCCCTGAACAAGCCCCAGTAACCATCACTGTGGCAAATGTCCAAGAAAGAGCCTGACATGATCCATGCCTACTGGCTAAAGAAACTCACTGCCCTCCATGAGCGACTGGCAGTTCAACTGAACCAGCTGCTACAAAATGGGACTCACCCTGAATGGTTAACTGAAGGGCGTACAATCCTGATCCAGAAGGACCCCTCAAAGGGTTCAGTCCCATCCAACTATCGGCCTATAACCTGTCTCTCTACAACATGGAAGCTCATGTCAGGCATCATAGCGGCTAAGATAAGCGGACACATGGATAAATACATGAGCACGGCACAGAAGGGCATCGGCATAAATAGTAGAGGAGCCAAACACCAACTCCTTGTAGACCACACAGTCGCCCGAGACTGCAAAACCCGACACACCAACCTGTGCACCGCTTGGATTGATTACAAGAAAGCCTATGACTCAATGCCACACACCTGGATCATTGAATGCTTAGAAATGTACAACATCAATAGGACTCTAAGAGCCTTCATTGCAAACTCGATGGGGCTGTGGAAAACCACCCTTGAAGCCAACTGCAAACCGCTTGCACAAGTGTCCATCAAATGTGGCATATACCAAGGAGATGCTCTGTCCCCACTGCTGTTCTGCATAGGTCTGAACCCCCTCAGCCAAATCATCAACAAGACTGGCTACGGATACCGACTTAAGAATGGGGCCACAATCAGTCACCTCCTCTACATGGATGACATCAAGCTGTACGCCAAGAGCGAGCGAGACATCGACTCACTGATCCACACCACCAGGATCTACAGCACTGACATTGGGATGTCATTCGGACTAGAGAAATGTGGCCGGATGGTTACAAAGAGAGGGAAGGTCGTCCACACAGAAGGGGTATCACTCCCAGAAGGAACAATAGCAGACATAGAGCACAGCTACAAGTACCTGGGAATACAGCAAGCAAATGGCAACCTCGATGAGGTCACAAGGAAAGGAGCCACAGCCAAATACCTCCAACGAATAAGGCAAGTCCTGAGAAGCCAGCTCAATGGCAAGAACAAGATCCGTGCAATAAACAGCTATGCCTTGCCAGTAATCAGATACCCTGCCGGAATAATTAGCTGGCCAATGGAAGAGATGAAGGCTACGGATGTTAAGACTCGGAAGCTACTAACCATGCATGGAGGGTTCCACCCCAAATCCAGCACCCTGAGACTGTACACGAGCCGTAAGGAAGGAGGCAGAGGACTAGTGAGTGTGAGAGCCACTGTCCAGGATGAGACATCCAAGATCCATAAATACATCAAGGACAAAGCCTCAACGGACGATGTGCTCAACGAATGTCTCAGGCAATGGGGAACAGAGGACGAGGTGCTGGAGGAACCATCATGGGAAGACAAGCCCCTACATGGGATGTACCACCGACAAATAACTGATGTGGCTGATATCAGGAAATCCTACCAATGGCTGGAGAAAGCTGGACTCAAGGACAGCACAGAGGCCCTCATCCTAGCCGCCCAGGAACAGGCACTAAACACCAGAGCAATAGAGGCTCAGATCTACCACACCAGACAAGACCCAAGGTGTAGGTTGTGCAAGGAGGCCTCTGAGACAGTCCAGCACATAACAGCAGGGTGCAAGATGCTGGCAGGGAAAGCATACATGGAACGACATAACCAAGTGGCGGGCATAGTGTACAGGAACATCTGTGCCGAATATGGACTGGAAGCCCCGAGGTCAAAGTGGGGAACACCCCCAAAGGTGGTGGAGAATGACCGAGCTAAGATCCTGTGGGACTTCCAGATCCAAACAGACAAGATGGTAATGGCGAACCAACCGGACATTGTGGTGGTGGATAAAGAACAGAGGAAAGCCGTTGTGGTGGATGTAGCAATACCAAGTGACCACAACATCAGGAAAAAGGAGCATGAGAAACTGGAGAAATACCAGGGCCTCAGAGAGGAACTGGAGAAGGCCTGGAAGGTGAAGACCACAGTGGTGCCTGTGGTCATAGGGGCCCTCGGGGCAGTCACCCCCAAACTGGAGCAGTGGCTCAAACAGATCCCAGGAACAACATCAGACATCTCAGTCCAGAAATGTGCAGTTCTAGGCACAGCCAAGATACTGCGCAGAACCCTCAAGCTCCCAGGCCTCTGGTAGAGGACCCGAGCTCAGAGGATGAAAGAGACCACCCGCGGAGGGTGAGAAGGGAATTTTTTTTTTTTTTATATATATGCACATATATATATATATATATATATATATATATATATATATATATATATATATATATATATATATATATATATATATATATGCACATATATATATATATATATATATATTCTCATAGAATACATGTTCGTTTATCGTTTATATACATATATATATAGATATATATATATCTATATATATATAGATATATAGATCTATATATATATAGATCTATATATATATAGATCTATATATATATATATATATATATATATATATATATATATATATATATATATATATATATGCACATATATATATATATATTCTCATAGAATACATGTTCGTTTATCGTTTATATACATATATATATATATATATCTATATATATATCTATATATATATAGATATATAGATCTATATATATATAGATCTATATATATATATATATATATATATATATATATATATATATATATATATATAGATCTATATATATATATATATATATATTTCTAATGAGTTCTTCACAAACGTCAGTCATTGCAGCCTGCTCCACCCACCACCCCTTTCTCCCCACTGACCAATACACACCAGACTGTGATCAATAAAACTCATAAGTCTCTTCCCCAGACTGGGAGAGCTTCTGCTGCCGACCCACTGAGAATCACTGAGCGTCAGACAGACCAGACATACTCCTCCTACAGGTGCCTTCTGTCGCATACAAATCTTCACTCTGTCCTTCTCCGCTCTGCCACATGCTCCTGTTTCTCTTAAACTTCGGCTTTTTTTTTTTTTTTTTGTACTTATTTCTCGCTTCTGCAAATGTCAAACGGCTGAACTTGGCGACTATGTTCGAATTGTCCCAAAAAGCCAGAAATTCAACTTTTCTGTCATGTTACTGCTCATCCATTTTATACGGAGACAGATGGTACTTAAGCCTTTATTACAGCCTTTTTCCTCTTTCTTCTGGGATGCTTGGCTGGTGTCTTGTTTCTCAGAGGGAAGCAGTGCTCCCAGGGTTTCATCTATTTCCTCTTCAGAGCCAGTCGCTGATGTTCCCTCAGTAAGACCTTGAAGAACCGGGAGGGGTATTTTTTATGAGACCTTTTGACGCTTTGCCTCCTTTAACTGTCTTGTTTTTTTTTTTTCTGGTCCACTTGAGTTCCTCTTTGAAAAGTCTTGTTAGCTGTCATCTGATTAGTTTGGTACTTGCTTTTTGGGTAAAGCTGTTGTCAAGAGTACTTTGGTACTAAGGTTTGAATTCTGCTCGATGATAACCTGCCCCCCGGGCCTCTTTCAGATGTGTCTTCAGCGCTTTCATGTTTCTTTGCAGATTTTGTCATAGTTGTGTTTAACTTCAAGTGGCGCAGCCCGTTACCTCGCCTTACCTTGTTTGATTTAAGGCTGTCTCTTGCTAGTCTGTATCCAGAGCCTCTCCTATCTTTTTTTCTTTAAACTTTTTTGTATCTTTTGATCTGCATCATTTTTTTCTACCGCCTCTTTCTAGCGCAACAACTGAGACTGCCAGACTTATGGAGTCTTGCCAGTTTTCCCCCGAGGTCATCCATCCTTGATGTTGGACTAAGCTTGCCTTGGTCACTTTCCAGATTCCCCTGGAAGGCTTAAGAAAAACTGCATTTTGTTTTTTCTTTTTTTTTTTTTTTAGTAGTAGCTAGAGCTGCAGAAGCCACCGATTTATTTGCTGCTTTGAACGACAGTGGCTTTCGGGCCAAAGCTGACAACATCTTTGAGGCAAGAAGTCTTGCCCAAAAAGAAGATTAAAATGGGAGGGTACATATTGTTGGTGTGCCCAAGTGCTTCCGTGCTTAAGAATTTGTTGATTTGTTTCAAGGCAAGATTTAATGCATGCGCTCACATGCAAACATTTCAATTTTTCATAGCCATGTTCAGCAAATTGCATTAGGGTGGAAGCAGCCCCTGTCAAATTTGCCTAATGAAGGAATCAAGATTAAAATGAAGTTTGGGGGCAAAAGCCACTGCATGCTTACAGCTTGTCTCATCTAGTTTGCAAATCTTGTAAAATCCTTTGATATCCATTAGATTTATGATCTTTCTGCTCTGCAATGTAAATTAGATTGTGAATAAGTGACTTAATGTTTTCATTAATATGTATTTATATGTTTGGCGTGCCAGTAGTTTTGTGTAAAGCAGATGTGGGGGGGGGAAACGGGACCCATATTTTTACACAGACATACTGTGCCAGCCTGAGATAGAGGTATTACAGCAGCGCACATTCAAATTCCCACAACAACTTTATTATCAGAGATTACATGCAACATGAGAATATAATCATGCTGAGCAAGAAACCAAACCAGACACTCTTTCTCCTCCACACACACACACATACACAAACATACACATGCGCACGCAGAGACCCCATATTCAGGGGTGAAATGAGCGTTAGTTCTGGATTCAGTCCCAGGCGTTGGAATATATGCCAACTGATGTCACACATGGCTACACCACTAATAGGAGCCGGAAGGTTGTGGCGTAAATGAGGAGCTGAAATAGAAGACAAAAAGGAGGAGAGGAGGTACTGACGTTTTGGTGGGCTGGAAGCCCACTGATCCCCTCCCTCCTTGAGTTTTGAAAATCAGGTAGCACATGCCAGGGCATGGTCTGCCTTCTCTAAACTTCACAGCTGCATAAGATTCATGTGTTCTAGATTCACATCAGTGATAGAGGCCTAATTGCTTTTTGCTATGAGTCAGGCTGTGGGTATTCATCTGCAATTAGTGAGTGATTTGATGATTGCTTTTGTGTGAACACACGGGCCCATATTGCACGCGTGCATTTGAGCATATCAGCCTCAGAGAGTTAACTTTGATGTGTTTCTTTGATTGTATCCTCTGGCAGATAGCACTGCTGTTTGATTTGGGGCGCAGGGGTTAGAGTGTCTGAGTCAGCTCTAGCTCGAGGAACAGTCAGTCCCCCGCTTGTTTGAAATCACGACGGTGAAAAGCTCTCCTCAAAAATCAGGCTTCCTCCAAAATATTCTGTCACTGATATAAGAGACTTTCTATACACCCCTAAAAGACAAAAGTTTGCTGGTGGAACTTTGAAATATTGAACAATTTTACCCTGCCACCATGTACTGATTGAAATGCTTAGAAAATGCTATGCAGAGACGTACTTTCCCATCTAATGTAGCTCCTTGTTGCAGGTGATGAGGGTTATTTAAATTTCATATATGAAAGTCATCATACACATATTTCCCCTTACTATGAGTCGACTTGAGTCGACTAATCCAAAAATGCACTTAATTAGATTTTAATCTGTACAGATAATTCAATCATGCATTAAACTTTCCAGAAGGAACTTGATAAAACCTTGCTGATTTAACAAGTGTGGCAGTGTGTTGATGCTGGTGTTACCTATGTCTTTAAGACCGAGTTCACAGCGTTGGTGGCATTGCTAAGTGATTTCAAGTCATCAATGACATATTAAGTCTGGTGTACTAAAGTACAAACCATATTCTTCACTGTGGTGTTTATTTAGTAATCCTAGCTAACCCAAAAGAGGAAAAGTTTAGCTTGATTTAATGATATATAGCTGGTGAGAAAAAAACAAAACAAAACTGTTTTCCCACAGTGGGTGAAAATATCTGGTGTAAACTTTAAATGTACATAGAAGTGGAGGAAAACATGTAAGTGTACTACATGACATTTTGCTGTGAACTGCATTTTGCCCAGGAAGCATTGTATTCACCGCAATTCATTTTTGGTCTCAAATGCCCCATGAGTATTTTTGTTACAATTTGGGCAGATCAGAGGAGAGACGCAGAGAGGCAGAGTGTGGAAGACACCACAAACATGTGGACGCCGTACTGACTTAAACTCCAGTTTCCACTAATAGTTGTGAACTATGTGGCAAGAGGAGAAAGACGAGGGGAAGACGAGGTCAAAATGAGATTTCCTCAAAAAGTAGATAGGCTCACGCTTGAAGAAAGGGTAAGAAGTTAAACCATTTGGGAATAGCTCAGAGTGAAGTTGCTGCTCCTCTGAATTTAAAGAAGCCAGTTCAGGTGGTTTGGGCATCTGGTAGGGATATATTCCCAATCTCTCCCCTGGGAGTTATTTTCAGTCCCACTGGGAGGAGGACTTGGGGCGGACCCAGGACTTGCTGGAGAAATTTAATGGCTTGATAAGGAAACCATCAATGTTCCCCAAGAGGTGGGGGATGTAGCTAAGGAAAGAGATTTCTATAGATGTAATGCCTGCTCTGCATAAAATGAACGAGATGCATAGATACTGCTGCAACAATGATTTTATGATGGCAGCCACAAGTACAAATCAAAGAGCATGACTTGTAAAATGAGAATATAGAGATGAAAACTCAGATAGTCGCATCAGTTGGTGTAGCATAACTTTTGACGATCAAAAGCCGTCTGTCATGTCAACAATATCCAGTGAATGTTTTACTATTTCAGATTTCCATCAGTCATGCGAGCCCAAGACATGACATTAGATATTGGAGCGAACATAAATCGGCCCTAAATGGGAACACAACTGTCAACATTTGCTGAGGTCGTTTGCTAAATTTTTAACTAGGTTCCTTTGGAAATAAGTAGCGGGATCTTCATTTGTATTTCAGTATTAAATCAACTTCTTGGCTGTTCTACTTCATGTTGAAAACAGTCTTTGAGAAAACCAGGATGTCGTCAACCGATGCCACGATGTTTTCAACCCCCTACTTCAGTGATATTTAGAACTCACTATCAGCCGTGAAAAGTTAGGCTTTGTGAAATAATTCCGACATTTCTTGTATGGAAAAAAAAAAAAAAGAAAAAAAAAAAGGCATGGCGACTGTGATTTGCTTTAGCTCTCATGAATAGAGCTCCAATTAAAAGCAAAGGCTTTGCCCCAATGGGAAGTAGAAACCAGGCTCGTTAACAGTACCACTTCCAGTATCTTCAAGTCACGCAGATAAGGAGAACGGCATCACTGCAGAACATCCAGCCCTCGATTGTAGGGAGACTTCGGGGCTGCAAAAACAATCCCTGACTCTGAACTGATGATTTTTTCTGTGCACAAAAGCAATTTACAGAGGACCAAAATAGCATAATACTCTTAGCTTACAGTGCATTACTGTTAAGTCCCTAAAGGGGTCTATTTTCTTAGTCATATAGGGATTTAAATGTACTGTGTTCATGTCGATGAAAAAAAAGAATCTGAGGATTTAGGTTGCTTGGAGGACAGGATTTATTTTTTGAATTCATCAAGCCTGCATCTGGGCAAATACTCCTGTGTTTTTGATATTGAAACTTACTAGATCGGATCTGACTTTTTGTGGTTTTAATTGGGAGTGGAGAGAACAAGAACATATACCGAAGTTCAGCTTTAATCAAATCCCATGTGAAGACACACACTTCACAGTAAAAAGGAGAATCCTTATGCTATCATTTATTCTCGTTAAGGTTCACCACATACTGCTCAGTACTGTATGCAACATAACTGAATAGAGTCTTGTGAATGTTGCTTAAAGGCCCAATTACTTACTAGTGCCGTCCCCAGATAATCTAATTGTTTATTGGAGTGCAATAATCTACAGCAAATACTCAGAAAAACTTATGTTAAAGGAATGGTGTTATGCATTTTCCAGGCACATAGTGCAATTTTATAGCACAGGCAAGTAACTATGTTACCTTCAGTTGTTATGAAAAAGCTGGTTATATCCTCTATCCAGTACTCTGCCTTCAGACAAACATCGCAGGCCCTTCATGTATGTGATCTCATGCTACTGAGGAACTGATAAAGTTCCAGGTGTGTTAAGTTGGAAATCGACGATGTAAGTACAGAAACCATCCATACATAGTAACATTTTATGAACAAAAACATTTTAATGTGGGTGTGATAGTCTGGGTGAAGTATCCTTACTAAACCAAACCGTTTGTTGTGGTGATTTTCAGAAGAGTTTCTGGAAATCACCACAACAAACGGTTTGGCAGAGCCTCACCTGTCATCATGGAAAAATAATATAGAATAATAAAATCACTTATAAAGATATTTTCACCCTGTAGTTTGTACTATAAAGTACCTATTTTTCATTTAATTTAACCAAATCTGATTATTTTTTTTCTTCAAAATCGCTTAATTTTCGCATTTTTCCCATTCAAATGCTCAGAAACGAAGCCGCTGAGGTAGCAGCAGGAAGCTGAGCCTCACCTGGGATTGCGCAACCTCTCGCTAACTGCACTGGCTGCCATTCTATGAGAGCATGCTCCTCCTGTCTGTACGTCGCAAATAAAAAGGTTAAAAACATTTAATGTATGAACTGATTTTCAATAACTTAGCTTATGTATTTAATGTACAGTGTTTTTATTGTCACCAACTGTGTGTGTGACGTGTTTCGTTTGCTGACGAGCGATCAGAAACGGCAGAGAACAGATTCAAGGTGAGGCAGGCAGTTCTCTTGCCTCATCGCTGGGGGCGCTCATGATCCCAGACATTGTCACTCCACAACTGCAGAGTAAGAGACAGTAACAGCGAGCTAGCCATGCAGTAGCAGAGCTGATACAGAGAGGGAGGAAGACGTGGTTTTGAGTTGTACTTTAACGGTTTCTCCCTTTGCTGTGGAGCACAGCACGAAATTAATAATATCTACATGTCTAAGTTTGATTGAGATAACGGAATTATTCTGCGGCGCGGCTATGGATGGCATGTAAAGGAATAGCCTTTTTTCCCCTCCAGCATTGTACGCATGCGCGAAATTTCCTTACGTAAACAATAACATGCAGGGGGTCTAGATTTGTAAATCCGATTATAATTAAGTGGGTGCCTCACCAGCTATGAACCTCACCGCACGTCACTGCTTTAAAGATTGTTTTGGTCAACGATTGGCTCATGGCTTTAGTAGGCTATGATTGTCATGTATTGTTATGACTCCCTCCTTACTGTTCCAAAGAAAGGCTGCAAAATGCACTGGTTGTAAATTAATCTACTGGTTATAGAGGGTAGTAGCAAGTCCTCCACTCCTGATGTTGTCTTTATTCGAGTTGAAACACGTTATTTTCTCTTTTTCTGTTTTGCCTCCTCCGGCTCCCTGTGCTGTGTACCAGAGATGGTCTCTTCTGTTACTGTTTTTGATTAGGCCAATGATTTTCCTGATTGTAACTCCAGAACAGAGACACCAGTAAAACAAATTACATTTTCTGTATTTTTCTGATAATCATCTAAATTCCTTAATCGAAGCTCAGTCTTTGCTTTTGCTTTTAATGTCATTTCATCTTAGCTATTGTGTAAACTGTCTTTTTTTTGACTGAGGAGGGAGAATATGTATTATTTGAAAATTAATAGAAATAAATTATGGTCATGCATAGGTCGAGATTATTGAGATTACATTTGTGAAATAAATCCATAGGTAAGGCAATGTTTGGGAAATATATGTGTATTAAAGTATTTTACGCAGTTGCTATTATGAAATCAAAGTTTGAATGTATCATCATCTCTTGTCTTGTAAGTTAATTATTTTTTAAAAATGACCAATTTCACAAAATAATCTGTTTTTAAATTCCAACAAATGTATTTTTTTTTATTTAATATAATTGTAATACATAAATAGACATTAAAATTTTAATTATGTTTAAGTACAGCAATTTCTGCCCTTATTTAGTACAGACTGGACTGTTTTAACTTTCGTCTGACGTTACAGAAAAAATAAAAATCTTCCAGGACAGAAACACTTAGTTTTTATTATTACTTAGAAACTGTGGAGTACTCAGTACTTTTACAAATTTAGAGCATACTTAGGAAGTCCAGAGAATACTTACTTACACTTATTTAGCAACCCAGAACAGGGATTAGAACAAAATTAGGATCCAGAAAACTATCCTAACGACTACTTTTAAGACTCTTATTCCTCCAACCCAGAAAATAAATTAGACCAGAGGACACTTACTTATTCTTATCTACCAACCCCAAATAGGAGCATCTAGTTTACTTACTTTTAGGGCTGTTGTAAACGAATATTTTAGTAATCGAGTAATCTATCGATTATTCTTACGATTAATCGAATAATCGGATAAAAAAAATTATAAAATGAAATATTGGTAAATCTGGCATAATACCGGTGTTACTATCAGATATCAATATCAGTCCAATTTTTCATATTTGAGCATCCCTAACAGTTGCTTTTTTGTAGTTTAGAAAACTAACCTGTAACAATAATAGCTCACTTTCTAAGTTAACCAGAAGAAAAGTTATAGAAAAATCTGAAATTATATTGAATTTAATAACAAAGAGGCAGGCTCACAAATATGCTTATAAAAAATGTCTACAATCCAGCTTTTAGTTTATGTATTCATCTTCAGTGAGTTTAATAGATTAATTAAACTCACCTTGCCACCTAACCTGTCACGCTTTGGGTTTGAAAATACGGGAAATGCCGCCTGGACTGGGAGGAGAGGGCGAATGAACGAACATGGGGTGGAGGGGAGGAAATGGACCAGCGGACTGACGAACCGTTAGACCGGGGGACGAACACGGGGGGAAGCAATACGGGATATTTACGACACCTTCACTGGTCACACTCAGAAACTCATCTACCCGCCATGTACGCCACCCGTTTCTTCAGACCGGGATATGAAATTTATTGTGCGGTTCGTCGGTAAAGCTACATTTACACGGTAAGCATCAGCTACTCAGCCGCCCGCCCTGTTCAGGCTATCCGCTCACCTCAGCGCTCTTCCCGCCGTTCGCTTTCAACCAGCAGCCCCGGAGGAGAAATGCTGCCGTACTCCAGGCATTCCCCCAGTCATTTTAAGGATGCTTATTGGTTCCCCAAAAACGATAAAAAGTCTGGCATTATCATCAATCAATAAAATCCCCACGGGCCAATCTTGAAGATTGGACTTTATGCCGCTGAGACTTAGCTTTTGTCAACAACTCAGAGGCGGAAGTGAGAGCTCCGCGCAACGCAAATGAAGTCCCGGCCGGAACACGGTGCGCTAACTAATAAAACATAAATTAACGAAGCTTCGAGGCAGGTAAATTTTCCTCGAGGAATTTTAGTAATCGAGGTACTCGAATCATTCAAGGAATCGTTTCAGCCCTACATACTTTAGATCAACATTACATTCTTTTTCTTCTTTTGCTCTTTCCTTTGGTTTGTTATTTTGTTTATATTTTCTTTTAATTCTTGTAAAGCACTTTGTATTGCCTTGTTGCTGAAAATGAGCTATATAAATAAAATTACCGTACCTTACAGATTTAGAGTCTTGTATCAGGAGAATCAGCGACTTCACACTTCATACTTCAGTATTTTACAGAGCAGGGCTTCTTTCATGTAGTTCTATATTCAGAAGTGTTGAGCGTCTTGCTGTGTGTCACTCCTTACAGTCCCTCCACTTTAGCGGAAATGTGATTTTTGTATCAACACCTCTCTCTTCAGCCTGAACCAAAAGCCAAAGTAGTAAAATATAAAACATGCGGAAATCCACTCATTTGAATAAAAGGCAAGTATTTTAATTTGATTGTTTAAAGACGTGCTTAGCTGTTACATTTACTCTGTGCTTGTATATACATTTTATAAAGCAAGAGGATCGCAGGTGTCCTCTTGCCAAGTGAAAACAAATTCAATTTTGAAAGTTAAAGACGTCGCGTCTTTTCCAGAAAGTTTGAATTGTTTGACATGTACATGAAATTGCACAGTACCTGGATTCAACGTGTGCGCTGTAACCAGCGCTGTCTAGACTACAGGAGCCAAGCCAGACCAAATGAGCAGAGCTGAATGGCCTTTCTCCTGTCATTAACACTGCTGGTCTGCCAACATTACTGTGCATATGGTCAGTGTGTTCCCAGGCGGCCTGGCTGTGCGCAGACGTGCAGCACTTTAAACTGGCATCTTCGCCTACACAGACAAGCCTGAGAAGAGCACACATGTATGCAGCGTGTCTCTTTTTCTTCCCATCTGTCCTACAGCTCATGATTCCAGTTGACAGAGGCAGACGTGTCGCAGCTGGCTCCGAGACCAAACTTGAACAATGGCAGGTTAAGCCAACTAGGTCACATGTCTTCTGGAAGCCTCAACCTTCTTATTTGCCTCACAGAAAATGTTGCATTTCTGTCAATGTGATGTCCTTGTCATTTACATTTACGAGTCATTTTAAGAACTGGGACGTGAATAACACAATGTAAAGCATTTACAATGGAACATATAAAGATTTAGCTGCTGTAATTCTATGAAAACCTGGAGCATTTTAATATTGGTGTATCTTTTTAAAAACATTTTTCACTGTGTGGTACATCTACTTTCAAATCCATCTGGCTAAATCTTTTTTTTAATTCACATTTCACTTTTTATTGCATAAAAGCCTTTTAACCAATAAAGATTGAAAAAGCAAGTGAAAAGGCTGTTGCTGACAATTACTAGAGCAAAAGTCAGCTAAATGCACAATCTTATAATGCATACAAACACATAATTCAACACTACTGAGCTCAGTAAAACAAATGAAAAATACAAATGCCTTCATTTGTCTCAATAGTTTTTGATATCTGGTGTTATGCTTGTTTTTGTGTGCTGCAATAAGGCAAGTGAGCCATTTCTACTTCTCTTTATGAAAAATAGGTTTTGATCAATCAATCAGGTTTATTTGTGTTGCACATTTCAGCAACAAGGCAGTTCAAAGTGCTCTACATTGTAAAAACACAAAAATACAAAGTCATAGAACACACGGTCAACAAATGAAATATTAGATTTTGCCAAGTGCCATCAATACATAACAAAATATTGGTTAGTGTCTCTTTTATTATGGTTCAAAAGCATCTCTAAGCAGTAGGGGGGTTAGTCTTGATTTAAAGGAACTCAGTGTTTCGGCTGTTTTACAATTTTCCGGACATGTGTTCCAGGTTTGTGGGGCAAAGAAACTGATTGATAACATAAAGAATCAATAACAAAATAAATAGGAAGTCATAGTTGACAAATAGTATATATATATGCAAGGAAGACATAAATACTTTCTACAGAGAATATAAAAAAAAATGAAACTGAAGAATACAATTATGTTCAAAACACATATACAGTCTAGAATGTCTTACAGTTTCTTTTGTTAAATTACTTTGACTTTTTGAACATGACTTGTTTCGACGGTATGCCTCTGTCTTTGTCAGAGGTGTTGCAGCTGCTGTCAGAGGCGGCACCAGGTGTCGGATCACTGAATGACATAGAACAATGAGGATGCTCCACTCTCTGTCTCTCTCTCCTCTCTCTCTCTCTCTCTCTCTCTGCCTCTCTCTCTGTCTCTCTCTCTCTCTCTTTCCCTCTCTCTCTCTCTCTCTCTCTGGTCAGATTTTTACTTGAATACAGGAGCAAAGATGCTATGAAAGTTTAAGAAAAATCTGTATTTGTGGATTTGTATTCATCCAAAATCAAGATGCATTCTTACTTTCATATGCAGCAATGGCATTAAACGTGCAATGTAAGGTTGTTTGCCTGCTGTACATGATGTGGTAAACTGAAAGGCCATGTCAGGTGAGTGTCAAGAGGAAATGACAAGAGCTACCTCAGACATTGACATGTGGCCTGACTCCAAGTAGAAAAGTGCTGTTATAGACAAACAGGATTTCTACAATTAAGGGGAAAATGCCACAATTAAAAGAAAATAAGTTCTGTAAATTATGTGGTCTCTAAAGTTAATCTGATTTATTTAAGTCTCCTGGAAACGTCCTTTGGGCAATTTATGTTGGTTTCTGTTTGTACTTTCATAAAAGAAAAAATCGTTCGTGTTTCTAAACACCTTAAACTGATAAGCTTTTTCCTAACTCCTGGCAACCTGAGCAGCTATCGCAGCTTCATTACCTCCGACTGTATCTGAATATCCCGCTTGCTATAGTTGTTCGTTTTTATCGGGTTTCTAAGGTTAGAGGAATATTTCTTACTTCTCTTTATAGAATAACAGAGACCTCTTTGTGAAAATCCATTCACTAATAATAGATACCCTAATTGAGACGCGGCTGGTGCAAACAGCCAACTTTCCTCATGTGTTTGCACATCTTTTTGCATCTCTGTGACCCACCAATGCCTGCGCAGATTCTTTCCTACACCAAAGCTTTTGAATCTTTAATAAAAGGAACATCTGTGTCCCCTTCCACAGAGGATCAACCTCGCCTTGGTGCAGAGGCTTTGTTCTAAAACATCTATTCTTAACTTAAAGAAAGCTCCAAAGACTTCTTGTGCATTTTTGAAAGAGGTTCCCCATCTTTCAGAGGATTGGCCTATTTGTTGCTATGGGTTCTTTTTCTGAACCCAGAAAAAAAAGAAAACTGGAAAAAAAATAAATAAATAATTGACTGCTCATCATGTCATGTGGGCTTTGAATCAGAGTTGACTTAGTAATAGGTATGCCCACAGCAACCCCCCACCCCCAAAACATTAACTCATTACCTGTCTAGTGAATGTGCAACAAAACCAACAACAAAAAAACCCCCAAAAACAAAACACTGCAAATACTGGCGCGGCATTTAAGTCAGTCATGTTTTCATTTTTCCAGTGAAGCAGGGTGGATTTAGCTGTCAAGTTCTGATTGTTTGCCATTTTTTTGTGACAATAGATTGTGTCTATGGAAAATTGTCCTAGATCTATTACAATTCGCTTGGATTTTGCAGAATAATTGTTAGCTTTGAAAAAATAAGGTGAGGTTTACTTTCATCAAAACAAAACCTAGCTGCGTAATTATTCACTTAAATAAAAAAAAGATGCAAAGCAGCTGCAGCTGCATCTGTTACATTTAACCATCTCTGAGAGATCCTAATACATTTTTTGTTTATTTGCTGCCTTAAAAAAAAAAAAAAACTCTCCTAAAGGGAAAAAGAATTGCTGCCCTGTTGCCCTAACCCTCCCAACAACACTGAAAAAAATAGTGTTGCATGGGCGTGCTGTGGGCTTCGGCCAAACCCCCCAGGAACAGCTCGAGGCAATGTACCAGTTTTTATGTACAAGACAGAGTCAAAACAGCAGGTTGCACTCCTTACTCTGGCAGTGCAATTTCCTTTATATAAATGCAGTATTGAAAAGGAAATCAATTAAAACTGTCAGTTTCTGTATTGCATATATACACAAAGTTAAAAGTTATATTGTCTTGAAATAAGCTGTTGTGCAACAGGCATTGGTAATTTATTATGAATAAACTTATTAATAGAGTTACATTTTCTTTTAATACAAATAAAAAGTAAGGTCATGACCTGATAGTCAGGAGTCATTAGCCAAACATATTTAGTCTGTCTTGAAGGAATGAAATCAACCTTAAAGGCCACCAAATACGGTACACACACACACACACCAGGATAATCACAAACAACTTCTCTTCTGACAATTTAAAAACTAAAATAGATTAAAAGTGGGGTGTGTGTGTTTAGGAGTGTGTCAGGAGAGGCTAGAGGCATTCCATCCTGGAAATTGGAACAAAGGGACAATAGAACAATGGGGCGATGGGGCAAGGGCTAGCTTAGAAGCCAGGCAAAAACAGAAATGTGGCGTTGGGGTACTTTTACTGGTGAGTGATAATGTGGCTGTATGTGGTGCATATTTGTGAGTGAGGGGAGAGAGAAAGAGAGAAAAGGGGGGGAGTTTGAAGTGTTGCTACCCAATGCATGGGTTTAGTGCAGTTATTCAAACTCTGCTTTGGGTACAATCCATTTTGAACAGGCAGCAAAATACCACCCAACATTCGATCAGCAACTCTTAAGAGAAACAGTGAGTTTAGCTTTTCAAAAAGACATGAAACTCAAGTTATGAAATGGTGATGAAATTTTTTGATTTATACATAAAGACAGCTCTGTCTTACCGTTAGACAACTTGTCACAATGTCTGGTTTAAGCGATGTCCAGAGAACTAAAAAAAAATAAAAAATTAGGGAAGGAAATACAAATATAAATGAATCCTTATGGATGGATGGGCTAAGCTGATGCACTCAGCTGGTTTTGGCTCTGAAAAAGCTGGTGGGTCAGTTTGCTGAATTGCAAACTGAGGCAAACACTGAGGCAAGTCAGCTTGGAGAGAGCAGAAGTGACTTCAGACAGAATTTTGAGGTACCTGGACTGCGAAAAGGGGTCCTGCATGTCTCAGTTTCAGCCATGAAAGGGCTGGATTGCCAGTTGCACACAGTTGATCTTCAGTTTACACTTCAAAGCTTTAAAAAGTCGTCTTTCCCGCCCAGCAGGTTGGAATAAAAAGTTCAGGTGAACTTCTACCTTTATACAGGTGTGTCTCTCACATCTGGCACTGTAATGTCCAAAACTAAAAACATTTATAGACTTTGTGACTTCGGTAAGATGGCTTTAAAGGATTATGCTTGCTGGGGAATGCAGCTCAATCTTTGGGGCTCGACAAAGCTGTCAAACTGAAATTCAACAATTGGTTTGAACTTCATTGAGATAGAATCTTGTCCTAATATGTAAATTGAGGTTTTGCTTCTCATGCGCTGTTTTGGGGGGAATATATGATTTTTCTAGTCAACATGTTAATTCAATTATCAAGGAATGTGCATCAACAAGAATATATGTTTATTGGAGCATCCAAAGGAATCAGAACAGCATTGAAAAAGTTAACTGTGAGCATAACCCTGGTTATCCCTACTAAGTCTTCAGAACAGCAACTTTAGTTTATAATAATGGAAACTAAAAACGTGTACATACATCTTAGACATTTCTAGATTACATTTTCCCTGTGAGCAAACATTTTGCTGTGCTGCAGATGTGATCTGAGGTTCCTTCAAAAGTGACTTTATCCACATTTGTACAGTCACCATCTCATAGTTCCATAGACACAACAAGATTGAGAGTCATTTTTCTGCAGGCTACAGCTATCTCCAAAAAATAAAATAAAACAAATTAACATGATCATCTTGCATAATAGAATTAAATAACTTTTATAAAAAATAAGAAATTCTAAGATCAAAACAATGTAGACACGCTTTGCTGTGTCACGGATGTAATTTTTCTGTTAGAAAAATCTCCCCTGCTTGACACCAAGAACTAATGGATTTTTTTACTTTTCAATTAAGGGTGAAAAGAGAAGGCTGAGACATGAGAAAAAAAAATGTTTGAGCTGCTACTTGTGCTGGTCACACTCATTCTGAATTCTTCACTGTGTAATACATAACAGCACCAAATGTCTGGCATTTTATTGACATGTCCCAGTTCTCTGAAATATATTCTTTTTGTGTTGGGTTGCAAAAAAAAAAAAAAAAAACCTTTATTCATTTCTGTCCTGTATTCTGATGATTTAGGTGAGTAATTTCTGGATGGGAAAATAATTTACTGGAGAAATGTAATAAAGCAGGAAGCGGCCACTGAAGATGATTCATGCAGTAAAGAATTCACTTACTTTTGCATGGGGTTTTATGCAGTTACAACATTAATCAACTCTTTGGCAGGAGACTCTTAAGATGACTCAATTTCAAGGCAGGTAGTGATGTTTCAGCGGCTCGCATGGTCTTTGTGATATGAATGTCTCAAGAGAATCACTTTGAGGGAGAAATAACGGGTGTAACTCTGGAGATTTGGAAACAGAAAACTTTATTGAAGAGAAGACATTTTTGTAGCTGCGAAGCCTGCAACCCACATATGCTAATGTTTTCCAACACACTTTTTAAATTTGAATTTCATCGGGTTGTTCGTCTCAGTCATGGACAGTCCTGGTCGCGCTGCACAAAAAACCCAGAATAGATTGCTAAAAATGCTTCATAGATATAACAGCCTATTTATAATGCAAACCATAAAACAATAGTTGGTTTTTCATAGAAATAAAGAAGAGTAGAAAAGTTCTGACCAGTCAAAGTAAGGAGAAAGAATATTTTCATGTCTGGGGTTCTGGGAGTCGGATGATACTGATGGGTACTCTGCGCTCTGTGGAATGTGCTTACATTCTACAGATGCCATCCGAATGTTATCTGGGGATTGTGGGAGCCTGCAGAACTCCTTAGTCTTCTATGTCTTTGTGCTGAGCCTTTTTTTGCACTGGCCGTTTCTGTTCTTTGAGTGAGAGAGTCTACTAATGCAGGGGAGTGCCACTGGCCACATAGTGAGCTTGATGAGTCTCCAGGAAATTTTTGAAGTGGGTGGAAAGTAACATCCATGTCGATGGCGGGTTTCTCCTGGCTTTTCCAGAAGAAAGCCGTGTTGTGCTTCTCGCCTTGCCTGTTGTGAACGATTTGTGCAGAACGTTCAATTAACGGGTTTTAAAATGTAAGATTTATTACACGACTACAACTGAGATGACATTGAAGCGGCTCTTTGTATATGTGAATAAAGGATTGGAATAATGAGTAGGTAATTTTTATTGTGTGACAAAGTTTGAGGTATACTGCTGAATTTAGAAATAATTCATTACCACAATCCACTCTGGGTGTGTTTGTGTCCCTGCACGTATTCACAACAATTGCTTATCACTTGTAATTGTCAAGCGCAACAAGCTTTGAGAACAATATTTCACTTTTTTCATTTTTGAAAGAACTTATGGTGCTGTTTGAAATAAATCATTCGCATCGGTTTTATTTACAACGACTTGTTCTAATGGGCTTTGTGAAGTAAAAACGGACTTGCATTTGAAGTCGTCTGTGGAGTGAAACATTATCACTGATTTGCAATATACATCGTGGAAAATGGGGAAATCAGAGCAACATTATATACAGAACTTTGGAACAAGAATACAGCATTAGATATATTTTATTGAAATTGTATGTGTGGGGTTAATATCAATGCCAGTTTTTGCTCATCGAGAGCATTATCTGTAGCTGAACTACAGTAAAATTTTATAGGGAGCATTTCTGAACAGAAAAGTTTATTTCCTACAGATTTTCAATGTGATTTAAGTCTGGACTTCTTCTGAATGTTTTGAACATAAGGAAATGCTTTGATCTAACCCATAAATTTGTAGCTCTGTCTGTACTGCATTTATTCAGTATTCTGCTAGAAGGTAAAACGCCACCTCAGTGTCAAGTTTTCCACCATCTTCCAGGATTTCCCCGGGTTTAGTTCTGTACATTCTCCTATCATTTCTGACCACCTCCCCACTCCCTGCTGTGTGGATCTGCACAGCAGCATCGCCCTGCATGGTGGAGGCAAGTGTGAATGGTGTGTTCAGTTCATGTAGCCAAGATGTTCAATTTGGTCTGATCTGACCACAAAATTGTTTTCTATGTGACCTTTAGTGACATGATTTGTGGCCAAAGTTGGCTAAAACAGCCCAAAATAAAATAAATGTGCTTAAAATAATAAGTATAAGTAACATGGAGTAAACTTCATGAGTTAATACTCAAAGTTACTTGAGTAAACATTACTATTTACTACCCAACTTTGCTGGTGGCAAACTGCAAATACATTTTTTAAAAATAGTTTTCTTTTAAAAAAATACTCTTGCATTGCTACTGTTGTGTTTAGGCCAGTTTTGTGGAAAGTGCAATGAAGATTTATCCTGTCGACAGGATTCTTCTAATTTGAGCAGTTCTGAAGAAACACTTTCTGAAGACAAGGAGACAATTACTACAACCGAATAATCTCCAAACCATGAAGACATGGAGAAAAAAAGAGACACAGGACTCACAATTTGAGATAAACTAGTAGAGTTTAGTGAATTAGATCATTATTCATAGGGTAGGATAATTCGATGATGAACTGAGTAACATTCTTTTAGTTCATACAACTGAAGGAAATTGTAATGGTCATTAAAAAGAAAAACAGGGAGATTTTGTTAAGCTTTTGCAATAGGCAGAGATGAACTACACACTATGTACATATTCAGTAGCTTAAGATGCACAGAATAAAAACTCAAAGCCTCGTGACAACTTTAGATGTCAGAGTACTGACAGACTTTGTTGCTGCTTCAGACAAGTCCTGAGAGATGAATTACAGCGAAACTGCAAAAGATTAGACTGAAGATCAGATGTGTCAGAAGATATCTTCATCTCCTTTTATGCAATTGTTGTTGTTCTTTTTTTTTTTCCAACATTTGGTCTGGTGATTGAGTACTGTTATACCCAGGTTACAGCAGAGTGTAACTGCCTTATGTGAGAATGGGAAGAAATATAAGTGTCACACAAATGTTGTTCCAATAAAAATAACATTATCTCACTCTATGCTGTGGATATACACTGACGGAAGATCCACTCAGCTCAGCAGAAAAGACAAATGCCATAAGTAACAAATGTTTTACTTCGTACACTGGTATAGAAATGTCTGCTTTGTTCCACAGAATGTGGAGTATTCAGACGGTGTGTAGTAGCGCTCTAAGGAAACGTCTCAGTAACTCAGAAAATGTAGCAGTGCAGGCATAATCTGTACTGTACATGCATGATTTTCTATAGCTCCTGATTAACTGACTGTTTGTAAAACATCCATAACGTTTTTATGTTATGTCTGTTTCTGATAGCATTTCTCAAAAGACGAAACAATATAAAAGGTGTTTCAAGTTTGAAAAAAAATATGTATTTTTATTTACAATTTATAAAAAAAAAGTGATATAAAACATTGTTATCTTCTCAGTAATGGGTGGAAAAATCTTTACTGATGTTATGGCATTAAACCTTTTCTACATTTGCTTACAGGGTTTTGCAATTTTTTTCTGGGTACTTTATTTATCTCGGGTGAAGAATCCAAGTCTTTGAGGTTGTAAGAGTGTTTAGCCATCACACTAATCATTAGCTTCCAATAAAGATTCTCTATCAGATTCAATTAGAGATCCTTTCTGGCCCACTGAAAAGTTTGAACATGCTTTCGGAAAGAAGAAATCTTTAAAACATTAAAAATGATTTTAAGGCCGAAGGAATAATTTTCGAACCAACTTTGAAGGGAGTTTTAAATATAAACTGGATTTCAGAGTGGGGAAGGTTTAAATGTTGTACATCTCTTTACTTTTCTTCATGTCTGAGTGAAAAACAAACCTTACGTCATCATGTTTCTGACCAAAATGAGAAATGTTTTGACAAACAACTTAAACTGCTGTTGATAATCAACTCAAAGTGTGAAATGTCAAGAGGGGAAAAAAAACAACAACAATGGTGACATTCTTCACTCAGTAGAAAACCACTCACGTTGATCACGTGTCTCCTAGCAACCACATCCGAGTCTCGAATGTCAAACAGAGGAAAACATCCAGTCATATTTATTTTTTTTACAATGTCCAAACAGATTTAAATATTGTTTTAAAACAAAGGAAAAAAAAATAGATTTTTCTTCTTATCTTAGATTAATTCTCCATGTTATTTTATGAGTTTTACGTGAAGTACTCCTTCATTAAAAGTGTGATACTGTCCTGTCTGAAGTAAAATAATGATTTCATTTTTTTCATAAATTTAGAAATTAGACTTGGTGTGTTTCTGAACGATTGTGACGTTTTTTTCTTTTTTAAATAATTTTATAAGAAGCTGCTTCTTGTTCTCATCAACATGTTTTCCAGGCCAAGTAGATCCATTCCCCAAGCAAAGGTGAAATCTAAGCCTATAATCTGCCGTTATTGAATTAAAGGCTTATGCCTGCTCTTCATGAGTATACCAATTATTCTTAACTCTCCACTCTGCATTTCTTCTATTGCAGTAGACATGAAAAGACAAAAGAATGTGTGAAATGTTAACTTTTATTGTCAGAATTCAAAATATCAGATTTTAAGACTCATGCCGACCCTAACAAGACATAATTGTTTGTCTAATTTATTAATATCATCTTTAAGAATTATGACATAAACTGTTGTCCATCAAACACGTTTTCATACTTAGGACCCATTGTAGAACCTCTTTTAGTGCATAATTTTTTTTTTTTTTTTTTTTAACATTTGTGTTTCATAGCATTTAATTAGGAGTGTTTTGTCTCTTGTAGCTCATTTTGATAAGAGGCTATTTCTTCAAATTTTGAGGCGGCGGGTTAGCGTAAGAAATAGTTGCACGTATGAGGTTGTGTGAAAAAGAAAGGCTGAATTTGTCTTTTTTCTATGCATGATTGGGCTCCCGTAAAGGGCTAAATGGTTCTGCATAATTTATTTTTAGTGGGGTCTTGAATATATATTTTTTTTTTTATCCATTTGGCCTAATGCTCTGTGTTAAAAACTGCTTCACTGTCACCTCCGAAATGTTTACACGGGAGTCGATGGGTCCGTGAGGACACCGGTGTCATGACAGTTTAATGTTAGGCACTTTTACAACATTTTCTCTTTTTGTTTCTAAGCGTTCAACGTCAGTGTCGTGAATTGAAGTTGTATTGTTAGTAACTAATGTCACGGTTACTTTAAGCCTTTTACAACATAAAGTGGAGGAAAAAAAGCTCTCTGTGTGTCTTTAGGCCATGTGTGTGCTTCAGTTAAACCCAGTGAATGAGTTTAGTGGAGCAAGGGGAATTTTTTTTTTTTTTTTTAGCTAGATAGTGAAGTGGTTTCAAAAGTTGACCAAACATGCACTTTGTGGCCTCAAGGCTAAAAGTGCAGCAAGTTAAACTGAAAGGAGTTTTAATTATTACAATAAATATGATTCTTATCTAAGCCAACAAAAAGAAAGAGCCAATAAAATCTTCTTGTATATCTCAATGTAAACCTAAAAAAGATTTATACATATATTTTATAACCAACATAAGGCAGCAAAGGGATATCAATTTCTATCCAAGACAAACTGTACTTCAGAACAAATTCTCAGTGAGCCGCAGTATGTTATTTATATGCTGTGTGCTATTAATGCAGAACCCACTGGGTTAAGCTGCTCGATTACTCACCTCTGTGACTGTTACAGCTTCTTTTCTCACATTGGATTGCTTCTTGGGTATTTACACCGCCTCCAAAAAACCCAACGAGCAAAAGGCACCTGTTTTATTTATTTATTGATTTATTGATTGATTGATTGATTGATTAATTGATTGATTGATTGATTGATTGATTGATTGATTGATTGATTGATTGATTGATTGATTGATTGATTGATTGATTGTAAAACCGGTCAAAACAAATCAAGTCTACTCAAACTGCCCAGCATGGTGAGGAACTGAAATACATAATCAAACAAAGACACATATTTTTATTCCACTAACTCAGTGGAACAAGTCAAAAAATGGAAGTTTGACACAACATACTAGTCAAATTTCCCAACATGCAGTATTTCATGTGCTACAAAACAGGAATTTGTCAAGAAAGCAATTGCAAATGTAACCTTTTGGATACTGAGCTTATGACACTTGTTCATTTCATGTTTAATTGTGACGCACAACACAACTGTGACAAAGAGGAATGCTTTGCAGAACTTAGATGAACACGGAGTTATGTGGTAAAAACACAAGCTGCACGGCCTTTCTCTCGCCTTTCATAAGCGCTTGATACCAAGTAAATCCTCATTCTCTTCTGATAAAGATCTAAAATAAATTTCGTTTCTCCATGGAGAAAACAGCTTATTTAACCTAAACAATGATTAAAGCACTAATGCCTTCCACTTGTTGATTAGTGCTTATGGTCTTACTTGTGAGATTTACAACTAATCCAGCTTACCTGTTTAAATTATGTTTTTATCTGCCTTCACTATTTGTTCCTGTCTAATATCACCTGGGCTTTAGAAAAATTGTCTTGCTGGCCATCGGAGAATAAATAAACCTAAGCAAAAGAATAATTTAATGTAATACTAAATGCAATTACAGTCATGTCTTCCAGTTTATCTAAGATGGGGCAGTGATGACATTATTTTAAGAAACCTATTAAATGACACACTTAGTCTGCAATTTTCAACCAGCTTACTTCCTTTTTACCTGAACTATGTGTTTATTAACGTCAGTTTTGTGTGGTAAATTGTTCTTTCTAACAAGGGTTCTTTTTTAACATTTTTGTAATAAGCAAATTTCTGTTTTGTGTAATTATGTTTTTCTTACATTTAAAAGCCACTGTTTTATCCCTTTTTTTTTTGTAAAGCTATATATCTAGTTAAGAGAGGGTGGGCTTTATTGCAAAAAATATTAATCACAAAAAGCTTCCTTGTCGTTGTGTCTCAGCAGCATCAAACCTGCCATCTGCTGAAGTAAACATCAGTGAAGTGAACAGGTGGTCTATCTGAAAATATCATCCACTTTATCCCTCCTTTTGGTTGCATCCCTTAAATATAAATTTACTACAAACATTCTCACTTTAAATCTTGTAACTTTTCACATACTAGTATTGTTTTAAACAGAAACACTAAAGTTGTGATAGATTCTGGGTTAATATCTGTTAACATATCCTGTAACACCAAAGCCTGCAGCTCTGTTGAATGTCTGCTATAAAACTCCCCTCAGTTTCCCTTGGCTGGAATGTCTACAATAAGAATTAGTTTTACTACAGAAATTTAGCCTACTGAAGATTGTGTCCATGTACTGTGCGGTATCTGCATTTACTATTAAAATGATGGGGTTTCTCATGCATTAATTAGTTCATCAGTACAGTGAGACATGGAGGCGGTCTGCCTGTGGCTTTGCTGATATGCAAAGGAAGCTCAGTTACTTTGATAACCTATGCAAAAATGCAAATGATGAAAGTACATCGTCGACATCTTTGAGTCTAGTGTAACCTTAGTGTGACAGTTTTCAGAAGATTCACTTTGAGGTTTAGGTCAGGCAAGTTTGTGGGGGAATCAGTCACAATGACATAATAGTATTTGGAGCAGAAGTTGCTGCTTTTATCAGTCATTCTACTAATTAGTTCAGGTAAAATGCTTTTGGCTCTGCTTCAGAAGTGGCTTAACACAAACAATACAACAATTGTAGCTCATGTCCTACAGTGTGGAGTGGCTTTTGTACAGGATCCATCAAAATACAGAGTGAGCTTTGTTTCCCGATCCTTCAGAGGCTGGGTTATCCCAGCTGCTTATGCATCTTTGTCTACCACCATTTTTCCATCCACTCAATTTTTTCATTCATATGGGTGAAAACAGTACTCTGTAAACAGACTGTTTGTTTAGCAGTTACTTTTTTTTTTTTTTTTAACTTTTCGTCCCTGTGGGTAGTGTTAGTGATTGTTTACTGGACAACTGTCAAGTCAGCAGTATGTCCCTCTGGCTGTGTAGGCTTAGAGATGGTTATAGCATATTTCTGTGATGAAAATGTCCTGCTTAAGGAACCTGTGCAATATTCTATATTTTTTTTTTGTATCAAATGAAGCCATAACAGTAGAAATCAAGAAAAAACCTTTAGCATATATCATGTGTTGCAATGATTCTTTAAATGAGTTTCACTTTTTGAATTGAATTAATGATATAATCTAAATGTGCAATAATATTCTAACGGATTGCGATATAATCAAACAAGAGACATAATGATTCCCCTACGATTAAAATTTGTGAGGCACATAAGACCTTCTTCCAGCCAGATGTATTGACGTTCTAGTTTTAGGTTCTCCATGAGAAAAATGCAACAACAGAGAGACACACAGAGAAAATATATATTTCTATGTCGCCTTCTAACTTTATTAAATTCAGTCAAATACATACTTGCTTCTAGAGCAAAGTAGTTCCTAAAACTAGTTTTTAGTGGAGTTTTACTATTTATTTATTTTTAGTCTTTCTCACTATATTCCAGTGTTGTTCAAAACCTCAATGAAGCATATTTTGAAAGTGAGGGGGGGATCTTGCTGACTACTGTGTATCCTAACATCTAGGTTCAATGAGAAGAAGTAGCATGCAGGCTCCCACACTGTGGGACATTTGGCAAAGTGGAGGCAGAGCAACAGCCTTTAGAGAAAACATTTAAGACACTTTTACCATGTCAGTTTTTCCCTTGAATGATTTGTGATTTTGACAGAAATAAAGCCAAAGCAAACAGCAGAGCGTGGTTATGCTGGGTTAAAAAAAAAAAAAAAAAAATCTAGTTAATATTTAGACTAGAAACAAGAAGTGTACAATTCAGCTCTAACATAAAACAGTTTTTTAGCATTTTATTTTTAATTCAGTTAGCAGTTTTTCACTCTCTACCATACACTGTGGTTTCAATTAGTTAATTACTGGATCTGGTCTCACTTTTCGAAGTGTCAGATTCTCATCTCAGTGTGCATAAGCAGTCTTCGGTGGCATGCACAGTTTTTACAACACTGCCTTCTGTCTGTTGGATCAGGATGAACTTTCTGCCATCGCAACACATTTTGCTTATTTGAATGAAAAATCAATATTTTACATAATTCACTTTAGGGTCCAAACGTTCAAACTTTCAATATTTGCCAATTCTCTTTATTGAAACATAGAATAATTCATGAAGTGAATTCCAGATTTTAATGAACTAACATAAAATACTATGCTGTGCTCAGATACAGCACAAAACAAAACAAAAAGTTTCCCACCCAACATAATTATTCTGCTTTGACTCTTTTGTCAGAATTACATGTTTCCAACCATCAGATACATTTATGTCTGACGAAGTTATTCTGAGTATACCAAAAAATTGTTTTCAAATTATGATTTCATTTATTAAAGGAAAAATCCAGTCAAAGCCAAACTAATTCTGCTAAAAACTAGCTCACTTTCTCATTTCTCAAACTGAGTAGTTGCTTATGCCAACTTTGGCAGCAATAAATTTCATCAAGCATTTGTGCTAACAGGGAGTTTTTTTTTTTTTTTTTTTTTTTTTAGATTCTTGCAGTAATTGTGTCAAGTTTGGACTTTGACATAGCCACAGTGAAACCTTATATGTGCTCAACCTTAAAGTAATGCAGCAACCGAGCAGAAATCATGGGGCCACCACTATGATGTTTATTTAAATGCTGTTTTGGTATTGCTCTCCACATAATAAAATGCACACCTTCGGCAAAAAATTAGAGTTTATTGTTGGAGATCATCAAGATTTTTTTATTTTCTACATGTGAGATAGGCCTCTGCTTTGTTTTTGGTCAGAAATAGTTTTCACCTTTAGAACACAAGAGTACCAATTTTCCTGGAATCCCATGGATGCACCCTTTGACAAGCCGCTTTCGTATTGTTGAATCATGAACACTGACCTTAACTGAGGCAACCGAGGCCTGTAGTGCTTTAAAATGTTTTTCTGAGTGTTTTTGTGACATCCTGGGCAAGTCATTGATGTGCTCCTGGTGTAACTTTGGTAGGCCATCCAATCTTTGATAGGTTCTCTACTGTTCCATGTTCTCTAAATTTGAGGATAATTGTTCTCACTGTGCTTCTGTTTAGTTGTAAAGCTTTAGACGCGGCTTGGCTTCGTAACCCTTTCCAGGCTGATAGAAGAAGAAATCTGAAAGGGTCCAAAACGCTTTTTTTTATTGCGCCGTACACAGAGCCATGCAAAGGGTCCGTTTCTGTCAATTTCACAGAAATGTGTCATAAAGAGATCATTAATCACAATGCTTACTCACATTTTCCTAATTGTTGCGGTTTCCAAACGGTCCCTGGCAACACAACATTTTTAGTTTCTCCTTCAAAATCATCTTGGAATTATAGCTACATGGACATTATCATCCACAAGGTCTGGTACATAAAACTGTTACTGCGCATAAATAAAATACGAGTGCAATAATGCAGCGTGTATCGCAGGAGAGGGCACAGGATCTCTGAGTGCTTGTGTTTCCATCAGCAGGGCTGCAGACTTGATTGATGATGCGATTGAGGCTGGGAAGTTTGCAACAAATCAGCTGTGTTGTTATGAGGCTGTCTGGCAAGGCTGGATGTTTGGGTCTCGACAATGTTCCCTCTGCCCTTCTGAGAGCAAAGTTTCCATTGAAATGCCTGACCTCTGACATGCACATAAAATGTCTATCTATCTATCTATCTATCTATCTATCTATCTATCTATCTATCTATCTATCTATCTATCTATCTATCTATCTATCTATCTATCTATCTATCTATCTATCTATCTATCTATCTATCTATCTATCTATCTATCTATCTATCTATCTATCTATCTATCTGTCTGTCTATCTCTCTATCCGTCCATCCGTCCGTCCTTCTGTCTTCCAGGTTGGTAAGGAAGAAGTGCTTTCGAGTATTTGCACACATGTGGGTGCACAAACACATATAACCTTCACCAGCAGTGGTTCACCTTTGTCAGCCTAGCCTCTTTCAAGTCATGCATCTGAGGCACACTGATCCACACCCATATTCACCCACTACCCCCGGTCCTCCTGCTGCCAATAAAAATATGAGGAGTGGAGACAGTGAGATTGAGCTTCCTGCCACGGCACAGGGGGAGTTTGGGTAATATTCAGACAGCTTTGCCTCAAGCAATGAAATCAAACAGAAGCTCCCTGCAGAGTGAGATGTCTGTTATTAAAGGCTGTTCTTTTCCTGTCAGGGTCAGCTCAGACCCTGTTATACTCATGCCAAAAGGGGAAAAAAAATAATAAAAAAAACAGACAAAAAGGCAATGGTACGTGGAGTGAAAAAACATCGCTCACACCGTGATTGCTTGGTGCTAATCACAATTTTTGAAGATTATCTATTAGAGTTTACAAGTAAGAAGCAGTCAAACATGTGGATGTACCACCACCCACATGCAGTCAAGCAAGCAGCCAAACAGTTTTCTTACTTTAATTCAATTGTCCTCTATTTCTTTTATGCACAAGGTGTTGAATCCTCATGTTGGATAGAACGATGAACTTGAAATAAAATGAACTTGAAAATAAAATGCTGTGGTCAAGAGAGATGCCACTTGACCTGACAATTATGCATTATATATATATATATATATATATATATATATATATATATATATATATATATATATATATATATATATATATATATATATATATATATATATATATATATATATATATATATATATATATATATATATATATATATATATATAATTCCCCTCTCACCCTCTGTGGGTGGTCTCTTTCATCCTCTGAGCTCGGGTCCTCTACCAGAGGCCTGGGAGCTTGAGGGTTCTGCGCAGTATCTTGGCTGTGCCTAGAACTGCACATTTCTGGACTGAGATGTCTGATGTTGTTCCTGGGATCTGTTTGAGCCACTGCTCCAGTTTGGGGGTGACTGCCCCGAGGGCCCCTATGACCACAGGCACCACTGTGGTCTTCACCTTCCAGGCCTTCTCCAGTTCCTCTCTGAGGCCCTGGTATTTCTCCAGTTTCTCATGCTCCTTTTTCCTGATGTTGTGGTCACTTGGTATTGCTACATCCACCACAACGGCTTTCCTCTGTTCTTTATCCACCACCACAATGTCCGGTTGGTTCGCCATTACCATCTTGTCTGTCTGGATCTGGAAGTCCCACAGGATCTTAGCTCGGTCATTCTCCACCACCTTTGGGGGTGTTCCCCACTTTGACCTCGGGGCTTCCAGTCCATATTCGGCACAGATGTTCCTGTACACTATGCCCGCCACTTGGTTATGTCGTTCCATGTATGCTTTCCCTGCCAGCATCTTGCACCCTGCTGTTATGTGCTGGACTGTCTCAGAGGCCTCCTTGCACAACCTACACCTTGGGTCTTGTCTGGTGTGGTAGATCTGAGCCTCTATTGCTCTGGTGTTTAGTGCCTGTTCCTGGGCGGCCAGGATGAGGGCCTCTGTGCTGTCCTTGAGTCCAGCTTTCTCCAGCCATTGGTAGGATTTCCTGATATCAGCCACTTCAGTTATTTGTCGGTGGTACATCCCATGTAGGGGCTTGTCTTCCCATGATGGTTCCTCCAGCACCTCGTCCTCTGTTCCCCATTGTCTGAGACATTCGCTGAGCACATCATCCATTGAGGCTTTGTCCTTGATGTATTTATGGATCTTGGATGTTTCATCCTGGACAGTGGCTCTCACACTCACTAGTCCTCTGCCTCCTTCCTTACGGCTTGTGTACAGTCTCAGGGTGCTGGATTTGGGGTGGAACCCTCCATGCATGGTTAGCAGCTTCCGAGTCTTAACGTCCGTGGCCTTTATCTCTTCCATTGGCCAGCTAATTATTCCGGCAGGGTATCTGATTACTGGTAAGGCATAGCTGTTTATTGCACGGATCTTGTTCTTGCCATTGAGCTGGCTTCTCAGGACTTGCCTTATTCGTTGGAGGTATTTGGCTGTGGCTCCTTTCCTTGTGACCTCATCGAGGTTGCCATTTGCTTGTGGTATTCCCAGGTACTTGTAGCTGTGCTCTATGTCTGCTATTGTTCCCTCTGGGAGTGAGACCCCTTCTGTGTGGATGACCTTCCCTCTCTTTGTAACCATCCGGCCACACTTCTCTAGTCCGAATGACATCCCAATGTCAGTGCTGTAGATCCTGGTGGTGTGGATCAGTGAGTCGATGTCTCGCTCGTTCTTGGCGTACAGCTTGATGTCATCCATGTAGAGGAGGTGACTGATTGTGGCCCCATTCTTGAGTCGGTATCCGTAGCCAGTCTTGTTGATGATTTGGCTAAGGGGGTTCAGGCCTATGCAGAACAGCAGTGGGGACAGAGCATCTCCTTGGTATATGCCACATTTGATGGACACTTGTGCAAGTGGTTTGCAGTTGGCTTCAAGGGTGGTTTTCCACAGCCCCATCGAGTTTGCAATGAAGGCTCTTAGAGTGCTATTGATGTTGTACATCTCTAAGCATTCAATGATCCAAGTGTGTGGCATCGAGTCATAGGCTTTCTTGTAATCAATCCAAGCGGTGCACAGGTTGGTGTGACGGGTTTTGCAGTCTCGGGTGACTGTGTGGTCTACAAGGAGTTGGTGTTTGGCTCCTCTGCTATTTATGCCGATGCCCTTCTGTGCCGTGTTCATGTATTTATCCATGTGCCCGCTTATCTTAGCTGCTATGATGCCTGACATGAGCTTCCATGTTGTAGAGAGACAGGTTATCGGCCGATAGTTGGATGGGACTGAACCCTTTGAGGGATCCTTCTGGATCAGGATTGTGCGCCCTTCAGTTAGCCATTCAGGGTGAGTCCCATTCTGTAGCAGCTGGTTCAGTTGAACTGCCAGTCGCTCATGGAGGGCAGTGAGTTTCTTTAGCCAGTAGGCATGGATCATGTCAGGCCCTGGTGCTGTCCAGTTTTTCATACCCGAGACTCTTTCTTGGACATCTGCCACAGTGATGGTTACCGGGGCTTGTTCAGGGAGGTTGCTGTGGTCCTCTCGTAGAGAGGTTAGCCACTGTGCATTGCTGTTGTGGGACGCCTCCCTCTCCCATATGCCTTTCCAGTATTGTTCAGTCTCCAGCCTTGGTGGGTCTGCTCTGTTGTTATTACCCTGCCATTGAGAGTACACTTTAGCTGGTTGGGTGGAGAAGAGCCGGTTAATCCTCCTGGCTTCATTCTCTCTTGTGTATCTCTTTAGGCGGCTGGCCAAGGCTTGGAGCCTTTGTTTGGCAGTTTCGAGTGCTTCAGGTATGGGCATCTGGCTATATATATATATATATATATATATATATATATATATATATATATATATATATATATATATATATATACACATATATACATACTATTTTTTTATTCAGTTGAAGTGACAGAGTGACTGATAAAAGACGGCAAATTGTATTTCCTTGGAATATGATCTTTCTTCCTTTTTTTCCTATTGGACTGTTGAAGTAATAAAACTCGTACTTCTGATTAGCATTGTTGACCCAGAATTGGAGGATCACCAGATGAAATGATGGTGTTTTTGCTGCATTTTTGTTCTTGTAAACTGTCTTATTAAGAATCAGCTTAATATCTGTTGTTTTAATCACACTCCATTTAAAAACCACAGATTTAAAACAAATTCATACAGTACTGCAAAAGAAACGATTTAAGATTTGACCTACAATGGCAATGAGGCAATGATGATTTCTGGTTCATATTTCTACAAAGTGTATACGTTTACGGCTTGTAAGCTTTGAATTTCAACACATAAGTTATTTAACAAAATATGTCATAAAAGGTCATTCTTTTAACTTATGTTACGTCAATTCACAATAACTCCTAACTCATTTAGTGGCTTCATCTAGGAGAGAAACATGGCTAAGCAGATAAGATAGGATGAGAGAAAGCACATACATTTAGTGACAGCAAAAACTCATCCAATGGTCGCGTCTAGGAAAGAGACAGGGTTAAAGAGCCAAGTGTATCATCCCACACAAGAACAGCTGTATCCAACGCTCCTCTCCAGGAAAGAGTCACAGGTAGGAGAACTCCATACCGGATGTTTGCCAGAAGGGTTAAAAGAAGGAAAGCAAGAAGAACTGAACATTTATGGAAAGTTTAATGTATGAGAATAGACCAGTCCAAGTCCCAAGAACGTGGAGGAAGCTGCAGCTTTCAGATTATTCTACTTCTAAGCTACTATGCTACTTTGAATGGTTAGTCACATAAAAATGATATAAAAGCCACTGATCTTTGTGGTGGGTTCACAACCAACTGTAAAGATATTCAATAAAAGGTATTAACACTTTTGCAAGATCCTGCTTATAGGCTCATGAAATTTCATTGTCAGCTGAGCACTTTTGCAAGCTTTTCAAAAGAATGTAGAATTTTTTTCCCTCCAAAATGTGATAGTAATGATGACAAATAAAATTTTAGACTCTCAGTAAACATTTAAAAACTGAAGGTTGGCTTTTCATATGTTAAAGTACATATTTGCACAGCGTCAGTGGTTTGTGCATGCATCCCAAATGGCTATCATTGGATGCTCCTGTTCAGGGCAAGTGGTGACTGATTAATGCAGTTTATTCTTTGCTCTTACAGTTTGTCCCTGCAGATATAAACTCCGTCAGGGCAGTAAATATAACCCTGTTTCAAGAGTGGTCTTCAGATTTTAATCACTGCAGTAGATCTCTGTAAGTGCAATGACAAGAAAAGTTTTCTGGTGCTTCAGAGTTGTATATTTTATATTGCTGATGGTGCATGCATATCATTCATTCTGAATAGCATTGCAATGCTTTGCAGCATTTAATTATTTTTGTCAGTTTGAGTTAACAATCCAAAAGTTACATATAGTTTAAGACTCACATTTTAAAATAAACTCAAGCATTAACTATAGAGAAGAGCATGGTGTTTGAAAATAAACCCTGAAAGAAAAATGAACTCTATAATGTTTTTATGATGCAAACACTTTGACCTGCTTTGTTGCGGAAATATACAATACAAATAAATGTCCCTTGTCTCGAATTGACTAGATCACTGGCTCCTCTTTTCTATGTTTTTCCAGGAGTTTCCATTACCATTGTGACTTTTCCCTGCAGTACACAAAACCTTTTTACATTGAGGACAAAAGCTCTTAAAAAAATAATGCCGTCTTAATTTTAAACAGTGCTACTGAGCGACTCAGTTTTGAAAGAACTGTTGTAGCCATCAGCCTTTGAATTTTGAATATTGAAAGCATAAAGTAAATGACAGCGATGGTGGAGCAGACAGCCGGCACGACTCGTGCTAATAAAATAAAAGTGGGATCTGAAAAAGGTTCCACTGTTACACAGCAATGTGAAGTTCAGTGGAAGGTCAAAACTGTCAGGTGTTTAGAATAATGAAACAGGTTTTTTCCACAATATTTTGCTGCTGAAATAAATTGGAGATATTAAATTATTAATGCTTTATGTACAGATCAAACAGATTAATATCAGCTGGTTGAGATATAACTGAATTAATAAAGTGCTAAGAATGACACATTTTTCAGTTAGTTGTTCATGATTCACTAACTTCCACATTTTACTTTCATGATCATAAAATCTAATATGACATTTAAAAAAAACTCATCATGATTAAGCTGCTGTATGTTGTCACTTATCTCTAGCAGTGAATTGGCAAAAGGAAACCTCGATCCTTTGCTGCAAGGAAAAACTACCATCAACTCTGCCAGCATGGAGTCCCATTACTCTATAATCTATATTATTTAGATTTATTTCACACAGATCAATGTTTTTAAGTCTTTATGTCAGTTAGCAATGATGCTTTTCTGCTTGTTGCTAAAACACGTTTAGGATGAGAATATTACATCAGACAAATAAAAACTATAGTTTTCTCATATTGATTATCTGAGCCTCTATGAAGAGCATCGGATTGATGTTTAAAGTCATTGTGCTGCTCATCCCTCTGTATTTTGAAGTAAGCTTCTTGTGACAACCAGTCATGGTGGCTCTATCCATAAAACATGTTAAAGTAAACATGAGAATTGCTTTACTTCTTTCCAATGGGAAGCTACATAGACTTTGTCAATCACTTTCCAGTGTGTCACTTCTGACATTGTGTTACATAGATGTTACACAATTCACCATGCCTTTCACAAACAATCTACTTTTGTTCTTTCTGTTATTTACTTAAGTGCTTCTTCTCTTAGTATCCTTGGTTTTATCGGGCAACCAAGTCAGCTTGATATTTGGGAGGGAAAAGACAACACAACTCACCTGCCTTCCTCTGACTGAAATAATCTCTGACCTTTCCCCTGACATTTCCCCTGTTGACCAGCAGAAGACCCTTCACCTGTTAACTGAGCTTAACAGAAAGCTTGATATAGATACGTGATGAGGAAACTTTTTTAAAAAGTTCTCAAAGTAGCTGACAGAGGCATAGCTCAGTAAAATCCTTCCAAGTTCAGTTCAGCTTGTACTTTAAATGATCACTATTGAATATTGAATATTTTAATATTTGATTTAATACCTGTAGATCTGGCAGATGTTACTAATTCCAAAGGTATAACAATATTTTTGCTTAAACTACTCGGTTTTGGTACCGGGAGGTGTTTTTAAATAGTTACACTTTGACTAAATATATTTTAGTGCGCCACAGCGGCCCTGCTTCATAATTAAACTAAATGAAATAGAGAGTAGAGCAATATCTCAAGTCATCAACACATTACAAGGAGGGAAAGCTGTAAGTTGGCAGAGATTTTCCATCTTTTCAGTCTGTGCTGGAAGCCCAGGTGTTTAAATTCACGACTCCAATGTGAGAAGAGCACCAGGGTTCAGCAGCACTGACTTCTGACTGAGAGCAAACACATTGACAGTGCGAGTGCAAGTGAAGCAGCTCTTTTAATTTTTGAATCTACAACTGATGTGGCATCCGCATAGCGGGAAGGATCAGCTTAGTTCCTGTTTATGTGCAGACACCGTTAGAGATGCACATGGGAAATCGTCTCCACCCGATTCTCAACACCGTTACTGTCTCTCACAAGCCCTCATGCTGTGCATGTTATACGTTCAGTTTTAAACCGTTTTGTTTTGGCCAGGAACCGTTTCACTCAGAACCAAGAAAATCAATAGATTGAAAGAAGCTAATAACTTTCAAAGAATGGGTTGGCTTGAGTAGGCCGCATGAGTTGCACACTTACTGAATTACTCACTACAAATGAAAAAATAAATAAATAAATAAAATGAAGAGCTAAATAATTATTCAAACAAATGTATGTATTTATTTATTTTTTAAATCCACTTTTTGTCCAGATATCTGTTGTGGAGAACCATTTAAGTATCTCAGCCCTAAGTGCTTTTATCTGAAATTAGAAAGTAATGGATGAGAAAATGGATGTGGCAAAAAATTACCATATCCCCAGAGGATTTTGATTTTAATTTATTTTAATTGAATTGAGAAGTGTGTTTCTGACTGGAAATGACACAAACAACAACCATAAGGTAAACGGACGATGGCCAATTGGCATTTTTCGACATCTTGTTTATTCTGTCTTTATATATTTTATATTCTACCTTTGTGTGAACTTTACCTTGTTTGCCTGTCACTTTTCTGCTACTCCACTGAAATTTCCTCTTTGTGGGACAATAAATGAAATTCTGTTCTATTCTACTTACTTAGATTTTAAACAAAAAATTACATCTGAAATCATATCCCTGGCCTTTTAGTAATTAATTGGAAAACCTTTATTGGCTTTACAGCAATCAATATCATCTTATAATTTCTGACTGGTGCTTCCACTGGAACTTTTGTTAATTTTTTGATAAATAAATTATTTTTGATGAGCTCTCAGACTTTGTGGTTGGAAGGCCTCTTTATGAATGTTACGGCCCTGGGCTTTGTGGGCTGTTTTGCAGGTGTCTTAGTGTCTGTCTTTATGCTCCTCCCCTTTACAGGTGACTCGGATCTGGTGATTGGGCGTACAGAGTATTTTAACCTGGCTGTCCCCGTCTTCAGTGTCGCTGGCTTTCCGCAGTGTCCACTCTGCCGCTGGAGATGTTTGGTGGCCAGGCCTCAGTTTCCCTTTTGTTGCACCTTTGATTTTGTCTTTGTTTTGGCACTTCAACATCTCCATATGCATTCATACAACACATCCAAGCATTTACATTACACCACTGATACTGATTTCCACAATCCATGGTTGTTTTGTTAATAAAGACTTATTTTTGTGCACTTTAACCACGGCATGGTTTCACGTTTTTGTTACGACCCTGAGCCAGTCGTAACAATGAAAAACACTGTTTTTTTTTTTTTTAACTCCCTGCATAGGGTCTCTAAGAGAATCAAGTAGGGACTCTGGCTGGACCACTCCAAAATCAATCCATTCATCACCTAAACACACTTATCCTTATAAGGTGGTTCAGCCATTGGGCAAAAGGCGGGGTAAACCCTAGAAAAATCGCCAATCCATTGCAGATCCAGAGACACACAGGACAAACAGAAATGCACACACACATCCCTATAGACAATTTAGATAGATCAATTAACCGAGCAGTCTTGCTTTGAGACATGCAAACTCCATGCAAAGAGCCTAGGCTGGGATTCAAATTCTGGACATTTTTGTTGCAAGTCAACAGTGCTACACACTTCACCATTGTGCTGCCCACTACACCAAAATGTAAAGTACAATGTAAAGCTTGCATTAAATCTAAATTTACTAAATGTATGAACAGTTTTGGGCTCACAAATCTATGTTGGTGAGCTTTTTTGTGCAGTAATCTATCCACTCCCAGAATTGATTTTGATTTATTTTTTTGTATAAAATTGTTATACTAATACCATATAACATGCTCAGATACCTCTCTTTGCAAAACATATCTCTTTGCATTTTTATACATAAACCTAAAAAAAAAAAGCTGGTCTTGGTTATTACTGTGTTTGTTTATTAACAGGTAAAGGGTGAGTCATAGGATTTGTACTGAAAACAACAGTGATTTCTTGCTTTGTTACTGCTTTTCTCTTTTCTTAAAGAAAAATTGTTGTTTCTGGTAACAAGTTATATAAAAGCTTGCAACTATGTACTCCTGTGTGGCAGATTGTGTATGAAAGATATTCTAGGTGAGCTTGTCTTTCTCCAGTTCAACTTCTCAAGCGGAAAGACAGACTTCAAAGACAGAGAGCCAAATAATAAAAATAAATAAATTTCAATTTTAGACAAACATGACATATGTCTCAAATGGAAGAGAGCATCTCATGCGTTAAACCTGCATGTATATCTAAATCTGCTGTGAAATTTCTCCTTTCCTTCTGGCTAGTGGTTCACAGAGGAGGATTGATGTGAATCACAGATATGCGAGTGATTGCAGGAACACAAAAAAGAATCACAGTCATGACAACTTGATAGAAATATATTCTTTTCTGTAAAGTGAAAACAAAAACACAATTAGATAAATGTGTCAGCATGCATGCACTTTCGTCAGTTGCCACCATCAGTTTCCATCATGCTTACTTGTAGCCTCAGGACACAAGAATAGCCAGGATATAACAATAAGTGTCACTCTTTCACTCTCTCATTTTGACCTCCTTGTCATGGGCAGGGGAGTTTCAGCGTGGCCTCTGGGGACGCAGTATAGTGACCCATTAGAAACTCACTTCATTCACTGAGGTAACAGTGCTGTCGGTCCCTGGGGCAGTTGCTACTGATCATCTTCAACAGACAGATTTAAGCACTTTGGGAGATTCTGATAGATTTGGGTGCTTTTTCTTTCAACAATTACAATTTCACACTTTGTTATCTTTAAGAGAGATGTGACATGATTTAGGATGTAGTTTTAAAGGGGCAGAAAAAGTGAAAAGAAAAAGACTTAGAGAAAAGGGAAAAGCTTCTTTCCTGTTCTTCATTTGTGCTGTTTGAGTGTTCACACAGCCCTCTCGTTGTTACCCTTATACAAATCAAGCTTAAATTGAGTTTAGTAGATTTTCTCTACTCACAGACAGCTGCTTTCTTCACCAACTATTGGTACATAGTTGGTGAAGAAAGCGAGGACAACTCCTGGGAGTGCTTGATTATGATAAAAAAAATTTGTCATAAAATTAAGAGAAATGTATCAAAATCACGATTACTTAAATGATTATTAATTGAGCCTGGAAAAGTGTATTTATTTATTACACATGAAGAACAGAAATGTGCCTTAAAGCATGGAAATTCCCCTGATACTTTCTTGTTAAATCTTTCCATTAAATAGCTGACAACAAATGTATTCAAAATTAGGATTTTTTATGAAAATAAAGAAACATAAAGTGGGCTATTTAGTACCCTTATGTAAGCTTTTAAAACACAACAAAACACAATGGGAAATAAAAAAAACCCCATGAAAATATAAAAAATTACAGAAATCATAAATCAACTATAAAACTGTAAGGGCAAGATTAATCATAGTCATTACTAACAATTAATATTTAGAAAATTTAACCCAACATTCCCCACATTTTAGTGCAGCTACTGAAAGATCCCATACACTTATTTAAATATTGGCTAGCTATGTACTTTGCCTTTAATATGCATTGGATTTTAATTAATTTATGAATACATATCTAATTAATTTGCGTTAATACATAATTCCCAGTTTAAATTTCAGGTTGCTCCAAAGCTTTGTTGCACAGCATGATGCCACAAGATACAAATTTCACCATTCAGGAAGCTGTGCACATTATGTGTTTTTGATCTGCATCTGTGCCATTAAATCCAAAGTGTTCGCACTCGGATAAAATGACTTTACCTCCTCTAGTTGTTAACTGTCGCTGCTGCAACAATCTCCAAATGTGCTGATGATTTTGCCCTTTGCAGTTTTGTACCTTTGCAGCTCTTTCATCTCATCTCCTGCCACCTTTACTCTCACTGATTCAAAACAATTTGGATTGGACAATATGGATTTCGCATCAGGAAACAGTGGGAACATTGGATTAGGGCTGGATTAACACAAGTTTAATTACGATTTAGTTATATAAAAAAATATTTCTTTCATACATTTAATTAACCCTTAAATGTGAATCTGGACAACTGTTTACATGTGTGATCATCAAATTTCCCAGAGCGAGTGACTGCAGTGCATAATGATCTGCTCATAAATCAAAGGGAAAAGATGTGGTATTAAAAAAAAAAAAAAAAAAAAAAATCTATTTTTAATTTTAATTAAACATTGTGTAATCTACTGAATGTAGTTTTTGTAACATTTGCACTTGTCATATTTTTAAGGTTTTCATACAAAATTAAAATCTTAAAAACATAACAGAAACAAAAACACACAAGTAAAAATATTCAGATTTAGAGCAGAATTATTCCTACTATATTAACAAAAGCTGAATTAAAAACAGACAAAAACAGAGTTCATGACCACAAAGTCTGATGTATCAAAGACATTAAGCAATAAAAAAGAAAGTACTTATTTGCCAATAAAGAATAAGGCTACAAAAGGTAAGTAACTGAGTGAGCCCCAGGGTGTCTCATCGGGGAAGGAAAGACAGGCATGGGAGTAGTGGTGAGCATCAATGAAAGACAGATTAATCCAGAAGCCCAGGGAAGGTTTTTTTTTTCCTTAAAGCAAATGAGTTTCAGGCGAGTGTGTGAACATAGGAGTCATAGAGAACATTCAAGTACAAGGACTCCCATTTCAAACACTCGGTGAGAGATCCATATTGATTTCTAAAGGAAATTTAACAAAATGTAACAGTGCAATTTTTTAAAGTGCTTTTGCTCTGGTTTTGATAATCTAGTGAGTTAGAAGTTTGCCAAAAGCTAAGTAGAAGTAACTGAGAAACAGGCAGAGAAAAGGGAAGCGGGGAAGAAAAAAAAAAAAAAACTGAGAAAGCTCAGGTACATATCCCAGGAACATGCCATCTTGGTTTTTGTTTACTGGTTTTTGTAACAATTGTCTATTTGTTTTCTAAATTTAGTTTGGAATTTCTATTAATACTACATGGAGAATGAATAATTTCATTCCCCGTTCCTCTGGGACGTAGTATACTGCTACACACAAATTTTCAAGTGGCCACATAAGGAGTACTCCGTTTAACAAAATGAAAGAGACTGGCGCTCACCTATACCCATATTTCTATTTTGTACACTTTTTTTTTTTTCTGGACTATTAGCTCTACACACAGTCATCAAAGTATGTTATTCTGTGTTGGTTTGCTTCTTCCTACTCCTGGTTTAGGCTTATTACGTCATGGATTTTGCACAATTCAGGAATGGAGTTTAAAGATGAAGAGTTAGAAGTGTCATTAGGAATAAATCCATCAGTAGATTAACAACCATCGTGCTGTGTATTTTCTGCAGGAAATAATATTCATAATAATATCAGTGATTCTTGAGAAGAGGGACAAAATGGGTTTTAATTTTCCCATATATATATATATTTTATTATTTCTCAACCTTACGTATGCAAATATGACAAATAATGTTTTGGAAATGTAAAGATGCTAAGGTGCAGGCTCCCAGTTGCAACATTTTCTTAAAAAATTAATTTTTAATCGACCTGACCCAGAACTTTGTCATCACCATCTGATAAAATGATTTTTAAAATACCCTATTAGTGATATTTTTACTCATTTTATAGACATATGCTTCTCAAGAAACAAAAGAAATATTATTTAAAACCAAAAACAACAAAAAGTCCATCTGACGGAGTTGACAGTGCATGACGGAGTTGACACAGAACTGAAGGTGGTGACAAACTAGTGAGTAAAATGAAAAACTTGATACATGTGAAGTAATACAATACAATACAATTTTAATGTATTTATTTAAAATACATTAAAATGAATTAATTGCACATTTAAGTGAGATTTGACAACAATTTCACTGAAAGAGTCACAAAAACTCAGATGGAGTTGACGAAAAGCCAAACTACCTCAATTTATATGATGTTATTCTGAAGGAGGCCATATTGTAGCTCGTCAGGTCCATGAAATCTTTACATTATACCAAAATTAAGCTTTTATTTCACAAAATTTCATCAAAGTTTTGTAAATTGTCAGTTATGGTGTTGACACGTCATGGTTGTGACAAGCAACTTAGGAATAAAAACAAGAAAAAACTAAAGAATAACTTAAGCTAACCAGAGCTAACTAGCCCTCTTAGCAAAGGAAGAGAAAGGAAGTTGTCATGGGGTCCTCAGAAGTTCTGGTGCCCCTCTTTTCATTTCTGACGGTGTTGACAAAAACTAAGGACAAATTTCAACGGAGTTGGAAAATATCTAAAAATTATTTTTAATTCAATTTATTGATACTTTTATAATTATTTATATGTCTACTTATACCTAATTGTCACAATATATAATTTTACTATTTCTTTAATTGTTTTAAACTATTATAATGTATTGAGTTCTGCTCCTGGACAAGGGATTTTACAGGCATCATCCACCGACTACAATGTTTAAAATAAAAAAAAAAACAAACAAATTCAGCAAACACCAGGAAAACATACATTGTTGTGCTCACATGACCCAGGTTAGTTTAGTTAGATATTTGAAAATATTATATTTTGTGTATATTTTATTAAAATGTTGTGCTTTATCCATAGGACCTGTTTTGTCCCTATTCTCAAGAATCATATGGTTTCTTGAGTCTTAACAGAAAACACTATCTGACTCGATCTTTTTGCATGTCCCCATGGTAACGAGGAGGGCAAAGATCAGTGAATCTAATTATTATGCGTTACTCTATTGATCCCCTTATGGAAATCCTCTTTTTGCTTACCCTTGTGAGAAGGCATGTCAGAGTCCTAGGTCAGCTTGAGAAGTGCACTCCAGAGGCTGCAACAGTTTCATTGTGAGATTCAAGGACTCTTCAGCCCTGTGAATGTGCTTAGGTTGAAACTAGGTAGAAGAAAAATGTTCATCCTTATGTGTTCTGCTGTGTTACATATAAACATGACTATTGAGCAACTTGTACTTAATATGTTTCACAAACACAAGTAGAATAAACAGTGCTTGCTTCTTAATATGATGTCATTTTGTAGTCCATTAATTTAACATCAATCCATTCCAATTGATCCTAGCTGTCAAACAATGCATTTAGGTTCATTTTAGAGTTCAAACTGGTTGAAAAAGGTTATCCAAGACAACTCAGCAGATTGTATCCAGTCACAAACTTGCAGTATGCACTCCTGGATGAGTATGCAGCGTCAGTAGACAATTGTTTGTGGTGTGTTGTTGACTTTACAGCAATCCCTCAGAACGATCATGCATGGGAACAGTGGAGAGAAATAACTTCCTCTTCTGCTGAAGAAACATTCAGCAGAATAAAAACCTGACTCAGAATGAACAGCTGCTGTGACCGACTGGGGTTTGAGAAGACAGAGCCAACACCCAAAGAAGAAACAGAAGCACTAATGCAGGAGTACTTTCTAAGTTAATAGCAGTAGTTTATTGGCTTCGGCTAAACTCTGAGTCAGTTTTCCCACGTTTAGAGAGAAAAAGAGTACATATAGTGAGCCTCAACAAAAGCTCAGCCAATAGCTTTGTCTAGGAGAGAGGCAAGGTTAAACCCTGAAGGACAGAGCAATGTGTATCATCTGTAGAAGGAGAACGTCAAGTTGTTGGCAGCAGCAGCTCAGCAAATGTTCCCCTCCAGGATGGTGTCACATCTACAAATGTCAGATCAGATGTATGTTCTATGAACAGGAACAAAAAAAAGAGAAGTTAAAAGCTTTAATGGCAGCAAATATTGCAAAATTGGCAAGAAGCAGGAGAATGTAGCAGAGTGAAAAGTGGTCAGTTTGTCCTCCAGTATCTGAAGCCTATAGCAGCATTCGAGATAGCTGCTTTAACAGTAAGCTTTATCGAAAAGGAAAGTTTTAGGCCCAGTATTAAAAGTAAACAATTCCAAACAAACCCTCATTTTAAGTTGAATATCTTTGTAATTTTTTAAATGGAAAATTAAAAGGGCAGGATGTATTTTCCAGGCATGGTAAGCTCAGTTCCACCAGGTGTTTGCTAATTACTGCTGCCACTAGTCTGTAGAAGCTATGTGGGGGAGAACGGATATTCTGTGAGGAAGTAGGTGGCGCTTTGTGAGATCAAGCGTTCAGGCACCCCTGAATGGCTGCCAAGTGAGATTAAAGGATTTCTCAAACATGCATGAAAGATTCAAAGCAAAACTCCTGGTATGTTTTTGATGAGGGAATAACATCATAACATTATATAAAGCCCCCTCTCTCCTCTGCTCTCGCCTCCACAGACAACACTGGGTTTTGACACAAACAACTGAAATAAATTGTTCAAAAGTCGCGCAAGCAAGAAAAAAGTTGCAAGAGCAGAGTTGAGCATGAACAGCAACAGATTTGAGAAGTTGCGTAGTGCAGTGGAAAAAAAAAATATTTGTAAATGCAAAATGTCAGTTATAGTTTATTTCCTACAACTTTATATTTGGAGCTTGTTTGGAAAGTTTTTTGAAGGTGACATTTTTACTTAAAACCTCCAATTGATTTTACATGCATGTAACTATTTGCTACAAGTAGATATTTAGTGGTACAAATTCAAATATCCAACTGTGCAAATTGGCTCTGCAAATGATTTGAAACATATCTACCTCCATGTGATGTTGCTATTCAATTTTATTCTGTAGAATAAGGTTCAATATCTATTTAAAAATTCCACCTAGAAATTGGAATCTTCCGATTTTAGATACTGCTTAATGAGAAAAAAAAAAAATCTTAAAAGGAATTGTGCCTGTGTATTAATATGAACCATTTATACCAGCAGCACGGTGTGCACTTTACTCTGCTCTTGAGAGAATCTTCAATGTCAGTGTGACCATCTGCACTAATTTCTTTTAGTAATGAGTAAGATTGTAGTTTGTGCCCCACTCACGCACGCACTGCATCCCGCTTCCCCACCGCTGCAGTCTTTGTATCTTGCACTTCCACAATCCATGTGACTTCTCTCTCCGTCCTATACACGAACGCAAAACAGATAGTTTGCAGCTAATGGTTTTCACTCATTCACAGATAATGCTCAAACAGCGGGGTGTGGTTTTTGTTTCTGTCTGGGCTGGTGGCATCAGCGGAGGCACAGTGCTGCAGTCACAGCAGCAGGTAAATTGGTAATTAGTAATCCTGTCTATTTATCTCCCCTGCAGTGTGGCTGGATTCTCTCTCCCGGTGAATATGCATGGCAGCAGCTCGCTTCTCTGAACCTCTGGTTTTGGGTTGTTTCATGGCAGACTTAAATAAACCTGGCTGCGCCGCTTTTATTTAATGAGGCCAATTGAGTATTTTTGTGAACTATTACTCCAAGTCTCTCTGTGGCATTTCTAGGTTACATTGTGTTTACTGAAAATTCACTCCTCACAACGTAAACCTGAAAATTGAATGGATTTACCATAATAAATGACTCCAGATTCCCCTAATTCCTCACTGAAGAAGAAGAGCACATCTGCTTAAGAAAAAAGAATGAGCCTAAGTGATTCAGGTATATGTATCCTTTTACTGCACTTAAAGATGTAATTCTAATGCTCGCTGAGTTTAGAATAATTCCCTACTCTGTTATTGATTTAACACATGTAATGTCAATTCTACTCATTTTGCCTGATAGCACTATAAAACTAAAGTGGCTCTAATAAAATGAATGAATTATACATCCTTGGGAAAAACAAAGAAATCCAGTCTAGTGGTTGACCTAGAGGTTAATTTTGCAGGAACTAATGGTCATGTTTTAAAGAAGCATTTTTTTTCAATTTTCTGTCACAATGTTTTCCAATATAATGTTTTATGTTTAACATCGTTTTTATTAATCAATCCCAAAAGTAGAATGATTCGTAAAAACGTAGTTGGTTGTGACGCATGGCTCAGTCTTGTCAGCTTATCCTATTCCTGATGAAGGCCAGTGTGGGCATGGGCTTTTTTCCCCCACACTGTGTACAACACACAGAGCATCCACTTCTCTTAGTCTTTGCATACAAATAAGCATAGGAAAACTTCTTCAGGATGCAACTGACAGATGTCTCTTTTTCAAGTGCTTGCACCTTCTCCAACTGAATGGATTCTTGGGTGGTGAGCATGTCAAACTCTGACACCGACTGGTCTCTGTCATAATGGACTTTATTAAATAAAAACCCATGCTGCTGTGCTGAGAGGACGTGCTGAGCTGCTCTCCCAGTGGGATGGCACTTCCATCAGGGACCAGTTCACTGACCATGTGTCACTGTGGGAAATGTGGGGCCTACGTCTCTCCATCACACTCCCTGCCGGTGACAGATGGTGGATCGCTGGCTCTTGGTGTCCAGAGCTGGGTATGTGCCGGCTCACCCCTGGTGACTGCTTGGTGGGACTGGGAGGCCTGGCTGTGTCGGGCCTCTGCTGGGAGAAGGAGTGCCTTTGGGGTTCAGGTTTCTGTGTCCATGACAGGATTTGCCTTTGAGTAGCTGGTTGCCGGCAGCGCCTGTGGGCTCATTGCTGCAGCCCCCTAAGGCTTCTGCATTGCAGCTGCTGGGAGGATCCTGAAGCCTCTCCTCTGCTCCGTTGTGGGGAACTGGGATACAGTTGCCTCCGCGCTCCGGGGTCTGTGGATCTCGTGGCTCACTATTGAACACTCTTATGGAAAAATCTTTTAAACACGAACCTTAAGAACACACATCTTACTCTAAACCTAACTATTACCAGTACATGCTTTAGCTTAAACCTCAGTTCACTCAATTCACTCTTTAGTCTTAAACCTAACCCATAACCTCTTGGCTACTTAGGACTTAACGACTAATTTGCAAGCCTTTTAAAAATTCAGATGAATCGGAAGCTTGTGATATTCTATGAAGAAATCAAGCTAAAAGGCAGACAATAATCTGCATAGGCGAGCCTCAGCGAGAACCATCTGCACTTAGCCTGAAGGGCCGAAGCTGCAGTTACCAGCTGAGAGCGAGTCGTCAGCCTGGCCTAAGAGCCAAGGAGCATGGAGGGTGGGAGCCTCCTTGGCTGGAAGCTATCAATGGCCTCAAAATAGTTATTAAGACACAGTCATATATCAGACATCCTGTGCATTAAGCAACAATCCAAGAGACATTAAGCCAACTCTATCAGATTTTATAAAGACACTTAACAACTAGAACCTACAGAGACATAAAGCATATCATTGATAATACATCTAACCAAACACGATATGAAGCTGTTCTCTTGACCGTAATCTTCTTATTCATAGCGTCCATATTAATGTCATGAAATTATAAGAAATATTGATGGGTATTAATGTTTTAGGACCATGCTAATATTTTTTTATGTTTTATTATTACATAAAAACCCCTATTTCAGAAATGACAGATGGGTTTTCTTTTTTTTTTCCCCCCCAAATATTTCTGTTTTTTTAATATTAATATACAAATATGTATGTACTTTTCTCAAAGTTCATAAACAACGGAGAAAAGCAACCTCTCGCAGATTAGAGTGAATGTATAGAAAAGTGTGTATGATATCAGATAATATTTCACCGAGTGGATACCTTAAAATGTCCTCCATGTTTCGAAGCCCAAAAATGTACCGAGATTCATTTCCAGAAAGTTTATTGGTGTTAGTTGTTATCTAAATCAAAAATCAATGCAGTTATTTTGGGAACTCTATCCAGAGCAAAAATAGCCAAGAGGCCTGCAACGCCAAAACGGCACGCGGAACCAAATGCCTCAGATCAATAGGTTAGTGAATTATTCATGGTATCCTGGTGCAGCACCACTCTGAAAAAACCCGGTGTGCAGCTTTCCTGAAGCTTTGCTTGATGTAACGTTTGGTTAGTACGAACGCTGATTTGAATAGAACATTTGTTCTCATCAGCTTTTCATAATCCTTGAATATCTCCAGGGTTTTAAATGTTCCACCTGATGACAAGTGACAACCCTCCCCAATAATCAGAGCGATATTAAGCAACACTGGAGCAGCAGACAGCGACCGATGCATTTTTCAGAAAGTGCACTTGCCCACACAACAATAAGCATACTGTCTACAAGACACGTCTTTTAGGACTGTCTGGTCTAAATCCTTCAAGACAAGAGGATCGGAGCATGAAAGCAGAACCGGCTTATTATCGTGACAATCTCTCAACAGCCTTTATTTTAAACGACAACACATGCTGATGCCTTTTATAATTAAAACTCAAGTGGCTCGGTTTCATTTGTTTTTTCAGGCACGGCTGTTCATTCTCTTCCACTTTCATGGCTGTTCAAATTGATTTAACTTTTTAAAATTGTCGCTACAAAATAGGTTAGCTACTGCAATCACAAAAGTTCTAATTAAAAGCAAAACGCAAATATATTCATAATTATATTGCTGTCTTACCAGTTTCATGGCTGATGTTACTTTTAAGCAGGCAGGGGAGGAAAGTAACCATGAGAGAGAATGAGAAAGAGAGAGTGAGGAGGAAAAGAAGGGGGAGGAGAAAGAGAAAGAAAAAAGCCCTTCAGTGTGATCTAATTAGCTGTCTACCACAGAGGACACTGTACTCCGACATGTTCCCTGTCACAGCATCAATTAGCTGACCAGATCTTTAACTCGGCATCAGGACACCTATTTTACACACATGCACACACACGCATTCACACACGCACACACTCCTCTTTCTATCTTCACGGGGACTTTGCATTGACTTCCTTTTTTTTTTTTTTTTTTCCTGAACCTTAACCCTAACTTTAAACCTAGCCATTGCCAGTACATGTCTAACTCTAAATTAAATTCACACCTTAGTCCTAAACCTACGTAATCCCCAAAACAACACCTCTTGTTATGGGAGCCAGGGTTTGGATGAGACTCTTCTCACAACATAGTATTGTTGGAAAAACGTTCCTCACACTAAATCAAACGTAACAAATCAGATGTAATACTTGACAACAGAAACGGTCATTCTCACATATTTACATCACACTTACTTTTCACCACCAAAACTGATTAGAACTCTTCACACCTCCTGACATTTTGATCAAATCAAACAGATGGCTTCTGGAAATGCCAACTAACAGTGTTATTTGATAAGTTGAGCTTTGACTTAAAATAAAACCAATCACTGCTAGCATACAGTTGAGTTCACAAAGGATTCGTAGCAATCAAAGCGTTTTGTTTCACATAGCCTGGTTTTAGAAATCTCTTACAAATACATATGTAAAAAGTATTGTGTGATTATGTATGAAGCTCTATTCACTTTGATACCCATGAATAAAATGAAGTGTAATCGACTACTCTTAGTAGAAGTCACCTAATTAATAAGTGAGTCCACCTTAATCCCAGTATAAATCCAGGTGTTGTGCGATGGTCTCAGAGGTTTAGTAGAGTACACAAGTCATAAAAAGCCTCCAAGAATGTCAAGAAACACATGGGACAGTTCAGGAATAATGTTGTGTGGTAGTTAAAAGCACTGCTAGGCTACAGAATAATATCACAAAACTTTGAACGTCTACTCAATCCATTATTTTGAAAAAAAAAAAACAAAAAACAAAAAAAAAAAAAACAGCTAAAAAGACGTGACTGTTCACCTGAGCTGACAGGTTAGACAAGGAGAGCATTAAAGAGAGAAGCAGCCAAGAGGCCCATGATACCTCTGGAGGAGATGCATTCTGGTTGGATAAGAAAACCTGCATCAAAACGATGGTGTGTGTACATTCAATCTGACAGAACTTTAATTGTTTTGATAAGAAGGATGGAGACACAATTTTGCCTCTTGATATGCAAAGCACGCAGAAACATACGTTTAGTTATAACTTCAAAGGATTCACACAGGGAAGCTGAATGCAAATCTATAATTCAATTGATTAACAATACAGTTAATAAAGCTCAAGTCTTGTTACTAAAATGAATCTAGCAAAGTTTTATGCACCTTATTTCCCTCTCAGTACGATTCAGTTCTTCTTGTTTTTACTGTACTAGTAGCCAGGTCAGAGTGATCTCTTGGAGCCAACCATCCGCCCTGTGAAAACTCTGTATTTTTTTCTTATTCTCCGATCTCGGCATGATCTTGAGCAAGTAATAATTTCACTTCTAGAAGTTACAATCGAAGTCATTTGTCTCAAATAAAGTAAAAATATCTCATTTCACACATATTTCTGTGTATCAATGATAAATGATTTCTTTACCTGCAAAAAGTAAAGCGATTACAATTATATATAAAGGGATAGAAAAAAACGGATTACTGATAGCGGTGTTTGATACATCTTCTATAAAGAATCTACCTTTGTAGACATCTAAACTGCATATATTCCGGAAAGTCAACTACAAATCTACTTTCTTGCTTCATCGAAACACTCTACAACAAAAAAAAGACATATATTATCTGTTTTCAAGTGTCATAAGTTCTTTATAATATTACATCCTTTAGCTCTTATTTACAACTTTATTTTGTGTTCTTGACATTTGCATCCTAGTTAAACTGTCAATAAAGAAGCTGCAGCTTGTTGCTGCTCCAGACTAAGGTCACTTTCACCATCTACTAAAACACAGATTTTTTTTAAAGCTTCAGGCATCAACAGTTACCATGTTTTTTTTGTTTGTTTTGTTTTTTTTTTAAATAGTTTACAATCCCATTGACCATGTCTTTTTCAGTAAGCAATTTACTTCTTGTTATTTTTTGGACAAATTGTATCTCATATCTACACTATGGTCACCTGTTTCACTTATTTTTCTGAGGAGTCAATAAATTTGTTCAACAAATTAAGATCTGATACCTAATTTCCTTTTTTATGCACAAATATAGATTCGCCATGGCCAAGAACATCTTTATCAATGTTAGTATTAATCTGTTCATTGCATGAATTTGAGTCCCATTTATGTATAATCTTATGTGTCTTAAATATTTAGTATTTAAATTGTAGCAGCACTGTAAGGCCAGTGGAAAGTGCATGCACCTTCACTTATGCTTTTTATTATTGATTATTGATTATATATATATAGATTATTTTATAATCTAAAATAGTGCTTGATGGAGATGCTTGGGTATGCAAGTAAAAAATATTGTCTGGTGCATCATTTTGGAAGAATACAAGGTTCTAAGAAAATGTTATATTTTTAATTAAGCACTTATCTATAGGATTGAAGAGAAATACCCAATAAAAAAATAAATTGTGTTCAAGATATCTGGTGGTTGGAGAAGTATATAAAAACACAAAATCTTAGAACTGAGTTCTGTGAGTTTTATGTGGGAGGAGAAGAAATGACCTGAAGTGGAGAGGAACTAAGTTTGGAAGAAAGTTGTTAGAAAACAGACAGATAAAAACGATGGAGGGAAAAGACACCATTTTACAGACTAAAGAGGATCTTAACTTGCAGTTGCTTTGGGGTAAATACTGGTTCATAAGTGCAACAGGGCAGCTTTCTTATCACACATGCTGAGTGTTAGTTTAAGTAGTTTAAAAAATATAAAGAAGTGGTAAAAAATGTCGGCAGGATTCATGGTGACCTCAGTTCTCTGGTTGCAGTGAAAATGCTTATCTTGTTGCTGAACCAGAAAATGTTTGGGAAAGATCTCATAGCACTAAAAACTAAATCACAGTTGATGACATGTGAATGTGCAATCAAACACATTTACTCACTGTCAATTCGGTTTATAGCTCTAATGTCAGAGCAAGAGAAAAAAAATAAAACAAAAAACTTTGAATATAGCTAAAGCTTTTGAGGCTTTTTAGAACACATTTGTTGCCTTAGATCAGATCAGTTCTCAGCAATACTTTTAAGTTAGATTATTAGTTTTTAAAGTTTTGACATTGAAATGTCAGTTTTATTGTCAATATGCAATGATGTTTTCATATAATTTTAATGCTCTGCTCAATAGGTGGCAAACGTTATCAAACTGAATGCCATTTATTTTGACTGACAGCTGGCAGGCTTTAGTTTGATGTCTACCATCACATAAAAATGATCATATAAGTAAATGCAGAGATTTTATTGCACTAAAGACAAAAACAAATAATAAAAAAACAATCTTTGAGCTGCTAGAAAAAGAAGAGACCATGTAGCCATTTGAACCTTTTAAAATATGTTGCATTCCTCTACAAGGACTTCCTTTTGGTTACAAAATTAATTTTAACGTTTTCTCTCATTTGAACAACATTAAATTGCATCAGAAAAACAAAATGCAAAACAGAGTCACTGACATTGTTTCAGGCACAAAATATGGTAATAAAAAATTGATAATAACTATGATTTGGATTACATAAGCCTGTTAAATTCAAAGCTCTGTTAATGGCATTTTTGCCCTAAAGAGGTGTAGTGGAGGAAATGTCTTGTTTCTTTATTATTAAACACGCCCTCTCTTTCAGTGTGCTCTCAACCATACCCGCTGGTACAGCTGCTGTATCTGCCCATGATCTTCTGAGTTATTTTCTGCAACTAAACCTAATCCCTTCTGAAAGGGTAAGATTTCATTTTGCTCCTCTCTCTGTTCTCGATGCAATGCATCGGTGCTTGGGGCTGGGGTATCTGCTTGGTCACACGAACATGACAGCTATCTCTTGATCTAAATGATGATCTTGCCATTCATCTCATGCGAAGCCTGCTTTATTGCATATACATGACAAATATCCCGATGGAGGGTTGGAAAAAGTCAGTGCTTTACAAAGTGGAAAATACAAATGTCAGTCTGGAGGCATTTGGTCAGATTTTCATGAAAGGACTACTTTATTTATCCCATTTTCAGGCAAGCATTCACTTTGGAAGTGAATCAAATTGTCTTTTACTTGTTTAGCCATTGACAAAATTAGACAAATGCAATGCCTTGTCAAAGAAGTCAGAGTACGTTGGTGTTTTCTTTTACATAAAGCACATTCTTCAAAGCATTGTGTAGATAGGCAGTGAGTAATATCACTGTGATTATTTTCTACTCAAAATGACATTTCTTTGGCCAATACCTAAAACATTGATAAAGTAGCCTTACAGCAGTCTAATCTAAATAATCCCAAATATTGTCACTGCTGTTTTATTGTGGGTACAAACATCTACACTTTGTACCCACAAACTGTGAGATTTTAATCAAATTTAAAAAAAAAATGAATCAAAATCATAGTTTAGTATTTTAAGAAAAAATTTAACATATTTTTTGCTATAATTAATTCATTCGTTGGGTTTGTACAAGAGAATGAGACATTTTCACCTTGCTCATGAACAACTGGCATTTCATTGACTAGTATGGATTTTAAAAAAAGGTTTGTTCTGATAAAGTGGTTCTCAGGTGCATTTCCAGCCTACTTGGCAATATCTCAGAAAACTTTTCCAGACAGATGCTGAATCATTTGCATCTTCTCAGAGGGTGAAGCCTGAAGCCCAGTAAAAGTTTTTTTGTACCAGTCTTATTTTGCTGGTAGGTTCTCTCCATTGGTGGTTGATTGTGGCTACTCTGTGCCGAGAGGCAGTCTATTTTCCCTTCCCTCAGAAATTTATTTTTTCTATTCACTTTCAGTCAGTTCCTTTTTAATGTTTCTCACACTCAAATGTCCAGTCAGACACTGTGTGAACAGAGTCAAGAACAAATTTTAAAAGCATCTCTAGGGTTCATTTTGTTTAAATTGCACTGATTAACAAAGCATATTTTTTTTGTTCTAAACTCTAACAACATAAGCAAAGAGTGCTAAGTAAATAAGTGTATTTAAACTTATGTATAAACAGATCAAAAATCACCTGGACACACACTTTCTAAGAATAGGAATGGATTTGTAACCCTTAGCAGACTGATAGATGGAAATGACCCCATCTTATCAGAGAGCGTTGTAAAAGTTTTATCTTACCACAGTGCAACTTTCTTTCTTTTCTTTTCCTCTGAAGAAAAAAATAAATTTTATTTGGTGCATTTCTGAGCTACAACTGGACTTGACATTGGAAACGGAGGAGTGCATCATCGACGTCAGGAGATGTGACAGATACTGATGGGTTTGTGTATATTCACACAATTCTTTAGTGTTCCCACAAAACTCGGCAGCACAATGTTTTGGCATATTTCCAACAAAACAGGCAAGCAAACAAACAAAAAATACATGTTTTTCTTGAGGATGGTCATGACAAAAAATGTGAATCACTTCCTACATCCACTTGTACTATCAATACAGTTTTTTTTTTTCCATTAGCATCATTTTTCTATAGGCGGTGAAAAGGAAATACAATTCAAGAATATGTTTTTGACACACTATCATGGTCAATAAATTAATTTTGATATGCATTTACATTATTTGTGGTAAAATAAATAACCGGGAGGAGATCCTTGGGTAATATCTTGATTGTACAGGTCAGGCCCTAAGCTGTGTAATAAAATATTGATGGACGGAAAAGTAAGTTACATTATACTTTATAAAAAAAACAAACTAAACCAGTTCAGGTCAAGGGAATTACCATTACTATACTCACTGTTCCTGTCTCCATTTTTTTTGCTCACCACCTACAAGATATGATGACCATTAGTGCTTTGCCATTTAATGGAGGCTCTGGTAGGTAAACAACTGATACACTGTAAGATTGAAAAGGTGTGACTTGTGAGTAGAAAACAAAACTTACAAGACTGGAATAAAATAAATCAGTAGACCTAACTTATTACAAAAGCAACACAACCACGATGACCTCGGCACATCTTATACTCCGTGCATCAGATCACATGCTTTCTTTGTGAAATCTTCATGAATAACCCAGATACATTTAGAAACTTGTGATTCAGTTTGTCACAAGTGACTCAAGAACCGGGTTCCAATGCAACCAGTTCATAAATGCTGCCAAATTCATTATCACTGACAAATGAAAGGGGAAAACAAAGAGTGAAAGAGCAGGAAACGACAGAGGGAGACTGATGGCATTTTAAGGAGCTCATTAATTTAGACTGATAGACTCTAATTAAAGGTTGCTGGTAAACGAAGAAAAGTACACTTTCCTTTAATTTGAGAACCATCAAGACCTTCTATCCTTGGTTCAAAATATTTGGCAGGGAGCAGAGAACAACAGGCCCCTTTGTTTTCCAGTTTCTGAAACTAACCTTAACCAGTTTCATGATTTTAATTGTATTTCCTACCTCACAACCCAATTAATCTTCATCTGTCTATTTCTTTGAATCTCTCTCCTTCTTTCTCAACCCTTCTGCAGTAATGACTAATATAACGTGCTCTGACTGTGGAGTGTCTTTCATCTGTAAACATGGTATTTTCTGGGCGGTAGGTGAAAGATGGCTGCCACCAGACAGAAGTAAATAGAGACCGGACAGCCTGCTTTTCAATCAGGAGCAGACAAAAGAAGACCAAGAAACACGAATACAACAGTATTCACAAGAGAAACACGTTACTGTGTGGTATGTTTTTAAAAACTTGACAAAAATTAAACACAGATAGTGTTCCAAATATTTGCTTTTGCTTTGACAAGAAAAACAGCCCATGTTTCCTCTAACACCCTAAAATGGAAATGGTGTCAAACTTTACACCCATTCCGCCATCCTTGTTGTTTCAGATCATTTTTCCAATTACTGTCACGTAATATTATGTGTGACAGCTCTGTGTACTCCGGTTATCACTAACCAGAACAGCCTCAATACAAGCTGTCATATAAAACTCCCTTAAGGGCAGTTGAACATTCAGCATCCCTCTAAGTGAAAATGGTATACTTTGTGAAAATGTGTTTTTTATTTTCCATGTGAGAAGCAAATGAAGCATTGCGTTATTTGGTTGTGTCCCCTCACTGTGCTTAATACTTGAAGCTGCTCCACTGATTTGTCTGCAGCACGTTCCCTTTACAGCACGTACTGTGGAGCACATCATCTCATTATTCTACAATACATCTTTGAAGGAGAATGTTTAAGGGGATTTCACCACAGGACCCAACAACACACCGACACAGTTGGTAATGCCGTCGGAGATAATGCTCTATCCCCTATTGAAATATATGTCATGTATTACTGATGGGCAAGACAGCAGTGAACCAAAACTCTTAAAAGTTGGTTGGCAGTACACTGCTTTATTTGCACTAGGGGATTGTGAATGGCAATAGTTCTTTGAGCTTCAGGAAGGGATCTGCTATCATTCGGCCCAACCCAGATTTACATTTACATTTTTGTTTCTTTTCTCTCTTTTGTTGCGATTTCTAATAGAAATCACTGGTGTGCAACTTTAAATGGCAGACGGAGGAACCTTGTGGCTGTGCCAATGAGAGTTCACACATGACTACCATAGAAGAGCCCAAAGTCAGTCGCCCTTCTAACTCAATATTTGTATGTATTTTCATTAAAAACTTTACTGTTTAGTTACAAATGACTTGTCAAAACACGCTGCAGGTGCATAAAGTTTTGGCTTCCATCTGCTGCCGGTTGCAACAGTGGTAATTATGTGGTATCTCTTTGAGACAGCCTAAGTTACCGATTAGTGATGTCACAAGTAGGTGTCATGTGATGGCTGGTGAAAATGTGGATGCTAAGAGGGACTTTGTAATTTAATCTCCCTAACTAATGTTCATGTACAAATAAGCAGCAGCTGTTTAAACAAGCCAGGTAAGGTTGGTGAAAAGCTTTTAAGTACAGGACACACACTGTGGGATTCCCAGTACCAGTGCGGTCATGAGTTTTTGACTGTCCTGCTGAATATTCCTGTCCTCTCAACCATTAAATACGAATCCAACCTACACTAGCAGGTGCATTAAGCTTTGCACGTAGAAAATGTAGAAATAAAATGACTCAAATCAAATAAATCTCAAAATATAAAAGGTTTTTAAAATATTTTTGCCCGTCCTTTGGTTGCCCATTAGAGTGGGAAGTTTGAAAATGACCACAGACTGCTTATTTAGGAGCTTCACCTGCTTTCATGCAACAAATGCAGAAATTTTTCAAGCTTCTGAAGATAAACCACCATTTCAACAAACTCTGTGCCTTTTTCTCTTATCAGTCCAGTTCACTGTATCTTGATGTCATTATTCATTCCCTGCTTTCACAAATCTAATATTCGGGAAAATGGTTCAGTGACTTGCCACAGTCGTTAAAATGATAAAGACGACAGAGTCAAACATGTCTGTTAGAATCAGGATGAGTCTAGTGGAAGGAATGGCGCTCGTATAGATGACCCTTTGCTACGGCTCGTCCTCCTTGTAGGCTGTGAGAAACTCGCATGTAAGCCAAAAGCATTGTGAAAAGCAAGTCATTTTAATTTGATCCCACTTTTGGTCCAAAACAAGCTTTGGTCAGGCAAAGCTCTGACAGCTCGGGCTGCAATGGGATCGCAGCAATTCATCCCATAGCAAAAGAACCACTTATGGTTGTTAAGAGTAAGTGGGATAAACTTATAAGCACCTTTCTAGTTACACTGACCACCACTCAAAGCACTCTCACACATTTATGCATTCATGCACCAATACAGAAATTTTATAACTTTGAACTGAGTGGCTCGCCCAAAGAGGCATTATTATGTGGCAGGGGAGTCAAACCCATAACTTTCTGATGTCGAAACAGATGCTGCGCCAATTGTCACAGCCATCAGAGTTGTAGGCTGAGGTTTCTATGAATTAGAAATGTGTACTACAAAAAACATCAGACCCCCTTGTTCTCAGGAGTTTTGCTGTGTTATTGAGTCCTTGGTGTGTGTGTATGTGTGTGTACTATATATCTGTGTGTGTATACTATATATCTGCATTATTTCCATGAGCAAAAAAGCTTTTCTTTTATTCCTACTTGCCTGTAATGGAGTTATAATGTTACGCTCTTCTTGCCAACCAACTTGATTCAATTCAGCTCAATGTATGTGTAATTTTGAATGACAGAATCATATTTTTGGGAAATTGTGGTCTCAAAATGTATAAAAACTGTTTTGAATGACAGACTTCTCCCTGGGAACATTTAAAAACTCTATGCACTATTATAACCCGAAAAAGGACAATGTTTTGTTGTAACTGTAAGCTGAAAGGGAAAGAACGTAACAAACAGGGTGACACATGGAAAACATTAAAAGGTGATAAAGAGTGTGAAAAACACAGCACTTGCCTTGGCAATCGTCATTTTTAAAGTTTTATTCTCAGCCAAAGACATTTATGAAATCTGCCTAGAAGGTGTGGTTTCATTTCTGAATGCTAAAATTTCTTTTCACAGTCGAACTCTACAACTCCTATTTTTGTTCTTGGCTTTAATTTTTGGATAGAGAAGTATTTATTAAATGTGCAAGAATTCATAACAATGTGCATCACTAAGCGTTTAGTCAAGCAGGACCATGTTTAATAATCCTCATGTTTATTACAGATTAGTGAATTTATTCTCATACTGACACTAAGATGGCACAAGCTAATAAGCTTTTCAGGATAAATGAATTGAAATATTTTCCCTAGGGTGTTAATAATGAGTCTAAATTTCTATAATTTCTTCCAGCGACAGTTGTTTTTATATATGTATGATTTACAATATGCCTTCTATTTTCCTTGGTGGTGTACGTAGAGCTAATTTTCCACTTCTGTTTTCCACTCGACTCTAAGTTTGCATAAGAGCCTTATTTCTAAGGTCACTGTCTCGGTGTTTGGCACCTCCATCAAACCTTGTTTTTATGACATACCGTTTTTGGTTTGCCATAATTCCACCTCTGCCAGCATCAGCAGTTGTCTGCTCCAGAGGTGTAAAAAACATGTTAAAAAGAACAAATATAAGTGATTAAATCCAACTCTCCCATGAAATTGTAATGTACGGAGAGCTTATCTTGGAGAAGAAATCATACATACTAAGTAAGCTTACTATAGTTTTACAAATAATTATTTCTTCAAATAATTCAGAGTTAAGATGAAGCTGAATTAAAAACAAGCAATGCTGGGAAACACAGGGAACTGTTGAAGATTTAATAACATTTCTGGTGTTGGAGAATTGCTAAGGCTTTTATTGTTTAAAATTTATGTCCAGTGGAGATATTATATATCATCTTAACACATTTTATGATGTTAAGCTGAGCTGTGATTAAAGTTAGTGACCAAATTAACATAAATAGTATGTATCTAAAATGCAACAAGAGTTGCTGAGTTTCTTTTCTGCCATGTCATCACATTTCAGAAGGAACTGAAAAAAAAAATCACTCCAGAACAAGTGCTTGAACGTAATTTTGGCTTCTGCTTGAATAATTTACATGACTAGAAATTACAGCACCCTGCACACTAAAGTAAACCCTTAAAGAAAGCTAATTAGCAGCATTTACCATGGTTTAGACATCGGATAGTTTGTGTCCTCTGATAATGCAATGAGGACATTTTCAACTTTTATATATTTAGGATCTTGGAAATGTGGATGTTTTCTATGCAAAAATAAATTGTATCTTAAAGTGGCATCAATGTACTTTTCTATTTAATTATGTTTATTCATGCATTTCAACACAGTAAATGTCATATTTGAACAATTTTCACCTGCTCTGTCATTTTAGGGGCATCAGTAAAACATTAATAAAACTTGAAAAATAATTTGTTATTTTTCCGTAAAAAAATAAATTGCACATTCCAGTCTTTTATGTAATAAAACCATGACACAGATTCATAAATAAAGCATAATAAGGACATGAATTCCCCTCATTTTCTTCAAAGTTGGCTTTATTCCACCAAAAGCAAAAAATAATCTCTCAATGTCACCCAAATTGCACAATACTGCATTATTCATTACAATGCACAGAGGATCAAAGATTACTCCCAATTGCAACATTAGGCGTTTACTATAATAGCCCCAGAAATACAGCAAGCCATTGCGGTGTTATATCAGCTCTGGGATAGGGATCGCTGTGAAAATGTTTCATTACGGAGGTAGCGGCGTGACACTAAAGCTGCTACATAGTATTTCGTTCAGTATAGCATCTATGAAGTACTTATGAAACATAGCTTTTCTGTTATGCTATAAAGACTAATTACAGCTAAGACAAAATGTGTGTGCGAATATACACAGCTGAAGAGATTAAAAAAGTTTTTATTCCTGTTTTGAGATACACACACACACACATATATATATATATATATATATATATATATATATATGAGACATAATTTTGAGTACTTGTAGAAGCTCACTGGTTGATATCCAAAAGCTACGGACCGATGGTTCCATATTAAAGGACTTGGTTTATGAAAAATTTTAATCTTAACATATTGTTTTGTTAAGAGTATTAAGTTGGACGAAGATCATTCAGTGTCTGACTGCACTGACTCCACACACAATACTGCTTGAATTACAGTAAATAGCTCCTGTCAAGGTGAGCGTTTGAAACTTTTGAAACAGAATATTAATAAGAGAGGAAATTTGAAAAAAAAAAGAAAAGAGTGTAGAAGTAAAAAGATAAGTAAAATGAAAACATGCAACCTTGACATTGACAAGTCTGTAATCTTATAAAAATTTAATAAAAATATTTTACCCAAGCTTCATTAGTCTGACTGGTTACATTGAAAATATGTCATCCTGTAAAGATAATCAACCCAAGGAGGAGTGAATAAAATTGTTGAAATGAAAACTGACCTCTACACATGAATCAACCGAACTCTAATCCTTCACACACGACACCTGCATACAAATAATATATTTTGTTTCCACATCCAAAGACATCTATATTTTTATGAAATCCTTTTTTTTTAAATTTTTTTTTATCTTGTCATGTCAGAAAAAAATTAATTACATGGTTCAATAAACTAATGGCTATTCACCCAATTACACTGATATTTATCTGTCAAAATAATATAATAGACTTGTGTGTAGTCTAACACATATCTTCAAAAGGTTACAAATTAACTTAGTTTGTTTTTTAAAGAATAACCAACTCACAATGATTCATTTTGTCGTGTGATACATTAACATTTAACAAAAGTGTTCACAAGTTTAATTTCATTAGCTTCAAAGCTCACTAAAGAAGGTACACATCCAAGAACAGCCCTCTAATTTTACCTTTCTATGGTTTTGTCTGCCACACAGTCGTCATTTTGGTCTAACCACTACTAATGAGTTGAATTTAATGACTGAATTAATTGCCTTGCCCATGTAGGGAGTGGTGGTTTTATTGTATTACCATGGGTTAATGAGCATGGCTTTACACCGGGTGGATTTTTACCTCCCCTGCTAATAGTTCACTGCTAATGATGTGGCACTACTTTGCTGTGTTGATTAGAGTTCAACCCTATTTTCGAAGTTTAACCAGAGCCTGTCAGAATGGGAGTGACACCTACTGGGTAAATTATTTAAGGACTTTTTTTATTTTTATTTTTTTTTTAGATTTTCTGGAGTCCAGGTGTTTGGCCATTGGTCACTTTAAAAGGCACAGGTTGCTAGTACAAGGTTGAACCCTCTTTTATCTAAATATTTTATAGTATACATACAAAAAGGCTTTGGAAACATTCATCAGAAATGTTTGTCTAAAAAAAACATCAACACATGCAATGCAGTAAGGACAGACAGTCCTGAGGGCCAAGAATAACAACCAGAACTCTGTTGGATTGAGAGCTACGTACTTTGCAGACCTTTGCAGTTAACTCATTGTCATGTTCAACAATCCAGCGTTGGACTCACAAACAACTCAATGACGCTCTGCCATGAAAGCATTAAGTCAAAACTCACCAAGTGTGACTAAAAGTTCAAAAACATAAGATCACCTTGGCAACCCTCATAGTTAGCAGCTAAAGTTACAGTTTAGGATTCAGTGTTTGCGAGAGGAGGAACAAAACACTGAAGATATGACTGAGTCACGGGAGACCTGTATGTATCTACCGCCGAGACACATTCATTATTTGATGCAAATAAGACAAACAATCCCAGGGTCAAGAAAAGACATGAGAGGCATACAAACAAAAAGAGAGAGAACTGCAAGCTGATTCTGCTTCCCTTCTTTTGTTCTTATCCGTTTCTCTTAGCTTTTGTTTAAGTAACTGACACATCATTATGTTTTCTGCATCCCTTAACCCATATTTTTTTTATGTAATTTAATGCATCATTTACAATTCAATGCTTGGTCGCGACGAGGAACCCGGTCTCCAAGGAAGCTATTAGCAGTTTTACAGAAATCTTCTTTTTTTTTTTTTTAACAAAAGGCAAATTAATTTACTGCTTGCTTCCTTTTGCTTTGGACTGTTATTCATCAACACATTATTGAGTGAGCAGGTGCTTCATGTACTACTTTTAATCATGCTTAGCAAAAGTCTAATAGCAGACTCAAGACACACTTAAAGCATCTGAATTTCCTGTTCCTGTTTTCATGAATTACACTCCTCCTATTAGTACGACTTGTGTATTCATCACAACCAGTCCCAAAATAACTCAAGCTTAATTATTCTGCCACCAGTGACAAATGTTCGTTCTGAAGAAAACCTTTCCTACAAGCTATATTCCTGGTGTTATACTGCCCAAACTACTATGTTAGGACAAAGTAGTTGTGAATGAGAGTCTGACTTTGTAGAAATGATTCCCAATCCCTCTAACCTCTAAACTGCAAGTAGAGTTTTCCATTCAAGGCCACTTGCTCAGAAACAACAAGGGTAGCAACTGGCTGAATGATGTTGTGGAACAACTGGAGCCTAAAAACCAGCTACTTTCCTTAGAATGTAGGTAATACAAAAAAAATATATATCATGACCTACTGGTATTCAAAGAAATATATAAATGCATGAGCTGTCAAGAGTTGCCTAACGGCAATAGATGACTTTGCTAATACTTTCTACTTAATATGACATGGTTCTTACTTATTTACAGTAATGACTCTAACTTTACTTCACAGATTACAAAGATGTAGCTCTTAAATATGGGGCAACCGTAATGTCACTTGGTGATGTGTGGTGGTGTTAGGATTTGCAGATATTTTGCAAGTGCACTGAAACAGAACGCTGATTTCTGACTTTAAGAAGGAACATACATTTCAGCTCAAATGCACGGATTACTAGAGAGAAAATCATCAGATATGGCACGAGCCTAAAAAATTTCTCCGATAACCTTCACACTGCCATGCCCCTGAATAAATGTCAAATACTATCAGCTGTTAGAACCACTGCGTCCAATCTGCCAAAACGGAAGTGAAAGGATATGAGGAAAAAGAAAATCTTGAAATCAAATTGTATTACGTTTATAAGAAAACAAAACAAAAAAAAAATTGTGTGTGTTTTTAGTCCAATGGCTCTGCTGAATATTGTATCAAAGCATGTGCTATTCTTTTAACATTGGATGTTGTACAACTTTATGATGGTGCAAAATGTGTATATATACCTTCTGTCTACATCTGTGTAGAAAGATATACATGAGCTGTATTGTTACTTATATGTACATTTGACCAACAAAGAGTTAGCTTGCCCAAGGACAAGGATTTTGACGTCAGGCCTATGAATATTCAATTAGGGCAAGCTGCACTTGTCCCCTTTTCCCAGGGAAGGCTCCAGTAGCTCATAATGAATCCAAGGTAATATCTTTGTCTGCCTCTATCAGGGCCAGAGATACCACTGTGTTCAGGCTAATATATTCAATTCACAATATCAAACCATGAAGGTCTGCCCTTTGGGTTTACGGTGCTAGTTTTATTGATGCAGTCATTTTATAATTGGGAAACGGGAATCAAGCAGCATTAACGCGCAGTAGAGGTGGATGATTTCTTCTTTGTTTTTGCTTCCATTATGTTTGAAGGCTTTGTCTTTAGTGGAATCAGTTGCTCTGACGATATGTAGAAAGTTATCTTCGCATGTGAAGGTTGTGGCTCCGGTTTTGCTCGATGAAATTTAATTTCTCAGTGTAGTTATAAAGGTTGTTCAGCAAATCTGGTAAAAACTACCAGACTCTACTTTTTTCTTATGTCAGGTATCGCCTTCCCTTAGAAATACTTCTATTTATTTTCCGTTTATTGGAACTTCTAAGGAAATAACTGATAAGCAAAAATAATGTCTAGTTGTCAAAGAATCTGCCATCTTTGCTGAACACAAAATGTGCTTGCCTCTGTTAATTTTAAATACCAACTGATGTCACAACACAACACCTAAACTTTCATATCTGGAGTTTAACTGACAAAATATTTAGCATTTCTCGAACTTAACATAATTTTTCCGATAAATCAAAGCCTTCTTTGTTAACCTGTTACCTGAGCCTTTTGACTATGTTTACTAAAAGTGGCTCTGTTTCTCCTTTTTACCATGTGTCATGTTTCTGCTGTGATTTCTTACACCTATTAGTTCTAAATTTAAATCAGTAGTGTTTTACTGCATGCAGTAATATAACCCTCTGTTATTTGGCCAATCAGGCACAAATACAAGCCATATTTTTGCTTATATTTAATAATAGGTGTGTACACCTTAAGTATACACATTTAAAAAAAAACTGAATGTAATGATGTGGAGATAGCAAATGTCAATATTTTATTTGTAATAGAACATAGATCGCAGATCAAAAGTTTAATCTGAGTAAATGTAACAATTGAAAGGAAAAATATGTTGATTCAAAATTTCACAATGTCTACAAATCCCAAAAAAGTTGGGACAAGTAGCAATAAGTGGCTGGAAAAAGGAAATTGAACATATAACAAACAGCTGGAAGACCAATTAACACTAATTAGGTCAATTGACAACATGATTGGGTATAAAAAGAGCTTCTTAGAGTGTCAGTGTCTCTCTGAAGCCAAGATGGTGAGAGGATCACCAATTCCACCATTGTTGCACAGAAAGATAGTGCAGCAATACCAGAATGGTGTTACCCAGCGTAAAATAACAAAGAGTTTTAAGTTATCATCGTCAACCGTGCATAACATCATCAAAAGATTCAGAGAATTTGGAACAATCGCTGTGCGTTTGGGTCAAGGCCGTAAAACTCTACTGGATGCTCGTGATCTCCGGGCCCTTAAACGTCACTGCACCTCAAACAGGAATGCCACTATTAAGGAAATAACAGCATGTGCTCAGGAATACTTCCAGAAAGCATCGCCAGTGAACACAATCCACCGTGCCATCCGCCGCTGCCAGCTAAAACTCTACAGTGCAAAGAGGAAGCCATTTCTAAGCAAGCTCCACAAGCTCAGCCATTTGTACTGGGCCAGTCATTTAAAATGGAGTGAGGCAAAATGGAGGGCTGTTCTGTGGTCAGATGAGTCACGATTTGAAGTTCTTTATGGAACACTGGGATGCCATGTCATCCGGACCAGAGAGACGAGGATAACCCAAGTTGTTATCAACGCTCCGTTCAGAAGCTGCATCACTGATGGTCTGGGGTTGCATGAGTCCTTGTGGCCTGGGCAGCTTGTATGTCTGGAAAGGCACCATTAATGCAGAGAACTATGTTCAGGTTGTATATGCTCCCATCTAGACGTCATCTCTTTCAGGGAAGACCCTGCATTTTTCAACAAGATAATGCCAGACCACATTCTGCAGTAATCACAACATCATGGCTACGTAGGAGAAGGATCCGGGTACTGAAATGTCCAGCCTGCTGTCCAGATCTTTCACCTATAGAGAACATTTGGCGCATCATAAAGAGGAAGGTGCGACAAAGAAGGCCCAAGACAATTGAGTTGTTAGAGGCCTGTATTAAAATGATACATTCTCTCAGTTTAAACTTTTGATCTGTGATTTGTGTTCTATTGTGAATAAAATATTAGATGTTGGCACCTCCACATCATTGCATTCAGTTTGTTTAGTGTCCCAACTTTTATGGAATCCGGTTTGTAGAATATGTTTTCTGTTAAAAGGTGCTAAGGGTGTAAGGGATTCAGTAGAACAGTGCTAACTCATCCACAAGAAAAAGAAAAAAAGAAAAACGTATAGGTCAGATTCCCTGTAGCATATCTTCCAGCTTAGCACCCAAATATCTGACGTCATAGTCTGTGACTAAGGAGTCACTGAAATCATGTAAAGGACAGAGTTGTCAATAATGATCAAAGAACCTTCAAATGAAGGCATCAGAAATTAATCTGAAACAAATGGATTTCTTTCAAAGAAGTCTGGTGGACAGGTATTCACCATCTCATGTCAAGCAACACGGCTTTGTAAAGGCCAGTTTGCTTCATTTTCAGGCAGCTTAGGTGGATTAAGAGAAATAATCAACAATAGAAAAGGATATGCAGCTGGAATTTTGCATATTTAAAAAACAGAAAGTACTTGTTGTAAAACATACTGTAGATACTGACTATTTTACTATTGTTACCTTGCTTCTCACATCTCAAATGTCTATTGTTTCATCACTCTGTTTAAAGCATATATAAAATACATCAAATCTAAAACACACAAAAAAACTTAACACTCAAAGCTATGGGTCCAGAGTTGATTAAATTTCAACATAAATCAGTGATTTTGCTCTGGATTCTGTTCAGGGAACCAACTACTGCTGTGTTGTTTAACCTTGATAGCTATCCCTCTTTGAAGTGCCACTTAGTGGTCGAGATTTTTATGTGCTTCTTGCAAGTCAGTTTGTTTATAAGGATAAGCAGAGTTGCCTCCTCTGCTGGGTTTACATCAGGAAAACAACTTTTTTTGTAAATCTTAATTCCTGTTTTTATCCTAAATAAATGAATGTCTTTCAACCAATTTCATTTTTTTCTGGACACTTATTATGACTGATTAATGTCTGCTTTATTCACTTGCACGACATACATTGACTCAGCAGAATTAGAAATACAGGTTAACTGTATAGTTGTATCCCTCTCTCTTGAATTTACCTAAAGCAGTGTTTTTCAACCGATTTTGAGCGAAGGTACATTCTTTTAAGTGAAAAAATCTCGAGGCACACCACCAACCAGAAATGTAAACAAAGATACTATGTAGCCGCCTATATTACATATATAGTCATTCTGATCAAAGTGTCTTGAATAGGTATGAAATAAACACAAACATTTATTTTGATCATATTTTACATTTCTTTTTTCAAATTGCACGTAACATGTCCACTTCAAAAATACACCTGAACACCTGAACAGTGCCACAACACTGTGGTCTTAAATTTTAAGAAGTTGTAGAAAACTTCAAAGTGTTTTACAAACTAATCCACAAGCATTGTTATAGCCGGAATACAGAAAATAATTCTTATTCTGAAAGAAGCAATAATAGTTGGGAAAGATTTTACTTCACATTCACTGTTACAATATGAAGAGTTGCATGTACAAAATGTCAATATCTGTATATTTTGCCCATCTAGTGTGAAACCTATGAATGTTCGGATGAAAACAGCTGATTTCCTGGCAGAAATTGAAGAAAGACAAAGCTCTTCCTCAACAGCTCTCAGTCTCTCTCTGGTTTTGTTTTTATAGTAGCCAGGCTTGAGAAGCTCACTTCACACAGACATGTTGTGGGAAATGGACCCATGTTCTTTCCAACTACTGCTGAGCTTCACTCTTTTCCATCACTGTCGTCACAGTCAGTCTTGCTAGATACAATCCTCTCACCGCTAAAATAAAATGCTCTGTACCTACTGCTATCTAGTGGTAAGAAAATTACACAATTACGCTGCTAGTCATTACTACAGCAAAGACACTCAAAGATGGCATTATTTGCAGATAATTAATTCATTTTCAAAAACTCTTTTAAGACCAATTACCGTATTTTCCGGACTATATAGTGCACCATACTATAAGCCGCTGGTATCTCTGCTGCTCTCGGTTTTCCATAAGGATCCAGCAGAGGGCTGCGTCCTAATAAATCTGGTGGATATATTAAGGCCGCAGCCCTCCGTCTCCAAAGCCAAACCGTGGTTTCGTTCACGCCAAGCTTACGTGCAGCGGCTCTATTTCCCTCCTGCAGTGCCAGATCGATAGCCCTCAACTTAAAAGCTGCATCATATGAGTTTGAAAACATTTCTCTGTTGTGCCTGCTGCTAGCATGTGCTTGTTCTAAATGAAAATTAGCGTGTTTTTCTTTGATTTACAATTTTGACTTCGAATGATTCACTTCGTGCTAACGAGCCCCCTGGTGGTTGAAGAAAAATACACAGAAAAGCCGCACCGGGCTACAATCTGCATGGTTCAAAGCTTAGGAAAAAAGTAGCAGTCTGGAAAATACGGTACCATAAGTGAAATTGGATAATTTCCACGGCCCACCTGACTATCACTCACGGCACACTAGTGTGCCGCGGCACAGTGGTTGAAAAACACTGACCTAAAGAAATAGAAAAAAGGTTGTTAGAAATACATCCTGTATGGTGCATTTGTAGAATACTACATCAACATTATATCAGAATATAAATCCTCTACATCTATCTATAATCCACGTAGATGGATGTGCTGCCAGCAGCTTTGGGTGCATCTGCAATCTGATTTAAACCTGGCAAGAATGGTTGAGGAATTTATAAAACAGTAAGTAGCCATGGGCTTACGGCGCTCATGAACATCCAATCACCTCTATTCATTCCTTTTAAAATCAAAGTTCTTTTCTTATGCCAGAAATTGAAAGTAAGCGGACTCAAGGGTCAAGGAAAATCGTCTTTCAGTCCTTCAAGCAGATTTATTTTTAACTCTGCACAGTGCTATTTTATCCTGCGCTTTAACATGCTCTGCTCACAGTATAACACTAAACCTTTCGAGATTTCACGTCAGTTGAATTTTATTATGAGAATTAAGACGTGAATTACACAACAAATAAATGAACCAATAGGTTTTGCAAAAAAGTGTTTGAATTGTCAGAAACTATGTTTTTTTTTGACTGCTGTTGATGCTGGCTTGGAAAATATTACAGTTACATAATTTCTTATTCATTTGACATTTTTCCTGCCACCAACTGCATGTCACCTTCTAAAGCAGTCACATGGACAGGTCCTCCAGGCTGACAGCTATGTTAGCTTCATCCTTGGCAGCAGCTGACTTCCCCTTCACCTAGCTTGTAAATGCAGCCAAATGATCTTTGGCTTACGGTAATCGAGGAGAATGTGAATCGAAAAGACAGAGCATAAAATGGCAAGGAAAAAAAAAATGCTGAATGTGAAGAAAAAGCACAGACATAAACTGAGGATCAAGGGGGAACACCTGGGACTGGGCCTTGATCCAGCTTGGACATGTTGTCACACCTGTTGCACTGACTCTCTGGCAAGCACCAGCGAAGAGTAAGAGGGTAGCCATCTGCTCCATCCAGGCCTTTTGCAGTGTGTTGCCATGGGAATTTCTTGTCTAGCCAAATCCATAGCAAAATCCTTGCTGATAGACAACAACTACCATCCACTACCCATGTCCCTCCAGAGCAGATTAATTTGTTGATTTATCTAATTAACATCCTGAAGCCAATATTAACATTCCTGTTAATCCAAATCAAGAAGACTAAGTAAGAATTAAGGGCTGAATTTTAATGTTGCCCAGAAGAGGTTAGGATTTTAAGAGAAAGCTGCTTTGGTTAAAATTAAAAATATTTTCCACAAAAAAATGAAAGAGGATGGTTTCAAATCATCTATTTGTAAAATTAAACAATATATTAGGGGTTAGGGTTTATGAACGTGATAACCTGAAGTCACCGAGGAGTTTATCAAGACTTTTCTACTATGAAAAATGTGATTTATTGCTGCTGTGGACAAAGTGAACAGATTGTATCTTTGAATTTGAGCAAGACGTCATGTAGAACCTCTTTATTCTCTGAAAAAGCCTTCCCCTTTTCATGCTCAATATCGATGTTTCACCAGATATAACATTTAGTGTATATCATCCACTTGCAACACCTATTAGACCCACAAGAATATGCATGACTCAAAGAGTTAGTCATTATGTATATTTTATCACACATCAGACCACAGCGGGTGCTAAGTGTCTCCATGAATGTCAGTGTGGGTTGCCAGATGTCGTTGAACTGTAGTGAGATATCATCTTTTTTTCGGTCTTCACAACTTCACCAGCTCCTCTCGAGGTGTGTAGGTTTGGTTTACTATTGTTTACAGCATTTGTTCATTTATGTTTGCAGACAATAATTTATCTGCATATCTCTTGGTCTATTTGAGGTCTGTACTTTCAACCAGCCATTACAATGTGTTGGATCTATTCTTTTACTTTCAGACATATTGTCATAGATTTGTTTCATTGTTTTGCTGACGATACAGTTTTGTTCTAGTTTTAGCTGTCAGTCCGATGAACTGACACTTAACTCTAGAGTAATTTGATATACAGAGGATATAACATATAACGTAACTTATATCTGAGGATATAACAGGATAGTTGGAATGAACTGTTTGGGTGTGTTTGGTTTTTGCCAATCATCTCTATGCAGTCAGATATATCTGTTTTAATTTAATGTGTTGTTTCAACACGTAACTTTTAAATAGATTAGATATTTTCTTGGAAACCATTGCAAACAAGTCATCCAATGCAACTATAAGGGTTTACAAGTCAGTGATTTCTTGTGCCAGTCACAAGTTTAGTTACATATCAAAGGTTGTGTCAGGAAAGGCATCCGATATAAAACATAAGCCGAATCAAATACACAATACACAAACATGGATCAGTTGAGTTCTGGGTTAGCAATTGTTACTCCTGACCTGTACAGTGTCGGTGGAAACTGAACAACTGCGGATTTATGGAGAGATGATTTACTCTAGTGACCCTTTAATGAAAGAGCTGAAGCAGCAAAAAAATCTAACAAGCGATTTCCATCATTTATCTAACTATGCAGGTGTAATGCACTGTAGAGCATGAGCCTCAAACTCCTTTCCCCAAGGGAGCAGAATCCTGCAACCTTTAGACGTCTCTCTGCGTTGGCACACCTGGCTCCAATATGAATTCTTTGGCAGAGCACTGTAGAGCTTGGCTACATGATAGCGAAGCAGGTTCACCATAAAATTCAAGTGTGTAGGACGAGGGGAACGTCTAAAAGTTACAGAACTCTGACTCTTGAGGAGTACAGTTTGAGACCACTGCTGTAGAGAATAAACTGTAGCTGTTGGGTCATTTGCAAGTTCTCTTGGTGGTCCAACTATGGCGCATTTTTTGGGATTTACTCTTGGAAAGAATGACAATTGTTTTAAACCTTTTCCACTTATAAATAATATTTCTCACTATATTTTCTCAAATTTTTGGAGGAAATCAGCTTTTAACCTTTTTGAAATTAATAAAAGGCAACAATGGCTCTTTTAATTTTATTGCCAACGTCTATTGTGCAAACACAAACCTGTATGGTATGGATCAACAGACATCCAGGATCCCAGCCTTCAAAAGAGGAAATCATACTGAATGATTATCACTTAATCAAATGGATTTGGTTTGCATTGCATTGTTGACCTTCCGGTGTCTGGCTCAGTAGGATGAAGCATCTTGCTACAGGAAAGTTGGGATTTTGATTCCAAGGCATTCACAGCCACATGTTATTTGCCATTGGGAAAACATTTATCTTCAAGCTGCTTATTGATCTGCACATTGGGATACAAATGTTTGTGAGTACAGCAAGTTGAATATGTATCGAGGAAAAGTGCTGCATAAGTTATGTTTTAAATCCCTTTGAGGCACCAAGGGGGTGTTCAGCTCTTTTCTCCAGTCCTTTGTCCATTTAGCTTAATTGTTTAAAGGCCTTCACTGTCATCAAGACACTGCTGTCCTTGGCTGACCTGTTAGCATTTTCGGGGTGACATTAAAGGGATTTTAAAACAAGTGAGAGTGTTTGCTTGTGGGTTTAATCATATATTTGTAGTACTTTTATAGGAAAGTCCAAACAGTTGTAATAATGTAATGATATACAAAAGTCTACACTTAATACAATATAAACTTTATTCTGATCATGCCCTTAACATAAAAAATGTCCCCAAAATATTATATGAGGATTCAAAGTGAGGATTTTGTGCTATTTCACTTCTGACATACACTATAAACATATGGGGTGTAGTTGTCTGCTACCTCCGCTCCAGCCTGTTAAGCCATTTGTCATTTTTTGAGCAATAGGCATCTACAGTGCAAACCAGATTTCAAGGCTGTTTTCCTCATTAGACCCTGATAATATGGAATTAAAACTTGTTACACCCCCTCTGCATCGGCGCTGGCATTGCGGTAGCGGTGCAAAGACCCCTGGGTGGGATCTGGGGTTCACTGTCTTGATCATCTTAATTAGCAACACCTGTGAAGGTGTGAATATGAAACATGTTTAATCAGGCCAACAGGGAGGGTTGCCCCTGTTGCGGCTAGAGTGTGCCATGCTTCTTTGTGCACTTTTCCTTTTATTATTTGAGAAAACTCTTTTTTTATGCCATATTTTTAACCATTGCCTAATTTTAGAACCATTTTTTCAGTTTGCTTTTGCTGCTGCATCTTCATGGCTCTTGTAGGCTTGTGTGGAGGAATGAGGCGGTGACCAAGCTGGCCCAAGGCAAATCAAACTCAGCAGCTGCTGAGGAACCCCAGACCTTCAGGAGCCCCTATAAATTCTTAAACTGTAACACAGATCATGGACCTAAAATTTTAGCATTTGTTCATTGAGAATGACAGTACTTTTAAATTTGATTGAATGGCTACAGCAGAGATAAATAAATAAATAAACTGTAAATCTAGGATTTATTTAGGAAGTTTACATTGTAAAAGTGCAAAGAATCATTTTCTTTGCACTTTGCACTGTGTTACCATGGCTACAATCTTTATACTTGAACTTGTCTTGTACAGAAATACAACTCAGCAAATAATGACCAAATATCAGTGATTGCTTTTCAGCTCGGCCCATTAACCTGGGCCTCTTCTACCAGATTTTACCAAATGTATATTTAAACAGTGTTCGTGGTGTTGATGCTCTCAGTAGGAAGAGGGGCCCCTAAATCAGGTCCCACATCACCTGTGGCCAGTCCTCTATGATGAACCTGAGTCGCTGCACTGCACATCCCTCTGCTGGGTGCAAGAGACAAATAGGGAGATTTAATTTATGAGGCACTGGAAGAGACAGACCCTCAGATGACGTTTTTCTGTTTCGTGACTGTTGAGTTTGTAATAAGGGCCACAGGGGCTGTTTGTTTTGGTTGCTCGGGTTTTGTGGGACGGGTTTTTCCGATCGCCGCTCTTTATTGTCGGCTGGGCGGCCCAGTTATGCTCGTTAATCTGCCTGACCGGAGCAGCATAAGCTAGAGAGAGAAGGCATTTGATATGGCACAGTTTGAGGCATTGTGGCAGCGCAAAACAGGAGAGTGCTACATGCTTTTGGCACACTGGTTTTATGCTTTCACAATGGAAAGTTATTTTCTCTGTCAAACAATATTTTAAAGACTTTACTCAGTGTACATGTGCAGATGACAAAGGCACCAGCTAAACTATGCTGCCCTTGCCTTGACAGAGAAGCATATATTGAACACTGTAACAGATTTAAAAGATATAGTGTGTAAGAAATATAAGAAATAAGTATTTCTCCAAGCAAGAAAATCTGCAGCATAACATTTTGTGTCTTTATTGGTATAACTTGTGGTCATTCTGTCAATAGCTAATTTTGTAAAAATAAATAAATGGTTTTAAAAAAATCATGCCACATTCAAAGTTCTGTGCATAAAATGGAGTACTCACACAGTTAATGTCCTTTAAAAAATCTGGTTAAGTATTTAGTATTTCAGTGTTTAGCTTTCCAAAAGCCACATGTTTTTTGAGACAAAAACTCAGTAATTAAAATGAACAAATCTGCTCGGTAAGAAAAATCCTTTTGATGCACTGGAATGCATCCCTGGAAATGTAACCTGGGATCAACAGGTGCTTCAGGTCTTTCTACAGCACACACCCTTACTCAGGTGGATCAGCCTGGGTCGAACAGGCCCAGACTTTCTCCATCTACACTTCGCAGGGCATTGTAAGCACCAACATAATCAGGTGTTTTGGAGGCCTAAGAGGTTATGATCAAGTACAGGTGGAGAGAACCTTCTGCCATATGCTAATGGAAATGCAGCTGCTTTGCCAGTCTGAGTGCCGAGGAGGTTGTGCCTGACATTTTGTTCTGTAATATATACAGTATATAAAAAGCTGCGCAAGCGATTTAGCAAAACCACAACATAGATTGATTTTACTTCTCATCCTGAAATCTTTGCTGCTGGGTGACTGGAATGTAGAACTTTTTTTAATATATATATAAAATTAGGCTACTGTACTAATCACACAAATACTGTGCAATTACTGCTGTGTCACAGATGAGTACCTGCAATTTGTCATTATAATAATAAGTTGAGGACTCTGATTAATATACCTTTCACTGAAAACTTTCACAGAATGGCATTTAATGCATTTTATATGCCACAGTTCATGAAAAAAAATGTAAGAAGTAACACGATGATCCACTGAGAAAATCTGCACCAAAAATAAAATCAAAGAAACAGAAAATAGCCCATGGATAAACAAATATATTATGTGTCAGAAATACTAAGATTCGGGACCAATTCACATTTTTTTTTGGCAACTGCATGGCCTAACTCATGTTACCAGATGTGACAGAATGCTGCAGGCACAACTCAGTGGAGACCAGCACAAGAAAGTGTGTCATACTGTTGTTTTTTTCCCCATGGCCTAAAACAGGCAGGAGCAGTAACTTAATCAAAATAAGTTGATAACAGGGACTCAGACACAGTTTATTGCCTGCATATATGTGTACATATAACATCTCTTCACCAGACAGCTCACACACTCTGCTGAGATGACTTGTCTTCCTTTAGAGAAATTAACACACGTCACTGTTGACTATTTGCCGTCTCCATCGGGGATATTAGGAATGTTTGGTCCTTGAAGCTATCCACATTATTGAAACTGATGGGATATGGATGTGCATCTATGCAACATCATTACGGAGGTGGACGACCAATCAAGAGGCAGAAGGCGTACTCCTTTCAATGAGTACGGCTGACAGGGTATTTATCCATAACAATAGGTTAAAACAACGGGTTGAAATTGTTTCATTTCCATAAGGGATCTCAGCCTTTTTGTGAACCCTGCTTGTGAATATAGCTGCAAAGTCTCTGTAAGCATGTTCTTTTTGCTTGTAAAGATAAACAACTGATTGTCAAAAGACATAAATAATATGCATAATAAATACATTTTTCAAGTAGTAATTATTGACTAATGTTAAACATAGCTGTTGTTCAATATGTGCACAATTATTATAAGCTAACCTGAAATATGTGTGATTGGCATTTTACAGATTAAACTGGGTAACATGTTTCCAGTGTTCAAAGTAGGTATATTTTCCTTGAAATTTGTGCATAATGTTAAATCAGGAGAAACTGGAGGCCAAAGTTGACTGACCTTTTCTTTCTCCTTCTCCTTTTCTACGGTCTACGGTCCTGGTGTAAGAATAGTGAGTGCTGCTAGCTGGTTGGTCAGGTAGAGAGCACCAGCTCGGCCAGTTCAGATTCATTGAGAACCTCACTGAAGGTGTGGGACATTTCAAGACAAGTTGCCACAGTTGCTCTGAGAAAAGCCCCAGCTCTTCCTGGACTGCTGGGGCGAACTCATGGTAACCACATCAGGCACACAGCTGCACGTCGGCGGAATAGGTACCCAGATTCACTCCTTTCTGATGATTATATTTAGTTTTTTTTTTTCTCTGCTTTGGTCAGTGGAGGGTTATTGTCCTTATCACCTTTCCATCATTCCAGTTTATGCCTAGATGTCCCTTTATTGAAAGGTACTTATATAAGCTATGCATTGTGGCCAGATGGGACTCTTCTTTTTCAGTATTGCTTCTTGGAGAAAATAGACATAAACACTTCATAGCAAAAATGAGCAAAACAGTCAGGATATTAACTATTACAGGTGTGGAAGCCTGCATCTCAGATAATATGTAGGACTGCTTCACTGGCCAAATGCATGATTGAATTTAAAGTATGATGTTATACACAACTGATGCAAATTGAAATATCAGATGGATAGACATAATTTCACAAGAGACACAAATCTAATTTTCTATGCAATGCTAGACCTTATTTGAACAGAATTATGGAAAAAGACTGTGAGGGCTCTGTCCAGATCTGTCCAATCTTTTAAACATCCTGGGCATTGTTAATAAAAATAACCAGGTACTGAAAGTTGAGCAGCTAAACTCTTTTAACAATAATTAATAATTATAAACACAAGCCATACTTTTTAATATTATACATTCTTCAGTTGTAGCTATATATATATATATATATATATTATCACACTATGCTGCATATGAAATGTTAAAAAGCAATCTCCTGTGTTGAAAAATAAAGCCACTGCAAAGGTTCCACAAACGATCAGTTCATCAAATGGCCACTTGAAGTAAGCTTCAGAAGGGGGGCACTCCACACCAATCTGGAAAGCTCCAAAGTCTAATGATGCCTCCAGAGACTGCAGCTAATGTTTCTGGGATTCCTGTGTGGCCAGCATGTTTCCAAATAATTTAAACCTTGGTCAAGACATCTCATTCCAGGTACCAGTAGCTGGTGTTCAATTCACATAAAATTTTATAAAGCTTCTAAAAATAATAATAATAATAATAAAAAAAACCTTCCTATGTGATAAACACTGTTTTTTTTATGACTACTTGTCTTTAAGAACTGTTTACACTGGACCACTCTTTATTACTGTCTAAATAATGTTGCCGAACCTAAACCTGCTCAAACATAACTGGGAAATATCAGCTGTATTATTAACTGATGAAGCAAATGCACAGTATAAATAAATGTAATTACTTGATTACACTGCTCAGGTTATGTCATATATGGACATTTACGTCTTTTGACTACTGGTACTACTGGACTTTTTACATTTACTTCATATCCTTAGGTATGAAATCCTTTTCCATCTTAGCTCTAATTTTCAAACTTACATCCCAGTAGCTTATTCTTAATTTCATCCTTCTTAACTTTGCCTTTATCTTTATTTTCAAAGTCTCTTTTTTCCCCCCTCTCTTCCAATTCTGCTTCATATTTGATTTATCTGCTCCTTCTTAGGCAGCCTGCTTCTTTCCATTTTCTTATGGTCACATTGTGTTCCTCCCTCTTCATAGCAGGTTTGAGAGGAATACAGATTACCCACATTTCAGGTGCTACTGATGGTGGCAAGTGTGGTGCCTGAGCTCAGGAAGAACTGTTTAATTTTCTTTTTTAACCCCCAATGATAACTGCACAACCTGATGTCTAATTCGGTCTCCTGGTCTACCACTGTCCTTTCTTCACTTGATTTCACAACATCCTCAGGTTTTCCTAATTCTTTCAAAGGGGAGGTATTGTATAATTGTATAAATTGTGCTATAAAATGACACAGCAAGCCTCAGTTAAGTAACAATGTTACCTTCAGTTAGTAAAAAATGCAGTGTGAAGTGTATAACTTGGTTACATCCAGGCAAAGTGTTTGAATAAAATAAAATAGAAATGGTAGTTTTTTTCAGATACATTCACTCTATAGAAACTGTTGGGGTTCTCTGTTGTTACACAAGTGACTTTATTGAAAATTTCATCTTGAGATTATACTATTGTAACAGCAGTATAATTCTAATAATGTTCAGCCTTTTTACACATTATTGTCATAGGCAGCAATATGAGTAGGAAATTAACAGACTTTATTAGTACAAATAACGATTGCATGTTCACATATTGTTGTGCAATTTATTTGGGCCTCCTTTCTTATCCACTTTCTAACCATGATAAGTCCATTAGATACGGCACTAATCTTTTTTTTAATCAGATGAAAAACAAACATTGACAATAAGACTTCACAGATAAAACCTAAACTAATCCAGCAGGATGGCGCTTTAATGTTGATACACGTACATGCTCTTTCACCCTTCTTTCAGGGATCAAAAGAAAGCAATCTAATCCTTCGCTATTTTAAATTTAGCAATTTCTTAGTTAACATTAGATTTCTGTAGCTATTTCTTCTTAAAAAAATATTTTTCCTCCTTATTTCTATGATGAGCTTCCTTTGCATTCTTTTTTGTACAAATCATTTTCAAATAATGTAGAAAGATAGAAAAACATGCCCAAATATAAAGATCAGTGTGCAGTCAAAACAAAACACAACTTTTCTGAAGTGTGTATAGTTTGATTGTGAGGTGCAGTACACAGAGATCCTTGACAAATAAGTACTAAGTGCTGACTAATAATTGTAATCTACAGACTTTCTCTGCTATAACCAGCCTGTCTGCTGAGGGGAGGATAATGATAGAGTCCTGCCAAGCAGGGTTTGGATTTACTTTATTAGCAGTGGCAGTTACAAGTGAAGCATGTCTAGTTTCTACACCCGAAACTTTCAAACGTAGTTTTGACAGCTTTAGTGTTTGATTCCTGGGAGAAATGCACTTACGTCCAAAATTATTCGTATCAAAGGAAGATTTAGAATAGAGCAGAACTACCCTTTATCATTCCACAATGGATAACAAACATGCATCACGGCAGCAAGTTAAGGTGATTGGTATCATTCAAATTCACACAAAGGTAAAACAAAACATAAAAACAGGAATAAGAAACTGCACAGTAAGGACAAAATAGTAAAAAAGCTGTGCTATTGTTAAAAATAGCACACTTAGATCAACATCTCTTAGAGCAGTAATGTTCATAATGAAAGAAGGATCTGCACTAATGCTTCTTTGTGCACCTAGTCTGGGAAAATCTGTCATTGAAGGAGCTCTTCAGATCATCAACAGCTTTGTGCACTGGGTTGGAAACACTGTCCAACAGTGAGTTTAGCCAGAGTCCTTCTGTCTCCCACCCCCTGCACTGGATTGAGGGGCCATCCTTGCACATAGAAAGCCTTTCTGAGGAGTTTTTCTAACTGCTTCCTCTAGACAAGGAAGATGTAGGCTGAGAGTCTACAAAAGTGATTAAATGCCAGAGCTTGGAAATAAATTCAGAAGCAGTATCTCGTAACAACGAGAAACTTTTACATTTTAAAAAGACATAAAACTCATCAAAACAAGAAAGTTTCTCATTGTAACAAGATGCAAAACAATCTGGTTAAATTGATAAACTTTCTTAATTTAACAAGACATAAAAATGTGTCCCTCTAACAGATTACGACTTCTTTAAAAGGCATAGAAGGCAGAGCCTCTGAAGCTCCTTTTTCTCCATATTTTCCACCCAACGTCTAAATATCCTGAGAGGTCTTGGTGTTTTTCTGTTGCAGCCAGTGGTATTGATGACGTTTTTTATTAATAACATGTTACTCCAATATGACCACGTTTTGCAATAACGAATAATATCAAGTTCTAACATTTCCAAACCAGTAATCAGCCTAAAGTAACGCATCCAGATCAGTGTGTGTTACCATTTTTGTAATTTTGTGAAAAATAAATATTTGCTTCCTTCTTGTGCTGCTGTGAATGGCATTATATATACGTCCCATTTTCATTATGAGGCCAATTCAATATAGTCAGTCGGTAACACAAAGGAATAAAACAACTGAGGGAGAAAAGAGATGCATGTCTTCTAGAGGGAAATACCATCAATATTTTGAGTTAGTGTACACTGTGATGGTGACAAAGCCTCTTTTAACTTCAAAAACACAATGTCAAATTTAAAGAAGCATTTTCAGTCGCAGCGCAGCCAGTGAAAGTTTCACCGGCAAAACAGAGAGCAGCGATAAGCTGCAGGTGGTCATCCCACTCCCAAACAATAAACACTGGATTACAGTGTAAAACCAGTAAGTGCTTTTTTTTATATTTTTTTTTTAATAATGTTTAAAAATAAGTATATATTATTAAAAATCAAGAAAAACAGTCTTGATTTCATTTTATTTTTTATAAAAAACACTTATTTTTTCAGGAAATTTCCAATTTAAACATGAAATGCCAGGGAAAACATTGTCGATGTAACATTACATTATGTAATGTAATGTTCGCAACAACACAATTCCTTTGAACGTCTCTTTACAATGAACTGAATTGATAAGGCTTTTACTTGCTTATTTATTGTCTGAAAAGAATAAAACTAATCAAGCAAGGGTATCTCTTATTAAATATAATGTAGCTGGGAGAAAAGAGCAAGTCACTATCATGCACTACAGTGGAGCAAGCTGTTTAGTGTAATAAAAATGCGATGTATGACCATAATTTTACTTAAAATACTTTTTAGATATGCAGATACCAATGTGTATTGTACTTGTAGTCAGACAAGACAGACACCAGGTTTGCCACTATGACCAATAATAAACACCGCAGTGCTGTGTGGAGTCAGCAGCCCGTCTGTATTTTATATCCCCATCTTCAAGAACAAGTAGGCTCATTCTTCTGCTTCCTCTTACAGACAGCTGATCATTTCATTTCTGCAGAAAAACGTAAGCATTTTGTACATGTATGCTAAGAGGGTTCCTGATTTGCTATGTAAAATGTCCTATTCTTTTAAGCAATTACAGGTGGAGGTTTGTGTACAGAGCAGATTTGGCAGCGCTGTGAAATAATTCAGTGTCATTTAGTTCTCCACATGTTTTAGAAAGGTAAGAGAAAGTTCAAATTCATAAAAGCAAAAAGTAGCATATTTAGCTAGATTTCTCAGAATCTTTAGCAAAATTTTTTTTTTAATTATCTGTCCGTCCGTCCGTCCGTCCGTCCGTCCATCTCAGAAATCACTGTTTAATCTTCTACCATCCCTTTTTTTTATTTAACATTTCATCTTTAAATGCAAAATGTAGTCTTTGCCTTTGAATTCATTGCTATGCATTTCACTTGTGTTTTTTATTTTTATTTTTATTTTTTTTATCTATTTTAGATACACATACAAACAATTTTTGTTTGTATGTGTGGAATGTAATAATTAAAAACACTGCCCACTGATAGCAGCACTTATTGTTGTGGTGGTGGTTTACCGTGATGTATATTTACAGTCACAAAATCTTCCTTCTGGGATATACCACATAATACGCCAAGAGAGAGGTTTTAATTATGATCTCACCAGTATGCTGCATGTGTCTTGTGTTGGCTCTGATTAGTGCTTAGGGAATCAAGGCAGTAATTGTTTGTGCTAAGCACGGTGTGTGTATGTATTTTTGTCTCAGTGATGAGAGTGGTTGGTCACCCAAAGGGCTTATGTTTCTACTCTGAACAGAGCAAAAGTGATTTATTTGCTCAGGGCCACACTGTGCATCCAATCAGCATCAAGCACCCTAGGGTGACAACATCATGGTCATCTCCTCTGCAGGAAATGATGCAAGCTCTACTGTAATTACATAGGGTGTGAGACCAATAAAATGGGGCCTATTCGTGTCACAGCATCAGATAAGGACTGGCTGCTGGATGCATTGCAGCAATTACTGTAGGCCTGCGCTCTTCGGCTGTGGAATTGGGAAATGATCATCTGTGAAGCACAGTAGAGTACTACTGCCTCCAGCACAATAACTCAACATGTCCACTTGGCTATGTCAGCTGTGCATGAGGAGAGAATGTGAGGGATACAAAGGGAAAGGGTGGATCTTACGAGCAAGCAAAAAAGTTTTGAATTAAAACTCTACTACTTATTTTTCAGATGTTTATATTTTTGTATCCCTCCAAAGTTGAAATGATTTTTCTCTAGGTCTCAAGATTTCCCATCATATTGCAAACACAGTTGATTCAATGAATAATCAGGACTTACTGTAAATCTGATAAATGTATAAAAAGAGCTCAAATGGGCCAAAGCTGAAAGGATGATACATTTCCGCTCTGGTCCAATTCATCTTTTGGAAAGACAGGCCAAAGGGCAGGCTATAATTAAAGACAGTAGGAAGCTAATTGGTACATTGTTCAAATGCATTTCTGATTTTTATATTATAGAGTAAACAAAATCAAACTAGCAGATGATAGAAAGTGAGTAAAATAGGAAGCAACATCCACTAAAAAAAAAAAAAAAAAAAAAGAGTGGATATCTAATGAAAAGAAGAACTAATGAGGTAGATGTCTCCATGTGTCATTGGAGACACAATGGCCAGCCATCTGAAATCCACCCTCTTTATTGCTGCCTATTGGTTCATGCCAATGTGATCTCATTCCCCAGTGGAAAGGTAGGCACAGGGTTTCTGACAGGCAGACATTCTCTCTGTTCAAGAGAGTCAGTGGGAACACAAAAGGAGAGTTGGTTAGAGAAGGTCTTAGGTCAATGAGCATATTAGACACAGAGATTGATCCTGTGGAGAACGGTGCTATCACATGTAATTAATGAGCGAGAGAGACACTTCTGTAGAATGGTCCTTTTTCACTGTCATGGATGGAAAGAACACAAATATCTCACTAACCACACGTTTATATTAAGCTGAAACATTCAATGTACTTCATCCAGAAGTACGAAATACAACAGTTTATTGAGTTAAATAGTTGGTGTTGATGAATATCTTTAAGTGGTGCTTAGCATAAAAAAGCAACAGCATAACAACACTACAATGATGTGCAAGTCTTACCCACAGGCAAAGAAAAGCCCTCGACCTTATCCTGCTTTGTTCTGCATAAGAGAGTGTGAATGCTAAAAAGAACAAATGTTTTCAGTGGACTCCAAAGTTGAAACTTATCCTCAAAAAGGGTTATAACACATCTGCTTTTAAGATTTCATGAAGGAGGCTCTCTGATGGGTTACAATTTCTCTGGATCGTTTCACTTTTCAAGTCCGCTTCATAACGCGTAAGCGGGACTGTCTGGGCTGGCTGTGTTTGCTTGACAGGGGCAATCTGGCTGCGTGTGGGCATTGATGGCATTTATGTGTACATTTTCAGGATATGTTAGGGAAGCCTAGCAGAAAGATGTTCTGGCACAGACAGAGAAGGAAATTTCTCAAGGATTTTGGAGAGATGGCTAAACGATTGGACAGGAGAGAGGGAATTGCTGAATAGAGGAGACACTGCAGACTAAAACTTGTGTTGCTTCTTAACACTCAAATATTACTTTTCAAATGTTAAAGTCCAGTTTCCATCAAACAAAATTAAAATAGCAAAAAGAGAGTATCTAAATACACAACATACACATGTATTCTTTTATATATATATATATATATATATATATATATATATATATATATATATATATATATATATATATATATATATATATATATATATATATTTAATGTCTCCAGATGGAATAAAAAGGTTCATCACTTTTCTGAATACATTTTCTATCCTGTACATTCAGAGTATATAATTAAATGCGTGAAAGTAGTCAATATTTTGTCTTACATTAGTAATAAAATATTTTATGGATTGTTAATTGCTTCTGCTTCCAAATCTTGTACTCAGTACATTATTAAGCTGAATGTTCAATACACTTTATTTACACTCTTATGACAAACATTAAAAAAAAAAAACACCTGCTCATCTAAATTTCCATTTCTTATTTTTAGCACTGCTTACAAACCAAAAATTAGTGTACTGGGCAAAATCTTCATAAGAAATTATTGATTAGATGCAAAGGAGCTAAATCTGTAAAAAAAACAAAACAAAACAAAACAAACTTTTCAGGACAAATCTCTCTATGATCGTCACTTATTAGATCTGACACCTGCTTCAGAAAATCCTGGAAAATTCGCTGTGAATTGTAAAATGTGAAATAATTAGATTTTCATACGACTTTACTTCATTTTACTCAGCAGCACTATTTATATGCTTTTTATAAGCTACTGTCTTTATTTTTCCCTGTGGAGTCCAATCCCGAATGGTCAAGGATTTTTCTTCTTTGTGGATATTAGATCATAAATTAATCTATCAATATCTGTCAATTGATTTAATTTAAATTTTGCAGCAATTATCATCTTAAATATACCAAATTGTATGTTGGTAACAAAAGAAAAAAAATCAACACACTACAAGTATAATACCCTCTGAAGCACCAGGCACCTCGTTGTTTGATTAAAGGTGCAGCTGCAAAAAGCAGAACAAGTAAATCTTATGCTTAAGAGACGTCCATAGATGTGAGTTTGTTGTAGGAAACAATACAGAAATGTATCTAAGCCATACCCTTCAAACATACAGCTCACTACATGCCAAAACAATCTCTTTGCTGTAATCGCTGCCGTTGCACATAGTTATAGTTTTTGAACATCAACCTCAATATGTTACCTGGATCAGATTGTATCGATAAAATTGACTCAGGAGGATCATTCAGTGTCTGTGTTGTTTGGAAACACAAGCTGTCTTTGCTCTGAATCTGTTTTCAATGTCACACTGCGTCCACTATGCTGCCTTATAACTCATGGTTACCCTTTCCCAGGAAGATTTATTCAAATGGGCCAGAATGATTGGTCATATGAGTAAAAACTAGTCTGCTGATTTAACAAATTGAACCAAAAATGAACCAACAGTACTAACGCTTTAGGCCTCACAAAAGAAGACAACAGATTAAAAATGATCTGCCTAACAGGCAGGCACCAGTTTGTCGCTTCACACTCTTTGAGTGAGGTCACTCGCTGACCTACATTGATGCATCCATCCATTGTCTTCCACTTATCCAAGACTGGAGATAAACAGACAATTCAGTGACCTCTACGTTCTAATGCATTACACGCATTGAAAGGTAAAGATGATTACCCATAGCATTACTGTATTGATTGGGGGGGTGACATTTAGTCCACACTTCTCCAGTGTTGGTGGCTGTAATTCTCCAATAAGTTATTTGCCATCCGCCGTCAAACAGAAGTAGAAGAAGAAGAAGAAGGGATCAATCGCAGTCCCTAGAGAACAGCGTCACACCCAGAAACAGTGAACCAGTCTTCCTCACTATGGTAGAAATTTCTGCCATCTCCTCAGTCAGTGCCGCTCTGAGCAGCTGAATGATTCACTCTTAAGCTAGGAGCCTTTGGCAGGAATTTCTAGGCTAAAATTGGAGCGCTCTGAGAGGACTCCGAGAATATTTGTGAATACGGGCCAATATTGTAAAAGGTTCCAAACCTGTATAGCACATTTTTAACTTATTCATATTGCACAGAAAGATAATCATAATTTCATTTTAGGTTTGCAGCACTTTTACACTGATATGTTGAGGGACAACAGACCAGATCCCTAATCGTACAACTGGAGGATGATCGCTCTCCCACTAATCCACTACCATTTTTATTTCTTTTCCCCCAGTTCTTCTGCCATCTTAAATGCGGATCTTTTAGCTAAGATTGATGTTTAATTCCTCTTTACTTTTCCTCTGGAGATTTGAGGGTAAAGCAGAGGGCAAGGACAAACAACTTAGAATTTAGTCAGCTGAAAACTGGAATATGATTACTGATATAAATTTGTTATAAAAGTATTACTGATTGCACTTTAAAAATTGGGTAACTTTATGTTATTAAAGGTAAAGGTAAAATTTAAACAGTAATTATTTCTTGGTTAATGTCAAGTTGACATAACAAAGACATTTTGAATAATGTCAACTTTGTATTAAAAGTGTCATAATTTACCGAACGACGCTTTATGACAACAGTCTTAAATATTCATGAAGACTTATTCATGTTCATGACAGGTGTTATGTCATGTTTATGACACTGTCATGACAGTCTTATTCACCCCCCTTCAAATAAAGTGTTACCGAAAAACCTATTGTGAAATGCTTGTTATCCTCTGAACATACAAAATAAAGGCTTTGAGTGTCTGGCATTGTATAAATAGGTCATGCTAAATCTACTTGATAATCTAAGGTTTTACTTTGCTTCTGATTCAAGGTTCATTTAAAGGTATTCTGCTTTATTTGAAAATAAAGTTTTTTTCTTTTTTTAACCTCAGTTTTTAATTATCCATTTGGTAGCTAAAACGTTACATCAGTATCCCATGATCTAGTGTTATTCCTTTAAAAGGTGCGACAGCAGTTGCTTTAACAAGAAGGCACACAGGAACAAGGGACATTTTAGATTAAACAAAATCTTATCTTAATTCATTATAAATTCACAGCATAATTCACTTCCTATTTTATATTTTTTTATATTTTTATTTATATATTTATTTATATTTTTTATATATTTTTTTTTCTTTTCAAATTTTCACAATCAAATAATAATTTAAACTGGAAATCAGCTCATTTTCTCCCTCTGCTGGGCAGGTACAAGGTGGCGTCTTGTGTGACGTCCTGCTGAGAGAGTCTCGTTATTGCTTATGAAAAGACCTTGCAGATAACCTCACACTGAAATTAATCGAGCCAACCTTAATTATCTCATTAGGGAAACCTGTTAAGTCGTCACATCGCTGTTCACAGTCAAAGAGCAAAGCATCTCAAGTCCACAGAGATCATAAACTGGCAGATAAAGACTGTATAATGATATGTATGATACAGACAAAAACTCCTTTTCCCCAGTTCTATCTTCTTGCTAGTCTCACTGCTTTCCCTCTATCTTCCCTCCTACCTGGCCGGCTGTCCCGCTGACAGGATCTGTCGAGTGAGAGATCTCTCCAGCAGCAGACGGCGGTGACGCCTCATCAGACTGCCAGCAAGCCCTATGGCCCCCTCATGGCGCCACAGCTGGGTGGATGGACATGATCACTCACTCACAGACAGGATTAACCCTCCCCAACTGCATCTGTCTTTGCTGTCCTGTTTCTAATCTCTGTCCCCTGGCCTCTGTCTGTCTCTCTGCTTCAGCTTGTCTCCATCCCACAGTGCTTATGTACATATCACAGTAGTGTTAAGCTGAAACAAAGAAGGGAGTAGTCAAAGAGCTTAAGACAACTATTTACGCAGCAGGTACATTTAATATCAAGGGGGTTCTTTTCAGTGAGAGTGCAACTGTGTGAGGTAAGAATACTGCTGTGACTGTTATAGTGGTATAAAACTAATTGTAACAGCGAGGAAGTCATTAACTAATTCCTCTGTGTTCTGCACAGTGAAACAACTTAAATTACTTTTGCATTAGAAAGTGTGAAAAGGACAAAAGTGAAAGAGAAAATGACCTAGACTAATCTTAGGCAACCCTTCTACAAATCCTATAAATTTTATTTTCCATAATTAAAACAAAGCCTCAACAATTATTTCTATATTGGATGTTCAAATCTTCTGTGCTGGCTTTTTAAAAGGGAAGAGAAGACCATCTTATGAGTTTTACATTATTAAAACATGTAAATGTGCTGCATATGAAATGTCACATGAAGCACAACTTAACAAAATGTAACCTAAAAAAATCATGCCCTTGGCAGATCTATATTCAAGGTAATCTTTTAATCTGCTTTTAACAGAGAGTAATGTTAACATGTTTGCGTGGCCCGGCCAGTGTTCCAACTTGAATCTGATTGAGAAATCTGTTAAGGAAGCTGAAATTTAGAGTGATGGGTAGTTAGCCTGTGAACCTCAAAGAGTTAGAAATAATCACAAAAGATGGCTTGTCAAACATATCTGCTGAGGCATGCAGGGACCATATCAAAAATTTTAAGAAGCAGTTGATTGCCACAATGACAATAAAGCAATTCCAGTGATTGCTAACGGGGTAAAAAAAAAAATATTTTCAAACACATTTCTTTTTATTTAATAAAAAAGAAATGCAACAATGGGGTGGCGCTGTGTCTCTCACTGGATGAATCTTCATCAGACATTTTATGAGCCGCAGAATGCCAAAGTTACTCAACCGCTGTGCTGACCTCATCTGAACTGAGAACTGGACAAATCAGTTAATGAGACGGTTTGTTTAATTTACCTCACTCAAATGATTAACTCATTTGAACGGATCATTCATGAAAGACACAACACAAGATGGTAGGATTTCAAGTAGTTAGGGTTAACAGTCCAGAGCAATGGAGAATGTAGAAAAGTGTGCAAGCAGACTGGAATGAGCGGAGGAAAGTGTCAGGTGTGATATGTGATAAATGGTCACCAGAAAGAGTCAGAGGAAATGTGTACCAGACAATAATGAGACAGGTCGTGTTGTGTGGTTTGGGTGTAGTACCAATGATGAAAAGACAAGAGGTAGAAGTGGAGGCTGCAAAACTCAAGATGTTGAGGTTCTACTAAAGAGATGCACTCATCAGGAATCAGTACATCAGAGGTACGGCACTTATTAGATGTTTCGAATGGGCCAGACTGAGATGGTTTGCACAAAAGGAAGACCAAAAAGAAGACTTATGGATGTGGTAAAAAGCGGCATGAAGTTAGTTGGCGTGAGGGTAAAGGATGTAGATGATTCACTGTGGCGACACCTCAAAGGAAAGGCCAAAAGGGAAGAAGACTGAGAACATTACTAAATAAAACAAGAAAAAAACATATTTGACGATATTATATCTATTAATGCATGAAAAAAAAAATCTTGAAATCATTTCGAATTGAAAGAGCAAAGCAATCTACAAAGCTTGCTGTGTTCAGGTACACAGTCATTTTATATCCGGCAGCACAAGGCTTTCAGCACCAGACTAACAGACATTGCATCCTGTGCCTGCAGCCTCAGCCTACTATGACTGCACTATTCACACCATCTGAAGCTTTTACTTTCCCTGTGGACACACAGAGCAGGGACATGCTGAGCTACTTTGATAGAGATAGCTTACGTTTATGACAAGCAAAAAAGAGGGGTGTAGGCATGGGTGCACAGGGGGTGCACCCATCAAAACAGCACATCAAAGTGTGGTGACAGAACAGTTGTTCACATATGACCCAGTCATTTAGTCTCACATTCAAGCGTGCTCTGAGTTTTGCATGCATGGTTTATACACGGAGTATGCACATTTTGTTGTAAGAGCTATGTGATGTGTTTTCTCATTACACTCCTGCAGAGAAGCTGCACTGCAACTGGATTGGCAGGAAAATTTATTTCTTGTCTCATACTTTTCCTTCCATTATTGGGCCATAAAAAAATAAAAAAAGTAAAAAAAGATATTTGGACATAAACTTGGTGACCTATATTTTTTCAGTCTCAACTACACCAGACATCTTTGGTAAAAGGATTTTGTTTTAGTACTTTTCTCTACATAAATACAACTCACAGGAGTTTTGAGTGATGGAAACTTTTTCTCCCACATTTATTTGCGACGGGCCATGAGAGAAGTAGGAACAACTCAGAGAAAAAGAAGAAAATATAGACATTTCTGAGAAAACAGTGATTTTGTTTTTTGGATTTTTTTTTTTTTTTTTTTTTTTTTTTTTTGCAAAATATAATAGTTGAGTGTGAGACGATAACATCCCCTGGAAAGAAACCAATGGAAAAAAATAAAATAAAATAATAAAAAAAATAATGTCAGGACTACTTATAAGATCGGAGAATTTCATGTCTGCAGGAATGCTTTTCAGTTTTTGATGGGGTGAGATCAGAACTTTTGTTTTTAGAACACTATTACTATACATAGCATGCCACCGCTACGTGCTGTGGCTGTAATGAGACAGGTGGATCCGAGCAGTGGTACGCACAGAACTAGCCAGTAGCCGTAACATGTGAAATAAAATAATTAGTTATGTTGGGCTTTTTTTATGTATGCCCTGTAGGCTTTGAACGCACCACACAAGTGCCTGAATCTAATTGGTTGTGGCGCTGGCTACCTGTATATAAAGGGCTCTCCCTCACCTGGTTGATATCACGTTGTTTTCCTTCTGGTGTTATGCCCAGAAACGCATGCCTGCCCAAAATTGCGCCCCCTCTCGCGGGAGCGCGCATCGCTTTACATGTCTGCTACCGCAGGTCGGTTCCTCCCCGGACGGACTCTTAATTTGGACTATTGCTGCTTGATTGGTCGTGGACTGAACTGTATAACTGTATTGTCTGTAATTTTGAATGTTTCTTTTATTTTAACAGGGACGGCCAGCTCGTGGTGTTGGTGGTGGACTTTCCAGGTGGTGGTACTACTTCTGGTTTGGTGTACGATTTTCTTTTTTGCTGTTTCGTTTGCTGTGTTTCTTTTCTTTTTTTTAGGACACTACCCCAAATTGCACTCCCATCTCTGAGTTGAGCTAGAACTGTGACTTTTAATGTGAGTGGTTTTAAACTAGTATTTTTGATTAAACTAAAACAATGGTGTAATAAAATTGTTGAATTGTGAGATTGTCTCAAGCCTCATCTGTAGCAGGTCTGTGTGCCTTAAAGGTAACTTTTTAAGTGGAGTTCATTGCAACCAAATTCATCTTGATTAAAATAGTGCTTTTAATTTTAAGTTACCCATTTTTACCACATTGGTCCCACCACATTTAGGCTGAAAGAAAACTTGTCTAACTTGTACTATTTAAGCAAGGTTTAATTCCACTAAAGTTCAAGGTTCACTGACGACTCTGACATTCAGAATCTGTAAATAAGTTAACATGACTGCTGGGAGACCTGTTCCTGGTTGCATATACATTACAACAAGGTCCATTTGTCAGATTAAAAAAAACATGTTGAACATATCAACCTTTAAGTGGGTATTAAACATACTTTTCTTTAGGCCCACATCTCTCTCTGGTGTAATATTATGTTTTTCATTAGCTATATCCAGAAAACCATCATAGCTGACATTAGTGTGGGCTTCATATTGTCAGTCTGTGATTAATCTACAATGTGGTTTGCACAAGACTATTTAAACCTTCTTTTTTCCTATTTGCCTTTTCTACATCTAAAAGTGAAACTGTGAAAGTTTTATACACACAAACATTACAGCATAAAAAATTCATAGTCATCTGTGATCAGCAATGCATACATTGTCATTGATCTATATGGGAAATGCGGCTCTCGTGGGGACAGACTTGATCCATTAGCTGCAGCTGAAATATGAGTGAGGGATGTTGAGTGCAATAGTAATTTGCAATCACATGAAGAAAATACATGAATTTCCTGGAGTGGAGTGTGAAGGTGAAAGATGTTGCACCTACGTGAAATTGGAAGCAGACACAACTCTTACATAAATATGATCCTTAGACAAGTGCCTTTCTCCATTTTGACAGCTTATTTTCTGGGCAGACAGATGAGCGATGTTTCAATGGGTGTGACAAAGAGAGCGGAGCTGACTGTGGTTTTCTTTTTTTTTCTAGATGCTAAGAGCACAAGAGAATTCTTTTTGCAGAGAGCATTGAGAGGAAGGAAGAGGACACATTAAATGGAGAGAAGTTTTCTGATTGAGGTTTTCAGAAAGAGGAGAAAGCATTTTGGAGAGAGGGTACACTAAAAAGAAAAACAAAGCGCTAAGAAAGACATCACACCTTGGCAACTAAGAAAAGATCTGCCACCTCCAGCTAAATTCAGATCCAGATGTTGTTTGCACATTATTCAGCACTCATCCCTTTTGTAATTAGAAAGTGAATGTTGTTAAATATTCTCAATAAGTAATTTATAGCACATTGCATTGTGTAAATACCAATTACATTTCAGATCTAATTGGTATTTGTAAAACAAATCATTCCTACATGTAAATACAATCAAAATTATAATTTCACTGTTTTCAGTTAATCCATCCATAATAACAATATGATGATTATTATCATTTGTATTAATAATAATAATAATAATAATAATAATAATAATAATAATAATAAATAAATTAAATAAATAAATAAAATACAATAATAATAACCTTTATTTAACCAGGTTTATCCCATTGAGATCAAAGGGCCTCTTTTACTAGACAGTCCTCACCATGACTGGCACAATACAGAAAGACAAAAGCATATGTTGTCAATACTCGCTTATCCTTGAAGGCTTGGAGGAGACAGGTGCCCGTCTCCAGTAGTCATTGAGCGAGAGGTGGGTACACACTGGACAGGTTGCCAGTCCATCACAGGGAAGTAGAGAGAGACAGGATAAATAGTCTGCATCTACACACTCACACCTAAGGGTAATTTGTAGAAACCAATTAATCTAACAGTCATGTTTTTGGCCTGTAGGATGTGGCTGGGGTACCCGGAGAGAGCACTCATGCAGGAGAACATGCTAACTCTATGCTGAAAGACATCTTCCGTTAATTAGGAGGGAAACAAAATATTTCTGCCTTGAATCTGGGTTATTAATTTATGGGGTCACTCTCTAATTGGTAGCAGAACAATGTCCACTAAAACATCAAAATGTCTGATACACCATTAAGGAAAGTAAACATAAAAGAAGTTAGGAAAAAAGTAATGGTTAGTGTAACTGGGGAGCATCTTTAGGTTGTTTGTTCTGAGACAATGTTTTAAGCTTTTTGCAGCATTTGAAAAAGGGACAGATTTCAGAGCTTAATTGCATGTAACTGAATAGCAAAGCAGGAAATTGAAGGTATATAAATGGATTTACCAGTAAGAATTGGGCATGCTGTGTATGCCGTCTGCTCTGCGCGCTAACCTTGACAGTGGAGGTATCCCATAAATTAAATGTGCAAAAAAGAAAATACTTAATGTGCTGTGCCACAATCCATTTACCTTTTTTTCTAACAACAATATAAGTAGTTATTGATTTATATGTTGTTTTACTTTAATAGTTTAACTTAGAGAAGTTAAAATCAAGAATACTTGAAAGGAAAGTTTTTTTCTCTTAAAGTAAAGACTGAATCTAATATTATAAAAGTGATGTTTTTTTCTGGCATAGTTGTCACTTAGCATTATGTTCAAACTATGATGTTTTTTAGTGCATTTATACTAAAGGATTCTACACATCTCAAGACATAAAGCTCAATGTGCCATCTACAATGTTTGCATTACAGATTTTATAGCCAAAAGTGATGTGGTAGAGTTTAGTACATCATTTGCTAACCCTTTCTATTTTTTTTTTTTTTTTGTCTTCTCCTTTTAGTCTCTGCATAAAGGCCCACCACAGTGAGGACAATCTACAGTAACATTGGGATAAAATGATACTCAGTGGGCAATTTTCACCACCTTAATTAGTATTTTATTTCAAAGGGAATGTGGCTTAAGGAGACCCCAAGCTGAGACAACTGCACTGACCCCTAATATTTTTCCTAAATACATGCAGATGGTTATGGAGTATGGAGAGCCATTTCAGCCAAAATTAAATAAATAAATAAATGGGTGAAATAAGTAAAAAAAAATGAGTAAAATGAATCAAATGAAAAAAAAGAGTGAAATAAATAAAAAAATGAGTTAAATAAGTAATTGTCATTTTTATTCCCATTTATATTTGTTCATTTATACATTCCAAGATTAATTTAATCATTTTAAGTTCCCATTTTCATTTGTCCAATTTTAATTTTTCCTTTTTGTTTACCCATTTTTCATTTATCACTTTATCCATTCACCCATTTTTTCATTAATCTATTTTTCATTTAACCACTTTTCAATTTCCCTTTTTCATGAACCCAATTTTTTAATTTATTTATTTTTCATAACATCAATTTTTCCATTTCCCATTTTCATTTGTTTTGCATTTATCCCCTTATCCAGTTACCCAATTTTCATTTATTTTTTTCCATATTATCTGTTTTTCAATTTCCCCTTTTCTTTTATCAATTTTTCGTTTATCTATTTTTCATTTGTCCATTTTTCATTTATCCCTTATCTATTTACCTATTTTTCATTAATCTATTTTTTTAATTTAACCATTTTTCAGTTTTCCTTTTCATTAACCCAATTTTCTATTTTCCAGTTTCAATCAATTTTTCATGTATCCCTTCAGTATTTACCCATTTTTTCTGTTATCTATTTTTCACTTAGCATTAGTTTGAACATCTTTTTAATTTTCCCATTTTCCCTTATTCATTTAGTATTTCCTTATTTATCACTTTCTATTTTCCCCTCAACACTTGGAGCCACCAACTGAAACACGTTCTGAGCGGCCACACGAAAAATAAAGTCAGAAGTCATAACACTATTTTCTAATGATGTTAATGAGCTTCAGCTTATTGATAACCCATCAGTAGGTCGCCATCTTTCTTGAAGCAAAGTACGGTGTGACGCTAACCAACCAATTGGGGAAGTTGTAGCCTGATGACGTGGTTCTCCTCATTTGCATTTATTCTCTTCCCCTTTTCTCCAAGTTTTGAGGGGAAAATAGAATGTGATAAATAAGAAAATACTAAATGAATTTTCTTATTTTTAGGCTCATAGGTTTAAGCTCATAGATGTGCCTCAAATCACAGGATAGTTAAAGAGCACAAAATGACAACAAGAAGCTTTTTAATTATTATTATGTTCATTTAATGGTCCTAAGTGATGGCTATTCTATCTCTTAAATTTGTTTATAATTACTTAGTTCATGCCTCTTTATAAAAAAAGAACAGTATCCATTCTCGGCTCAGTTAGACTAGCTATAAGTAATCACAGAGTTTGCATACACTGTAAATATCATCTGCTCCAGGAGACCGCTTGCTACTTGTTTACATGAGCAACCACTGGAAAAAATTGCAAGGTAAATTTGAAATCCAGTCCTGGAACTACTACTGGAAATTAATTTCTCAGATAAACACAGTGCACAGAAATGTCCCCATTATGGGACAATAAAGGATTTTTCTGTTCTATTTTATGCATCTAACAAAAAAAAAGTTACCATTCTGCGTTGCCACTACTGTTGACTCCTCAGATAGCATAGAGGCACGGGAGAGAGAATAAACCAAGGAACTTAAATGCTGTGGGGACATGATGAGTAATTTGAACCAAGGTGAGTACAATCAGCAGAAAGTAGAGCAGCTGGAGGAGAATCAAACTGAGGGAAAGATGAAACACAAAGGATCTAACTAACCAAAACCTAAGAGTTTGTTATCAACATTACAGATTAAACCAAAATGCACAGAACAAAGAACAAAGAAATTTAATACAAAAAGGTACTAACATGGAGAGACACTAATGACACTAATATGATCTGAATCCAACCGAAATACAAACAGCCATGAATCATAACATATTCAGCTATTTCTGTATTGCTCTCAGATTTTTGTCCAATTTTTTTCCCCAAAACCAGTAACAAAATTGTGTTCTTAGGTCCTATTCTAACTTCTCTTAAAAACTAAAATACATGGTCCTACGAAGAAAGAGCTACTGATTTCAGCCATGACCCTCATCAGTAATCGCAATATGTTGCTTTGCTGCATTAACCTAAACCACTGCCTGTGTTCATTCATACAGTATAGCTACTTCAAAATGTGTTCTTAGGTCCAAGGTCTTGGAACATTTAACAAAATTGTTTCTGTTGTACTAGTAAATAATTAATTACTGCATTGAACCAAGGTGAGCATGTTCCAAGTTAAGTTTTTATTCTTCCTACAGCTCAAATATGTTTCCGTCCATTGACCTCAGAGGACAAGTAACCTTGAGTATTCATCAACAGGCTTTATTTAAGATGGATGTGGAGCAGTCTGTTTTCCTCTCCTAGACAAGTGGCTACTGACACTTTCTTTTTCACATTAGCTTGATGTTTACTATCTGGATGAGCAATGAGAGTCATTCCAATGCAGGACAACCCAAGCAATCATACATTTTAATAAACAATACTGTCAAATGCGTGGCTTGAGAAGGATGTCTTTGGAACTGTAGATATGCATCAGTGCAAAAATGCTGCATAATCCAGTGTTGCTGAAACAGGAAAAACATGTCTTGTCACTAATTTAGAATGTGAACACTTTGTTAGAAAGTAGAAAATGATGGCACCAAAATAATTACTTTTGACAAGTCGATTGATAGAGTGTTCAGCTGTTGACAAATTGCAACAACAAAATCTTGTTTCTGTCAGCCAATTTTTGTATAACCATTTCCTTTTATATTGATAGAACATTTTCAGGATGGAAATTGACATCTGGATTGATACAATCTGTCATTCCCACTGCATTTCATATTTCTTTGTCAAATATTCAAATCTGCACACATGGCATTTTGAGAGAAGAAAATTTGTTTTTATAAATGTCAAATTTATATGGAATGGTTGATAACATGGATGTTGCTGTCAGGGATTTAAACAAGAACAGTGGACTACAGAAAATTTGGGACACACTGGCTGTCTGGAAAACAGTCTCAATCTGCTGTTTCCAAATCTTCATCATCTCAGTACCCAGAAAAAACAAACAAACAAACAAGCAAATAAAAACAAACAAATATCACTTTTTTCTGTGATCAAGTAAACCTTGCTGCTACTATCCTTCATAACCCAAATGCAATTTTCCTCCTGCTGGCTGAAGTGTTTCCTGAAAATAATATGAACCTTTTTGTAGAAAAAGAACCACATGATGAAATAAACTTTAACAGAAGTGTGTAAAAGCGTGCCAGACTGCAGTTTAGCACTTTTAAGAAATGGAGCTACCCGTTTGTTTTGGTGAGATTTGCCTCCATGATCCAGAGAGAGATTTAAACTGCAAGCTTGTCAGTTTCAGGGCCCTTGTCACCCCTTCTCACCAAACCCTTCTCTCACCCTTTGCTTGGAAGAAGGAAGTGGAGAAACATATCCAATTATCCAATTCCTCTTTGCAGCTTTGCATGAAAGTTTTGCCAAGAATAATTTAACCAGTCTCCATTGATTTCAGTAGTGAGGCAGCCAATTGTTGTGAGTGGAGTGTTTCTTTTATTTCTTAGATTTACATTTTTAAATCTTAGAGAAAAAAAAAAGTCGCCATACATTTTTACAAGCTACATAAATAATCAAGGTAAATTATTATTCAACTTTTTAAGAACATGAACAGATCTTGGCTGCTTCTAAAACGCCTCTGCAAAATAACAACACTGGATTACAAAGTGCTCTCATAATGAGGACTTGAGCACCCCCAAAGGGACAATTAGGTGCAATGAGAGAGGTGTGCTGACATCGCTGATCTGTAGAATAATTAACACCTCTGCCCTTTGTGCTGTCCCTACAGAGAGACCTTCAAACCACATAGGTGTGTAACTTGTGAAGGAAACTTACACATGGATGGAATAAACATGTGCGGAGGAACACACAGAGTCAACAGCAGTTTAAAGGATGCACTACTAGAGGTCTGTAAATACTGTGATCAAAATGTTTAAATGTTCTAAAAAAAAGTCTTAAAATAAATAGTTATTCCTCCCGTCTCTTGTCATTGAAATATTTTCTCTATTTACTCAGTTAGTGAAGTTAGTCTGGGTCTGCCGGAGAGCCTCTAATGAAACATTTGATAGCTACCACTGTTACTGAAGTTGTTTAAAAATCAGACTACAGCCCAAGGACAGATGCACTTCGCTTTGGTTTATATAAAGAAAAACTATCACTGTTTATCAATTAGTTGTGATTTTAATCAGCATTCTGTATTACAATTGCTTGACAGCTGTCCTAAGTTCAAACTTCATCTCTTTCTTAAAGGTTTTCTTCCCCTTCTCATTTGATCAATGGTAACTTTATTCCCCCTGTGCTTTCAGTCACCCAGTCACCTGTTTCAGCATGAAACAGTATTTAAATACTAAGTAATTGAAATTCTCTCCATATCATTGGGCTGAACTCTCTTGTCTGTGTCTTATCCTTGTAGACTCCCAGCAATGGTAAATATCTGAACTCTGCTTCTTGAACCTCTTCATATGTAGAGTGGTCAAAAATCTGTAATCCCTGTCAAAGTTTCTCACATTGTCACTTAACAAAAAAATTTCAACTGGAAATCTATTGAAGAATGTTATTAGCAGCTTTGCTGATCTCAAGATGAAATCTTTTGCCAAATGTTCTTCCTGAAATAGATAAAGCTTAGTAAAATCATTTTTAAATCTTGCCACCAATTCATAATTGAATTTAGGTTGGAACTTGATCTGTTATGTTTAGTTTTAAATAATGACAACTCTTTGATCCAAACCACTCCATTTGACGATGAAAGAGTCTTTACTTACAAAAACACACTTAGCCTTAATCAAATTTTTACAAAAAAAGATTTGCATACTTCATCTCTCTCTAGACAACTGAATAAAACATGGAAAATAAATACATTCAAAATAGCTAATCTTGTCTTTGAGTAGCGTCAGCCACGAGAATAGTTCAGATATTATGCATGACACCGAGTGCAGCCTCTGTTCCCCCAGGTAGCCAGTGACTCCTTGTCAATTTAGCAAATTATATTTTATTATTTTCTTTTCATTTCCCTTATTAAAATGGTTAGGAGACTAATGAGGGATATATTCGCAATACAAATCCGTTTCTTTCTTTTGCTGCTGCTAATCACAATCCTCTAGAAGGTTAGTATGGGAAACAGAGGGGATGATGAGGTGAAAGAGATGGAGAATGTGTTCGGGAGGAGATGGGAAGGGAAAAGTTGTGGGGTGAGTTAAGAGGACCCTTGGCAGCAGCTTTAAGAGTCATAGATAAAAGTGAGGAGGTAATGTGACTAGGCTGAGCAGGTGAGGAGCACTGAGATCAGCCTAGAGGAGAGATAATTACACAGAAGCACAGGGATTATCGTGACTCTAGATGAAGTGGAAAAGCCATGCAAAGCATATTATTATGATGAGAGGAAGTAGAACTAGATCTGTATATAATTTATCCTCTGTGGCAGCATGAGAGGGAAGGATTGAGGAACTTATTTATCCCTGGAGGAGTTAAAGGTGTTTAGGCCTAAATAACAACTGGGAAGACTTCAAAGTGTGTCATGTTCCAAACAGGTCTCCAGCCTTGCCGAGCACTAAAATCCCAGTAAGATCTGTAAGCAGATCTATTGAACAGTGAGATTGCTAATTCAAGAACTTCAGATTAATCCAAGATCTAACATGTGCTGAACACTTCCAACTGTACTAAAATGTGATATTCATAGAAAAAATAAATTACATAGGTGTGCACGTGTTATAAAGATCATAGTGCCGTCAATTGATTTTTTTTTTTTATCAGATTAATCACACTGTAGTGCTGTGATTAATCACGATTAATCACTAAGCCCAACTTTATAAGCTTGAAATATGCAGAGTTGCAGTTCTTACATGAATGGTGCTGTAGGTAAGCACACCTTCTGCCACACTCCAACCAGGTAAAATGCAAGCAATTGTCTGAATTATTTTGTAGCAGAAAGCAGGTAATGTAATCTCTCTGGACTCAAGAGCAACTAACTGAAACTTACTCCTATACGCATGCACGCAAGTAGTAGCAAACTCTTTTCAAGTGACAATTGACAGATAACCTATATTTTATTTTCTTGTTCTTGGATTCCCCACCCCTTTCTGATGCCACCCTGGGTAACTGCCCATATAACCCATATCAAACCGTTAGTGTATGCACGTTCACATGTTTATCTCATACCAAACATGTCTGAAGATTCTCAGTTTTCCATGTTATTTTATTCAGGGAGGCGTAAAGGAAGTAATTTTGTTTTAAAAGTTAATTTGGAAATATCCCTCTTCATTCATTTCCTACTGTTGATATGGTGACAATCGCTTCTCCTCATCCAGCCAAGTGACCGTCATAATTTGTGCATGTGAAATTTTTAACTTGTACACATAAATATGTACGTGTGGACTAACAACACAAGAGAGATGAAAAATGTTAAACTTTTGCTCCTGTCTGGTGTCGCGGAAAAGTTTCACCTTTCACAGATGTTCATCACTTCCAGGATGCCAAGCCCATAACACGTTGCTAAAAGCCTCTCTCTCTAAGAAAGAGGCTTTTTAGATCACAATAGGTTGTTTGATTAATCTGCATTATGTAATATTAACTTGTTAAATTTTTCAGATTAATTGAATGCGTTAATATCAACACCCCTAAATATTCATGTAAAATTACTCTTTTTTTTTTTTTTTTTGATATCACTATTTCAAATACCAGCCTAATTTACACGTCATTCCATTTTTATCTGCAGATGCCTGATTCTACTGTAGAGCATTAATCTCCCCAACACATTTCTGCCAGCTGTGTTTTTGTCGGCATGTAATTAGCCATAGTAGGTTATCAAATTAGTCTCAGAGGAGAATACTCTGTTCATGTCCTGGCATGGTGTATCGGAGACAAACAGAGTCTACTGCTTTTCCTTGTAACTGAAAATATGTTTATCATTTAGCTCTTATTGTTTGGCTGTACAGTTGTCCTCTACTATGCATTATTTTTCTTTGCGCTTTGCTTTTTGCTCTTAATCTCTCATTTTCTCTCTATCCCTTGAATAATATATACAGAGAGAGCCATAGTCTTGGTTTTTTTTTTCTTTTTTTTTCAATGAATCAGCTGCTATGTAAATATTTAGGAGAAACACTGGCAGAGTAAAACATCAATTAAATTCAAAACAGTTACTGTTAAACTTATTCTGATTGTTTGGTAACAACATACATCTAAGTGATCAGATAGAAGAGCAGGGTTTTAGTTTATCTTGTATCTATAATGGCAATTAAATATGTTAGGCGATTCTAGATGAAGATTGGACAAAGCTCCAATGTTAAAGATGGATGTTTTCTTCCATGGATCCATTTATTTATATATTATTGTCCCATGAATGTCGCAAATGTAAGAAATGTGTTTTGTGATGTTTGAGTCACCGCTAGCGGTGAATGCTTGTATACAGTCACAGTACAATTTAGGTAAATTGTTTAAGTTACCTAGCTTTCTAAAAAACAATTCCTTGTTCTATGCTTTTGTTCACACAGAGGGTCTGGACTCTTGGCTATAATAAAGAATTGCTCCCTGGAGGTAGACTGCGACTGGGAAAAATTTTAAATTTCAACACAAACATTTTCCCGTGACTTATGTAACGTACCAGTATGAGGTGACGAAGCTTTTCGGAAATTGCCTGTGGTGTAAACAACCATTCTTACTGCAAAAAGAGAAGCTGAACAAGGTAACTCTTAATGCTAATGCAATATTTAAAAGCACGGCCATGACGGACTGAACAACTGGGCTCACTCTCTTCCCTGTCATTGCCAAACTACAGGCAGACTATAATTCTAAAACAGAGCAGAGAATGTACATAACAGAATTATATTTTATGTTATGTGTTCAGTTTCTCCAGTGAAAACTGAACTAGAGAAAACAAACTCAGTGGAAGAAATGCCAGAGCGCTGTGTCACTAGCTGCAGTGGCTAAGAGATGATGTCCAAATCAGTAATGTCAATGAAGAAGTCCCACTCTACTCGATTTTTGTTTACATTTTGCGAGGAAGGAAGTTGCACTGGTCTTCTTCAGAAGTTTTGTGTCGATTCTTTCTCTAGTTCTTTGTGCAGCGCCACCACAGGTGAAGAGGAGAAACACGTTTTTCAATTAGTTTGGATCATTTCATTAGACATAGCGCTAGTCCATCGTTCATAGCTATTTTGAAATAGCTAAGGGAAAAGCAAAGCCATTTCATATAAGAGGAAAAAATGTTTACCTGGTGTCATTAAGCCTGCTAAACTCCTTTTGGATACTTATACTGACAACTTGCTCTGTGATGAGGCTTCAAGTCTATTAGTTTTCAAAGAGTGCAGCTATGATACGACGACACAAATTGAATTGTAATGCCAGGTGTGCATGGTGGTTCTTGGGCTTGTCTCCTTAGTTCCTTATCAGCTAGGGCACATGCTGATACCAGATCTGAACAGGCACTGTGCATGTCCTGCCACCACACAGAGTGTTTTCAAGGGTCAATAGAGCTCAGTACATTTTCAGATCTGGCATCAGTAGAATCTTTAACTAAATCTAATGTCTTCATGGTTTTCCCCATAATTGCCGTGGTAATATGTCCTGAGGATGACACTGCCAGGATTCATCAAGCTCAAACTGTGAAAGAATGGTGGGAAAAAAAAAAAGTAGAATGCATCCTTTTCACACATGGATAACCTACCATGGAGCTCTTTCCTTAACTTTACTGAGAAACTTTCAGATTCGTTTTTGCTAAACGTCACGCAGCGTTTCGTCTCCCTCATCAATCTCAGTGGAACCAAATATTTACAGCAATTATTGTGTTAGTGGGAAGTTGTTTTTGCACTGATGTATAAACATGCTTAGAGCACAGAGCTTTATGCCGAAGAAGTTATATCTGCAGTGCTGGCAGAGCAATACTCTACCCCAGGTGTCTTAAAAGCCAGGCCTCGAGGGCAGGCGTCCTGCAACTTTTAGATGTGTCCCTGGTCCAATACACCTGGATCAAATGCCTTAATCACCAGCTCACTGTGCAGTCAAGTTCTCCAAATCCTGCTAATGACCTAATTATTGGACTCAGGTGTATTGAAGCAGAGACTCAAAGAGTTGCAGGACACCAGGCCTCAAGGCCTGGACTTGAGGGTCCCTGGTCTACTTCAAATAACTGAGGAAGACAAATTAGTAATGAGAGTAAGCCATCTACTTATTACATGAGCATATTACCTCAATTTAAGAAAAGTAACAAATAAAAAAAAAAAAAGTTTATATACATTTTGAATATTTCACGATGATAAGATCGCAATATGATATTCATCAATTAGAAGCTAGTGGTGCAAAAGTTGTGCATTTGGTAAAGACTTTACTATTCTGCCTTAATAAAACATCAGCACCACTGAAGTGTGTGAGATATTGCTGATTCCTTGAACATGTCACCTCAGTCCTGAGCTCTCTACCCGAAATGGGGCTTTTGAGATGGATAAATATGCTTTCATTTTTCATCCTGCCTTACCAAGGCAAGCAAACTACCTTCCATTTGCTAAGGTCTTTGCCAATAAAGACAGAAATTTGATATCTTAAGATAACAGAAATGATATTATCCAGAAGCCATAACTGAGTTCTGTCATGGGGGAGACGGAGTGAGTGATTGCCCCTAGTTATGCAAGAGCTGATTTATCCCATTAGGCTTTGGTGTAGGCGCAAGCCCAGAGCTTGTGCCACTGAGGCTCACTAGCAGTTATTGCCTGACATGAAAATTCTTCTTCAAGCGTAAAACGTCAGAAAGTAGGATTGATGCCTCTGCTCATTATTGCTTCTGCATTTAGGGATGAGAAAAGTAATATTATCTTGGAAAAAAAAAAGAATTGTGGAGGACATAGTGGGAGTTTAGGGTTATACTGATAGAAATAAAAGCATATGAAAATAAACTGAAAACAAATAACCATTTAAAAGAGCTTAATGTGTGTGACAACCTATGAAATAGCGTACAAGTGGGGGACATAAATTTCTTTTCACTTATGAGAATGTAATAGCACTTCAGAAATGTTTTTTTTTTTTTTTACAAAGGCATAGTACATGCAGTATGGATACAGGAACCAGATGTCTAGCCATTAAATTAACAGTGGGTAAAAAGTATGTACAAATGTTGTACAAGTAGTAGATATGTACAAAATCTACTACTTGGTATGATGCAAATTGTATTACTGGTGTGGTCTAGTGTTAGTTGCCTCAAATGAAGATAATTCAAATATTGGGTTGGTTATGTGTCAACACCAAGAGGTTTTTAATGTATATCCATGATTTATTGAGTTTGCAATAAATCATGGATCTATGCCAAACAAATAAAAAAATATTTGTTTAGCATAGATAGTTCCTCTATGGACAAGATTAATATGCCATTATTTTTGTGCAAGTAAAACTAAAAATCTGTCTTCTGTCCCAGGGAATTCATCCAACAGTTTATCATCATCTGTGGGCTCACCTTCCCACATTAATTAAAAGTTTGCTGATTGTTGTAAATAAGCACAAAACTTCAGTAAAAAGGTTGTGATGGTGTATTTTTTGTTGTGTGATAACAGTTGCAATATGTCCACTCTATTTACTGTCCCACACTTATGTTTTCCTGCTCAATCTTTAGATACTTTAAAGGGGTACTGGCCACTGCATCCCCATGCCTACTTAGTGACAGTGCACCAAATCCTTTATAGTAACACTGCTAGCACAACAATCCATGCATGAGTTGATGAAATTGCACAGACACTTGTCTCAGGAAGCTACAGTGTTTACTGACTGGATATAATTTTTAGTCTAAGACTAAAAAATAAGAGTACGTTTTAGTCTTAGTTTTTGGTGGGCATGCTAAAGTTACATGCTCACCATTCTTGGTGAGCAACCAACGGTTGCTCAATTTTTCATGAGTAAAGAACTTCAGATTAAAAAATTCAACTAAATTCAAAACTATTTTATTCATCTCAAGCAGAAAGTAAATGAAAAAAAAAAGATTTCTTATTGTAAGGTTAGAATATAAACTGTTGTTTTTAGTTTATTCTAAAAAAAAAGATTAGTGAAGACTACTTTTAGACAAGCTGATAAAACAACATGGCTAAAGAGCATTTTAAAGCATTAAAGGTCCATACGAAGGACCTTTGTGGAAGCTAAACAAGCAATTGGCAGTGGTCCACTGGTTGTGTAGAAAACAGAATTAACCTGAACAAATATTCCTGACAACAAAAGCAAGCCATTCGGAAATCCTTCCACCACTAAAAGAGATCCCTTGTTAAATTTCCCTTCTTACCCTTTCATAAACATGCATAATTCCCTCTACTTCTTCCAACACCCACAAATAGATGTGTCAATTACATAACCCCTCAGTTAGGTAGCGTACCTCCAAGACGGTAAGCTCCTCAATAACAAATGTATCAATTTAATTTTCTTAACAGTTGGCGTTGGCACACAGAGGGCAGCAGGAACAGTCAGCTCGTTAACACAGCTCAGCACGCTGCTTCCGCCCCGGCACACAAACCCGCACAAGATATCATTCTCTTCTAATATCAGTATATGCATGCAGCTGATAAATACAGAAGACATTATTGTTATTGGCAATATTTTTTTTTTTTTTGCTGAACAGCTTTTTCCTATGCTTCCAAAAATCAAAATTATTCCTATTAATTTTACAGTAACACAAATCAGTCTTAGTAATAAATAATTAAATGTAATAAATAAAAGAATGGGTTCAAAAATGTAAAACATGAATGCTAATATTTTCATGCCAGGATGAAAATAATTCAGCCGAATTAGTTTTATTGCCCTGCATACAACTAATTCAGTTTTGCGCAGATGTAACCTATCCTTACTCATTAATGGCTTTCCACCATTAATGAGTAAGGATAATATCTGATATTGTTACAATATTTAATAAAAGTGTCTGTTCAGAACTTGAAAAAAGTAAATATGACTTTGAATATATCACATGTCAAGAGGTTGGTAAAGTTTTTCAGACTGTAATATAATATAAAAAATACCGTCCCTTTAGCACATTTTGTCTCTTCACCACTGAATACTTTATTTACCTTTCGGGATATTTTTTTTTAAATTTCCTTTCATCAGATTTCCATTTCTAGATATACTGTATGTATATTGACAACAAAGTAGTGGCACAGTGCCACTTCCACTGCACACCCAGTTTTAGTCTGCAACTCCCTGAATCTTAGCAGCAGCCTATTTAAAACTGACAAAGTAAGTGCTATTCTGGTTGGCTGTAAGACAAACTATTGAACACCTCCTCTGCAGATTTTGTTAAGCTCCATTTAATAAAGCTCTTTACTGGCTGACATTTCAACCTTTGCCAGATACACAGGACAGAGCATGCTTGTGTGCATGTCATATCATGTGTTCAAATTGTAGGAGCAGTAATGTTTTTTTTTTTTTCCTGGATTATAAAAAATATTTTTTCCAAACTACCAAGGTATATTGGAGATATTTTGTTGGCTATACATAATCTAATAAAACATTAGACCATGAGCAATTTGCTTATATTTTTCTTGTCAATACGGTGAAACAAAAAACTGCTGCCAAAAATATTTGACAATGGTAAATGAACAAATACACCAAAACCAGAATGGCTCTGATATCCCGAGTAACATCGAATTCAACAATTACTGTACAAAGGCAGCGGGACTATTAGTTTTTCCATCTTTCCGTTGGATTTTACAGATAGGAGTTTTGATTGGATTTTTCAGGTTTGCCTTTCTGTTTCCGTTAATTGCAACTCACTCAATTTATCCATCCTCATTTTACAAAGTGAAATACAAACGTTTAATAAAATTTGATTTTTTTTTCCTATGGCATCAGTAACCACCACACATGTAAGTACTTATTATTTTAAAACATAACATTAGCAGTGGGGCCCACGTTTTTTATGATAGCATTGGAGTCACATGCCGTCTACAACCAACGACAACAAAGACAGATATGAGGTGGAAGGAAGCCCCAGGGGGAAAAGGCCGCATGTCTCAGTTTCCACCGCAACAATGGAGCACGTGTTGTCCATATTGTCGCTGTTGTTCTCCTACATTGTGTGTATCAGCTTACCAGAAAACGACATCACATCCTGTCACTGCTGATCTGGAATTTCAGGGCCTCACACATTTGAATAGATGTGAAGATTTCCGTGACAGTCATCTGCTGGAAGTGGACCCCGGTGACCCCTGGCATCTGGCACTTGCATCTTTTGAAAGGGATGTGAAAGTCAAGCTTCCCACCAATGGTGTCGTGCCACGTCAGTGTTCTGACCAATCAGATTTTTGTATTCATTTAAAAATGTAGTTTTTTTTTTTTTTTGCTAAACATAGCAATGAAATTAAGTAACATCAGACTTGTATAGTCTTTTGTTAGAAAATGACTGGGTATCACTTAAATGTTATATAAAGATATATAAAAGTTTTCCTTGAGTAATGAGTTACAAAAGGCTTTATTTTGTGAATGGTCAACACTATTGATTTTGAGCTTTTCAATAGCCCTTGTGTGGGCAGTTAAGACAGGCAGCTGGGCGAAGAAGCAGTTAAAGCTGCCTAGCTATTGAGGAAGCTAATGAACGAGAACTGTGAATGGGTGGTATGGTACTGCTGGAGTGTGATTCAAACAAACAAAGGAATGGGCTACGGGGTGGTGTCAATGGTCTTACTGGGGCATGTGCCGTTTAAACCGTTGGGTTTTGCCACTAATCACTGCCTTCTAATCCCCCAGGCCCCTCATTTTAATTCCCAAAGGATCCTGGGTGTTGAATGGGGAATTATATATGTATAATATGAGTCAGGGTGAAAGTTCTGTTGTTGGAAACTGACAGGTCAGTGTGAAGAGCACTTTGGAAGGACGCTGAAGAGGAAGGTGTATTATACTAAAACAAAATGTGTTTTCCTGTCACCACTTCCATAGTAAATAAAACCAAAACACCCTAGTTGTCAAAGGGTGTCTGTCACTCATAAAATAAGTACTTCTGACCAAAGTGATATAAGTGAGTATTTGAAGGGAATATGTTAGCTTTATTTATGAGATTAGATTTTGACAGCTTTGACAGTAAGAGAAAAACCCAAAAGATGTTGTTTGAATTTGTTTTTACACAAATAAGCAAAAACCTTGCTATTCTAATTGAGATCAAAGTTCATGCGGACAACAGCCTATGAACTATTTACTCCAAGTTTGTGCAACTTAAAGTACTAATTAATTAAGTACTAATTCATGACTTAATTAATGTATTTATTTATTTGTATTGAGTCTTAAGGCTCCCGCAACAGGTGAACAGGCTGTCAAATTACTTCCTACTTAGTGTTAGAGTTAAGATGAATAGATCTAAGGTTTAATTATTGGAAGAAATAATTAAACCTTAGACATTTTATAAACCCATGTTCTCTTTACTCTTGTACAGAAATGTGTACAAGGTATTTTATAACCTGGTTTTTTATGTTCAAAGCTTTCTTGGGAAATGTCCTTGTGTCTCTGAGTATATTTGTAATGTCTTCAAACACTTACTATGATTTGTAATTACTGAGTTTGCTTCCCCTTTGAGTTCAGTTTCTGTCTTAAACTTGACTGAAATGTGTTCTCTTATTTTGCACCATGGTCATAAAGTGATCTTGAGAGTTCACTAAAGGTAAATGCTTTTGCCTCTCTGGGAGAGTTTAAAGTTATTTTAAAGACTTCTGTAAGAAAAGAGAGAAACTGCAATCCAGCTCTACATATTGTTACATTTAAACACTCTGATTAGTTTCATATTTGTTTTATCTATTTTGATCCGAATGTCAATGTTTTAGTTTGTACCTTCTTACTTGCAATGTACCTTTTTGATTAGGTCTCCTGTAAAGAAGATATTTTAATCTCAGAAGATGCCATAGTTAGATAAATAAAAAGATATTGCTGCTGCTCCTATTATATCTATGGTTTTAAGGCTGTTTAATTTTCCTACTTTTCCAGTGTCTCTTTAAACTTTCTCCTATATCTAAATTATTTCTGAAGGCTCTAAAATAACTATATGTTGAAATTCAGCAATTTATTTGTTATTTCCTAATTGTTGTACCTGCTCTGCACTTGATCCCGACATCATATTTCGTAGTGATGAACTAAAGGTAGTGGGGTGGCATTCTTGGCTAAAATGATTGGATTCAAAATGAGTGTAAACTCAGCTTTTGTTTATAGAAAAAAATACACTCCAAAAGCCTGAGAAAATATTGCTCAAGACCACTTCAGAAAAAACTAGAGTATTTTTGAAGGACTTCTGCAATAAATGGATTTTAAAAATATTGTTTCACATTTGTCCTGCTGAAATATGCTTTAATACTGAACATAAAGGCATGAAATATGAAATCTGTAAAGTACAAATCATAAATATTCTTTGCAATTTATGCTGAGGGTAGCTAGTTTAACATTTCTGATCACAGGCCAAAGCAAGACATAGTTCTGCAACATTTTCATTCACACTGGTTCAAAAAGATGCATCAAATTTTACATATCTGGAGCATACACGTTTTCAAGACCTGAACAGAGATCGATCCATCCATCCATCCATCCATCCATCCATCTTTTTCAATAACTGTTTATCTGTTATTGCACAGCTTCTCTTTATGACCTTGTTTAACACAGGGAAGTGGAATGTTATTCTAAAATGTACTGTTGCAACATTAATATTCTGCAATGTTTCTGGGTTAAATAGCTCATGCTCTAGCTTGTAAGTTTTCATTGGGCATCATAATGTTATTCAATTCTTTATGTTTTCATATTTTTTTATTAGGCGTTTTATTTTGGACACTTCATGCCTTGATGGGTGAAAGTAGAAAGGTGACCATGAATTTGTGTGGTTGGTTACTCTTGGTAAAAATGTCTAGATCTGTTCTTTAGTTTCTGTCTGACTTCCGCTGGTTGTTTTGGTTGGATGCATTGGCGTGGGTAATGGGATTACCATCTGGGTGTGTTATGCCATCCAAGTAAAGGGTCTTGCTGCAGGAAAAATAAAGCAGTTGGCAGCACAGTGCATATCAGAGCAGCCACAACTTGTTTACTTGTGCTGCAGCAATGCAAACAGGAACTGGGGCAAACAGACTGAAACGTCTTTAACAATATTCAACTGAAATGTGTCAGTTTATATTATCAAAAAAAAAAAAAAAAAAAAAAAAATGCAATTGTTTTCTTTGTATTTAAACATAAAATCCAGAATTTTGAGTTTAGTCTTGCACATTTTATTTTTATTTGAAACAAATTTAGTCAAAAATAACAAAATAAATGGTGCTCTATCTAAGAAAATCCGAAGATTAAAAACACATGTAAATATTACCAGTACTCATGTTATTGTTCTTGCTTGCTTACTGGGTCGCAGTATCTGTTCTCGTATAAAGTTTGATGCGGAATGCAGAGGGCCTGAGTAAAACAGGAGCAACCCAGTAGATGTAAGTTTCATTACCAACTCTGCTCAATGATCATCTTCATTTGCTAAGAAAACAAACCGAGGCCAGATGGCAAAGCTGATGAGTGCTCATCGATCTGTGGTCTCTTTTGCGCTCTTGCTTAATTTTGGAAATAGGAGGGATGGACCTCTGAAGGGTGAGGAGGGAAAGTCTTGAGCAGATGTGACTTCTCTTGTTAATGCTGAGAATAACACTCCAAACATGAGTGATATAAGAGCTTCAGAATAGCCCTTAAAGTTTGGAACAGCCTCACTGGTGAGCCTCTGTTCCTCAATGTTACAGAAGTGCTCATTAAAATATGATAATACCATTAAGAGTAACTTCTGGCTCCATGCACATGGCTCATTAAACATGCAAATAATATTTTAATAGTCTCAAAGACATATTTGATAAGTCACATCTGTTAATTAAAGTAGTGTTTGAGAAGATCTCAGGTGCAGGAGATCTGGTCTGATAAAGCTACTTCACAGGGAATATTTAACCTACAGCCTTTGATCATTGTACCTCTGAGACTCTCAGATTTAAATGGTCTTTTGTTAGGTTTTTTTTTAATAACAGAAACACTTGTACAACCCCTCACATAGAGTTAAAAGCAAATATTTAAACCCCGCACAAGTTTAATTTCAACCAAAAGGCTATTTCATGATAATCATCTATGAAATCTTTGTGTTTCCATAGACAGTTAAAAGTTCAAGATTAAAAAGTAAGTAGCAATTTAATCTGGATTTGACCTTAATGACCCCCCATCACCACTTAGGCTGCGATATTAGGAGAACAGTTCTGTGATAGAAGTATCTTATTAAAAAACAACCCTTCATTACCATAAGACATGGAAAAGTGGTTGGCTTCCTAATCTGTGGAAGCCGTAGATGATTATCTTTCCACAACCCAAAATGTTCAGCACTGTGCGAAAGGGGAAAAACAGCAACAACAACAACAAAAAAAAAAACAATAAATGTTTAGCTTCTGTTGTGGCCAAATCTCTATTTTCACTGTGAAATTGTGTTTAGTCATGGTGTAATTTTTCCGTATTGGCAGGGATGTGGGTGTTGCGTATTGCTCTCTGTGAGTGGAAGAAACAAAGTGGAGAGACGGGACAAACGTGAGGACAGGATTGCACACATTTAGTGAAAGTTTACCAAAGCAGCGCATAGAATCGCTGTAATGGATCGGATTATAACCAGATGACCCGTCAACCAGGGGCATGGGAGAACTTGTTTTCATGCCAGGATTTGACAAATGCAAAAAGGCAGCGAGAGATGCCTAGTGAATACCAATTGATCTGAATTCAATGTGCTGGTGAGTGCCATCCAGGAAAGCTGGCAAACACGGCTTCAATTCCACCAGTGGCACAGGACAAACAGATTGAGCTGATTATGCTGCTGATTATGTTAGCAGGATGAGAGACAAGAAGCAATGATAGCAACAGAGAAAGACATGATTCCTCCTGAACAGCTTACTTATTTTTCTATCAAGGATAAAGCTCTTCTTTCATAAAGTTCAAATATATACAGAGCTATATGCAACACCATAAGCGTGATAAAATTGGCAAGGAAAATTAATAAGGAAATGAGATTGGTACACAAAGTGATCCTGGTTCAAACTATTTTCACTATGTCTTACATTTTGTCCTATTCACAAAGTATGAAACCGTTTGTATCGCACGATTTAATTTCATACCATCAAATCACGACAAATATAATCTCGCTGCAGTTTATGACACAAACAATTCATTCCAACACAGTAATGGAGTCAGATTTAGATCTGGTTACAGGCAGTCCAGTTTAACCCAGAATCAAAACTAAAAAATTCAGTAATCATTTTATGATAATTGGTAAAAAGTCATCTTTTTTTAAGCTGATCATGACACACTAAATTTTGTTTTACCAGCTGCAACCCAGGAATTCCAACTGGGCAAAGTCTTGTTTTTAGCTGGGCACAGTCGGCAGGGTTAGCTCACATAAAATCTGCAAAGAGTATGAATGGTGAGAACCGGGCAGCCCTGAGAGGCAGTCAGTCAAATGTTTTACTTTTTATTTTTGTCGAATCACAGTCAGATAGTTTAAGCTGGTTAAACTATCTGACTGTGTTCCCAATAACCAATACAGAGGACAGGGTGGAGTTAACCTATTTAAGTTGATGAGATGAAAGAACAATACCTTGAGTTGACTTTGCCAAAGCAGGATCTTTGAGCTTTCACATTTGTGTCACAATTATTGGGTGTTTGGGTTTTTGTTTGATTTTTTCTATTGGGTAACTTTTGCTTAATGATGTCTGCCATTTTAGTTGACGACTATATTTACTGTGATCCCCTTTCATGAATTGTTTTCCCTTAGACTTTTTTTTTTTTCCAATCATGATCCACTGTGTTGTTACCTCCATTAAGATCTTGTTATATTCTGAATGTATGTAGTCCTTTGTATTAATTATCAAATGTTGCCATATTGGTTTATTCCTTTGTATTTAGTTTCTTAGTTGTTTAATTTTTTTTTACTTTGTGCATTTCTATTTCGTTTCCTTGGTTTTTCTTGGTTTACTGTTATGTTCTCTTAGTTGCTTGTTGTTAGTCTGCCTCCCGTTTGCAGTGTGTTAACACCAGTCATCATTACTCATGCCTTTCACCTGTACTGCTTCATCATCCCCATGTGTTTCAGCTGATCTACCACTCATTCTGATTTTTTTTTTCTCTTCAGCGCCAGGTTCTCCATTTTCTTTCCCTGATTCACAGCTAATTAATTACTCTGGTCTTCCTGTTCTTGACCTTTAAATGTTTTGTTGTTAAATTTCTCAATAATGCCTGTCATTATTGGTTGTCTGCACATTGGCTATGTCTATTGAACATGAAGCTTGACAGGTTCCCATAGTCCTTTGTGTGCCAGCAGAGTGCGCCGGTGACGGATTAGGAGCAAGTGGACACATTTTTTTTTTTATTGCCTATATGGAGCAGAAATGTATTGGGAGTATATTGATGGGGAAACATGGACAGACTTTAACACCTGTTACAACACCAGGAAAAAGTCAGCAGTAAATGTGGTTAAAAGAATGTCCCAGTATATTGAAGGGTAAAATGTAGAAGTGGTGGAACTCCATACAAACCAGCCCCCTTAAAGCACTGGGTGGGACACAGGATTTTTTTACCATTTTACTTTACTTTAGTTATCTCCTCCTTCTTAAACTTTTAATTTCTGAATTGCCTTACTACCCTCATGTCATATGAGCAACATCAAAACTCTGCTGGCACCAACCAAGCAGAAATCTTATCTACTTCATGCTTAAATTTGTTAGTGCACTTATTGTTTTCACTCGTCAGTTCTTACAGAGTTTTCTTTTTATTGAAAAAAATAGATGCAATTATTTGTAGATAATGATTTGAAGGTTTTCAGATAAGAGTTTTGGCTAATTTGCTTGTCAGAATTAATTATGTTTTAAAGCAAATGGACTTTCAAAAATGCAAAAATACAGACTTTAAATATAATAATAAAAAAAAATTTAAAGTAAACAAAAAAATGTGTACATTTTCAGAATTGTGTTTTAAATCACAGTAGATATGTCAGCCTGCTGCCATAAATTGTAGGCAGCTTTTAAACTGTCTTTTCTTGGCGTGCATGGTCGGATTGCTGCTGAATCAGAGTTTAGCTATGGCTTCTAGAGAGAACACAGAGTTTTTGCTGTTCTTCTCACCACAGTAATGGTTAGAGCATTCCTATTACCTGCTCTGAGCTCTGAAGATGGGATTCCTGTTGAGAAGGCTGGGAGCGGCTCTGCTGCACTGCATTGCGATGAGTTATCCACTGATGTTTTCCTGCTCTTGCTTCTCTCGACTCATCTCAACAGTTTTACTTTGCCTGCCTCCTCTCTTTAACCATAGACCAGTTTTTTTTTTTTTAGTATGTCTGGCCTTTTGAGCTAATTCTGTCCTATTGCTTCACCAGCGTGTACTCTTTACCCTTCATGTTTTTCCTTCACTTTTTGAAACTCACTTTCTAACTGAAGCTGAAGCAAATTACATTACAGCTGATACAAACAGCTCTTTGTATTTTATTTTTAAAACACCCCTAAGTTTCATTGAGTTCAACAGTCATTATTTGGCCTGAAAATACAACCTGAAATGTAAGTATTCTCTTTTTTTTTTTAACTTTTATTCCTTTATGGGGGAAAAAAATCTGTGATGGTTCACGGTCTAGACCGATCTTTTACTGTGTTGTGCCTGTGTAGCCTGGCAGTGTGATAGATTGGCGATATGTTTAACGTTTACTTCTTCTCTTGCACCTTGTCAGCTGGTATAGGTTTCAGATAAGTTGCAACCCTGAACCAGAGAGCAGGTACAAAAAATGGAAATGGGAAAATCATGTAGTAAACTTTACAAGTTAGAAAACATAAAACAGTCCAACTATTAGCTTGCCTGACATTTATTGGCTTTTTTGCAAGCTATGGGCAATTACATACAACACCTGCTTCTACAAATAATAAATTAAATATATGAAAGGCAGACTGCCTGTCTTTTTTCCAACAATTGCTGTTGTCATGCAAGATTTGACTTCTGTAAGCCAAACCTTTTTAATTGTTCTAATGCAGTAAGGCGTTGTTTGATAGACTCATCTGCACATGTGGCAACATTGGATGTTTGTAATAAATAAAACATTGCATGTGTCACGTTTCAATGGAAATATGCAAGAAAAATATAATGAAAACTGCACAAAATTTTATAATTGTATATAAACATATTAGCAGTCTAATCAATTGATTGAGTGGTTGATTAGGGAATTGGTTAAATTAATTCTTGGTCATTTAGTTGTTTGACTGATTTTGTTTTTTGTTTTTTTTAAAGGAGCTGTCAAATAGATGTTAAGCGAAACCAAAGTTTCACTAGAGTTAACACAATATTATTGCACAAAAGAAAAGACTGTTTTGCAAGAAAGGACATTTTACAAAGATTGGCTCAAATTGTCAGGAAACCAGAAGCTGGCTTACTTTCATTATGGAGCTTAAAGAAGCAGAATGAGATGCATATGTGATATGTGCCTCGTATGCAATAACAAAAACTGGGAAGTTTACTTTCGCAAAGAAGAATAGAGAGACTGAAATTGGCATCCCTTTGGTCCCTACTGTCAGTTTGTCTCCTTATTTTTAACTTCTGTCCTCATCCTCATTTCTCTCTTCCAACTAATGCTTCTCTGTGTTGTCACTCCATGTCGTGTTATCAGACACCATTGTCATCTTATTTCTCATGGGAACCCCGGTTGTCTCCTTATTCCCTCTATATCCTCTCTCCTATCCTGCCCTCCTACTTTCTCTTCCTTCCCCCGGAGTCTGTTGTCAGTTTTTGGACTCCCTGCGGCACGTCTCGCAGCAAACATTCCTGAGACATAATTGTAAAAAGATTTAAACGGAAATATCGAATTGAGAGGATCAAAGATATTGCAGAGAATATGCAATGCAGTAGGAATCCAATCAGTAGTAAGTGCAAAGATGCAACTCCATTGCTCTTGTTTCATAAATTCAAGACATTTAGAGACAGTTTGAGACATGGATGTATGCTGTCTCTGTGTGTGTGTGTATGTGTGTGTGCGTGTGCGTGTGTGCGCGCATGTAAAATAGGTGCCAGGCTTGAAAGTTAAAAATGAAGTCTATAATCCCCAGACAGCTTTGCACTATTCCTTCAGACAAATACCCCTCCTACTTTCAAAGCCATCTTCAGGGTAGTTCTGGCATGGGACACTCTTTTACTGGGGAGTCGACAGGAACCAATATCCTTTCCCTCTGAGCCTGCAGGAAGTCTGGGTTTCTCATCACAGAACTGGCTGCCTGACAGCTCATCCATTCAGCACGGCCCCACTAGGCTTTGCCCCAGTGCTTACTGTTTTAACTGGGCCTCCGCAACAAACCTCTTTGCCGTGTTGACTGTGTAGAATAAAAAGCCGTGACACTGAAGCTGGTGAGGCCGCATGATGGTCAGATCTCAGGAGTCGAGGGGTTGTTGGTACGGTGGGAGTGGAAGAGGAAGAGCTTAAGCAAAGAAAGACAGAAAATAAAGTAAGACAGAATGAAGAGAGATCTTACAGTAAGTAACCTAAAGCAGCAGTGTTGGGAAGAATAGGCATTTCTCTTCCAAGTCCCTTGTGGTTAGCACAGTGAGTAATTTTTCAAGTTAAAAAGAAGGATTTGGGTTAGATATGGAAGCCCATGAGAGTCAATGTGGCATTTGCACCACATGTTTAGCACCAGCTGAAAACGAGAAAAAAGAAGTCCAGAATTTAAATAAACAGGAATGTGTTTGTATTTGAGACATAATGAGAGAAATAAATAAATAAATAAATACAAAAAGATTTGTGTGAAAATTATTTCGGTTTGGTGATGATTACTATTATAAAATGTGAAACACCTTCCCATTTGAAATTTAATAGGTGTTGGGCATATAGGCGCCACTCTTTTAATCACGTAGACCTAGATACAGAGGAGCACAACCAAAATAGCTCCATGTTCCACCCGTTTATTCCCTCAAGTCTGTGCGGGTGCACCACTGCTCAGTGACGTCCTCCGTACTCCGATGGTGGCCAGCCTCCACCACAGATGGAGGGAAAAATATATGGAGAGACAAAAGAATGGAAATAGGACAAGCAAGGCCTGAAGCAAATGGAACAAGTAGCTGGAATCAATTTTATCATCTAATTATCATTTTGGCCTGACCTCTGTGCACTCAATATCACTTCTTACAGTAATAGATATGAAAGCTACATCCTAATTAGAATGGGCACATAAACCTACAGGTGGACATGCGTCAGTTCGGTTAATATGTGTGAGTTTAGACTTTGGGTGAAAATGATCAGAGTAGTTATGTGAAAGCATACCCATATGTTTGAAAGCTAACTAGAAGGAATTAAATAATGAGCCTGGGACAATATGAAGGTGCAGCCACTATTTGCAGAACTGGAGTTTTGAGTACCAGGTCTTTGACAAGTTAAAATGTCTATACCCTATGCACACTGTCCCAGTTTGCTCTTGACTGGGTGTATGTACTTTGACTGTGGGGTGATTGTAAGGTAGGGAGGGGGGTCTGAGTAGAAGCCAACAACTCAATTTACCAATTGTTAACACCACAGTATCTAGAATACCCATGTCAAACCTTGAAGCACGCGGGCTACAGCAGCAGGAAGACATAATGAGAGCTGCAATGGCCATGTAAGAATATCTGAGATTACAGTTCAATCAAGCTTTCTGAAACATTAATAGATTTAAAAACTGTTGCCTGGTTCAATAACTTTCCATCCCCATCTTTATAATTCAGATTTGAGTAGGATTCATCATACTGTCAGTAAACTTGAATGGTGTGAGTATGAGCTGAAACAGGTAAGCCATCCCTGCAAGATTCAAAGCACATCTGTATCGCTGATACAGATGTGCATGTTATATGAAATCTTACATTTTCAGCATTAATGTTGGGATGCTACTGTAAATATGCAGCTTTTTAATCTCACATCATGGCTGCAGCCAAGCTGTTTTAGCAACTACTCTTTATCATTAGGTCACAGTTACAACTTTTAAAGACAGTTAAAATTTCATATAAAATTAGTTATACAATTGGCCCATAATTTGTGGACATAGGAAATAAACGCATGCAATATTTGTGTTTAAGAGATAAAACTAGTGGTAGCTAACATAGCTTCATGTTAGATCAAACTGAAAAATCAACAGAAAAAAATGAAGAAAAATGCTTCAAAATGGCATGAGATAAGCTCTTACTACAAGATCTGTCTTGTTATTATTTAAGAAAACAATGTATCCTATTAAAAGACTTGAACACAGCATAACATCAGCTCATCAGAGATGTTATGTTACTGGCTTCCTGTGACACCACTGGACACAACAATCGGTTACTAAAAAAAGCATACTGATGTCAAATTTCTGTAACGAGATCTTGCTGTCGTGTTGCACAAAGTGCAGACATCAGGCATATTTGTGGATTAGCAGGAGTGAGCGACCTTTTACCCACCAGCAGCACTTGTGAGTCATGTTGCCTTGTTTATGTATCCCGACTTTGCCTTTGTCTCTCCTCGTCTGTACAGTGACAGCCAACAGTGACCTCTGCCAGCACACTTCAGACCTGACCTGCTCTCGTCTCAAATAATGAACAAGTTGGGCAAAGAGCTTTGTAAATAGAAGGAACCCTCAGGCTGGTTTCTGGATAAAACTCTATTTAAAATTCAACCAAGACAAAAGAAAATACATGTATTTTCAAAGTATTATATTTTTCGATTCATTATTCGATCCGTTCCTTTTAAACTTTGTAGATTTGTAGAGCAAGCATGGTCTATGCAGTCACACTAACAGTTATAAGACAATTTAAAGAAAACATTTACGTGTGTGGACCTACCTCTCATTCTGTGCTCCCACACTTCTATTTATTGTTTACAGCTTAATGTCCAAGAATACAAAATGTTCTTTGATTCTGAAGCCCAGCAAGATCAAAGTTGTTTTTGTATGGATTTATGAAAGAACTGATTTGATTTAGGAGCTTTACTTTCTTCAGCTTTGTTCTCACAGTGCACAATAGAAATAAATCTTTGTGTATGGCTGGCTGTCATCAAATGAATCAAAATCTCAGAAAAAAAAAGTTTTGTCTGTATAAGCTGACAAGTGTCATAGTGGCACCAAGGAAGATTTCAATTGTTTTAGTGCAACATCAAATTACATCTAAATAAGAATATGATTGTGTTTTACCTTGCTCTTGACGTATGTCACCAAACAAATAAAAAGGTTATTTGCATAATTCCTCATTTAAATTTGCACAATTTCTCTACTTAGATTATTGCGTTTTAAGTACTTAGTTTATGCACAATGTTATCTCAGTCATATTCATGTTTTTGTATATGACCCTATTGCGTCCTCTTTTACTAAAGCTGCATAAACCTCAATGTAAAGTGGCGACCTCTAATTCCTTCTTCGGATCTCAATGCTTACTTTGTAACCATAAGATATAATGGAGATATAGAACTAAATGCTGTGCTAGTGTGCAATAAAAGTCTTGGTGTTGCATCGCTTGGACGCTTTTCAAAAAATTTTACATTTTTTCCTTGTAGTTTTACTGGCCAGGTTCATAAAATGTTATGCACCATGTGTTACGCTGATCCATCTTACAATGTAGGAGGAGTAATCCAAGCTTCGCATTTGTCTCATTATAGAAAAATAATGTAGTTTGGTAGAAGGGGGCATGGCCAATGTAAAAGTGAGGTAGAGTCATTCAAGGATTGAGCTGATATAAGGCTCTTTAGCAAAACGCTCCACAATTTAGGAGTCCTTAGTGAAAACACATTGCCTTCTCCAATAGGGTTCCCCAGATATTGAGGGATAGGAAATTTTTAGTCTGAGTAGTAGTTGGGTTTTTATGTCAAATTGCTTAATCAGCTTATCCCAGCATTTTCTGGTTCTTCTGGCCCACACGTTTTGCACTAATAATAATTAGTAAGAAATAAAAAATCCCTACAACTGCAACAGAGTTCCCCACTATGCTGAGAGCAAGAAACGGCCAAGCTTAGCATGGTGCGTTAGCCTGCTTCTGTGGACTTGGAACCCTAATTACAGTTAACAATTTCTTCAATGGAAAGAAATTTTCCACACCTGAAGGATTTATTTTAGAATAACATTTATTTATCAGTCCATTGAAACAGATTATGTTGTATAGACCCTTGAGTATATGGGACCCAAAAACGCTTTCTTTGTTGTAATGGTGTAGGTTAGATTTCATCTGCTGGGTTACGCGTTGACATTTTCTGCTACTAAAATTGATGTAATCCTCTTAAGTGTGATGGTGGAAAAACAGTGCACAGAAAGCGGGGCGACATGATGTCGCTGAGGTTAGTAATAAAAGTAATTGTAACAGCTTCCAGAGAGACTGATAGTAATCCATATGGGAACCTAGCAGAGATTAAAGCTTCTGACCTTAAGGGCATCAGTGTCACGTGTGGCTGGATAAATGAAACCAGGAAAAAAAAAGTGATTCAACTAAAACTGATGACTTAACTTTTATTTTGCTACCTCTTCCTAAAAGTAATTTTAAGAGATTGGATAGTGCAATGTCCGTACAGTGATGTAGTGGTCAGCACTGTCACCTCGAAGCAAGAAGGTCTAAGGCTTATATCTCAGGTGTGTGCAGTTTGTGTGTTTTTTCAGTGCATGCCTGGGTGAACTGGTGATGTCTAAATAGGCTGTAAGTTTGAGTGCAAGTTAATGAACTATTGACCTTTGCATATTTTAGGTCACTTATAGCTTGTTGATGCATGACAAAGAGCAATGGACAGATGGATGGCACATCTTAGTTAACTTTTAATAAAATATTTGATTCCATCAAAATCTATAAAAGTCTATTTTTCCAAAGTCTGACAGAGACTTCAACATTTTGCAGGAGATAATTAACAACTAGAGTTTAGAAAGTGCTTGCCTCTTCATAAAACAATTATTTATTTCAAAGACCAGACTTGTTTGACCTGAGACGTCTCCATTTTTACTAAAATAAAACATGGTGGAGGCATCAGATTTTTTTTCAGGCGACCTAATTTGCATACTGAATTGTTAATTACAAGGGGGCTTTAACATCTTTTTCTAATGGCGGAGATATAATTAGTTTTCTTGAGTGGTGCTGTTCATAATTTTCCCCATTCAGGAATATTCATCCTTTCCACCGTGCATTTTTTACTTGTCTACCAGGTGCTCTTGTATTTTTACACCTGGTTTATTTGCCTGATTTTACACCTCCCTACTTCCCATTGTGTGTCCAACACCGGCCTCCTTACTGCTTGGAGTCTCTCTTGCTCTTTGTTTGAGATTGCCTTATTTGCCATGTTGCCTTTGTTAGATAGTTACGATCCCACAATCCTCCCTGATACATGCTCTGGTGTCATTGTGTGTGCCTTACTGCCAACTCATTAGTCAGTGTTATTTAGCATCTGATAGTTTCCCTTTTTCAGCAAAATCTGTCATCCAATACTTTAGCTACCTTACTCACTTTATTTTAATATTTTTTTATACTTTAGAACCATTCTGAGATGTAACATTAAAACTGTTAGTGTCTTTAATAGGAGCTGATATAGTCAAGAGAGCCAAATCCCTTTGGCAAAGAGAAATGTGTGTTTTCAATAATACAGAATCTCTTTTTCCATTTCATCTTCTGTTCAATACCAAAGTATGAACATCATATCACTTTCTTTTTGGTCAGTCTTTGGCAGTCAAGATGATTTGTCACATCTTGAAAAGTCCCTAAATCTAATTTATTTTTATGAACAAAACTGAAGTGTAAAGGTGGGTAAAGCACAGGCAGACTGTGGCAGAGTCTTTATGTAACTATAGCTCGTCCAAGAGAGAATCATGCATTTGTACATCTTTATACTCTACGGCCTGGTTCACAAGTACGATTGTATTTCATAAAAAAAGCTATTTTATGCATTTCTCAACAAATGAGCAGTCTGGCACCATTACAAAAACGGCTTGTATCCTTGAAAATGCATTTGATATAACAAATCACATGCATTGCCTGTGCATATGCCAGTGTGGACAGGGAAACAAAAGCTTGACTGTTGTCCTTGACTGACTGCACTTGCATGATGAAAGAGGCCAAAATCCAAAGAAATGTTTCATAATGAATTATGTTTGCCTGTGTGTTGGAAAAAAACACTTTGGTATGGCACACCATGCTGACATCCAGAATTATTGTGTCTTTACCTTCACCAACTGGATGAAAATAATGAGTACTAAGTGATTTCACAATGTAACTCAAGCCTATTGTGATTAAGGTCAAGGTTCTTAAACCACTGGTGTACAACTATCACTAATCTGCAAGTTTTGCATAAAAACTTGGGATGCAAAATTAAAGAAGGGATGTGTAATGCAACATTGAAACTGAAGCCTGGCTTAGTTTTTTTTTTTTTTTTTTTTTTGGTTATCTTCAAGAGGCTGAGGCGAATTCATTTTTTCGTCTGAGTCACGGCTAAAACATGGATTTGCACAGAGTTTTTCTATTCGCAAAAGGCCTACCAATTCAGAAATGTCTTTTTTGACAGGTGGTTCCTTTTGTTTGTGAAGTCATGAAGGACGAGTTGTATCTCTTAAAGCGCTGCTCCACAGAGAGCCGTCCTTTCTTGTCGCTGTATGACAACAGTTAAAATTTTAATTTCAACTGAGACATGTCAGAGATAAAAACCCTGTAAGGATATTTCACTCCTTGTGTTCCCCTGCAACAAACGGTAGCAAGCAACATTTTGTGTACAAGTGTTCTGGTGCTGTCATCGGAAATTAAAACATTGCCTCAGAGCACTGGGATGAGTAGGAAGTTCTGTTTGAAGTTTCCTTTTGCAAGAAGGAGAACAATTGTGTCTTATACAATACACTGAATAACTATTTAGACAGTGATACATTTGGAATCCATACTCATGTTTTTAAGACAAAAAAAAAACTGTCCTTTTAGTTTTGCTAAAGAAAGGCCACAATGATAGGTTTGGCACATGTGACATAGCCAAGACAATAACATCATCATAAACTATGTACAAAGTAAAGTGAACAAAATGTCAGAAGCACCACTTCCTGTGCTTGCCGCTGAAAAAGAAAATGAAACAAAGCAAATCTTAGGTTCATTGTTTATATATTTATTTATTTCTAAGAGTCCATGCTTTCATTTGTTCCTCTGCAGAGAGCAATATTTACCTTTTATTTCACCAGTGGCCGACTACTGCACAGCTTGCCCTGGCATGGTTCCATACTGCATGTCATTGTTGAAAACCAAGTTAAAACTTAAACATAATTATAGGAGGAATTTTACCAGAACTGCCAAACTGCTAAGCTTTAAAGTAAAGATGATTTATCTAATCTTGTCATTTCAAATTGTGATATGTTAATCCTTTGTATTATGTAATCCTGCTATATATTATGTAGTCATATGGTCCAATTGCAACTTTTAGGTATTACCCGAGCACTGGCAGAATCAGAAGAAATGGGGCTTTGAGGATTTATTACATTATCAGCACATGGAGTTGAATAAGTTCAGTAATGGGCCATCAAACCGGCTCCTTTTATTCCCCTTAAAAGCAGGAGACAATCTTCTAATGGGCAGCAGATAAAATGTAGGGCAGCTTCTTGTGAGAAGAAACTAAAGCCAAACAAGACACAATGGCATACATCTCTAAAGTGTTGCCAGAGACAAATTAGTTTCCCTTTTTAAGCAAAATCTGTCATCCAATACATTAGCTACCTTACTCACTTTGTTTTATTTATTTATTTTATTTTATTTGCCATTCTGAGATGTAACACAAAAACTGTTAGTGTCCATATTAGGAGCTGATTTAGTCAAGAGAGCCAAATACGTTTGGCAAGGAGAAATGTATATGTTCAATAATACAGCATCTTTTTTTTCTCTTTTCATCTTCTGTTCAGTACCACAGTATAAACACTATATCACTTTCTTTTTGGTCAGTCTCTGGCATTGCCAGGAAATCAATAAGACATGCCTTTCTTCTTTCGTGGAGTTTGGAAATCATGTCAAAATGAAGTGATGAATGACAGGAGAACAGGCCTAACCAGAGAGAAAAATGAGCCGGACGAGAAACTGTAGGTCAACCAGGTTAATGATGTTGGTAGTGATTATTTTCAGGTAGGAATGATTTGAGGTTAATCATTTGTTGAGCAGAGCTTAAATGACGGAAGAGGTGAAATGGCTGTGATCAAAATGGGAATGTTTGCTCCATCAAACCTTTGCTGAGGCAGAACAACATTAAGTCGTTCCGGGGCAAATAGTGCAGCTGTCCCCCTGTCTCTTATCAGGAAATATACAGGACAAAATCAGCTTTTTACATATATATTTATATATATATATATATATATATATATATATATATATATGTATATATATATATATATATATATATATATATATATATATATATATATATATATATATATATATATATATATGTATGTATTTAAAAGGCTTTATGACTAACATAAAGTCTTTATGCTATTTTATTTAGATTACCTTGCAGGACTGTCATTTTTAAATATTAAACGTATCCGTCACCAAGTACTATGAGGGGCCGTTTAGGACAAAATTTATGTTTTGTCTCTCACACACTACCAAAAAGTCTCGCATACTCCAAAAAAGTTGCCTCGCATACTCAAAAAAATTACGTTTTGTCTCTCACACACTACCAAAAAGTCTCGCATACTCCAAAAAAGTTGCCTCGCATACTCAAAAAAATTACGTTTTGTCTCTCACACACTACCAAAAAGTCTCGCATACTCCAAAAAAGTAGCCTCGCATACTCAAAAAAATTACGTTTCGTCTCTCACACACTACCAGAAACTCTCGCACACTCCAAAAAATTACGTTTTGTCTCTCACACACTACCAAAAAGTCTCGCATACTCCAAAAAAGTAGCCTCGCATACTCCAAAAAATTACGTTTTGTCTCTCACACACTACCAGAAACTCTCGCACACTCCAAAAAATTACGTTTCGTCTCTCACACACTACCAAAAAGTCTCGCATACTCCAAAAAAGTAGCCTCGCATACTCCAAAAAATTACGTTTTGTCTCTCACACACTACCAGAAACTCTCGCACACTCAAAAAAAGTAGCCTCGCATACTCAAAAAAATTACGTTTTGTCTCTCACACACTACCAGAAACTCTCGCACACTCCAAAAAAGTAGCCTCGCACACTCCAAAAATTACGTTTCGTCTCTCACACACTACCAGAAACTCTCGCACACTCCAAAAAATTACGTTTCGTCTCTCACACACTACCAGAAACTCTCGCACACTCCAAAAAAATAGCCACGCACACTAAAAAAAATACTAAAATGTCACACACACACAAACGTTAACTTTCTCGCACACATACACTGCTACCAGCTCGCACATTCACAAACGTTAACTGTCTCGCACACATACACTACTAACAGCTCGCACATTCACAAACGTTAACTGTCTCGCACACATACACTGCTACCAGCTCGCACATTCACAAACGTTAACTGTCTCGCTCACATACACTAACAGCTCGCACATTCACAAACGTTAACTGTCTCGCTCACATACACTAACAGCTCGCACATTCACAAACGTTAACTGTCTCGCTCACATACACTGCTACCAGCTCGCACACACACACACACACAGACGTTTATCTCTCACATACACAAGACTAAAGTTGAACACACAGTACTAAGACTCGTTTTTTGAATGTGTGAGAGCGAGACTTTTTTTGAATGTGTGAGAGCGAAACTCTTTTTGAATGTGTGAGAGCGAGACTTTTTTTGAATGTGTGAGAGTTGTCACGGAAGAGGCGGGGCATAATTTTTGGATCAAACTGCGCATGCGTAGATCCTAAACCTTAAGTTTCGATTGTTGACTCACTGTATGTTCTATTACTTAGTATATTTGTGCTATATATATTTTAAATATATATAGAACGTTTAACTTTCTTGTAGATTAAATGTGCTATAGAAATAAATGAATTTGATTGATTGATTAAAAATAGCAAAATTGCTGTAGTACAATCTGTCCACTGGGTGCCAGCATTACAGGAATTATTAAGAGGTCTTGTGAGAAATTCTGTTCCCCCGTGAAAATCTGTTCCCCCTGTGACGGGAGCGCGCATTGCAGCCAGAGACGTGGATCCGGTGAATCTGACCATTTTCACGGCGCTTCTGATCGATTTCTCGGTAAAAACTACTCATATGATCATGTCAATGTGTAACTTTCAGTTTAATCGGCAGCTATCAAAATAAAAATACATACATAAATAAACGAGGTCCGGTGTGGAGGTCTTTTTTCGCTGTTTTGTGTTATTTTGAAAGCGAAGAAAATCGATCTTTTTTCAGCTTTTGTCTCGTAAGCCTGACAAATAAAAGTCAGTCAACAAACACAGGTTCCCAACACATAGTGTGCATTTATAATTTTTCATTTCTGATGAAGGAGGAAGGAGATTAATATACCTGCAAGATCTTTTACTTTGTTTTCAAAATATTTGCACTATGTTTGACATTTGTCCTTAACATAGTTTAATATAAGGTAGCTATTGAAAGATAGTTTCAATATATTTATATATATTTAAAAACACAAATATACTAAGTAATACAACATACAGTGAGTCAAAAATGGAAAATTATAGTTTAGGATCTACGCATGCGCAGTTTGATCCAAAAATTATGCCCCGCCTCTTCCGTGACAACTCTCACACATTCAAAAAAAGTCTCGCTCTCACACATTCAAAAAGAGTTTCGCTCTCACACATTCAAAAAAAGTCTCGCTCTCACACATTCAAAAAACGAGTCTTAGTACTGTGTGTGTGTGTTCAACTTTAGTCTTGTGTATGTGAGAGATAAACGTCTGTGTGTGTGTGTGTGTGCGAGCTGGTAGCAGTGTATGTGTGCGAGACAGTTAACGTTTGTGAATGTGCGAGCTGTTAGTGTATGTGTGCGAGACAGTTAACGTTTGTGAATGTGCGAGCTGTTAGTGTATGTGTGCGAGAAAGTTAACGTTTGTGTGTGTGTGACATTTTAGTATTTTTTTTAGTGTGCGTGGCTATTTTTTTGGAGTGTGCGAGAGTTTCTGGTAGTGTGTGAGAGACAAAACGTAATTTTTTTGAGTATGCGAGGCTACTTTTTTTGAGTGTGCGAGAGTTTCTGGTAGTGTGTGAGAGACAAAACGTAATTTTTTGGAGTATGCGAGGCTACTTTTTTTGAGTGTGCGAGAGTTTCTGGTAGTGTGTGAGAGACAAAACGTAATTTTTGGAGTGTGCGAGAGTTTCTGGTAGTGTGTGAGAGACGAAACGCAATTTTTTTGAGTATGCGAGGCAACTTTTTTGGAGTATGCGAGAGTTTCTGGTAGTGTGTGAGAGACGAAACGTAATTTTTTTGAGTATGCGAGGCTACTTTTTTGGAGTATGCGAGACTTTTTGGTAGTGTGTGAGAGACGAAACGTAATTTTTTTGAGTATGCGAGGCAACTTTTTTGGAGTATGCGAGAGTTTCTGGTAGTGTGTGAGAGACGAAACGTAATTTTTTTGAGTATGCGAGGCTACTTTTTTGGAGTATGCGAGACTTTTTGGTAGTGTGTGAGAGACGAAACGTAATTTTTTTGAGTATGCGAGGCAACTTTTTTTGAGTATGCGAGACTTTTTGGTAGTGTGTGAGAGACAAAACGTAAATTTTGTCCTAAACGGCCCCTCATAAAGTACAGTGAAGATACATGAATGGACTCACATACGCATTTATATTGCTCTCCCTAACATGTTAGACATGTGCTCAGTCGCCTGACTGGACGAAAGCAGATTACCCAGGGCTGTGACAAGGGAAGATACATATATGTCTTTAAGACACACCTGAGAGCCCCAGAAAGCAGCTGATATAGATTTATTGGCTCGGTTTAAATTGCATCTCCACGCACATGTAGACCCAGATGTCTGTGTGATGCAATCAGCAGCCTAGCACTGGGAATATCGTAACAAGGAGAATGAGTGGGTACAGTTCCAGAAGGGTAAACTCTGAGATTGCAATCTGTGGTAGAATATGTGTTTATCTATAAAATGTATGTACAAGTGCATGGTCTGGCATTTTTAGATTTGATGAGACTCAAGTTTAGTTTTAAACACTGCAGTAAGAACCCATTTCCGGAAAGGAAGAGCTCTTGTGCTGAGACTAACAGTTTTGTAGGCATTACTTTTTATCCATGTAGATGCTCAGGGACTGGTTGAGTAAAGGACTAAAAAAAAAAAAAAAACCATGTCTGGTAACAGTTTTATTATGCTTCAATCTGCGTTTTGAATATCAAAAGAAAGTCCGTCCAGGGACTGACATCATATGCATGGACACAGGTATGCATACAGATCAGCTCCTCGATAGAAGCAAAAAAGTTTAAAGTATGCTGCAATAATGTGAAACTGTATAGAAATATGTACAATTTTCACCATACCCTTGAGAATCACACAGCAATAAAGCAACACATTTTGCAACATGGTTTTTCTCTAAAGCAGAATTCATGATTAGTGCTGCATACGTCTAAAGGAGAGAAGAGAAGGTTGTCTGAGTAACACAGGGATCCTAAGTTATGTGAATACCGTGATTTGTTTCAGGTATTTTGGTTGCATTGTGCATGTGAATGATTGTAATTTAAATGAAAAGGATAGGGATACTTTTTATAAAAAGGATATTTAATCATGACTACAAAAGATGTGATTTTTCTGCCACTGGCCTGTCACTGGCACAGAAGCACACAGCATGAGTCCTGAGGAAATCAATAAAGTGACCTCCCACAGAGCTGTTTATGTCTTACGCATCTGACACATAATCAATTGATAAAAGTGGAATTATGAAGTTGAACCGATCACGTTCCATTCAGTTGATTCGTCCATAAGCCGTGTGACTGAGCAGCATACTAATGGACAGGAAAAAAGCAATCGGAGACAACATGACAGCAACATACAGTGTGTGGGTGCATAGGTTGAGAGGATGTTTAAGTGTCAGGGATGATAAAAGTGGATTCTGTGATTTTTATTTTTATTTTTTTTCATTGGAAACAACATTGTTACAGATGGAGTACCTCCATTTCCTTTACCCATCCTTTAGATTACCAAGATCCCAATCTGATTTAGTGTGGGAGGGACAGGTCAGAAGGAAGCCACATCCTTGAACGCCACACCCTATAAATAACAAGATACAAATAATCTTGAGGCATGTTCATGTTTGAACAAACAAGGTTGTTTTGCAGCACCAGGGGTAAGAGAGAAAGTAAATCATAGAATGTGAAAACCTTTGAAAAAGGGTATATTTTTTAAAAGTAATGGCCTTTTTCCTTTTGCATTCCACTAAAACAATTGACGTCTCAAGAAATATCATGAGCTCCCATATTTGCCTTTTTGTATGACAAGTTTTGTTTGTGTGTAGATTTGAAGACACAACTCCACACACTTCATGGTTCTAGTTGTAGAATTACAAGAAATGCTTTATCGTGCACATGCGATCCCTTATTTGCACCCTTGAGTTCTAAAATAGATCCAGTTCCTAAAGTCTGAACTCCCAAAGACAAAGAGACATCATAAACCCACACACCAGCAGCTTACACTTGGGACAATAATCAGAGGTAACACGTATTCTCATTAATTTCAGATTCAGGTTGCATGTGCTTTGAAATTGCACATCCTTCAGAGAACCCAAGTTATTTCTCAGACAAGGTCAAAATGTGTAAAAAAAAAAAAAAAAAAAAAAGAAAGAAATGGAAGAAAGAGAGAAGAAAACCTGCAAAAACAGCACACCTTGTAAGGAAAGAATTTCGTTGTTTGAAAGTTACAACTATCCTGAGAATTTTACATCCCATTGCTTTGCTGTTCTGAATATGTTGTAGAAGCAGCCACACACATTGTGCCTAGGCTTGTTCTGTGAGCTATGGGGAGGGTTGGACAGTAAGATCACAACAATGAGTGGGTGTGGTTAGACCATAGGTCAGATTTGACCTTTGGTTTTTCATTTTCATTCCTAATAAAAGTACATCAGTTTAATGCAAATAGTTTTCTTTGTAGAAGACTTTCACAAGGGATAACACACAACCTGATTAATGGGCATAGCAGGATAACACATTTGGTTCTCTCTCTTTTTTTTTAAACAGACCAAGGTGTAGCCTTTCCTAATTTATAATAATCTTTTTAGCAGAAAAGAAAAAAAGACAGCAATGAAGTAGTCCAATAAATAAATGTCATATTTTAGCAGATATGTATAACAGAAAGGACTGGAAAAAATGTTTTGGACTGACAAAAACCCTAAACCTGTCGAGTTCATGTAAATATATAGAGAACTAAGGTCATTGCACAGTGACCCCATTAATTAAAAACACTTAATTACGTATTAAAGGTCAAAACAGAAATGAAAGAAGTCGAGCAGCCTTGTCAAGTTCATTAGGTTTGTCTCAAACTTTTTAAGTGCTGTAAAAATTCAACAATTAAATTAACTACTCTGGAGAAACTCACATCAGTGTTCAATTACTCGTAATTAACAATACTCTAAAAATCTTTGTCTATGCTTTGTGATTAAAATTGTTCCTATTTCTAAGAGGTGATTTTACTGATTTAGTGGCAAAACATACAGTAAGCACATTATTTGGAAATTAGAGGATCTGCTTTTGTTGAAGATTTTTATTCACACATCGATAATATCTTAGGTGTCAAATAACCCACATCATTTTTGTCTTTTTAAACTTGGGACTGGTTTGGCTATAAAATCAAACTTTAGCTCTGATTTAAAAGAATATCTTCTGGCTTCAACATGAAAAAACAACAATACTTACTGTAGCTCACAAACCAAGGGCAAATTGTACAGAGTACAGTTCTTGATACTCAATGTTAGTGCTGCATATACACAGTGAAATTTTCCTGTGTAATTAACAACAATGGAAATGACCTACGTACTTGTGACAACCCCCAATATTAGGGGGTCTCTTTTTCTTTTCTTTTTCAGGCTGCAACCTGCATTTAGTGGTATGAGATGCAATGTTCCCTTACCCTTTAAAATCTGTTTCTACCTGTTCTTTAGTGGTGTGTGACGCCTCTGTTTAGTGGGGAGAGCTCCTTGGTTACCTCTAATATTTGGATTTTGGTTATGTCTGGGGTTTTTTCACCATACAGATTTCCACACATCCAGAAATTACTGACAACTGATCAAACCTTTTACTTTCCTGATTTAGATAAATAATTTGTTTCCTTAAAATTCTGCCACCTCATGTTGTCTTCCTGTTTGTTGCAGTTCTTGAGCCAGCGTGTAACACACCGTGTAAAACCACAAAGTTTTCTTTCTTACTGTCTGACACTAAACCAGATTAAGCTTTTGATGCTCCTGGTCAACCAGGACTACTACAATTATTTCTATTTGCTAAAATGCCAAATCAGTGAGCTAGAACATTTTTTAGAGATTATTTTTCATAATTTGAATTCTGATTTTATAGACATTTATTTTGGTACTGTATGAACATCCTTTCCTAGATTTCCACTATAGTTTGTTGGAATGTTGGCCCATTCCTCAGAACAGTGTAAGTCAATCAGAGATGTAGTCTTTGCTCTCACACACCATTTTAAGCTCTAAAATTTGCTTTTGGACTGAGCTCATGGTTATGTGACAGACACTTCAGAACATTGACTCTGTTCTCCTTGGGCCACTGTGTGGCTAATTGGCAGTATGCTTTACAGTCATTGTCTGTTTGACCTATTCGCGCACAAGCCTTTAATTGCTTGGCTGATGCCTTGAGATGTTGCTTCAGTTTTTAAACGTAATGTTCCTCTCCTGTGATCCCATCAAGTTTGTGAAGTTCTTTAATCCCTCGTGCACTAGCATGACATCATGCTGTTCCCCCTGTACTTCACAGTTGAAATTATATTCTGAGGTTTGCAAGCTTCTCCCTTTTTTTAATTCAAATGCACTGATGGTCAATATTGCCAATGACTTCAATTTTAACTGAATTAGAATGTTTCCAAAAATTAAGGTTTTTGTATATGATTGCATTTGCCGCCTGCAACCCGGTTCAGGCTTTTTTATGTTTCTTTAGGAGGGATGTCTTCTTGTCTAAATGGCAATTGAGCACATGTTTGGTACAGGACTTGTTTCATTGTGGGTTATAAAATTATCTTTACATGAATTTTGCTCATACAAAAGCATGTTAACTCTGATAGCCGGACATTTCCATGGTGTTTATACTGATAATAGGTTGAAAAGATGAAAGTGGCCAATTCAGGCATCCAGCAATTAAACCCAGGAATGACTTTTTTCCCTAGGATGTATCACATGCATCAAGCATCCCAAAATAAATATTTTAGTTGATTAACAAGAATGGCACATCTATTCATTATTGAGTCTTTTTTCTATGTTGGTTGTTTTTTTTTAAGAGATGGTGTGAAACTCTTGATTGGTAGATGGACAGCCTATTTCAGTTTAATGGTTGTTTGCAATAAAATGCTTACTCTGATTTTTTTTCTGTTTTACCCCATTTCTTCTTTTTACATTTTGAAGCTCTACTTAGGACCTTTAAAAGATTATGCAGTGCAAAATGTAAATTCTTACAATGGTCTTACAATTTTGATCAGGAGATGAGTAAGAAAACAATTGCATGTGTTAACCAACATATTGCTCATACACCTTGTCCACAGAACCAGAAATGTAAAACACTGGCAGTATGAGGCCTATATGTGGTTTCTGACTAGATATTTGAGTTAATTTCTTAGAACATTGAGAATATTCCAGGCTTATGGTCAGGCAAAGTAGACATAAACAATCTGCTAAAGTGCTCTTTTAAGAGCAACTCAATTTGTAACAAAAATGGACACTTAAAGAATAAGCTTTCCTAAATGGCCTCCGAGAAACTTTGATAATAAAAATTTAACTTTTCTAAAGGACAAACAGTGAAATGTTCATGAATGGAGTTTTCAGGATGAATGATATCAAGGCCAAATGGTGCACAAAAGTCTGTCTACAAAAACCTTTGAATTTGTCTACAAAAAAGAAAGAAATATTGCTTCTAAAGACGACAGAATATACAACACCATTTCAATCGTGTGGGAGTGCCGGGGTTACGAGCAGGATTGCTTTACCTCCTCCACCTCCTCCTCCTCCTCCCCACTCTAACTAATGAGAAGCCGTAAAAGAGGAGGTTTGGATCATGTTTATCTGGGTAGCTCTGAGGGGGCCAAGGTGCCCTCACACACAGCAGTGCGTAGAGAAGGCGACTGCTGGGCATAATACTTCACACATCAACTGGCTCTCACATATGGCTGTCCTCGGCTGGTCCTGGTTCCTGCCCCATCTGCCTTCCCACCTCAGCTTTCGAAGTTTGTTTTTCCAACTAGCGACTGGCTGCCTCTGAGCCCTCATTGTGTTGCCACATCACTCCCACAGCCAGACGTTGTTTGCTTCCATGCCCTCTTTTTGACAGTCATGCGCACATAATAAGCCTGCTCTTCTCCATTCAGTGCAAGGCCAGCTACCCTACTATCTCTATAACCTTTCTCCCCCCTTCCCTACTCCGAATCAGTGCCTCCATCCTGCCAGGCCTGGCGCAGGGTCACATCTGGAATGGAGAATTACTGCTGTTCCACCACATCCCTCCCTTCTGTCTATTTGCAGATGGCTTGTTGATTTGAAAGTTCTCTACTGTATGCTGGATGCAGCCTGTTGGCAGAGGGAGGATGGTTAATGTAGGGGGAAGCCCATTAAGGGCTGAAACACTTAAACTGTTTTTCAAACAACAGATGGAAGGATTATTAAATATTTCACACTTACTATAATTTAAACCAAACTAATGATATTACTTGTGTCCATGGAAATTGGCCATTGCTTGGCAAGACGAGAACACTGTTGAGATAACTGGGGAAGTTCTTGCTAAGGTGATCTGGGCTGATGACCCAAAAGCCCGGTGAAGAATGATATTAAACCCTACCAGGGCTTTCTTATCTTCCATTTTTCAAGTAAGGATTTACTGTTCCATTTTCTCAAATGGGTATGGCAAACATTATATTTTCCCACTGTGCTGCTCTGAAGCAGCTATTTTTAAATTAAATGTTTTTTTTTGTATGTGTGTGTGTGTGTGTGTGTGTAAAAAAAAAAGACTCAGTTGTTTTTTTTTGTGTTGTTTTTTTTTGCTTCACACTGATCAATGCCTTGTATATTGCTCTGCTCTTTGTATTGATTGTAGAAAGTAAAAAGGCACAAAAAGTACAATTGAATACCTGCACATATACTATGCTCAGATAATCTCTGAACTAAACGGAGATAGGGGAATGTTATAAAAAAAATTAAATACAATTCTGCAGGGCTTTAAACACATTAGGATTATCTTGTTTTACAAGCACTGTTCATGTTAAAATAATTGAAATTCTCTTTTCTTTAGTTTTATTTGTTTATATCTTGGTGGTGAAACAACCTCGGCTCATATTCTCCACCCAATTAATTCATTTACACATAAATCTTGGAATAGTGGTTTGATATTTTCAGATGGTGTTGGTGTTTGCAGCAGTGTGGTCTTTGATTTATAAAAAGGTTGCAAGTTTGGTGAACATCTGATGACTCTGCAAGTACTATTTGATTTCTGGTGAAATACCTGAGCCTCTGATTAAAGACTGTTGTATTTTAAACTGTGATGAAGCTTTCTCTCAACTTCTTAGTCTCGGAATAAAAACCATGCTGGAAAAATAAAAACCATTTTCCTGTAATGAGGATGAATGAATTGGAGGATAACTCTTGTCTGTTTAGGTCAGGTTACTTGGCTACATTCCCACAAGAGCTGATTTTTTTTTTTTTTTTGCCAGCTTTTAAAGCAGAGCAAGAAATCAATACACATTTTGAGACAGCACTGGTAGTGATGTAGACATTGTGCCAGTTTAATGACAAGCTCCAATATACCTATGATCTATGTCCAAATCCTCACCAATAGTCATAAGTAGTAAGTAATGATAGGAAAGAATAAGACAGCAAATTTGATATATAAACAAGTAGCTGAAACTGCAGGATGGCTGGACTCAAAGGTAGTGACAGGAAGATCAGATCAGGCCAGAAATTTAAAAGGAGCTCAAAGTAGAGCCATTGCTTCTCCATATTACAGGGGAGTACAGTTAAGATGGTTTGGCCATTTGGAAAGGAAGGTTGGAAAGGAAACCTTCGGAAAACCTTCCAAGGAAGGAGTTTCAGGCATGAAACCGAAATGAGCCCCAGGAAAGACTTTGGACCCAGTAAAGAAGGACATTTCACACCTCAAACCTTACTTGTGAATGAATCTGAATCTGAGTTCCAGCTGATGACACAGTGGAGGTAGTTGACAACAGGGATCTGGGGATCAACTCTAAAGCTGTTGCTGCTTTGACCTGGACTCTAATAAGTGTTCATGTATGGATTGTTGAGTTCTTTCACTTGAGTACATTCTTTTATTCCATATTCCTCCTGTGTTATTTACATATTTTAAAATTAGATAGGTCCATGCTTCAATCAGTGCACAGCCAAGTGCATTGACAGAACAATTTATTCACCAGACACCAGACAATCAGCACCGTAAATACAGGTATGCTCTGAGTCAACGGATGAATGACATGTAAATATTATACTTCACCTCAACATAAATATGCAGTTTAGTCATCTTAATATAGTTAAAAAGTTAGTAGTTAGAAAACGTGTTACAACCTGATCCTCATTAGTTTGAAAGTACAATCAAGGTGGAAAATTTATTTTATTTAATCTTCAATTGCTTTCAGAAGCAAAAGTATCCCAATGATATATTTTTTATTTTTTTATTTGTTGGTTTAGTGAAGACATACTGTTGGGAAATAAAGAAAAAAAAAGAGTGAGTCAGTAGAGTACAAATAAAATAGACTGTACAGACAATTTAATCTGAGCTTTTACGTTTTGACAGTTCATAGCAATTTGGCTTTGTTTTACGGTACTTTTCATATGTAGATATTAAAGGAATTCATTTGAAAATGTACCTGAGCCATATGCTGCCTTACACATCCATAGCCAAAAACCCATTACTTGGAAACTGCTTACAGCTGTTCTTTCTCAAGAGTTTGGCAAAAGCACCCTGTCAACATCAACAGCCCATCCAAAGCCAGGGGGAAATAGTGTTTCCAAAGAAGTGACTTCATAAAATTGGCCTGGATTCCCATCAGCTGTTTACCTGCTTGGCCAACAGAATAAAATACCTTCTGCAAATCTGATTGGACTGTGACATTTTAAAAATAATATGTTTCTAAAACAATTTTGAATAACATCTATAGCTAAAGTGAAACAACTCTGGATGTGGTTATTTGACAGGAACTAATTCAAGCAGTTAGTCTCTTAAGTGCTGCTTTAAAAAGCAATCAGTCTGTTAAATTTAAATTGGGTAAAAAAACAAAAAACAAAAAACATTTGCACATATGGATGTCTGCTCCAAAAGACATGTTTGGTAATTGCTTCTTTCATATATTTGTGGCACACTATGATGCATACTCTGTTATAAACTAATGCTGATAACGATCTCACCTGCCCATTTCTGTTTATTTTGAGTTCCTTTCAGAACGAGCTGTTTTAGGGCCTTTTGTTATTTTACAACCAAATAAACTGCTTCTGGCTACGACCCCCAACTCGGCATGTCCATAACTAACATTATCTGCATGCAGCAGCGTTATTCGCTTCCTTGTTGTTGGCCCCTAACTAGAACAACTCATGAAGAAATACAGACTTTTCCCACTAGAATTTAATGTTGTAGATTTCCCAGTGTTAGATAATAATTTCTAAATGAAGAATTTGGGTTTTGTATATGCTGTTGATGTTTTCTTTAGTGTATACACTGCATGTTTTTGTTAACCCTGTTAATTTGAGGTTGTGGTAGGTTATACAAGCCTGCCTGTTAAGGTAATTGCAAGTTGCTACTGAGACCACATGTAACCTGATGAGGAAGGGTTTCTTGTGGCCCATTGGTATATCTGTTCAGTGGCAGAGAAGCGACATACCGTCTGAATCTTATCTCTTCCTCAAGCTTAAATCCAGCCACTAAATTTCATTCTAAAAATCCTCAAGATTGAAACGTATGAGCAAATTATATAAATTAAAGGTAGAATAGATTTAGTTTACATGAGTAAAAATTATAGTCAAAATTTTGCCAATAACTATTGTTTCTCATTGTGTTTTGCTTGAAACATAATTTATTGCATCTTTATGTTAAATAAATGAAAAAGAAATTGTGACATTTTCTTTACAACGCCAGCATTAATCATACCTATGTTTCTTACTTTTTATACAGTAAACAGCTGTCAAATTTTGTGGCACAAGTTGGTCATCTTTTAAGAAATTAATGCAAGAAAGAGGAGGACAACCTACTGTAGATCCAAAGTACTTTCCACCATACAGAGACAATATGTCTCACATGTGCCAAAATGCATTAATATTAAATTAGAAGGCAAAGTAGATCCAACAAAAGAAAATTGTTTGTTTCTTAATTGCACTAAGCTCTTAAAATTGTACTTATATATTTGATCTGTTTATACGACATTAATTAGAGATTCTTGGTTCTGTTTGTGTGACTATTTTGGACATTATTCACAGACAGATTCCCTTTTGTTTCCCATATACATTGTTAAAATCATGGGGAGCACGAATCAAAGCCCACACATGAAGGCCACATCTAAGATCCAAACTGGGCAGATTTTTTTTCAACAGTGCACTCTATGTCGCCATTTAATCTTTCACAAGAAGCTAGTATTATGTGACTAAGACTGCACACAACTGGAATTACTGGAACAAACAGCTGTATCCTCCAGAGGATCATAATTTGGGGCATCATAGCAAAGAAGTTGAATACATTCACACACTACTTTTTCAAGTCTTTTGAGTTTGTAAAACATGTTTAACTTTTTTGTTTCAGTTCACTAATTTAGAATATTTCACATCATGCTATCTAAAACATAAGAAAGGAATTAATTGAAAGCTGTCAAGAGCAGAATTTCTCTGTGCTCTAGCCATTGTTGCTTGCCTGTAACAGAAAATGGATGATGATTTAAATATTTATTTTTAAAAAGGGAAACAAATCACAAAATCTGTCTGTTTGCTTACCCACATGGTTTAAAAAAAATGTTAATTGTGAAACAAAAAGACATGGGATACCTTCTGAATCTAGTAAACATACAATGAATGATATTCTAATTTATTAGGTCTTCCTGTCTATTAAATAAGTCTTGTAACAGGGCACTAGTCAATTAAAGAAAGGACATATGTCATAAAGTTGAGGGAGAAAAAATAAAAAGGAGCCACCTGGAGAATACCAAACCAATTTTATTCAGACACTAGTGTCTGAATGGCAATGAATTTGTAAAAAGTAATAAAACCCTGAAAAAATGTAAACCTAAGGATGAAGATAAAAACAGAGCATAATAACCATTCAACAAAGTAAAGAAAGAAAAAGGATAAAAATTCAGAAGGTAAATTAAGTTTGATCTTATCCGATAAAATATTGTGACTGCATATTTCCTCTGCAGTCAGTAATATTTTAAATACAAGATCTGCATTAAAAACATTACATGTTGTTTGCATGTGATTTGCATTTGATCAGTGACACAAAAGAGAAAGACAGTTGGCCTGCAAAAAATAAATGATTTCTTTGAAAATCATTTATTTGCAAAAAAAAAAAAAAAAAAAAAGATTTTGTTTGGCTAAATAAAATCATTCATTTGCAATGATTTTATCCATTGCAAATAAAATCACAGAAGAACTGTGATTTTATTTGCAATGAGTGAGGCTGGAAATTGTTTTTGTAATACCTAATACTTCACACATCCACAGTTAATATTAACAGAGGTATCTGTGCTCAGTTCTTCCAGAACATCATCAGCTTCTTCATGTTTCTTTCTGCTTCCTTTGAACTGACAGGCAGCTTATGATAATCACTAATAATAAACTAACCGAAAGACAGCCCTCGGGGTGGATTTGTCAAGCACATGCTTAAACACATTCTAGAGTGATGAGGAAGCCAATGCAAACTGTTGCTGGCATGTACAAAGGAAATGTACATGCATTTCCTTTGTACATGCAAAGGAAATGCATGTACCTTTGTAAATGTTGTTTATTGCAACATCCTTACAGAATGTTGCAATAAAAATGAAGTAGACAGAAAAAAACACAAATTAAACATATTTAATACAATGCTCCTTGTGAAGATTTGTGTTTTAGAGGGGCTGACCTTACCAACAGACAACCAAATCTGATATTCAGAAAGCAGCCACAGAACAAAATGAAACCTTTTATGAAAGATCTTTGAAGTTTTTATTCATTTACACTTCCCCTATTTATAGTTAATACATTAGTATTCTGATTGCATATCTGTCAGATATTGCAGTACTGCACAAATCTACTCTTCATAAATTCAAGTCTTTCCTTAAGATGTTGCTTTCAAAGTGCAGTTGAGAAGAGCTAGGCAGATACTGAAAAACATAACGCAGAACTGGAGTAAGAATGGGCAGGTGTTAAACTCTAGCATTTTCAAACAAGTTTTTTTTTTTTTGTTCAGGTCAATAATAGCAAATCTTAAAAAATCAACAACAACAATCAAATAAATCCTGGCCTGTTATTGAAAGTGAACACTAACCATAAAAGCACATTTTGTTATTCACATCGCCTCTCTTCATTCTTGTTTTGTATTATAGTATGAATGGCAGGGGATGTGAGCTGACTCCTGATTTCCCTCCCTTCTGCATTTGGAAAGTCCCTGTGATTTGTGTTATTACGGCTCTGCCAGGCTGATGGAGGCAGGATTGATGGGGCTCCTGAGATTCTGCGGCGTGCGTGAACAAGAATAGAGGTTACAGTCTTTTTCTCATCAACACCTATGATATGGGAATGACTGGCGGCTTGCAGTTTTGACTGACAACTAAATGTGAGGCCTGCCAGATACCTATATTTGGATAAGAGACAACATGTGACTCTAATTTCAGAAAACCATTGCAATTCATGAAGCCTTGGAACTTACAGTTTGAAAATTGTTTGAGGAGCAGACAGAAAATAACAGGTAGGGTTGAGAGACGGGAGGAATGTTAGCAAAAGTGTTTCAGGTTGAGAAAAGAACAGGCAGAAAATAATGAAAATGCAGCAAAGTAGAAGGAGGTCGACTTATCAATAGTGTAATTCATCACCTTGTCAGTGTACTCTTGTTTATTTTTCTGTACTTTACATGTGGAATAGCAGAAGAGTTTTACGCTTTGAGGTAGTTTGTGGGTGCCTCAAAGGGCACTCTGCTAGCCTGGGGTGGCTAGCAGAGTCTACGGCACTTGGGTTGGTTTTTAGGGCTATCCAGTTCTTGTGTAGTGCGGAGAATTAGCCCTTCTCCATGCTAAGTTCTTGATGTATGAGGTTGAGAAAGAGCCAGTGAGTTGAATACATGAATTCCATTTATAAATATCAAAATATAGCTGGTCCATTTCAGATGCTACCTTTAGGAGCTAGCAGGACAAAGTGGGCCCCAAGAAAGGTTTGTGATTGTTAGCCTCTATCTAAGCTACGCCCTAGAGAGGGTGTTGACTAGTGTGTCATTTCCTCTAACCCTAGCTCTCATTTTCATTTCATTTCCTAACGTCATTTCCTTTAGCTTTAGCTTTAGCTTAGAAACTAGCTAAAAGAGATTAAAGGAAAACACAGAATTATTTATTCTCAACCGTGCTCATAGTAAGAGCTGTACTTGGATTATTGGGACAAAGGTGGGCTTGTTCCTAGTGCAGTCCATGCAGTCAGTGAGGGACTATCCCATGTCACTGATCCTATTTGTGGTCTTCATCGGCATGATCTCAAGGTGTGGTCATAATAAAGGAGGGTGATTCTTTTTAAAGCTCCGGGTATGGCTTTCCATTTTGCAGATAAACTTGTTCTGTTGGCGTCTTTACCTTTAGGGTGCACTGAAGGGGTAAGGTCATGTGATGGTAGGATGGGGTGTGAGACAGACAAATGGATTTCTGTCATGTTCTCTCTATCAAGGTAAAGAAAGAGCTGAGCAAGAAAAAAGGTCTTGATTTCTTCCGTTCTAACTCTCGCCTAAGGTCATTAGACTTTAATCACTGAGAAATTTAGTGGCTGTGATTACCTCAAAAGCTCAAAGTAGAATAAGTTGGCCATATGATTAGGATGTCTTCAGTGTGGTTCTCCTTTCTGGGCATGCCCATGTAAGAGAGGTATGTTAAACTCTATTCCTCAAGTCTCCTGCATGTCTGATATTTGTCCTTGCTACAACACATCTGATTCAAAGGTTTACCTTCTCAGCATCTGATCAAGGTCTGTAAAGGCCTTTTAATTAAGCACTCCTTAGGTTCAGCTCTGTTGAATACTGGTCAATACTGATTACTGGTCCTTGAGGACTGACAATAGACACCACTGCTCAAAGAGGAGACCCAGGAAAGACTTGGAACAAACTGGAAGGACTATGTTTCCCTTGTGGACTGTGAAGATCCTAGAAAACCCCCGGATGAGTTGAAAAGTCTTGCTGTGAAGAGAGATGTGTCAGTTTCTCCTCCCACAGCTCTTACTCCTTCAGATAAGCGGAATATGATCAATGAGTGGCTGGACTTCAGATTTAACAGCCAACTGTCTACACAAACACAAACAAAACCATGGTCAGAACAAGTGGACATGGAAAATGCTCTTGAAACTTTTATCATTATTTAGACAGACCTTGGATAACCAGTTGACGCTGATAGAAAGAGCAGGTGAACATAACAAGGTTCCTGGAAAAAAGGTCTGTCTGCAGGAAATGAAAAATAATGACTGACACAGCAGTGAGTGCCAGGTAGGGAAAATTGGAGTTCTTTGGCACAAAAGGCTGGTTTAGTCCAGGTTAACATCAGGAGAATTTTCTTCTTCTTCTTACATAAAAGAAAGGACACAGCAAATGCACAAATAATTTTCAGTAATCACCACATTGGTTGCTAGCCGTGCTAGTTAAAAAAAAGTTATTTCCAATTTTGCTGAAGGGCCAAAGTGACTTGACCCTTTTCAATGTCATGTTTTTCATCTGTCCCTGCATCTGTTCTTGGACAAAACAGCAGAGCGAAAACAAGAATTAGGATTTGTGAAGCAGACATGTTGATTATGTGCCCTACCTCTCCAATTTGTTTTCGTGGCGGGTTTGAAATGACCTCTATAATTGTGGCACAGTAAATGGTCAGACGTTTAATCCAAGGCGAAAGTCAGAGGTTGCACCAGAAAGCAAGACAACATATGGTCGACATGATCCTGTCACACATCTCATCCTCTTTAATCTCCTCGCCTCTCTCAGTCGAGTTCAGGCCTTTTGCATGGGTGCCTGTATCAACAGCGCCTTCGAAAGCCAACATCAGCAGGTAGTTTATCTAACTCTATATCCTCCTTCATCACAACAGACCACCAGCTGTCACAGCAGACATCCATTCAGCCACCACACTGAGAGGAGAAGAGTTCAGTCCAACTGAGCTGCTAGGGTACATCTGCAACATCAAGCCCTCCTAGGAGGTAGGAAGCAGGAGCAAAGGGAGCTTTCCCTCTCTCCCATGGCTCGCAGTGTGCAAAGATAGTTATTATCAGCAGAGGGAGGTGAGAGAGCACCTTATGAGGCAATGAGGTGTCGAATGAATGCATCTCTTTCTTCCTTTTCTTTCTTTCTGCTTCTTTGTATCTACCCGGCACTTCCTCCCTTACTGTGCTCCTCTTTTCACCTTTCCTCTCTTAATGCCTCCTGCACCGCTCCAGTTGCACACAGCTGACACCAACATACGTAATTCTGACTAATGTGACAAATAAACTCTTCTAATCTCAACAAAGCGGCTGTTGCTTTCTCCCGTGCATTCATCTGTGCTAAATCAAAGGTTTTATGCAAATGCACATTTTTTATGAGGTGCTTTTCATCCAAGTAAGTAGGTACATCGGGTTGTAAGCCGGACAGGTTTGAATTTATGAAGTAAACAAGTGTCAGGCTTCATTTTGAAACCTCCCCAATGTTTGGTTGTCAAGATCAGAATTTTTTTTATTTCAAATTATATCTCTTCTAACTAAAAAAATAATTAAAAAAATAAAACATCCACTTCTGAGAGGTTTACCTTTTTTATTCAGTGTCTGGTGTGCAATTCTCCTTCTGTATTTAAATCTGCCGTGACCTTAAACAGCTTAGCGCAACATCACAACTTTCTCCTAACAGTCTTAATGTATACCCACAGCTTTATGCTGTCAGCTGTGCAAACTAGATACATAACGCTTGTAAAAAGGCTGAAAGCTCCACACATGAAAACGTCAGATTTGTTGAGCTGTGAAGTCTGATTAGTCACTTTCTAACTCCAAAAGTTCCACGCACCTTATTTTTCCATTTCTACCTCTCATCCTCATGAGGAAGTACATTACTGCGCTTTGTATTGGCACAGCGGTAAAAGCATTTAAACATTAACAACAATACATCAGAATGTATGGGTGCTGTCAGCTTGTATCCTTTGTGTTTGGCTGGAAAGCACATCGCCAAAGCACAGCTGTCTTGTAAGTGAGGTTGGGTTCAGTGCTGCAGAAAGACAAAGCGTCACTCTGCAGTATTTATGAACAGTTTTTAGAGGGTGGTGCTGAGTGCTCTCCTTTGTACTCACCATCCTACATATCCTGGCCTACATAACCTCCGTGTGACAACAAGCAATTGTCTGCTGAGCAGTCTGCTCCCCAAGGGAGAGTTCTTGTAGTCTGTTTAATGTGCCGAGCAAACGATTCGTTGGCATGCAGGTGCACAATAACGGGTACACCAACATCCGTTCACCTGCATCAAAAATAAACATAATTCCTCCCCTTTTAAATCTGGCCATGCAAATAGTTTGGGTTATATGTGCCAAGCTTGGAGGTCTCTGCCAGTGAGAATTATGCTGCCAACCCATTACAGTAGAGGTCTGTAAAATTCTGTTCTGCCGAAAGCAGTGAACGTTTACTTCTAAAAAATTTAAGCCCACCATGACTTTGCAGACAGAGTAAATAATTTCATTCACCCTGTGTCTCATTCTGATAGATTTGTATGCACAATACCACAACAACACTATTATCATTTCCATAAAATGAAGCAAAAGCAGTTTCAAAAAAAAATATCTTGTTGTGTTTTGCTTATTGAAAAGGATAGTCCTTTCGTCTTCTGACGTTTTGAGGGCATCAGATAGTTTTTGCAGTTTAGCCTTTCAGTTGTCATTGGACATCAGTGCCCCTCTGGTGCTGAATGATGCCATCAGGAATGGATGTGGTCTACATACCACACATGCGCCTCAATACCGTGCCAGATGCAGCTTTGCCACCCGTGGCACCATCTCAACCTTTGAAATTTAACGGTTCATGTACGTCAGGGCTGAACCATCTGGCCCTTTATATCAGTTTTGCATGTCAAAATGGCTCGGGAGGTGATACATGGGGAATCTGATGACTGCAAAAACATGCACTGTTTTCCATTTATATTGTATGACATTTGGGTAGATGGTATAGTTGCAACATTCTCCATTCCTCTTTTTTTCAGTGCTATGTTATACACCAGAGGTATGGCAACAGGGTTCTAATAGTATGATAACCTTGAGTAAAAACAACGCTGTCCTATGCTGTGATTCAACATGTAAAGCTATGACAAGAACAAAATGTTTTCACCAAATCCAGAGTTATTACATCTGTCTAAATTATTTAAGATGTGACCAAAGCAGGAAGAATTAATTGTATCTATAACAATTTTTATTTTGTTTTTGGTCATTTTAGCATATTTGGCATCTCAAATAAAAGAACATTAAACCACCGGAATATATCAAAGTTTATACGTGTTAATTTCACATTAAACATTCTAAACTCACACCGAAGTTGCACACAGCAGTATTTGACTAGATAATTAACAACTGGATATTGAAATTACATGTTTTAAAACAGAAAATGCATACTGGATAAGACTTTACTGTTTGCTTACCTGTTAACAGAGCTACAGTTTAACATTCATTACTGTGATGATAAAATATATGGAGGCTGCTGTTATGTTGCAAAAATACTTTAGTGGTGTCTTCTGCTGAAAAAAAAAGTTGATTTGCATATTTGGAATAAAAGTGTTGTTTTAATACACATCTTACATCTATATTAAAAGTCTAACTTGACAAGTTTAGTTTAATATTAGCTGACATTCATGAGAGTGAGCTAATCCCAAACTCAGGAGATGTTTATTACTAAACAAGTGCATCAGGTGAGATGTTAAACTGTATGCTAACTGCAGTCCATGTGTCCTGATAAAAAAAAAAAAAAAAAAAAAGAAAATCCATTCCTCATCTGTCTGAGAGATATTCTGTCAGTGCTGCATCATCTCTGTGTCATGAAAAACCAGTGAGAGAGGCGCTACGGCTGTAAGAGATTAAGTGTGTTTCTAATTTCAGATTTGGAGGCACTGAGAGCAGAAAAAGTCTATTGTTTGATGCCTCTTCAGTGCGTCAAACCCTCATACTTCTGGTAGTTGAGAGTTTATGGAATTGCTCACTTTGGTAGAGTTCATTGGATACCGGGTGTATCAGAAACACAGGCACAGAATAACAATGTCACTCTGCTCATTTCCTATGCTCCCATTGTTTTGGTCTCTCATTTTTAATGAATCCAAAGGCCTGTCCTTTGTCAATGAAATATTGATGTTTCTCAGTGGCTAAAGCGAGATTGAAACCTTGGTCATAGAAAGCTTGTGTATAATGAAACCAATGGTCGTATCAATAGCGTAATCTGTTAAGCAGTTGATTGGTCAGATAATTGATGCATCTCCCTGTCACAGCATCAATTTTAGGACAAAACAGATAATTTAACTGGAATAATTTGCCCGAGAACACACCCTTCCATGTACAATGTGACACATCATTGTAAGCCAGTGACAGGTACATTGTGCAACACAGCGGATGTGAGACAGCAAGTCATCGTCCTTCTGCCACTCAACGGATACTTGAAAGCAGAGTGTTCGGATGTTCACTGGGCTGTGATCTAAGCTGTAATACGAGCTCAGATGCGTGACACACGCACAGTTACTCACTCACGTCACACGCCAATACCCAGGTGGTCTGGTGGAAGACAAAGGGAGGGAGAAAAACAGCAGTATATCTAAAGGGTGAAACAGCAGAGGGGCATTTCTAATGTTTTCCATTAAGGTAAAGGAGATATGATGGCAGAGATGTTTGACCAGATAAGAGCAGAAAGTGACTTAAATGGAAATGTAAGGCAGTTTATTATTTATTTTTATTTTTTTTTCTATTTCCTGAATAACCTCAGGCTGCTATGATTTAACTGTGACTTCAAATGCTTATCTTGAGGCAGTACTTCAGAGTGTGGTCTGCTTACAATAAAAAGATACATTACAGCACAAATATGGACAAAATGCTTGCAGTGAATAATACGTAGTGTGTCCCCATATCTTGATTTTGGATAATACAGTGAAGTGTTGGTGCTGTGGCATTGCAAATAAAAAAAAAAATAAAAAAAAGGAAGATGGAAGCTGCTAACATCGGGAGGCTAAAATGTTAAAGTCTTGAAGGTAATTTTCCCGGTAAGTGGTTATACAAATGTCAGATAACATTTAGACAAATCAAACCCTCAAACAAGTGAATCTTGATGGTATGTGGCCCACATCTCTAGGGACTGTCTGTTATTTACACCCTCTTATCCGTCCTGGGTTGTTGCCATGTGGAGGCATCGCATTCTCACTTTGTTGTAGATCTGCCTGAGACTGCTTTAACTGTCAGCTGCAGCCCTTTAAATCCCTCAAGGCCCATTTTATTTGCAGTAGCCATTAGCTGAGAGAAGACCCCTGTCTGCTACTCTGTCTGTTTAGCAACTCACTGTTTGCTTTTCTCTTGCCAATTCATATTTGACCGTTCCGTTTCTCACTTGTCATTGATACGGAGTTCATTTTTAACTCTCGTGTTTCATTTGATAAGTTTTGGGAATACTTGGGGGGTGGCTGTGGAGGTTTAAAGCTCAGAAGGATTGTCTAATCATGTGCAGGCAAGCTGTCACAGGCTTTAATCGCCTTTGTGAACCATGGTTTTGAGTTCAAAGTGAGGCCGATGTCCCTGCATGATATCTGTTGCTGTGTTCATACGGGAGATCCATGAACTTTAAAATCAAAGGGAGGCAGGCAGGGGGATGGAGCTTTGAACTCACTGTAGGTTTCCAGTTCCCATCATTACACATACTATATCATGCTAAAGACAAAAGATTTTCCAGAATGGACAAATGGAAACAGTAGCAGAAGATAAATGTTTCCTAGGTTGTGACTGGTCAGATCAGTCTCAGCGCAGAAGAAGGGCAGGAGAATTTGTCATTCTGCCAAACCATGTCTGCTATGAACCAAAAGAGAAAATGTAAAGTTTTACAATTGGGAAAAAAATATGTTCATATTCACATTCTAGCCTTGCCAGACTAGAATGTGAAATTATTGTTTTATTCAACCAAAAAGTGTTTCTGACAAGGGATGAGGTGGCTCTCACTCAAGAAATGAACCAATGGGCATATCAATTTTGGGGAAAAAAAATACATTGTTATAAAAACTTGCAAAATTACTTATATCCTTCACAATAATCAACAAAAACATCTTTACATGGAATACAACAATTATAATTGCTGATCAGTTTTGATGATCACCCCAATAGTTACCTCCCTAGATTCTCTATCAGAATCTGGGACACTGACTGGTCCACTCTAAGGCATCAATGTTTCTTTCAGTCAGAAGTCACATATGGATCAGACTAAAAAAAAGAATAAAGCTGCGAGAAAAAATTTAGTCTAAGTCAAAAAGAATATAAACTTCATGGTGTTGTTGTCATTACAAGTCAGAAAATCCTATTTCTTCCAGCTATCCCCTTTGTAATTTTAAATCTATATGAACAAAATCTATAAATCCACACTCATTGAAAATTGTGGGTTTGTGTGGACAGTGTGACATGTCTGACTTTACCACAGTGAGCACTGAGGTTGTTGAAGGTGGCAGCACTGCTTGATGAACCAGACAGACAGCCAGGACGGCAGCACTAAATCACATAATTGCTTGGAAATGTCATTTGTGTTCTTATTATAACAAAGTAAGCAAATATGGTAGATAAAGAGCAAAAGCTATTACGATAAATGTAATAATTTGTTCCACTAATTTATTTTTCCTATCACCGTGATTTATCATGCAGCAAAAGTAATTGGTGAGCGTGGGGGGTGCCCGTCTGTATGTGCCCCTCTTTCACGTCAGTGTGTATGTATAGCACGAGATATTTCCCAAAGAACGCTCTCAAAATGACATTGCGACTAAAAGCTCATTTAACGATTGTATGGCTAATTGATATTGGAGCAATGGATCAAAGGTGCAGTGCTGCCAAAGCGCAATAGGTTTGGTCATAAGAACTTTGTCCCCAAAGTCATATTCTGTTACTGTAATATTGACCTTGCTGTCCCCCCGTCCCATTTGGTTCAGAGCACATCCTGGTGTTATAGTCCAGTCAGTTAGGTATCTGTCTTTTCTTTCATCCAATACATCCGTTCCCCATTGGTCTCTGATGATATATCAACAAAAGCTAACTTCTAAATCACTTGTATTGATTGTTTGTTTTTTCCACAGGTAAAAAAAAAAAAACATTCTTGCAGAGGCAGATTCAGTTTGTAGGCAACAAAAACGTCCTCATCAATATTCTTTGATAAGTTCCTGTTTCGTGTGAAGAAAGACAAGAACATTTGAAAGTAGCTTTTTTAATGGCCAAATTTGAAAACATAACCAATAAAGACATACATCTTACTGAAATATAAGAATGCTGACAGCTCACATGCATAAGTCATCACAAGCAAAAAAAAGAAAAAAGACCAAATACAAGGGACAAAATAGTTGAATGGAATAGTTCTAAAAGTCCTGGTGGCATTTAGTGGAAGGTCCCCTTAGTACTCAAGTGTCTCACTCAGAAGACATTGGATATTTATGAATTGATTCAGCAGTGTCAGTCAGTCCTGCACTTTGCCAGCGGCACTAATCCATGTGATAGAATTCATATGTCTACTTCATATTAAGTTTCCCGTGCTGCTTATTGACCTTTTCATCTAGCATTTTCCCTCCACTGATGTGAACTGGTCCCTTCACAGAAGCTGTCTGGAGCCATTATTTGGTTGCTTTCAATTTTGCTTCAGGTGAAGAAAACACTCGAACACAACGGTGAAAAAGGCTTTAAAGTGAACGAGGACTTGCAGTACGCAGTCTGGGGAACATAAACAAAATTCTGTCCATTTTCTGCTTAGTTTGTATATATCATGAAACATTCACAACTTGTTGCAAGTTTCTCCACCAATGTTAATTTTTAGTTGAGCAATACCTCAGGTGAAAATGCTAGAGAAGCAAACATACTCAATATTTGATTTGACATGTATTCTATATTTATTGACGTTTGCTCCAAATAGCTGACAACATACTTTTATTTCAAAAAAGAACAAAGAAAGGCAATTTTGCCTCTTGTTTGATGAAGGCAAGAGTCTTAAATACTGTTGCTATAGTAACCTGCTGCACTCCTGTTTTGTTTTTCTTTCAGGTTCATCTTAAAGCATCTGAACACCTTGGCAGGAAGACAATCATATTTTCACACAAATGAGATGCGACTTCAAAAGTGATGAGTGGATTTTTTAAAAGTCAAAATATGCAGTTATGAAGAGAGAAATATTTTTGACTTTGCAACAAACATTTTTTTTTTATTAAGATTTTTACATTAAAAACAATTAAAACATATTCCAGTTGCATGAACATATCTGCATACTTCATTAAAGCAGAACTGAATTGATCTAGCTTTGAAATTTTGTCAATGTTCATCAATAAAGTAATCTTTTGAAAAATTATGTTTATTCTAAGACTAAACTTTAATACATCAATTTAAAACATATTTTATAGTTATTATTTATGTTAAATAAAACTAGGTGTGGAGGGGATGTGGGTGGTTGTGGCAACTGTAAATACATTTTACACCAGGAAGACGAGGAAATGGGGACACACTCTCTCCCACTCTGAGGGTGTGGAAAGGGACTCTGATAGTTAGGGCAGCAGAGTTGAACCTCCTCCCTCCTACAGCAATCAGAGCAAATTCAAAGACAACAACATGAGAGCAGCAGAGAATAAGCACAAGCAGAGGGACCTATAGTTATAGCAGGGGACAAAGAGAAAACTTTAAGGAAGATGTCTGAAGTCTGATCTTAAAGTGGGCACTCAGCCTTTTGGAGCCACCGCCCCCTTTCTCTCTCTTCAGAGAGTGAGATGTGTAAAGTTTCAATGATTGCTGATTACTTTTATTCTGGCCTGGTTTCTTGTTGTCTCTGTGAATGAGTGAGTTCTCTTCAGGTACCCTGACTCCCTTCCCCAATCCAAAAAAAATTACTCTCATCAGGTTTGACTGTGTACATGTGTGGTTGTTTGTGGTGCATCTCTCCATATTGCCTTGATAAGGACTAATGACCTGTCAAAATGCACCCCCCTTCTCACCTTATGAACCTTTAAGTAAATACAGTTGCTTTGTTTGAATGGTTAAGACTATACTCTGGTCTATTATCCCAAATAATGGACCAGGAGGCCACAATGAGTTTAGTTTTGATCAAAGCTAAAAACTTTTCTTACCTGGCCCAAAGTGTTCTTGTCTGGCTTTAACTCCAGTCTGTCCTTTGAATGTCCTACATTTTATTTCCCAGCTATTCAATTCTATGAGAGGCTTGCTTTTACATTTTCTGTTGGGCTTTTTTCTCACACAGACATAGTCTTCCTCTCATAGAGATGCGTCACATATTCTAATTTTCTGTACCTTCCTGAACACTGTCACAAATGAAAGGACAATTCATGTCCTTTTTACAATAAAGTATGATGAATACCTTCTCCTCCTAATGTTGAAATGATCTTCTCCCCAGCTGCCCTTTTAGTCAGCTCAATACAGAACAGTGCTTGATTAAATCCCATCAGCACTGCTATTTGGATCGAGGACCTTGATTAAAATGCAGAAATATGTTTTCCCATCTACTGTTAAGCTGAAACCTCAACCTGAGCTCGCCTGAGACTAAACAACTAAACGGGGCAGTAGATTCATTTAGTACATCATACCCTAAAACTATACGCCGAGTTTAGTGCTTCACGAATAAACAGGGACGTTGTCATTGTGGTTGAAGTTTCAGTTTCATGACTCTGAGTCACTCTGGAATGGAGTGTGTTGTGGACATGTGGGGCTGAAATGCATATCCTCTCATCTTTGGGTTGCATTTACCTCACTATGCATGCCCAGCTGCTACAAACCATGCTCTGTCATTAATATTTCACACCTTCATGCGGTTTCCTTAATGAGTGGTGTGATCTGTAAAGTTTTTGGTTGAAGGTGAAGAACACGTACGAGAAGACAGCCTGTTATTTGCTCCAAGGTATGCTGTGGGTTTTTGAAACCTCTGACTACCGGCCAGAACGAACCAGTCGAGCATGAACCTGCTGCAGTCCTAGAAGTGGTGTTTTTATGTAGGAGTGCCTCGGCTATCTTTTTAATTAATATCTGCCTTGAGGCGACTAGTTAGATACAAACAGAAAAAAAAAAAAAAAAAAAGGAGGGGGTAAAGAAAAACGCTTGACGCATACGAATGGACTGTTAATCTAGCAAGGGGTGAAACATTCCCTCTCTGGTCAAAAATAAAAATTAATTTGATTGAGTCTTCTTCAAATAATAAATTATTCCATGAATAATTTGCCTTGATGTAGCTGAATGAATTCTTTTGACATTGAGTTTTACAGGCATAAACAATTAACTTAGCTGCTGCAGCTAATTTCAGTTTTTTAAAACCACTTTTTAAATAAATATTAGTAATTGAACATTCCAGCTCAAAGCTTATGGCCAGGTTGAGAGGGAGCGCAGTCAAAGAGGGATTTAGCCACCTTCAAATAAACTTCTAAATTCAGCTTGTCATAGAGCTTCATGTGAGCAAAGTTTTGTTTCTTTAAGTAATTTTATTGGTTTTATACTGCCACATTTTTATGCTTTGTAGTTATTCTGATTAGCAGCACTTTATGTCTTCTGCCTAATGTTGCCACCTTGATCCATTTAATGAGTTCTAGCAACAATTGTAGCAGTCTTTTCTGACTTTATCGGAGATCTTAAATTAAAAAAAATATATATATTTTTAATTATTATTACTTTTCCTTTTCTCAACAAGCACCAGATACAACCACAAATCTCATCACCTTCCCAAAGTTTTCACAGCTGAAATTAGAGCCTCCTCACGTTCACACTGCAAAGACACTGGAAAAGCTGCTGCTGGTTGAGCCCCTAGCAAGTCAAAGATTTCCATTAACAGTTTTTGGTTTAATTTATGTGGATTGTTTAAAGATCCTACAAATATTGTGGTTAAAAATATTTGTGTTTCGCTGAACATGATTTTAGGTTCTCAACAGGGCCATAAGGTTAAAAATCAAACCAGACTTTAGAAAAGTAAACTACAGTTAAAAAAAATAGCAAATATAAATAAATAAATAAATAAATAAATAAATAAAACAAAGAATAAGATGAATAAATAAAACATACTTTCTATTTTAGATCACTTCCAGGTCTCAGGACCAGAAAAAGAGGAGGGTTAGTATTTTGACATTAACAAAATAGGGTTTTAGAACTGGAATCTATTTTTTTTTTGTCTCTCTCATTACGTTCTACTGCAACTTCTATTAGAATCACATGCAGATGGCCTATTATGCAAATTAGTTGATTTATAAAATTTCAGTTACTAGAATGAAAACCAATATCTACTTTACTTTTACTTTTACTGAGGAGTTGCAATGGTTGTGGTTGTTGCCAGTGCAGTTCTGTGTACATTGGCATTTGAGTCAGTAATTGCAGAATACAAATGGGAAAATAGCTCTCAGATTCATGAAATAGTGCTCACATAAATAAATGAGTGCTTTTGTGATTGGAGTTGTTTTAAGGCCTTGTTCACATGTAGCTGGGTCTTTTTAAAATGATGTTGCGGAGAAATTTGTTTCTATAAAATGATTTCGTCCGGTTTAAGAAAAGTGTTCATACGCACAAACCCGTTGAATTACACTACAGAGCATTGTTTTAAACATGCCAACCCCATAGGGGGAAGTGTGGGGCAAAGCTAAGACCCATACCAACCAATCTCAATCCTTCAAAATAACTAAGACTTCCTTTCAGGAATTAAACATTTGTGTGGACAGACAGAAAGGTAAAACTACTTTTAAATACAGTGTTAGAAAATAAAGTCAATTAAACACACTGTGACCTGGGAATCATGTTAAAGCAAGTATGTGGACTCATGTAGGTTGAACAGGATTGTGTGTAGATTGGGACAGATACCTGTTGTAAGACAGCTCACCTCCAAGTGCACTTTCTCCTTTGCAACTCAGCACATTGGAGCAATTGGGCTTATAAAATACAAGAAGGGTTTATGAACAAGTGCACCTCTGTGAAAGAAGTCACCTTTCCTTCACTGCAAGGCCAAACAATAACAAAGGTCACATGTGAGATTTCGGCGCTGCATTAGTTGTTGCCCGTCATGCATTTACTTCTAAACCTCCGGTTTCCAATGTCCACATGCATGCAAAAAAGGAAAATTTGTAAAGCTTCATTTTGGCCAGAGGTTTTGTTTATAGTGTGTTTTTTAGTGCTATTAAACAGAGGTTACATATGGATGAAAGATCAATTGGCATAAAAATCTTGGCGGTTTATCAGGTTTATGTGTGGAGAAGGCCTAAGATAGAGTGCAAGGTAGAATGCGTTTTTGTTAAATTAAGATGCCAAGAGGTAAGATATTACAGTTCAGAACCCTTTAACAGAACCTAATTTTTAAAAATCAATGACTATGCCTTTAGAGAACCACTAGGTTCCTGGAAATGTCAGGATATTGTAAATGTTTTCAAGACTACAAGCCAAAAAGTTACAAACTTTACTCTTTTAACAGCAGAATAACAGGGAAACAGCCATATGCTTGTGTAATCAAACCAAGTTGATGGATGATGGTTCCCTATTGCAGAACTATAGCGTATTGTCGTCTTCGCTGTTTCATTTTGTCTTGGGCAGCACAGATGATTAAAAAAAACCCATTCAAAAGCAACAAAAATAAACTTTTCCTCTTGGGAAGCTAAACATTTCAAAGAAGGTCACACTTTGAATATGCTCCTTTGTTCAGCACCCATTGCCTTTAACAGGCATAAATGATGTGTTACATAAGCAACATTTTAACAGAGCAAATGTGAAGCCTGTTGGCTGTCACTAAAAGATGTGAAGAGAGAAGTACGCATGTGTTTGTGGTCCTGGCACATGTTTAGTTACATCCAATTCGGTGTATTTGTTTAAATCCAATTAAACATTTAACGTTTTATATTTGAATGTAACACAAAGTATTTACAACTTTTTTGTATATTCTCATTACTGATTAGTTGTATTTTTATGTTTTCTTATTTTGTAAACATACAACTGTGAACTGCCATATGTTATTAAACAAGCAGATTAAGTAAAAAAAAATAAAAATAAAAATTGCAACTCCCTTTTAAAGTAAGCTGGCACTTACTCACAAAACAACGCAAATCAAGTTGACGTTAAAATACCGGCCATGTAAAGATTACTGAGAGCAAAGAAGTATCGGGTGTGTGAGGTCTTCGCCCGGGAAAAGAGAAATTAAATCAGAGCCTTGACTAATCATTCCTCAACCAAGTCAAACAAGGACAAGAGAAAGAAAACATTTTGGTTATTTCCTTTTTATTTGCGCTTTTAACTGTTTTTCTTTTTTAACTTCAGATAGATCACAATGAACACAGCCTTTAGACAATAGCAGAGATAATCCATACAAATAAAAATGTCTCTGGTCGTTTCACCAGCTGCTCATGGTAAAGTGGAGCCCTATGCTATCAGTGCGGGCCCTGTGGGTGAGGGAACAACACCGACATCATCGGGTGCTTAATTTAACAAACCGAAAAGGCATATTGTCTGATATGTGTCTGTGTTTGTGAAGCAGTGACTGTCTGAGTCTGTGTGCACTTGCATCAGTGTGAGTAATAGACCAGAGGTGGTTAGCCACATTCAACAAGGCCCTTCCCTAATCGCTTGGTAAAGCCAACAAGTCTCAAGTGGGCAAAAAATATCACACTCTAGGCTTGAGTAATGCACTGCCAACAGTGCAAGATGCCAGTGTGTAATTAGACAATAATGAGAGACCTCACATAACGCTCAATCTCTAAACTTCTGAGGCCAAACTATGCGTTGGCCCTGAACAGCAGCCTCTGCTCTATTAAACAGCAAATAGCCTGAGAAAAGGGGGCCATGGCTTTAGAGAATTCCTTTCCACAACTGGACCCTGCACATTTCTTCACCTTCGGCTGTTAGATGTGCAGACAGTGGCCAGGGCGAGGGAACGCCATCAGAGGGGACAGTACCTTGAATTGTGACAGCGACAGTGAAAACAATGAAACCTGGGATGTCCTCTACATACCTGTTCTGAATACGGGAAAGAAAGGAAGGACATCAACATGGAGTTTGAGGTGGAGAAAGAAGGAAAATGGACATAATATGTACAGAAATCAAACAAACAAGAACGCAACACAAAGAGAGATTGCTGGCTCTAGATGAGAGGCAGACAAAGTTGCTCAACACAAAAAAATCACTAGGGTACACAAGGAAGACTCAAAATCAACTTTGTAATGTTTTTCCCCCCTCTCTTTAAGTATTTATTTCATTTTCAGTGCTTATGAAAATGAAATGAACAAATGCACCAGTGCATTTAAGCATTATGTCACTTAAATGCACTGGTGTTTTTGAGTGCGTGTGATGGCATTCCTGGCTGGAACTCTTTGTGCTGCCTGTATCATGTGAATCTGAGGCTAGCTTGATTTATCCAGATATTTAAATTAAAACAGAAGAAAAAAGTCTCCTCCGAAAAAGAAGGAGAAGCGTAAATATTTGTGCGCCTCTGTCAAAGCCTCTAAGCTGTCTAAAAATCAGCATTCTGCTTTTCTCCTGCAAAAAAAAGAGCAAGGGTAAACCTAAACCAAATACTTTTCAGATGAAAGAGAGGAGAAAAGGTAGCAGTTGCTTTGCCCCTCTAAGGAGAGAAAACAGTCAAAAAGGGAGAGATGTCAGTGAATGAATAGCAAAATGCAAAGAAGTCAAAATGATGCAGAACAGAAGAATGATAGAATGCCCAAACAAAGGAAGTCCCAAAAAAAAAAAAAAAAAAAAAAACATGGGTGTGATTTGCCTCTATGACAACAGCTGAAATTCTACTTCCAACATGTCTAGGCGCCACAATAAGTCAGTTTCCTCTCATGGCTGCAGGTTATATACATTTTATGATTGTGGTCACATTTTCCAGAACACAAGGAGCCTACTGTTCCGTCTACCTTACTGTAAGGGATTTGTTTTTTTTTGTTTCTTTTTTTGAAAAAGCACCCTGCATTAGTATTTCAGACTGGCCGAAACGTGCCAAAATTCTCAAAAATAAATGTTTTTCTTCTGTTTTTATTTTAAGAAATCCTGAATGCAAAGACACCTGGTTATACAAACCACGTACCCAAACAGCGAAGATGTTCCAAAGTAACTTCAGATAGAATTTCAGATGTCAAGTCTCTCTGCAAAGTATGAGATTTCCAACATGTATTGAAGAAGAAGTACATACATAAACAATGCAGACTGTTGAAAAAGAACCTGTTTTGGTCCTTTGTAGGAAATGCACATTTTGGTGGACCAGGGCTTAAGAAGCAGTCACAAAGCTCCACAGATACAACAAGCTCTCTGCAGAGACAGTAAGGCAGTTTCATGATCACCAAGGAAACCACTCCACTTTCCATATGGCGGGTTTCTTTTCTCTCTCTTTTTTTTGGAAAGAAAGTAGAAACAGAATGAACAGAAAATATGCAGACTTGTTATTGTTAAAGAAAATAGCTGCCTTATAAAAATTTGCTCAGTAAAAATAGTCAAACTGTCTCCTTATTGTTGTTGCTTTTTTTTTGTTGTTGTTGTTGTTTGTTTGTTTGAATCGTCTTCCAGATCAGCTGGCTCATTAAGCTTCTAACAGTTATTGTATTTGATCCAGCTGGATCTCAGGGTAAAAAGAGGCGACATCTCAAAAGCACTGAGGCCAGTCTGCCTGCAAAGATGCAGAATAGAGATGGAAAAAAAAAAAAAGGAAACACCAACAGAAACCCAAACTAAAGCAAACTCACAGAGTTCGACAGCTACTAAGGCAACTTTTGCCAAATACAATATAAGCCCATGTATATTGCAACACAACAATATATTAATTTAATAAAATACACAATATAGCTTTTGTACACATAACAATTTGGCTCAAATGCACAGAAATTGCAGTAAAATCAATAAAAAATATGTCAGTTTTTCTGATGTAAACACATCTAAATTGGATACATATACACATAGAATGATATTATGTATAGTGATAATGTGAAGGGACATTTTCTTGTTTTGTCATATTTTTGGATATTTGTCTTTGAAACAATGGCAGTGTCCTTTGCAGTTCTTTCCTGAAATGCTTCGCACCTGACCTCAACTCCAGGACACTATTCACTTCAAATTCTTGTTTTTTTTTTTTTCTCTCCTTATAAAATGTATAAATATTTTGCTGATATTCGGACACTATACATGGATTCATACATACAGCCATCTATATAACCATATAGATATTATCTTTTCACAGCTGAGGAAAGAAATGTCCCTTTTTATACAACTTGATTGCCTTAAGGCATAGTCACACACATGATAATTCACTGTACACAGGGGACTAAAAGCTGATGGTGTACATGTATAAGACAAATCCACAGATGGGCAGTCGTGTGTGAGCATTCATTTGTTTGCGTGTTTCCGCGTGTGGTGCAGCATCAGCGCGTGTCGATGTACTGCCGTGTGTGTGTGTATGCAGAGTGGTAGTGCACATGTGGTGACGTTGGTGCGTGCGACTACATTGCTGAGCAACATGAACATTTAAATAGAGGTGTGAGACAGACACAGCTTACACATGTAGTTACAAAATGACGGGTGAGACATGGTTACACTGGTAATAAATCCGACTGAAACAGATCCGACTGGTCCATAGCAACCCCCTCTCTAAAAGGACATCTCTTCAGGTACAGATCTGGTCCATCACACGCTACACTTTTTGTTTATCACTTAATAAAAAAAACAAACAAACAAACAAACAAAAGAAACAGGTAAAGTTGTGTTCCTGTCCTTCACTGTCCGAACAGATCGGCTTTTGTTTCTCTTTTTCCACATCGATTGTCAGGTCTGACCTTAAGTAGTCCTTTTGTCGTTCAGTTTCAATGTCCAACACGCAAAACAGAAATCCACCTACGCACACTTAAAAAGATATGTAGGATTTCACGATAGACCATGAACAACACACGGATGAGCTGGTGGGCACTTAGATAGGAGCTTGCGAGGTGCCAGAGGCTTAAACCCCTGCAATTTTCTTAAGAATCCAAAAAAAGTTTAGAAATTCAGAAAAAGTCAGATGTCAGTTCCTTATTTTGTTGGTCGCCATGTGACTGACGTAATAAAAGTCCAGTGTCTGTACTTTTTCTACAACAAATACAGTGAAAAACGCTCTGGGGACCAGAGAGGTTTAACCTATTCGATTTGTTTTGGTGACAGTTTTGGCATGAGAGTCGTTAGAATAGCAATAAACCCCGACTTTTTATCTTCACAATTCCTACGCTGCAGTCGTTTGAGTCACTTTCTCAGTGTGCCAGTGGCCTCACTTTCTCTGCAGTCCTGCAACAGTTTGTCGATGTCTCTCACCACCTGGTCAGCGTCCATCCCGTCGCGGCTTGAATCTGGTTCCGCCTGTTCCAGGACACACTCCATTTCACCTGCTGCCTCCTGACTGATCCTGGAGCGGGCCTCTGCGAGCACCTTGGCCACTGGGTCTGAGGGTGGCAACGATGGGTACACCCCTTGGTCTCTTGTTTGTTTAGTAGGTGACAGGTATTGACCATCGGGTGGCCCGTAGTGGATGGAGCAGCTGGCTGGGGGAGGTTTGCCCTCAGCCCCATCTGCTGGGCCTTTTACAGCGGAGCATGGAGGCATCGTGGAGCAACCCTTGGTTGGACTGCTGGAGGCTGAGGGTACCTCTTGCAGCAGGGGGCTGAGGGCACGTTTTGCTTTTAGGTAGGGCTTGACATTGGCGACAAGGATGGTGTGGTCGCGTCTCTCCTTGCCGAAAGTACAGAATGTTTTCTTGCCGTTGGGGTTGACGGTCTCATAGGTCTCTGTCTCGGCAACTGCCTCCATCCCGGCCGGCACAAACATATTGTTGCGGTAGTCAACACCTTCCGCCTGGTTTCCGCCTGCAGGGAACTGAGGCATCCAGCAGCGGTCAGAATGACCCAGTACTCTGCACTCCTCTGTGCAATTTAAACAATCCTCATCTGCAGACAAAAACAAAGGGAGGGGATGGATGGAGGAGATAGCAACGTTAATGTCAAACATCTATATAAAGCGGAATTAAAACGCAAAACGAGACGGCACTTAAATCCTACTGGCATTAAAAACCAAAGTAAACTTGAGAAGGAGTTAAAGGTAGAGAAATAGAAATAAAATCCCAAAGAAATCCCCAAAAAAGAGGAAAGCCAGCAAAGGACGTCCCATTCTTGGCGCACACATATAAACACAGGCACATGTGCACTAAAGCACACATAAAGGCACACGGCTTTCCAAGGGAACTGGGGGACACCTGCTTGCATTTTCCAAAGCTCTGATCAAGGGGATGGCAGAGCATACAGAAAAGATGGGAAGGGAGTGAGAGAAAAACAACAACGGTTCAGGTTTGGCATAGGCACAGTGGCGTTATCATAAATTCATGTCAGTGGGCTTTGAAGCCCTCCCTAGATAGTGAGCCTGTGCCAAATGGCTCGTGCTTCTTCCCTGTGTGTTTCTGCCTGTTTATTTGCGCGTGCCTTGTTGTTGCCTCTCATGTGCATATGTGTGCATAGAAGTGTGTGTTTCTCTCTTTCATCTCTATTCAGAAGGAAGCACACTTTGGCTGATTATGGGAGTGTTTGTGCCTGTGTAAAGTGGATCCAAAACTTGGCTAAAAAAAAAAAAAAAAAAAAAAAGAGAGAAAGAAAAAAGTATATATATATATATATATATATATATATATATACTTTTTTTTTTGTTCCTGATGGAAGAGAGGAGGAAACATTGTGTGGCACGAAAGGTTTTTGTTGTATGTTGGATACAGAGACACGAGTCATACAAAACAATGTGAAATGAAATTACTGAAGCTTATGTCTTATTTCTAACAAAAATTAGACATCCAGACTCCTAAACCACTATAAAGTGACAAATTGGAAAGATATTAAGAGGCGTCTTAATGGATGTCATAGTGAGTTCCTGTAATGTTATCAACCTAGTAGACAGATGTGATGTCACTGTAAACATGCTAGAAAAACATCTTCATAGCGGCGAAGCAGCTAACAGTCGGTGTTAGTTGATTTTAGCTTTTTCAAACAAGTCAGTTTAAGAATATTTCTGTATGTGTTATATTAGTAGATACGAAATATGTAAATTTTCACAGGAGACTGTTAAGCTTGTCTCCATGCTCTCTCCTAAATAACTTCCACATTACTGCATGGACGTTACGTCGAAGGCCGTGACTCGTCAATCTGCTCCAAGTCCACCAAGAGTGGAGCAACAAGCCCGTCCCTTCTCGCTTTATTACCCAGGCCGGTGATTAATGTCCCTCTGTCACATGCTGTGGTTCCCAAAGAGGAAGGGATGAGAGCTGTACTCACAGGCTAATGCTAGCAAACCATCAGCATTAAGCTGAACACTGGGTAAAACAATGGAGAGGTAATGCGTTCCTTAAGTTTAAAAATGAGGTAAAAGACGGCAAACCGATAACAGTGGCAGTGAATCATTCCGCTGTCGTGCACGCATCGGAGCCACTACACAGAGCAAAATGATCTGCTGAAGTGGACTACAGGACTAGAGAATGAACCAAGGTAATGAGTGTGTGTGTGTGTGTGTATCCTGGTGTAGAGGTTGTGTTGTGTTAACCCACCCGAGGTGGACAGGAGGAGTGGCAGCTGACGAATTGAGCGGGGCATCTGTGACAAACCACGACTGCACCTGTTCACCTGAGGGAGCTCACAGTGTGTGTTTGCGTGTGCACGCATGTGTGTGTGTGTGTGCATTATTGTGTTTTTAATCTCCTCACCTACTGCTATCCAGCCCAGCTGAACCATGCGCCTCCTCTTCTCCACCACCCCTGGCTCTCTCAGCCAATCAGGTTAACTAAATACCTGAACTGAGCCGATGAAAGAGTCTCCAACCTGACAGGGACTAATGTTCAGCAAACATCTTGAGATTTTCTATTTAGGGACAACATCTCAAGCTTTGGGTATCAACGGCATAGCCTAGAATCCCCCTAAACAGACAATATTATGATCGTGAATAAAGCTCTACTTTTTCTTTTTTTTTTTTTTTCATTTTGAATTATTTAAGAAACCTTCTTAAATTTTCCCTGAGATTAAACTGAATGAAACCTAGTCTACAAAGATTTATTTACAAACGGCAAATTGGATCGAGTTGGATGATTGTAGATTTCCATTGTTTTCCACACTCACAGAGCTGTGCTGGGAATGTCGCTTGCCCTCTACAGTTAGCTGGTTTGTTATGCCAGCATTATATCAAAGGGCATGAAACTCCAGTTCTTGTGTACTTATCACAGCTTGCTGTGGGACCAGCATTTGTGATGGCCTACGACTCTACTTGAAACCGGAAAAAACATCAAAACCAGGTCATGATGTCATTTTCAGATACTTTGGAGCAAATTGTACCTGCACACTCTTGTCCTGTAAACTTGTTTCAAAAGGTGCAAAATTGTAAGACTGTTTGCTTTGGAATGAAAACATATTTTCAAAAGAATTTTTAAATATTGCCCAAAACTTTTAAGCAAACAAACAAAAAATAATTTTCCTCTCATCTCTACTTTGAAGTCAAGATGTATGAAGAGCACAGTAGTTCCTACTCAGGAGGTTCTTTAGTATATTTATGAGCATTACTGCCAAGTTTTTGAAATGTTCTTGTTTTTCCAAAATGTTCTGAAATTCTTTTGCTCACTGCTTTCACTGTGCCCATAAACATAAGACGCAATGATGGGTTTTTGATACCAATTTACCGACTTTAGCAAACTATGACTTTAGCTAACATATGCAATTGAGCAATGTCAAGACATTCCTATTATGACATCTTTATAATTAGATTCTCTAACCTGTGGCAGGTGTGAACTCAAGAAGACTGAATGCTTAAACTTCTGAAAAGGTTTAGTTAAAAGTTTGTGCAAACTGTGCCATCCAATTTACTGAAGATTTTCATTTTAAGTATTTTTTTCCTCCAGTTTTCACTTAAACTTGACAGGAAATACCTATGACATTAAATTGTAAAAGAGCTGTGACATGATAATGAAGTTTTTTTTAAATCACAAGAACCAGACATTGTATTATTACAAGTGTTTGTGTATTTTTGACAGCTATTGTATATTCATGTTTATCTGACATTTGTACCTTTTTTATTCATAAAGAGTGTAGCAAAAATACTAATTATTGGTCAGGAAATTCAAACTTCTGTTTGTATAAATGTGACTTAATATAGTGTGTCTAGATTGTTTTGTGGAGTGAACGGCTTAACAGAATGAAAAGAATAATTATCTTTGGTGTAATAGATCGCATCACAGCTAGAGGCAGGAGAATACTGATGCAGAGCAGGAAGTGCTCGGCAGCAGCCGTGGGGAAAAACCGTTGGCTGGCAATGCACAGACTAAATCAAGAACACCTATCTAAGGATCAAACACGTCCTCTCTTTAGGCATTCTGCCGCAAAACCGCAGGCCTCTCAGTTGGCTAATGCTTGGCTATGTTGCTCAAAGAACACACTGAGGAGAAAGTGTTTATGCACAGTGGAGAGGAGGATAAAAAAAAAAAAAAAAAAACCTAGGAGCAGCATAAGCTCATATTCAAACAAAAACAAACACGCAAAGCTTAATCAATGATGAGCAAGCAGAGCCGGGGGGTGTGGGTGGAAAGAAAGGGGGTCTGCAGGGCTGTGGAAATACGGGGCATCTGGGCTGCCAGAATTGTGTTCTCAAACAGCACTCTCTTACTGGCACAAAGCAGCAATAAAGTGCCCTGAAATACGTGAGGTTGTCCTTAAAAAAAATGTTGCATGGCCACATAAGAGCCTGTGCATGTGAGTGTGTGTACCAGTTAGCCTGTCTGTGTCTGAATGAATTGTGCGCCCCCCCTCCCCCCCTCCTTCAGTGTCAGTTTATCTGCAATGTGAGCGCGTATCAGTTTTATTTTTAGTGAATCTAATCAAATAGGATCTGCTTTTCCTGGCATGTTTTCCCACATGCTTTAGATTTCCCCAGATGCGCCAAGAGCTGCCTGGTGTTATATTATTAATGAAAGATGTCTGCCAGCTTTAACTGTTAGTAAAGGTCAACCTGGAGATATCTGTGGGAAAAAGGGATCTCAACGTTTGTGTTTTTGTTTTCTCTTTTCTTTATCTCCTGGCAATCCTCACAAACAAGTTCAACGGTAATGAACAGCCATGAAAGCCCATCCAAGGCCAAAACATGCTGAGTAAAGCCAAACCAGTGTTTAACAGTAACCATGTTTTGTGTTACAATAGTCAAACTGCTGTTTCAACAACTTTAGTGAACTTCTCAGTCTTGTTCTTTTTTTGATGTATCTTCATCTTCCATCACCTACCAGAATAAACAAATAAAAAGAAAACCACACATTTTTGTTGTTGTTGTGAATAGAGCAGCTTTGAGCCTTCACTTCTGACAGCAGTCAGAGGCACTCAATAAATATTGCAAGGTCAGTCAAGGAAGAACCTTCCCTTAGCCTATCAAAATACCTGAGCCTCTTCTCCAACGCTGTGACTTTAGACCTTCTATAATTCACATTTCCTCTAGGTATAGATTGCCCCTGCTTTTGCTTCAAAGTCTTTTAATGTTGCAGCTCTTGGAAGAGAGACGCCATGGGCGAGCTATTAGATATAGATGACTGAGAAGAACAAGCCTTACATCATTCCTGCAGTGATCAAGCTGTTTATATAAATAACCTAGTTGAGCAACGCATGGTATCCTATGAATGTATTAAACACTACACAGTGTGTACATGTAAACACAAAGTCAGACAAATACCTTGTAAATGTAATTTCAATGACTTTGAGTTGTAAACACAAATAGAAGTATAGTATTTGTGAAATAGTATATAATGAATGTGAATAGGAAAAAGAGGATATACGATTTAAACAGTTTTAGAAATACAAATCAGGAATGCGTGACATGTTGTTACGTTCAGGCCTCTTTCCTCCGATCCCCCAAAATAAAATTCAGTACAATCAGTATCTTTCAGGAGTTATTGTATCTAATTATTAAGGAGTGTGCTTCTGGTAAAATCTTAGGTCAGAGAACATCAGTGAACAAACTGCAACATGAAAAGCAAAAAAAACAAAAAAACACTTGACATGTCAGGGATAAAGTTGTCTAAAAGAGTATAAAACATCTGTAAAAATACCTGCATCAAATGATGGCTCGTTAGAAGACCTAAGACGAACATTGAGAAGCTGAAAAGGTTGTTGCTACCACCAGGGAGAGAACTAAAACATGCAGGATGCCGGCCCTTGAGGACTGACTTTGGACACCCCTGATATACAGGATATGCATATATCCACAAAATAAAATGAACAAAATAAACTGCAGTTGACGGTTGCAATGCGATCAAATGTAAAACCGTTCTAGGACTATGAATAATGTTTTTCAGAGCACTTCAAGATGATTCCATGTTTTAACGGATTTAATATTTATCAACACGCAGTAAGCTATAACCAGAATTTAACCCATAAAAAGCAAGTAGGTCTCTGTGTAATAAAACTTTAAGAATGTTTTTCAAAAACGGGGTTAGATGTAATGAATTTGTCCCAAGCCTCATGTTGAACTTGTTTCCATCGTTTCATGTATTCCCTGCTTGATGTAGTGACACTGAGATCTAAGCTGTGTGGGTCCACGGCATCTGGTGCAGGCTTCCTTGTTCTTCTCACTGCTGAAGATGAATCTGTGCGACTCTCGCTGTGTGATTGGGGTCATTGTATGGTGCAGATTGAATTTGGGACCAATTAGATGAACGCCTGATGGGGCTGCACAGCGGATATGAGTCTCAGCATTTAAAGTGACTACAATGAAGCAGCACTGAGAGTAAAATTGTTTTGCTGCAAACAAAGTGCTTCAGTTTAATTTAAAAAAAAAAATGAATAGACAAACTTGAGAAGTGCATTCACAGAGAGAAACAGGGGAAATACAGACGAGACTGTACAGAAATGCTGAACCTGTGACGCCGAGGACCGCGAACAAACAGATCTGCCACACAACCTACTATAACAGAGGATTTAGTTTTTGTTGTGTGGAGTGTAAATGTTGGCAAGAATGAGCAAAGAAAGAAAGACAGACTCGGGACAACAGTATCCTTCTACCTGTAACTGAAGAGAGACATGCGGGGTTGCACAAAGGGTGGCAAGGAAACAAGAAGAGGACTTATTAGAAGATGAGGCGAGAAGCGTGGTGAATTGGTGGCTAATCCTCCGTTTCCTCTAAGCCTGTGTAATTAGGACATGGGGGATTGCACCATAACAGGGGATGCTTCTGGACTGCCTTGTTTTTTTTTTTCCTCTCTGCTTTCTCCTTTGTTTACTTTTCCCCCTTTAGTCTGGGTTTGTGGCACTTTGTCATCTAAATATAGTATGCTTGTGTGCTCCCTGTCTTTCCTGTGTGTGTGTGTATCTCAGCTTGTTCGCTCATGAGCAACACAAACAGACACAGTGGGCTCGCACCATGTTTTACTTCTGCTCACTCCTCACTTGTTTTTTTTTTTTTTGTGTGCTGCTTTCTTTGCTCCATGGCAGCATTAAGATCACGCCTGGTCATATTTGCGTGCCTGTTTCTATTAAGCAACTGTTTGGTGAGCCACAAATGTTCACCAAGCAGACGAGAGAATTGTATTTGAAGGCTGCAGAAGAGCCTCAGCAGAGAAGAGGTTCACGATATGTTTGAGGCATTAGATCAGAGACTGGAGAGGCTGATCAGCAGCCGTCTGCCAGTTAATAGCCTTTATCTACTTCCTTGCCCCTGTAGATGGCAAAGAAAGTTGCCTTGGCCCATTTAGAGAGATAGCGAGCACAAGACTTGAAGTGAGAAAGAGAGACAAGAAAAGAAAATGGAAGGAGGAGAGGAATTTAAAAAAATTAAGGCAAGCGAATCTATGAGTCACCAGCTCATTACAGAAATCCTGTTTCTATCCAAGGAGAAAACAGGTTTAAAGAGCTTATTAAAGAAAGAATGAGGGGGAACCTATTGTTGCTAATTCAGAGAGGGACGTCGTTAGAAGCGGTTTACTCCACCAAATTTTTACATTTTAACCATGGTGCTTTAATGATGCCATTTGCAGCCATTTCCGGAGCTGAGGGAGCATATCTCGGACTGAATTTAGAGCCCTGTCGCGATAACTGGCCCGAAGCAACAGGGTGACTGGTGAGCGAGATGAAGCATGGGCGCCTCATAGATACAATCCATACAATAATATAATCCGCCATAAATTTAATACTGTCACGTTTACTGAATTAGATTACTTCTTTATTGTCTCCCTCTCTCTGCTTGTTGCTCAGTTTTGAACAAATGGATTTGAGCGACTCAGGGTGTTGCGGCTTTGTGCAGGAACCATTCCCACGTGTGCCGCTTTAGCAGGATTAGGGAAAGTGCTTCTGATTCTCAATCTCAACACAACCCTTTGCACACAGCAAATGAAGATTGAACGGTTTGCAACAATGTTGTTCGTTTTGACCTTATTCATGCTTCACACATGCACACAGGCGATTCAGTCATGTGCCTGTGTCTGACCACAGATCAGAAGATCCGAGGTAATTGTGGGATTTAATTTTCGGCCAATGTATCTTCCAGAAAGGAAATGGTACTGAGCTACTGACCTTTTGACTGCGTGATAACTCCTCGTGCCAAATTGTCACTGCATTGCAGAGTTTGTTTCAAATTATCTTAAATATTTTTGCATATTTTAGCATTTTTCTCTGGCAGAAAAATCTGCATTGGAAATGATAATAAAGTGAATATATGAATATTTGACAGCTTACAGACACAACCTGTACCTTCGGCTTAGTGACTAAAACATCTCAAACTAAAATAAAGATAAGGTGGCTGATGATGCATGTTGGTAAGCTTGCCAATCAAGCCTAATGTAATCCGAAAGGTGGAAAACACAGCATAAGAAGAAATTAGTCATTGACGGTGCTCTTTTACAGACTAGAAAACACATTAGTTTCCTTTTTGCATCAGCAGTACAAATCTTTCTTGACTGCTATATGACACAATTTTTGAAAAAAAACAAACAACATTATATATATATATATATATATATATATATATATATATATATATATATATATATATATATATATATATATATATATATATATATATATATATATATATAATTGAATATTGAATATAATAACCATTTAAATATTCAGTAGAAAAAAACCAGACAACTTTATAGGAATCATAGCTGTCAAATTCTCATAATAGTTGAACTGCTTTTCAGGTTTCCACCTGTAGTTTGACAATTTATCTTTGGTGATCTGTCCTCGCCATCCTACTAATCTTTATCTCCCTTCACAGATTCTCTATCAGTCAAGTCAGGACAGTTTGGCCTCTCCAAAGCCTTAATTTTACTTTTACTCTGAAGAAAGATGTTGGTAAAGTTAAAAGCGAGATAGTGAGTACAAGGCTTAACGTGAGAAAGTCACCACATAAAGAAATCTTCTTCAGAGTCCTACTCATGACGTAATGGTATGGAAAATTTTGGCCAATAATGCAGCCACAGAAAAATCAAGAGTTTAGGCAAATAATGAAAATCAGATATTTTGAAAGTGTCCGATCTAAAAGACAAAGCATGCACAAAAGCTTTTGAAAGTTGCTTTATCTCATATTTTATTTATGGATTCTACACTTTCCATGAAATTCCAACTATTTGGCAAACAATTAGTAAACAGAGGCTGTGCTGCTGTTAATTATGTCATCAGTGCATTGCATGATGAGGTTTAAATAAGGTACTTAGAAGATGCCCAACTCCAGTGCTAAAGAGGACTGAATCAAAAACACCTGAATCAAAAAAATTACATCCTGAGTGGGAATCTGACGAACATTACTTTATGTGGTGATAATGGACCATCATAGTTGGTCTGCCAACCACCACAAAACACAAGAAGAAGAAGCTGACTGAGGACACAGTTGAGACATTTGATTCATGTGTGTTGCTCAACTGAGACGTCTAAAAACTGCTGAATGCCAGTCCTCAAGGACTAGAGTTTGACACCTTGCCAGAGATGAGACTGACGCAGGTGCATATGAATGGCATATATAGTTTCATCACCTATTCTTACTGCCTGTTAAACAGGGTAATGGAGAGGTCACAGCATGGAGCTCATCTCTATAGTTGCATGCCATGCATCACAATACATGGCATTCAATCCTCTAAATTCATCCTCCAGAACATGGACTTGTGAGACTAATAAGTGCAATAAGAAAAATGTACACTTAAGCATGAAGGCATTTGATCAATTTTGCCAATGAACAGCAGTGTAACTCCCCTAAGGATATTGGCGGGTGTTGAACAGAGGCTAAGTGGAAAGGTGGAGTGAGGTGGGCTGAGTCGATGGTGTTGGCTTTCTCAGCCCCGGGGCCTAACACATTTAAAGAGCTAACTGACACACTTTGGATGTATTAGCCACGGTGAGCTCTGCCAACCTTTCCACTACTTCTGCTGCACCGCCTTTCCCTCCTATCGCCGTCTGTCTGCCACTGCAATCTCTCCTTCCGTGCAAAGCCAAAGCACATGCCTAGTGTTTCAGCACCATTGCTTTAGCATTGACGTTCCTCTGTGTCCCAGCCAAATTAGTGTTTGCCGTCTAGACAATGGCCGCCTATGCCTCTGTTATGGATAAACATACGCAAACAGTAATGCTATCACTCATCGGTTTATATGCATGATTAGATTAAAAGAAACTGACGGAAATGCAATAACAGTTTATTAGTGCATCCGTTAAGGTGGGGGTGGGAGGGTATAATCATTTCAAATAAAAATGCATTTTCCATCTCACTATCTCATTTATACTTTCTTTGCCTCTCCATCTGCTTTACTCTTGAGGCTGGTGAGTTATGAACAAAGAGCTTTAAAACTCACAGGGTTCAAGTCCAGGCTCTGGCAATAAAACATAAATAAATATAAATAAAGAGCTATGGGCACATTTCAAACTCAGCTTGAGAGGCAAAAAAAAACCAAAAGACTGGAGCGCCCAGGCTCCCTGTGACAAATCTATGCATTGAATTTGAAGGTGAGAGAAACAACTCGCCTCAATCCACACTGCCCCATTCTATTCAGCGGTTTAAGATTAGGGTCAAAGATTAGAAGGCTTACACAAGATAAGAATGGGATTAAAAGAGCTCAGAGATGTAAAATTACAGATCAGAGAACTGGCGAGAACACACCTGAATCGTAAACAAACTCCTAACACGGCTGCCACCTGTCCTGCTGGACAGCACCGGCATCATGGGGGGAAAGCAAAACAATGCACTGCCGATGAGAGAGCAAAAAAAAACAAAAAAAAAAACAGGGAAGAGAAGTTGCATCCAATATTCCAGCGAGGGATCCAGCACACATCAAAGGCTGCTTCTGCAGTATGTCTGTTAGATTTGGGATTAATGGACTCCAGAGGGGCCTGGACACACACACACACACACACACGCACACACACACACACACACACAGATACACACACGCGCACACGCAAACAAAATCCCCCACAACTCTGCTTGATAAGATTCACAACTCGGCTAGCAAAGCACTGCAGTGCAGAAAGAGTATCTTTTCTAGTAACTCTCCACAGTAGGCTCTCTACTGCAGTATGATACATTGTACTTAAATCTTAGCAAAAGGCTTTCAGGGTTTTTTCTTTGTTTTTTTTTTGTTTGTTTTGTTTTTTAACATTCCATTAAATTTTGGGTAAAAAGCATTTGAAATGTCTGGGTAATTTAAGATTTCCACGAATTTGGTGCAGGCTATTCCAGGCCCGTTTATTTGATTCCTTGGACAAGGTTTTGATTTCTCTTGTCGAATTGCAAAGCACATGCAATCATGCCTGCATGCAAACGTGCACATACGACCGTAAGTTGCCTCCAAGCTCCAATGACTTCATGCAAATTATAAATATGCAAATAGGGGCGGTAAAGCCTCAGCTGTCCTGTGATGCATTTTGAAGAAAACACAACAAAACGGGGGAGGGAGGAGGCACACTGTGAATCTATTTCCTTTAATCTTTACAGACAGAGGGATAGCCTAATCCCAGCTCCGACTGCCTTTCCACCCCGGTGCCCTGCTTCGCCACTATTCTCCCGCCCCATTCTTCCCTCCCCTGTCCTCGGGGCTGAAACCACAGGTGCACACAAATGCAAACCACTGGGTGGAAAATTCTCGTTGACAGCATTCTGGTGTGCTTGCGATTGGTCAGTGAGCAATGAGGGAGTTCCCTGAACCACTTGTCGTGCTGACAGAACAGCTGGACACCAACACCAGACACAGATCAGGGTGGGAAGAGATCATGCGGAACAACAGGGAACTTAAGACCAAAATGAGATTGAGCAAAGCTTAAGCTCACTGTCATTTCACAGACTGAGTCAACAGGGCGAAAGAAAAACAAAAGAACAGAAGTAAAACTAAATCTGTTTGGGTTTTTTTTATATTCCTCAAACAAATAGTTTGAAGTAAACACGGTGTACAAGCTGTACATACTGAAATGAGGAGAGGCAGACCAATCAACCTGCCAAAGACAGGAATGGCCCTTTGACCATTTCCCCACTGACTGTCTCCGATTGGTGATTGATTGGTCAAGTACTAAAAAATCTGATATTTTTCTCTAATTAATTAAATGAATCACAACTAAGAACTTCCACCACTTTCAGTCAATAAGCAAATCTACCAACACCGATATTTTAATGAGCTTAAAAAACAACGATGCATTAATTTGAGTGATCCTGAAATTCCACCATTTTCTGTTACTAGCTTTTTGTTAAATAAAAAGTATAAAAAACTGTGTCACAACTGGACTTAGCGGGTCTGGTATCAAGGAAAATTGTAAATCAGTATCTACACGGAAAACCCTGTATATTTCTAGAACGGAGATTCTTCTCATATTTTCCCAAGCAAACACTCAAACATAACTGCTCTGTAATATTTATCATACTCTTAAATCCATAAACTCCTGACATGTATGACCTGCTGCACTCTTTGGTGCTCCAGTGTATCGTCTCATCATGCCAAGATGTAAAGAGCTCTCTAACACCTTCAAAAAAAGTTAGAGATGTCTGTATTCTCTTTAAGAAGACCTTCAAATTATTAAAAAAAAAAGGTCATCCTCAAGTAAAGGAGATCATCTACAAGTGGCACGCATTTGAAATGGTTGCCAATTTATGGAATGGTGGCCTCAGCAAAAATGGCTAAAGAGAAGAGACTATTTAATGCAAAAAGGAGTCTGGAAGTCTCCTAGCAGATTCTGCAGGCAAATACTCTAGCTGGTGGCGTTAAGGCGAATGCATAGACGGTTTGAAAAGGAATTTTAAAACTAAGTGGTGGACATTTATGCTTGAAATACATAAATGAATAAATAAATGAATGAATGACCTCTTGAAATTACCTGCCAAGAAGAAAAGCAAAGACAAAGGCTGTGTGGCCGCAGCGACAGACACGAGGCAGAGGTCACAGATGGCTTTTCGGGAGCGGAACCTCACACCAAGCGTAAAGCGTGGAAGAAGTGTTCTGGTTTGAGGTTGTTTCACTGCCCCCGGGACAGGGCAGCTTGAAGCCACTGATCCAACCATGAATTCTGCATCATATCAAAGAGTTTCTGGGAGATAATGTGAGGCAATCTGGCCAAAAGTCAAAATTGGAACTGGAAGTGGACCTTTCAACAGGATAATGATGCTCCGCACACTAGCAAATCCACCAAGGAATGACTCAAAAAAAGACCAAACGGGAAGAGTTATGGAAAGTCAAGCTACAGGCCAGACTTGAGTCATGCTGAAACGTTGCAGTCGTGAGAGCAAAGCAAATCTTTATAAATCTTGTAACTAAAGGAATTTTAAAAGGAAGGCGGTAGGGGAGAGGTCATTTTTTTGTTCCAAACTAGAGAATAATCATGCAAAATTATTTTTTGTAACTTTTTGATATTTTACACATGGACATATTATGTTTCCTTTTTTCTTTACAAGTACTTTGTTGTGTAAGATTATCCGTGTACTCCACAATATTTCAGCGATTCACCCATAGAATCATAGCCACCAAAAATATAGTAAAAACATTTCCAGTTATAACAGTATTTATTAAAATTAAAGTCTCACAACATATTTGAATTCACACTAAGCTAGAATATGCTATATTTCATCACTGTAAAGTTAGAAAAGGAAGATAGCAGCAATCATCTGTCATGAATGCAAAACGTTATCAATTCTGATGTGGTTGCCTGGATACACCTTCAGCAAAGGTGTGTTTTCCATCTCCCTACATGTACTAATTCACTGCCTCACTCTGCTATTGTCTGCCATTTCTCTTTTGAGCACCAACACGCTGACAAGTACCTCATGAGGATGAAAAAAAAAAAAGAAAGAAAGAAAAAAACACTACCGTGAGCACGCCCAGACCCGCTCTCATCCACATGATCACCCTGAGAAGCATTATCACAATCTAAGGGACTAGATTATCCCCAGGCTCAAAACTTCATCCTCTTTGATCCGCACTTGGGAGGGGATAAGAGGCAGCACGGCAGGGGGACCATTACCCAGACTTTGCACTTGCTAATCACGGCAGATTTTGATCACCTTCAGGGACAGATGGACAATAGATACATAAATACCACAGCAGAACAGACATGAAGCGGTCAAGCCGTCTTGTATAAATATTGCCAAAATCCTGACATAGTCTCAGAGGTGCTTATTCCCTGAAATGCATTTCAGTCATCTACATGAGTTTTGCATTCAACTGAAATGCTCCAAGAATATACTTTAAAAAACGTTTAATAAATTAGGTCTGATTAAAAATTCACATTCTAATTAAGAAGCAATAAAATATCAGTACATCTTGAGCGGGTCATTAGGAGCAAGTTGACGAAATCGGTGGTGTTAAAAAAACATAAAAATAAAAATCTGTATACATGCACCACGTCCATGAATTTACTTTAATGTTGTTCGAGTAAGAGGTGCAAATACCCATCACTCCAAGTTGTTTACACTATAAATCCTCCAAATCTCTGTAATAGATCTTTGTTGTGTTTTGAGGTGAGATGGTGAGGTCAGCTGTTTATTGGCTGCAAGTAATTACAGATGCATCCTAAGCTTGCTGACATCGTCCATGGGGCTTTGCAGGCACTATCAACTAATTCAATGCAGAAACAACTACAATGCACTGAAAATTACACTGACTCTCATTAACGTGAAACTTAAGAAGCGATAGGAAGTCGTGATGGGCCTAATCTGGTGTTCACGGCTTCGCAGGGCAACTGCAGGAATTACATTTTGGTTTTAAAACGTGTTAAGTCATTTTTAAGTATTTAGATTGAATCGCAAAGCTCTTTTTCCACAAACTTAAGTCAGCAATGACTCTGAACTTGTCTAAAATTTTTCTCTACATCATATGCGTCGTTCTTCAGTTCTTCTGTCCTTCACCAGAGGCAATGAAAGTGTCTTTTTTTTTTCCCCTGTGTGGGGTTGATTCCCGCATAAGGGAGGCAATACAGGGACAATAGCAGCCACCCAATTAAAGCTGTGTTGGCCTTGCAATTCCTCAAGGTATTGCCATGTGACAGTTTAATTAACCAAGCCCGTTATCTTAATTTAGCAGGATCAAAAAGTAACAAACTGAGGTTATCGGGAAAAAACACTCCTAGTCGCCATACTCGTATACTCACATGTACATGCTCTCAGTCTTTGTCAGTGTGGCAAAGCTTCAGTGAAATAGATATATTTAATGAAATTTATTATGTTGGCACTGACTGCTTTATGCTAAGATACCATACTTTAGCACAAGTTTATTCTGTTGTGTAATTCTGACATCAAGGCAGGTTTTTTGACAATCCATACAGGTATATATCCCTGATCGGGACAAGACCAAAGTAGGTATTACCAGGGAATGTGTTGTCTTTTTCATTTGGATTGGAACTGGTGTCTTTGTAACGGCTGGGTGCCAGATGCCATACTAGTTAAGTCTATCTCCAATGAAGCTAGCCTGGTGTCATACTCATCCATACTGACCCTCGTATTCAAATATCTTATTTTAAAACCTAATTAGGGGTCGGGTGCTTTTTATGTATATAAGTCTCAATCATTCAGATTTACAAAATCCATAAAAAGTTTCTTCTGTGATCATCCCGTCCACTGTCATTCCATAAAGTCCACCCTACCCCCCCTTTTGTTTTAGCATCTCTTCTTTTTCAAAAACTCCATTATCTACTGCACTGCAGGCAGTGGATGAAAGGACATTACTAGTTATGGTTGAACTGAGAAGAAGTCCTGATGCCTTGGACAGGCCCGGGCCATTTGTCTCTCTGGTTCCTGATGCAGTGTAACACGGGGAAACAATGCCCCGGGGCATCACAAATATTCACTCGCATCAGGCGTGGAAACAGTGCAGACGGAGGGGCCTTCCAATTGCATCTTAGTGATTGAAGCTGTGCTGAATTCATTGTCTCGGGAAATTTTCATCCGGCAGTTCATTTTCACATAATCAAAGCTGAACAATTTCTCCACTTTGTAGCTGACTGCACAGAATTGATCAAGCAATCTGTCATTTTTACTATTGTAATTAATAACGTTGAGGAATTCAATATAGGGGGAACTCAGCACATAATATCGTGAACAGAACTACAGCAATCAGCATGTGGCTGCTCCAGCAAATCCATACAAAACCGTCTAATTATAGCAGGATATTAACAGATGGGACCTCTAAACTGGGTCTAGATATGCATTTTGAAGCACAGATGTTTCTGTGTGGTAATCTGCAAACTGAAATGACCTTGCGAGGAAAATAAATAATCTATTCTTCAAGTTGATTTCGGAGCAAGTGTAATTTTGCTCAGTGTAACAAAATGCTTCATCTGATTTTCTTTTAGAGGTAAAGTTTCACAGATCAGCATAGTAAATAAACACACACATAGAAGTTACCGGAGCCACCTTTTCCAGCAAAAGAAGCTCCTGTAAGTCTTGCACTACCTGAAAGGCCAGACTATATTTTGCATAATTTCAAAACCGTTTATTTTTTAACATAATGGTGTTATTACAAAGAGGAGTGTTACTGCCATGTAATTTGTGGGTCTAGTCTTTGAAAAATATCTTTGTTGGTGCAGAGTATCAAAAAGATATCTGTGTTAAAGCAAGGATGCAGACTTAAACCATCATAAGGAACAATATATGAACTAGTCATGGACTGAAATATTGGGCACTAGTTAAAGTCTTTAAAACTGAGTATTTAAAAGGGGTTGTGTACTTTGCAGTTCCATTTCATACCACAATAAAGTAAGTATGTTACAGTTGTTGTGAAAATGATATCAAAATATCAAAACTAACTTCAAAGAAATGTGACCATATCTCACTTTTTGAAAATTGCCCTATGCCACTTTAAGATGATCCAAGGTGGAGCTTTCGGTAAATAGGTGCCGCTTTGTCTGAGTAACGCTTAGGCACCATGAATGGTTGCCACGGGAGACTCAAGGATTTCTCAAACATGCATGAAAGAATCAAAGCAACACTCTGGGCATGTCTTTGATGAGAGAATGACATTATAACATGATATAAAACTGGGAAAAAAGTAGATTTTACATAATTGCACAATTAAAGAAAATTTCCTCTTTTCAAGATGTCTCCGTGTGTTATTAAATTTCTTGTTTTGTTCTTGAGAGTCCAATATATTTTTCCCTTCCTAAGATTGCAATCATCAGAATATCTGACTAACCCGAATTGTTGTCACTTATTTCTTTTCCTACTAACAAGCTTTAAGATCTTGGTGGCTGAGTTCTGTTTCAAAAGTGAACCTAGAGGACACAGAAAGTTCTTCAACCTGTCCATAACCTTATTATTAGAAACCAGGCTCTGAAGTTGTTCTACTCAGAGTATAACAGCACACACTACTGTGACACTGCTGTAATTAGTCTGGTTATCTGAATCTCTCTGAAGCTCTAAACCCAAAGTACGAGTCCAAGTTCTCACAATTTTACTGCACACAGGAACATGTTAAAACACATTACCTAGAGATTGTAGAAAAGGCAAAATCTTCATTTAAATCCCATAACATAAAAAAATTTAATTAAAATAATTTGGACCGAGATAGATATTGTGAAATCTAAAGCCCTCATGTAGTTTTATGACTCTGAGATTAAAGTATAAACATAACTCTTTTCTCTCATATTTTATTATCTGTTTTAAAAAGACTCCATTGTGAGTTGGCTTCATTACCTCATTTATCACTGTTCTATGACTGTATCGTTAACTGTACTTATTATGCATTTGCTTTTTTTTTTGCAAAGGACAATAGCTTGTTCCTCTCTGTGGGGCAGAGCTTGTAGTTCTACTATAGCCTCTAATATTTCATAGGTTAAGTAAAACGGCGGAAAATATAATAATTCCACTTTAATATTCAGTATATGCTTAAAGCACTTAACATTACCTGAAGGCACTGCTATAGGTCAAAGAATCTGACAGGTCACCGAGCGGCTGTAGCACCAGTGTAAGGTCGTTCTCTAAATATACTCTTTAATGGAGTGCTAGAGAGTTGTCATGTCCTAATTTCCTAATTAATTTCTATCATTTTTGTATAATGTAAGGCAATGTGGAGAAAAAAAGAAAATATGTTTCTTTGGTTATAAGAGAGAGTCAGTTTAAAAAAAAAAAAAAAACAACAAAACTAGATATTTTTAACTTGGCTGAAAAACTGGGTACTAAACAAAATGGTAATGATCATGTATATGGCTGGGCAGCAATAGGGAGCAAGTAAAAGAGGCTTTCAAAGCATATGTAAAACAGCACGGGTAATGTCTAGAATTACTTCTCGGCACACATGCACACACGCACGCACACACACAAATACAAATGCAGAAATGCCCGGCTGTCCGTGGACAGAGGACAGATGGCTACGGAGTGGCTCTGATCCAGGGAGTGACGATGTTCTGTATCATTATAATCTGCTCCGTAGTATCCTCCCTACTGCTGTGCAGGACAACATGTTTCACCCACTGAGAGCAGACACTGGAACAATTCTACTGCTGTTCTCCAACACATACGCTCAGACGCTTGCAAAAACAAACTTACATTTGGCGTTTCCAACATTCGATACCTATGCATCGCTCGTTTACTACTTCCAATTAATACCCATGAACTTAACGTATTGCATATTGTTTCGTTTATCTTGTTAGTTGTATTTTTGATGAATGATGGAGTTAAATACTTGCTTAAAAATGCTTAAATCTACATATATATTAAAAATGTAATTAAGCATACAGTTTAATTTATTTTTTTTTAATATTTTCTCAAAATGTTGCCTTAATCTTTTTTATTTTCATTTATTTTTTCACCCATCCGGCTTGTACCAATGGAGTGTGGTGGGCCAGATGCTACAGCTCACAAAGAGTAGTGGAGATATTAAAATGAAGGAAAAGAAAAAAAAAAAGAGTTAAATGTAGATATAGTCAATATAGCTATCACAATATTCTTCCTTTTCTTTCCAGTGTGGCTCTCAGAGGTTTGTTTGAGTACCAAGCCCAACATCTACACATACTGAGTTGCGATAGATGCTGTCTTTTAAGCACTTCTATTTAAAAGCTATGATAACACTTTAATTGTCCGAGTTGAATTCACAAAATTAACAAAGCTTTGCATCCAGAAATTAATTCCTGGAGAAAAAAAGAAGGAGGCTGCATTGCCATGGGGCTCAGCTACATAGTATTAATTAATTTCATTTATAGCACAGACACCCCATCTAGGAGGCTGTTGATCATGTGATTACAAACGGAACAACTGGGAACAGAAACATGTCTATCATGATGATGGAGCTGATAAACACTGGGTTTTCTCTCTTACAACTCCGAAGGGAGATTTTATATCTGCGTAGAAACAAGTTTGTAAGAATTGTTTTCTTTTTCCAGTCAACTCAGCGGATTTGAATCATATTCTCTGCATGATAATGTGGGTTACTAGCGTGTTTACAGCAAACAAGTCAGCCAGCATGTATAAACTGTAAACATAAAATATGCAAACTAATCAAACCACCGTGCCTCACTTTCCGAGCTCTATTGCGCACAGACAAGGCATTAAAACAAACAAATGCAAATTTGTGCACAGGCAGGGCCTGAGATAAGAACAATGATGGTGAGTCTGTAGCTCGAGAAAAGCATCGGGATCCATATTTATTCACGGTCCTGCAAGTCGTAAGAGTTATGACTGACAAGAAAAGCAAGTAAATAAATGATTACACAATATCACTGGAGCTTTACTGGTCCTGATGCTGGATGAAGGCTTTAACAATATGGGTGAAGAGTGATAACCCTTAAATCTCCAGGTCTCTGGACTAATCCTCGTCCTTAGCAGACATACATTTTTCAGTAAGCTTTGAATAACATTTTCATTGCATTCTACTGGATTTGCGTTTTCTTTTTTCCGTGTAATGTGAGACTCTTGGAATAATACTTTGCCGTTTCTGAGGACGGTCTGAGTTTGGTAAGTAGTTGTAGCTTCAGGTGTAGGTGAAAACCATTCTCAGAGGGATATAAGGCAGACTTTTAAAGGTGAAAAGTTCAGCCATGCTGTGTAGAGAGGTTATAAGGGCACTTAGGAAGAAATAAGAGGTGTTCTCGTTCACTGCTTCCATAAACATGGTGTAATTATTTGCTACTGCTACCAGAGTAAAGGGATAATGTCACAGATTTACAGCCTAAGTGGTAAGAGTCAGAGATATTCATCAATCCTCTCCAGCACTAGAGAGTTGAAGATAGGCTACACTGGCTGAATGAGGATTGCGGGTGATCCGCCATGCAGTCGGGCTGAGATTTAGAGGTGGATATTACACCCAACAGCCGGCCCGGCCTGAAATAGCTTCCCACGAAGCACAAGAGGAAGGACACAAGAATGGACATTACCCTTTATAAACCACAATCATAACAATAGGATTTAATAAAACTTTGTGTGGTAAAGAAAATAGACTAATCCCTTTAAATCTTCCATAATGAGAGGGAAGAAATCCTCAGACTGTGATAGTTCCCCTCCCTTCACCCCATAAGATTTTAGGCTTTCCGCAGGATTCCAATAGCTTAGCCGCAAATCGTCTCACTGCTGTGCGATGCCACCACATCCTCTAAGAATAGGGGTGATCTGGCACATGTGTATGGCACAAAAACACTCACAAATCCTATTTGACTTTGAGTGATGCATCCTGGAGAACTCCAGACTGTTGATGGCTTTTATATTCCCCACCAGGAAAAGTAAGTTGGTGAGGGTGCAATGAATCAAGCTATCGGCCCGGCCAGGGACAGACCGCAGAAAGCTGAGGAGATGAGGGACAGGGAGAGATGAAAGTCTCAGAGACAAATCCTCCCTGCCCAATGGCTCGCGCAAACAGTTAGAAGAAGCACAAGCTGCTGGCTGCTGTTTTTGGATGATGCTTGTTTCTTTAATCTACTCCCCAAGGCCACGCTGCAGACTTTTACAACCATCCTTTAGTGGCTTTGTGGTAAATCACAATGGATACTTCATTAGATGATGCTAAAAACAATTCCGACTTTTACATTAATGATTTCTGAAGAAAAGTGCAAACAGGAACACAGGAGCTCAGGAGTGCTCCGAGTTGTGCTTGTGCTGGTATGAGGAGGATCACTGGAATGAGGCACTTTCATATCTGGTTGGAACAACGGGTGTAAACACACCCCGATGGCCTAAATTAATCATGTTTAAACAGAAGGACGCGATGGCATCACATGAAACCATGACTCCTCCATATGCTACCTGTTTGGAGCAATATTTGTAAGCTGACTAATTACAGTGCTCTCAGATGAAGCCTATCTCTTAGCAGCTGTTTGTCCATTAACCTGTGGAACAGTTATTTTAGCATGGGAACCAGCACACATCAACACTGCTCTAATTGCAAAAGAGAAAATAAACACAATGTTTTTGCTTTTGGCATTGAAAAGCCGGCTGGTCACTGAACATGAAGGTTAATTTTGTTGACTGTTGCCTTTTCTAACTCCATTCATTGAGAAATTATTGCTGATGTTGCTATCGATTTTTAAGTGACAAACAACTCGGGAGCAAATTCACAAAGAATGTATTAGGTGTTAAACATGATCAAAGCTTAAAACTAGGTGACTGATTATAAACTGGGACACAAGGGCAGATCTGGATCTAAAATAACCAAACAGAGCAAATAGCCTCACCCTCTTTATCTATCTCCAACTGATTCAGGTAAATGAATGCGTCATTCCACTGTTTTTTTTTTGTTGTTTTTTTTTTTTACAATCTGCAGCATCACTTGTTGATTCAGGCCATTCGTGCATAATATTTCTGAGCACAATTTGTCTTTAAACATGTTTGTCTTGCTTTTTCAGGTGAATCAGTAGCTCCTCATTAGCTGAAATTTGAATAACAAACAAAGCGAGAAACGATCTTTTCAATCTCTTTGATCACGCCAGCTCCAGCTGTGTTTGTGCCTGGATAAAGTATTACCGTGACCCGGTGATATTTGCAGATTTCTTCCATTACTAACACTCATCTTCAGGTATTTAGCGTAACCTGCTTCATAAATCCAGTAAGGAAACAAAAGCAGGCACTGGGTGCAAGACAGCTGCATAAGTGAATCATGAATCTTCCCTCTCAAGTTTCTATCAACGGGTTTTCTTTAACAAAATGCAAAAAAAAAAAAAAAAAAAGGAAGAAAAACTTGAATGTGATGGATCACAGTGTCACATATATTGAATAAAATCATGAAATATATGATGGATGTAATAACTGCAATAAGAAAGGAATTATTATGTGTCAGTGAGCCATCACTTTAGGGACCCTCACAAAGGAGGCAACTGTTGCTTTTCAAGTTTTCATCAGATGAGTAAATGTCAAAAAGTCAGCCTCCCTGTCCGGATGATATGACTGAGTCACATCCTGGTGGCGCCATGGTTCGATCACGCCACTTTGGATTCAAAGCTTACTGGAAGTGTTTCAGAAGATGTGCGTCTTCAAGCAGCCTGTCATTCAGCAGCCAGATTGCGTGTTGCTTTGTTCATTTGTTGTTTTCAGAATTCACTTGTGCAGCGTCTGAACTGTTTTTTTTTTCCCTTTTCAGCTTGCCTCTCTCCTCCTCTCTCTCTCTCTCTCTCTCTCTCTCTCAACGAAAACATTCGCTATGAACCACGCTTTATCCCTAAAAGAGAACCCAGATAAAATACATTGGAACGATAAGAACTTGTTTGTCCAAAACCATTATTGACACATCTCAAATGGAGCAGCTGACAATGTTTATGCAAATACAAAAACAGTTATTTCTCTAATGAAGCCAATAGCTGTGTAAAATTTGCACTCGGTTTTCTTTTAGTTGGTATGAAAACGAAAGCATTTTCTATCAGCCCATTAAGAGGAATTCTAAACATAAATACATCAAAATAGTATGCATTATTGATTTCACCCTCTACTGTAATGTGTACTGTCCTGAGGGCTGCATTTGTGTCAAAATGGTACATGTCAATAATGAAGTCATAAAATGCAGTCTGGGACGCCTTTTTAATCCAGATCCAAAAGCATTCATACAACAAATGCACTATCTGACCATGGAATATGAATGATATTCAACGGAATCCACTTTTCCAACAGTCAGATAAAGGTTTATTGAAGACCGTGGTGAGAAGGAAAGGGGTTGCCATGGCTACATGGTTGAAAAGGGCATCTGATTTGACTTCTGACCAGTCAATTAATCTTGCAACTGCATTTTTTTAATCAAAGGTTCACCTATAATTCAAAACTAATTGCTTTGAACATGAAAAAAAGGAAAACTGAGATTGTGAGGATTCAGGAAAGGTACTGTAGTGCTAACGTCTTAAGATTAAGCTGCCTCAAGGGAAGATGGGATTAATATTTTAGATGAATTTAAGTCAGAATATTTCTTTTACTTCGTCTTTGTGAGGACTAAAAAAGAAAATGTTTAATTAAGCACACTAAATTACGTGGACTCAATTTTATTCATAGTTTTTCAGAAGAACACAGAGTTGAGCCCTTCTTTAGCTTGAAAATATCCTAATGCCACAATAAGGTCTGGAAAATCCACTGCATGAAATCCTCTTTGATAGGCTGCTAACTTTTCTGCTGCGCTTGTTGCTTTGGGCTACTACATTCAGCTGAAAATGCTGCTGATAAAATTAGAAACACTGATGTGTAAAGGGATAAATGGAAATTCACACATCACCCACAGAAGTACATTGAAACAAAATATTGCCAGCTCAGTGTTATGTTGTTGTCTTAACATCCATCTTTACAATTACATCTCAGATTCAGAAGAAAGTACAAGACTCAGCCTATAGGATCCATCTAAGATAAAATGTCTGATTTCATTTTTGTATATCTTTAAGTTTGCGCATAAAGCAATGATGTATTCTATAAAACTTTAAAAATACACTGCAAAAATGTGTGTTTAATCTGTTAACACAGAAGTAAAAAGAATTGTACATTTTTATATAACTGTAATTTACAGGTTCATTCTCAGTATGATAAATTACTAAGCATTTACAAAAAAAAAAAAAAACTAGCAAACTGAAATGTAGGTTTTGCAAGTAAGAGCTGAATATAATGTCATCATCATCTTTTTATGAGTTACATTATATGTGTGTGTGTGTGTGTTTTCATAGACATCATTGTAAGGGAGCGCTCGCGTGTGTGAAAACAACTGACCAATCACGGCATTTCCCTTACTTAATCAATTCATAAGCTGGTGGAAAATGTGCAGGTGGATATTTCTATTACCAAGCCACAAATAACTGAGAAACTCAATTTCATCACCTTCCACAGGGCTGTCATAGGAACACATCGCATGCTGTCTCCTCACAGTATCCACACTGTCCTTGTAGTATCACATTATCCTCCCACAGCCCCAACCCCTCCCTGTCCCACTCATCCCTCCCGTTTCTGAAACAAAGCAGGAGGCGGTTTGATTATCATAATCCAGTTGCAGATAATTAGGAAAGGTCAGGTGGTACACTCAAACACTGTCCGTTCCTCTCTGTGCTCCAACCCCCCGCCCTCATCCCCCGCTGTTCTTCTTGCTCCCTCTCCATTTGCTCGGACAGCCCTATCAGTGGGTAACATCTCCCAACACCACTGCCGACTGTCTGTTCGTGATAGCGACTGTGGCAGTCATCTCCACAGAGGCGAGCGATGTGCTGCCAACCTCTCCGGCGAGCCAGACAAGACCGTATTAATGTCTGCTGCAGGTGCCCTGGAGCATCAATTAATCGCTGTTTAAAACTGGCAAAAATGCATTTGATATACTTAAGCTTAATTAATACATTGCAACCAATTTTGCGAGACTAATTAATCAATTTGAAACTGAGCTGCAGTGCTAAGATATCTAGATTATATTGTCTAGAAGAAACCTATTCCACAAGGGAGAAAGATTGTTGAACTCAACCTACTGTTAGTGGAGGGCAGCACAAATCCAGTTATTAAAAAAAAAAACAAAAAAAAAAAAACTCCTAAGCAGGATGGCAAAATTAGGGTGAAAATAAAGAAAAACTTGGTTTCTTTAAAGATAAGAACTGAAACTGAGGTGGGGGATTAATTGGGACTTGAACTACATGCTCTGTGCACTGCGAGTCCTGCTTGTACTGAACCTGTGAAAGAGGCCACACTGTTGTGACGGAAAAAGCAAAGAGAGCTACAGAGTAATTGAGAGGGCTATGCTGAGAGGGAAACTGGTCTTAAGATGGGATAAAGGATGAAAGTTGGGGGAGGGAAAAAGTGGGGGAGGCAGCTGTAAAGAAAGACCCATGAACTATACACTAAGTGATTAGATGTATAGAAAAACCCTGTAAGAAAACAACCTCAGGAACCTCAGGGATACTGACCGGTGTCAAGCTTTTTTTTTTTTTCTTTTTTTTTTTTTTACCTGTTTTCATGTGAGGAAACAAACTGGAGAGTTGTTTCATGAACAATATGCTATATCCACACCAGTGTGGGTTTATCTCAAGTGGGTTAAACAAAACCCAGTCAGCCTCAGATTTAAGTGATCATACTACAAATTACTTGCGCATGCATGGGAAAGTCTAATTTTCTTTGTCTACAAGATACAGTTTGTAGAACATACGATGATATTTATTTTTTTCCTTAAGACAAAAAAAAAACATAATTGAGCATTCAACTAGTGGTTTTGAAAGTTGATAAGGATGTGCCAGTGTCGTACCAGAGTAACTTCAGCGTTGACCCACAGCCCCTTTCCTCCCCCACAGCTTAGCTAAACCCCTATGTTATTGGCAAAACACAGCCGGCTGCTGTCGGTTAACTGTCTAATCTCACATCAGTCGATTTCCCCAAACAAGGAGAGGGGGAGAAGTGGAACGAGACTCATGGAGGAGGAGGGGAAAAAAACCCTTAAACACAGATTACACCCTCAGTAAGTTACCATCACCTCCGGACTTGTGGTCTGTGAGTGCATGTGTGTGTGTGTGTGTGTGTGTGTGTGTGTGCGAGTGCACGTGTAGGCGTGTGAGCACATTTTGTTTTGTTCAAGAACTAAATTGTACTGCTCAAAGACCGCACACAGAGAAGTGTATAAACACGCTGCATCTACCAGAGCTCAAACAGCTTCCAAACACCTAAAAATTGCATACTTAGTCTTTAGTCACGTGCTTTTGTGTTTATAAATGTGATCCTTTGGTCCCTCATGGACAATTAAATGAGAACATTTTCAAAATGAGAAACATATGGAGCTTTTTAATTGGCCAATTTCTCTTGCCAACATGTGTGGCTTTTTTTTAATTCTAAAATCAATGAAAAGGAAAAAAATGCTATCTTGTCAGACTCGCATATTGCAGCACAGAGTGTTGCTCAAATTTTCATTGTCCTTCCGTACGGAGTAAAGCAGCCCTTCTGTTCCCAGGATTAATAGCACCATTACAGAGAATCCATGTTCAGTACACAAGACCATTCTTCAGGATCCTGTCAGCGAGATACAAACTTTTTTAGTGTAGATGTTTTAGCAAATTTGTGTTTCCCGGAGTATTTCCATTATGTTAAGCGGGTAATTGTGCGCACCAAAGCAAATCTCCGGTTAAAGCTGCAAAGAGAAATTCACTGTATCTCTTTTCCCATTTCCTCTCTCTTTCTACTCTATGCATAATCTTAAATTTCTTGCCTCTCTGTGACCATGCACTAATCTTGCGAGGTTGCGGGGGGTGACTGCAACAACTCATATCTGGGGAGTTATTGTTCTACACATGTCATATGTAATCTGCCCGACCCACAGTGCTTAGAATAATTATTCATATTTAATCACCAAACTACGAGGCTACATCGCCTGCCGCTCGCTAAGTCATTTTCCGTGTTCCATTATCAAAGTTTCAGAGATGGGAGCTCAGAGAAAGGGGACTAAATGCAGAAGCAGAAGTAGTTGAGCTTATAAAAACATAATGGGCTTGTCTGCTTTGATAAACCGAGGACGTGTGTAGCATGCACACGTAGTCACACCCTCCGGTCCAGGCATACTGTATGCAGAGTGCAGTGAAAAAAGTGGGGCGTGGATAAAGGAGACCGACGCGATGTCATACAACGAGTGTTTAGGCAAGAGCAAAAGTTATATGTCTTTAATTGTACTTTTCCGGCTGTTTCTTCTCCTGTCTGCTTAGATTTGCCAGGGAGGGCTCACCTTGTTCCAAAGGTGGTGGTTTCACACCTGCAGCCTTCAGTTTGAGGGCTTCTTTTGCAGACATATCACAGCAGGAGCCTTTGTTGGTGTCCTGGTCACTGTCAGCCTGGTCGCTGTCACCATGGCCGCTGTCTCTGAGGCTGGCTCGCTCTGGGTCTTTGAATGTTGAACTACTAAACAACAACAAAAAACACAGAAGACTTGGATGCATCAGTGTGAGCACTTTTAGAACCAATTGACATATGCATACGCTATAGAGCTTTTTGGTAACTAGTAATGACTTGGAAACAGTTACCTTATAGATTCCAGCTCTTACCTTTGAACAAACTGTTGTCTGCTACCCATATAATTAGGTTCAGCGGGGAAATTGTCCGTCTGTGGAAAAGCGAGAATAAAGTGTGCAGTGTTAGTGAGAGAAACATTTTCTGTTGTAAAAACAAGAATTCCTAAAGACATATGATTAATTATGCAGAACTGTGAGGTGCAGGACAGATTAGTTGAAAGGAAATGAAAGTGTGCACTCTGCTTTGCCAAGGTTTAAGCATTTCACTAACCGTATGAAACGGGCTAATTAGCCATTGGAGAGTAAACCACACAGTTAAACATCAGGTCTGGCAGACATCAGATAATCAATGACTCCAAGGACAATTGTCTTGATGAAAATAGAAATCTTTGCAATTGCCGTGTCGAGCCGTTGGCTAGACATCTATTAGCTAGATTACAGTACAAATTGTACAGGAATAAGAATGTAATTTCTGCCTTGTTCCTGTTAGAGAACAACTAACTCTCTTAAATTCAACATATTCTTTCTCATTCTTCGCTCACAAGTATATTAGAAAATAAAAAGACTTCGCATAGTAGGGATGATTAGTTGACTATTAGTCCATTCTTAGATCTGCAATGACTTTCTTGCATTTCATGTCGACTAGTTGCGATCACAAGAAGATGGATGGTGAGGAATTGGGTGGGAAATGTCAGATATTTAGAGCTTTAAGGTATTATAAGAACACTGAGAATATCTAGAAAACGCAGTTCAAGCTGTGTTCAAAAGATCTGACAGAGTTTATCCATGTGATCGAAACAAACCAAATGAATGAAAGTTCTTTCAATGGAAACACACTTTAAGGAACTCAGACCAGTATTCTGTGATGGTCACTTTCAAAATAAGCTGATGGTATGCTTAGGATAATTCTCCATTTAGAAAATCCATTTTTGCTTTAATGTCTTAGCATATATGTTGACATGTAATGCTATTGTTTCCAAAATTGGCCAAACACTTTACTCTTGATTTCATTGTCTCTAAACATTAAAGTGTTTGTCCCCAATTTGGTCGCGGTTTATTTTTACCCAGGTTTTGATCTTTAGTTGATAGGCACATTTTGCTACACAAAGAACCCATCTCCTTCTTGAACAACATGATAGCAGGATATCTATTTATACTTGGATATAATAGTTTGAACTGACAAATGTGGTAAAAGTTGTAAAAAATATTACAGTTGATTATTACTACTATCAATATTGTATAGCCAATAGCAATGATTTATATCTACCAAACTAACACAATAATAAAACTTCAGTCTGATTTTAATGTCAGATAATGAGGGAAAGACTTTACATGTTCTGTACAGTCACATTAGGAGGCATTTTGATGTGTGACAAAGTGCAGCACTGTAATGTAATTCTGGTACAAGGCACTCTGCATAAATGGCACAAATCCCTAATCTTTGGAACAGTACGAAGCAACGCCTTACGGACTGGATCAATCACATCGGCTACGAAGCACTCCATCTTACTCCCAGTGTGTCTCACTGGCTTAGTAATTATACCAAGCCACAATGTATTGGAGTTTTTAATCATGTTAAGGAGTTAAAAGGTTAAAAACATTGCAGTGTGCTTACTGGCATTTGCCAAAAATATAGGCCCATTATCAAAAGACTTAGGATCTTTCTTATGAAAACATTTTCTTAACCAGCATATTTTTAGCTCTGATTATTGCAAGGGAATAATCAATTTCCTCTTGTGTAGTGGTAGGAATGATTGAAGAAAATGTCTTAAAGAGAAAATGCTTTCATGCTTTTGTGGCTGCATTCATCACAGCAACACAAATAATTACACTATGTTGTGCACAACTCTCTGTCTAGAATTCATAGCGGGGAAATGTCATGTTTGGTGAGTAATGCGTCGTTGTGCCAGGCTTTTTCACATGCACAGCTTGACTCACGGTCGATAGAGTATTTCAATGTCATTGGTGCGCTGCAGAGGCTCAGTATGAAAAAAGGGTGTGTGAAGGTCAGACAGGCCACCTCAGTACTCTGACCTTCCATGCTTTTGCAAACACCTTTATCTCCTCAACATTTTATTCCACTTCAGCCTTTGCCAATGTTAAAAGAAAACACCCACGGAATATATCAAAGACTGGAATCTGACCATAAAGCAAGAGAAGAAGGAATGTTTGAAATCGTTTGGCAATGAAATGATAAGACCGGCTGAAAAGAGTTTAAAAAAAATAAAATGAAATAAATTGAAATAAAATTGGAAAGAAAGAAAAGGGAAGATTAAAATCTTTTTTTCCAGTGATGTGTCCCATCTGTACTTATTTTGACTATACAACTAACCTTGGATATATGTTCCAAACAATTCTGCTCCATGAAGGTCATCGCAAGACAAGGGCATTACTCAAAGATGTTTGTTTTGTAATTGCCATGCTGTGATTTATCCATCACAACAGAAAAAAAAAAAAACAACAACAAAAAAAAGCTTTTTGGGTACTGAATAAAATAGTCCACAGTTACAGTTGATTTGAATCCAAACATGTAGTCTCAACGAATGTTGTTCACACCTGTAGTTTTTCTTAACAGACAAAAAAAAACATGCTTCTACTTAAAGTACCATGCCGTTCACTGCACACAAGCCAATAAAAAACACATTACACCACTTCATGGAAACCTCTTTCCTGCCAATTAAGAGTTCTGGGTGATCTTAAGCCTCCATCTCTTCCTGTCTGACCATACCACCCAGCCCTTTCACTACAATGGGCCACTTTCCAATTAATGGGTCGATAACAGGCAGCATGAACTGCTTTCCGCTGAGAAAGTCAGAGCCCACAATAAATACAGGATAATTTGAGGCAGGCTGATAAACTGCATTGCACACTGCATAAATTCCCTTTGCATTATAGGTATCATTACTTTCAATGCTACATGCATCTAAAGATCTAAAGAAGTGAAGAACCTGTTCAATAAAAGATGAATCCAGCAAATCCACCTTTACTCACATTGTTCACGTATCAGCAAAGTCTCTTCTTGTTTTGTGGTGTGGATGAATTTTCCGAAGGCATGTGTTGCTGAAGTGCAGTAAATGATGTGTTGTATCTAGTTCAGGGCGCAAGGTCACAAAGGTCACAGGGATACTGAACACGGCCAGGCTGAGTAAGTGTAAAAAGCTGCACTCTATTCTGTATTCCCATTGAGGCCCCTAAGACTGACCGCCCAGACAGCAGGCCGATTGAGACAAATGGGACGAGAATATTGGAGTGCTGTTCTCCTCTCGGGGCATAGTGGTGAATTCTGGGCTACTGTTTGCTTCTGTGTGGTTACATTTGTGTATTGCTACCTTTTCAGTGAGCATTTGATATCCTACACAGGGACGGTGAGCGAGGACAAATTGCAGCTTCTTTTTCACACATCGTTGGGCCGCTCACTGTTATTCAAACGAACAAGAGTACGCCCCTTTCACCTATTCTGAGAGGTATGATTCATGCATTTCTCCTTTGCTGTCGTCCTTGAAAACATACAGTGACCTCCACATGTATTGGCACCCACTTGTAAAGACAAGTGGGTGCCAATTCCTTCCTTACGGAAACGTAAAAACCATAAGGAAGGAATTATTATTTTTTTTATTGCACACCGTAACCACACATAAAAATATGGAAAAATCCAGTGTTTAGTAGGAAGACATAGATCCAGCTGAGAGTAAAATACAGCAGTAATAATACACAAGGTGTTAATTTGACAATGAAGAAAGAGCATGCAGGAAGAGACTTTCAACACTTGTTCTTTGTTGACTTCATTGTCAAATTAAGACGGTTGGGTATTTTCTTGCAGTCTTTTTGTGACTTGAAACTCAAAACAAAGTCCCTTACTTGCATTGCATGTTATTGAGTCTTTCCTATTTAAATAGTGACTAACAAGATGTCACAGATGCTGATAAAAAAAATCCTCCACAAAGTGACCAAACTTGAACACAACACAACGAAAGTTCAGTTACATTTATATTTTATGAATTGTTAGGCCAATTTTGGCAACAGTAATATAATTAAAAACAATGGTTTCTATTTTTTACCATAAAGATAACTTTTTACCATAAATGTGCTCAAATGAAAATAGCATTTTTCTATTATTTCTGAGGATTTTAGTTTACCTTTAATAACTGTCAATAACTGTTGAAGATACTACAGACATTTTGTTAATGTGTATGTTATTATTATTATTATTTTTTTTTTTTTGCCAAACCAAGTAATCTGAGCAACCTGGAAGGCACCATAGTCGTAGTAGTAAGATGTATCAACTACACATTGGGAAAAAAGTGTTTTTCTGCTGTGCAAAAATAAAGGTTGTAGAGTAAATCAGCACCAGTCAGACAGAAATAAGGGACAAAATGAAAAACGTACTGAGACCAGGAAAAAAAACTATAAGGAAATGAATGGCACAGAAAATGGGTTATAAAAGAATAAATATGGGGTAAAACAGTATATAGCGAGGACGCTAAAAGAATTAAGGAAAGAGGGGTGTAGAAACAATACACTGGACCTCATGGAGCATCTAGTGGTTGAGGAGCAACTTTAAGTGATCAGATCTGATTAGCATTTAAACATCTTCCTGGAGATAAGAGACCATCAAATCGATGGTTGTAAGTGAACTTAAGGCCAACACGCTGCCTGATAAACATCTTGCTTTATCTTCTAAATAACTCAGAACAGAAGAGATCCAGTTGAATTTTTGACAAGTAAAGGTGTCCTAATGATGCCAGTAAACACAAAAGGTCTAAGCAGTCATGATGGACAAGAGTAACTAATTAAGTAAGTAAAACATTATTTACAAAGAACCTTTCAAGATAAAAAAAAAAAAAAAAAAAAATATATATATATATATATATATATATATATATATATATATATATATATATATATATATATATATTAGCAGACGTAATAAGGTTCATTTTCAGCTGTCCTTCAAAGGAAGCCAGAGGAAGAGAGTTCAGTCTTGTTGTAGACTGGTGTCTATCCATGAGAAACCAGAATCTTGAATTGCAATCGATAACGACCAGAAACTAATGTTTTGTCATTGGGAGTGACAGAACTTTAAAGATGCAGTTAGCAGCCCAGCAGCAGCATTCAGTACAGACTGCTACTGGTCTAGGGAGGTTCAGATTAGACAAAGTCCATCGCAATAATCCAGATGAAATGAAACAAAAGCTATTGTCTCTTGTCCATCTAAGGACGAGAGACCATAGGGTTAAGTTTGGCAATATTTCGTACATGGTAGAAACAGGATCGAACCAGAACTTTTAAGATATTTTCTAGCTTAAAATCTAAGTTGGAGGTTATTCCAATGTTTCAAACAGACGATGGCCCAAGGATCTGCTTTATCTTTATCGATACGTTTTGTGGCTCAGAGGGGATTTCTTCAGTTTTTTCTTCATTCAACTGAAAGAAAAAAAAAAAAACTTTCACTCATCCAGCTTTTAAGGGAATCCAGACAGCTTAGTAAAATGTGTAGTTTCAAAACTTAATTTGGAACTGGATGTCATCCTCAAAGCAGTGATGGGAAATATCCTTAAAAGTTGATAGTATTGGACCAAGAGGAAGCAGATAGAGAAGGAACAACATATAGGAGAGCTGCTGATAGACTGAATTATAAAATATGGTTGGAAATATTGGCTGGTTGTTTAGTTTTTTAAAGAGTGTGTCATATAGTCAGTCATTTTGAACATCAGATTTCTCTGACATGCAGAATAAATGTCAAATTGAAACCCTTCACTAGTTCGTTTGTAGTTTCTTTTTTTTTCACTCTCAAATAAAGAGCACTAGTCAACAAAATAAAAAATAAAAAAATAAATAAAAACGCATCAACTATTATGCATGCCTCTCAGTAAATGTCCATGCGTGCAGGTCACATTTACAAAACATTAAACATAATAAATTGCATTTAATTTAAACTAGTAAAGTTGCCATTGTACACTGATGTGGAAAAGCACTTGAGTGCTCACTCAGACATAAAACCAACACATTTGCTTGTTGTCACATTTGATGGAAAGCAGGGAATGTCTGAAAGTGGCTTTAAATTCATTACACTGATACAGCTCTGAGGAGATCATTACAAGTCTTTCACATGCTGTTTAGCCCTAGGATGTCAGGGTGCGTTTCAAAAGCAAATTACCCAGAAAAAGTAACAGCAAACATTTAGTCAACTTCACCAAGCCTGTACCATAGATAAAATTGATGGGCTGCTACAACCTAAAGCTATGTTGAATAAGGAGGTAGAGTCTGGGTCAAGCAAAACAGTATGATGATGATGATAGAGGGAATTTTCATGGGATGGATATGAAGATGCTCCACTGCCAACGAGTTGCCTTGGGGATTTTTGTTACAGGAGGCTAAACAAACTTTGACTACAGCAGAAATTAGTTCATACTTGAAGCACTGTAAATGACAAGGCAACAAAAGCCTCATATCATGTGGTGCTACACATAGATAAAGCAAGTAAACTCCACAACATCAGTGAAACATGTATGACTGGAATATCAAGCATAGCGACAGCCAAATGTTTGAAGACATTGTAGCAATAATGCAGAGGGGGCTAGCTCTCCCACATTTTTGAAAACTCCTTCTTCAAACAATTGCAAAACAATTAACAATTGTTACTATGAAGAAACAGACTGAATGTGCTCCAATATTCTCTCCTGGTTTCAATTCCATTATATGTCAGCAACCCTCAAACACAACCTCAAGCATAATTCTAAGATGCCTGGGAGAGCTGTGTTGTTGACAAAGGTCCAAAATAGCACTTCAACTGGTAATTCCCAAGCGCGAACAAGTGCGGCTACATAAATGACACGAGGCAGAGCTAAAATCAAGCATGCATGCTCAGCAAGCTTTTGAGTACAGCTATAATAAAACGGTTAGTTTGTAGGTTTAGTCATCTAAATCACATGGGTCCTTCAGAAAACCTGGAAAATCTTAAAATGTGTTCTTTAAAGCAATGTAGCAGCAGAGAACTTTTTTAAAAATAAAAATAATATGATTTGTTTCAGGTCTAGCTTGACATTGTTGATGTCAGTGAGGTATATGTACAAATATGTGCAGCTGCAGAATGACATGCTGTAGTGCTTAAAATAACTAACGTGCCTTACTTTCTATCACAATACTTGTGATATGTGGCAAGTTACTGTAACGCTAATGAAAACAAATGAGCTAATACTTGATGTAAACTCCACTGTAGCAGACTTGGTACGTGTACATTAATGAATCCTTTGTATGTACCTATTAAAGAAATGTTCATTTTTCCAATTGGCATTCGACAGCTACGTTCATGTTTCCCAGATTTTTCTCTGCAATACCAGCAAATTATGAAAAGAACTCCTCAGTATAGCAAGAGAAAAATGAAGTGAAACTAGCACCGATGTAATGATAAAACATCACTTGAGTCTGTAGCAGAAAATATTGATTATTTGTTCCACCCAAAGAAATGAGTCATTAAAACAAATCCGTCTTACAATCTCGTATCTACTGCTCATCACGAGCTGCAGTGAATCTGACATCACAACAAATCTAACACAAGTCAAAGTAAATAAAGACAAACAAATAATCATCTGTTAGCGCTGCTGTGGTGTTGAAGTATCATCTGTGTTTATTACAGAACTACCTCGGGGCTATTTGTAAGAAGCTCCTTTATTATAAAGCTGGCAAATTCAATCTAACTCGGCACTCATACCTTGTAAATCATTGTCTCATCATTTGAAGAGATTTGTATCTTTTTTTTTTTTTCACGTGTTGGGAGTGGTACCTTTTCCTTTATTAAATTGGGCTAAGAAGCACTCCAGTGACTTTTTTTTTATTAAACTATATAAAAGACACGCCTTCTTGCTTGCTGATTAATTCCTCGATTCAGTATTCATGATTATTATGGAGCCACTTTCAATGACCACAAAGTATCATTAGTTCTCCCTTTTGACATCCTGGTAAACAACAAACAAGTAGAATTCATCGTGCATGCTCAGTGGCACAGCTGCCGCTATTAAGAAAGAACTTCATTTGAACTATAAACAAATATAGAGTGGAAGATGCAGTGGAGGAAAGTTGGCTTATGTATTTTTTTTGTTTGTTTTTTTTTTAAGCCTATCTAAACTGACAAGTGCAAAACAAACAGGATAGTCCTTGCAGTTACTGATAATCTGTTATTCCATTTGAAGTGCAGCCTGAGCAAACATACACCTATACTTTTCACTTCTGGCTCCCAATAACTGCCTTAGTCTCATTTGAGGTGGTTTTCGGCACAATTCGAATAGCTGCATTTACCTTTGATGGTAACAGTTTATGAGGGTTCATCAGTTTTAAGAGCTTTTCTTTGTAAAGCACTTCATCCATTTGTAATAAAGTTTGTCATTTAATCTTGAAAACTAAATTAGTTTTAAAGAGCGAGGAAAGGACACTGGTGGATAAACACTCCTGTGTCTGACAGACTCTCACTAAAGGACTGTTAAACTTTAACTTGATCTTATCATCATCAGGAGAATAAACTTCAGATTACATTGTAGAATTAAGACAAAGTGTTCTCCTTATAATCACGGAAAATACACAATAATCACTTTGGATAACAAAAAAATATATATATATATATTTTTTTTTTCTTTTAACTCTTCTGCATGTAATTGATTCATTAATAGGATGATTAAGCAGGTATTTAATGGATTCTCCCTATCTGACTATAAAGCACACCATTACCCATAAATCATGATGTGGACCAGCATCCCCTTGGGTAAAGATTACAATAAGCTGCAAAATTGGAATAACACCATGAGTCACAAACACACATGTTTGTGACAACACATGTTGATTTTTTTTTCTAAAACTGAAGAGAGATTGTTTGTCTGGTCCCTATTTGATACAAAACTCTGAATTTGTTCTACAAATCATGAAACTAAGATTCATGCCAAAAATGAATCCTAGCTTGTCATCAGCATATCATAATGGGAAACAACTAATTCTGCACTCAAACCTGAGGTTAACTTCAGATAAGACTGTGGGAGGAGACTAAAGTGGATTCAAAAGGAGAACACATGAGAACCGAGGGGGTGATGCTTACCCGCGCACTACTGTGAAGCTAATCTAATTAAATAGTTTATGATATTGAATGAATACATGAGAAACCTTAGATTCATAGTTTGAATTATCACCTCAGTAACTTACCTGACTTTGTAAGACTTGCATATAATTTAAATCACAAGTCATGTAGACACATGTTGAATTGTACATGAACAAATAAATAAATAAAAAAATAAATAAAAAAAAAGCATCTGAATGTTTGCTGCTAGTGGCTTAGAAAGATAAAACTCCTATAAGGATTATGCACCACATCTAGTCAAAGAATGCACCTCAGATTTAGAAACAGGACCCTCATTTACATTTTTGCAACTTTCTACAGAACTGTGGTTGATGTCTCAGAATGGAGCTCTACAGCAATACAGAGGAAAGAGGGCCTTGCAGAAGATAGTAATGGGAGGAGAAACAATTACAGGCACCAAGATCATTTTTAATATCACTAGCAGTGGTGATTTCTGATGTGGGTGATATGGGCAACTGCCCAGGGTGGCATGTTGTGGAGGAGATGGCATGGAAAAATATAAATAATTGGCACATTTTAAATCAGTGACATAATATATATCAATTAACATTTGAACAAAATACCAAATACAGACTATTTCACTATTCAAGAATCGTAACAGATTCATCCTATAGCGCTATTGAGACTACAGTGTAAAGTATCCCATGCATATAATAAACATGCATTAAGCCTTTTGCATTTTCGTTTAATACAGTATAAATAAGTGTTTTTAAAAATCCAAAATCCCATTTTTGCTGTTTATTCTCCATCAGAATGGAACAGAGTGGGTTACAGCTCACAGGAGCAAATAGTTCTTTCTGTGTGCATCAAATGAAACCCAAATGTTTCCCCTAATTTTAGATTTAATTTAAGCAAATGATTCTTGTTTTGTAAAGCAAAAATCAACATCAATTTAATTCTGTTAGTTTGTGGTTTGCATGACAAACAAGTCATAAGTGTTGAAAATTGCAAAAATCCACTGCCTCACAAGCTGCTGTACATTTGTCTTCGGGCAAGCAGACTGTGGGATCACCAAAAAGCCATGTGAGTGGGATATTCAAGCAGAAAAATTAATTCCAGTTTCATCTGGGTGGCACTGGCACAATTCATAGCCTAACAAGCTGCAAACTAAATTCAAATTGAGTGAATTCATATGACTGACCCTAGGGTTTTTGGGGCTGAGTGAGAAGTCATAATCCTCTTCTACCAGACCAGGGAGTTGGTGTCTACATGTGTGAGAGAATCTGTGCATGATTCTGCGTTAGCCTGTGTTTGTGTGACTGGGTGCTTATGTGTGTGCACTTCTATTATTCATAATGTTGGGACAAAAAGCTGTTTACACAGTCCTATTGTGTGGATCTGCCAGACCATAGGAAAAAAAGCAAGTAAACAAAAATATTAAATTATTATATTTCATGGTAATAGCCCTTGCCTTAAATGTGAGGTAATTTTTGGTTAAGACTGAACCTGTAAACTATGTACTGAACTATTTTAGAGAAAACTATCTTCTGCTGAGAGGAAAGATGGATGACACAATGCATATATACACTTCTATCTGTACAACAGACATAACTTGCTGTTTGGCCCCAGGAGTAAATGATAAATATGACTTTTCAAATAGATAGCTCTTTATTACTGCACAAGATATGTAAATGAAATAATAAAACAAAAAAGAGCAACACAGAGCTTTGTTTGTGCTGTTCTCCTCTACTACATGAGACATTTGTATACAGACAAATTTTACCAGCTTGTCTGAGTTGCTTAGAACCAGTCTTTTGATTATTAATGAAGAAAAATATGAGACATCAAAGAAAACATGACAGAAATGAGAGACAGAGGATTTCCCTTGATGCCACATTCATCAGTTGCGTTTAAAATTATCTAGAGAACACAAAAAAGTGTTCTCTAGAACAGTATGAAATTTTAGAGTCAGGACCACTAATCCTCTATTACTTGCTCATTAATAGTGACAACTGTTTGAACTGAAGTTATCTAAAGCCTAGAATGCACACTGATCCTGTTAAACCCTCATTATTCCAAAGCAAACTCAGCTGAGAAGGTCCAGCTTGAGGTGATATATTGTCATCATACAAAAAGACATTGTGCTTAGTCATAAAGAGAAACATGCATAGTGTATGTTTACTGCAATAAGTAAACAGGGAGTTACCCCTTTATACAATTCTCTTTGAGGTAAATACGGGCGTCTTCACTTTGTTTCTGAAACTTTTCAGAATAGTGAAACCACTTTGGTATCTACACAAAGAAAATGAAACCTGTAGTAAAAAAACTCAGCTACACCACCTGTTTATTTATTTCAGTCAGGACATCTGTTGCTTTGATTTAGAGCCTTCTTTACAGTTTCCATTTTGCATTTAGATAGATCTAGATTAATAAAATCATTAATTTCCAGGTTAGGATGCGCTGGTGTGCAGTCTGATACCTTTAGATTTTTCTTACTAACATGGAACTAAGTTTTACAATTTCTGCCTTAAGACTCAGACTTGGAATTTAACTTTACGCAGTTGATGGACACAGATAATAAGTGTTTCTCCCCATTGTTTATCTACTATGACTTGTGTTTGTTTTCTGTTTGTTTTTCAATGAAGTTATGACTAAAGGATACAGAAACACTAAAGATACTTCTCACTAATAAAATGATTTAATATAATATGCAGTACTGGGTGAAAACATATAAATTTCTCAGTAAGAAAAAATGACAGGCTAAAATCAGCTATTCTCAAAACAAAACTGATCAGAGTTCAGACCAAACAGCAAGCCAATCTGGACAGAGTGCACGACTTACTGCTTGGCATGTTCTGCTAGCTCATAGGAAGACTTAAAACCTCCACAGTATGCTGCCATAACACCATGTGTAAAAAATGGGCCATTCAAAACAAAGAACTTGATTTCTGAAGAAAGGAGCCATAAAAACAAAACAACACATTTTCTTCTTCGAGGCACGGAAAGTAATATAATTAATTATGTTTAAGTTATACTTTTTAATAAAATCAGGCAGCTCGTTATGTTTTAATGTCCAAAATTTAGGCTGACAGACAACTAAGTGAAGGCATAAAGTTTAATTTATTTTCAAGATGTACACACATTTACAAAATTGATTTACTAATCTATCAGGAAATTTAATTTGGACCTTTGAACATGAACTATGATTTTTTTTTTTTTTTCTGGAATGTTTGCAACACGAAGCTTTTCAAAGGAGCATGTTTTCATCATTCTCTGTTGCCCTTATATTTATTTAACTGATGCCATGGTTCTTACTTTCTCCCAAAAGTAGTTAATTCCAGTCTAAAGAAAAGAGCCAGTTAACTACTTTTTTTTTTTTTTTTTCCAAAAGGCCTTATAAAAAGACAGACATGATTGAGCACATGTTTTGCTGTGCTCAATCAAAACGAAACAGTAGTAAATACTTAAGTAATTTTATTCCAGGAAAAGCAGCAATTATTACTCAAAGCTAAGTATAAAGAAAATATAAAGAAAAATTATTTGGCATTATCTGAATTATTTCCCTTCTCAGAAAATGGGCAGTTTGTGTGAGTAATCCGAAATTATAATATCTTTTCACTACAAAGACACCAGAGCAGAAAGAGGCATCTTTAGGACAAAGTCAATAAACAGCTGCATGATTCTGTGTTAGGAATAATTGTTCAATAAACATATTGTGACCCAGTGTTTAGCTTCAGCATACAATAATTACACTTGTAAACTGACTTCATTAAGTCCTCTTATTTTGCAGATTTGTTTAGTTTTTCTCCTGCAAAGAAATAATCCACAAATTATTGGCTCCTCTGCTGATAAACAAGACAGAAGCTGAGAGCTTGTGAACAAAACAATAAATAATACAATTATTCCAATTGAATGGAGGAGGGGGGGGGGGTGCGCCATTCTGTGGATGAAAGGGCTTTTTAGAGTCTTCCCAAAAGCCCAATACCAAGGCCAGACACAGACAAAGAAACACACAAATATTGACACAGACTGAATTCATGGGTCTCACATTAATACATACACCAATGCACATGGACACACATAAAGGCCCTCTCGTCCTCACTCCCTCTCAATGAATATGCAAACAGACACAAAATACATTGGGGTACTTTTATAACAAGGTGACTTAAAGGGCCAATAGGGGGTGTAATATTTTAGAAAAAGGTTAAGCCTGAATAACAGACAATGGAAGACAGGGTGGAAGCTATTCTTGCTCCTGGGGAAAAGCAGAAAAACAAGCTTTAGGATAATGCTCCATTGTCAGAGTGTTGGATGTAAGTTTCTCTCTGTCTCTTTTAAGTGTCTCTATGGAGCGTCAAGGATCTGGCAGAGCAGCTTTGGCGTTAATCAGCTAGCCCACTGAAGAAACAATCACACATAATCTGAGCCTCTAAATCCTGCTGACCTTCTCTTCAAATACATAGATAGACCCTGCTTCAAACCTCAGCCTTTTTAAGACACACACACACACACACACACACACGCAAACACACATGCACAAAGGCGTTGCTAACTTGTCTTTGCCCTGCTCTACCGCCCTTGGATCCTGTCTGATTGGCAGCACCCATGTCTCTCCACCTGCAAGAATTTCAGTCAAGCATGTTGCTATGACCTCAAACAGGAGAGGAGAAAAGAGGAAGAGGAGGGATTAATTGAGACAGGGCATAAAAAAAGACAAGAGGAAAACGGAAAAAGATCCATCCATCATCCAAGCAGTGTTGAGAGTATATAAATAGCAAGATCTGTTCAGAGTTATTACTGAGCCAACGCTTCCATTGTGGTACTTCATTTATTAGGACTTTGCACAGATCAATACAGCAGACATATACACCCTGTACTGTTGACAACATAATCTCATCATTATAAATTTGGCTTGGGTCGTCTGTAACATGAGCAATTGCTATGCTTATCTGAGATGACAAGGGCTGAGAGAAAGAAAAGAAATCCTAAAAATGAAGGCAAAGACCAAGAGCTCTGGGTCTTTTTTTTACTTAACAATGCTAAGAGCGCTAGATAATGAAAAACAGTAAGTCAGTACCAAACAGAGCAAAAATCAATAAGAAACGGAGCAAACCAGCCATTGATCTGAATGCTAAAGGACCCAAAAAGATTTCTTGCTAAGACATAAACCCAGCAAGGGACCAATTCAGTACATCTGTGTGGTACAACAGACAAAGATAAGACTGGCGAAATAAAAAAAAAAATTTCAATATGCCATTAGCACTTAGCCTTGCCACTGCTACCACTAAGAACAGAAACCGTCAAGGTTTGACAACAAATCTTGTGCTCCCACCACTTAGTGGCTCTTTGTTTAGGCAATAGGATCTAAGAGTGTGGGACCATTCGCCTCCATTTCCATCAACACTCCAATACACAGCCGCTTCTCGATTTCTCTCATGCATACTCAGGGCTATAGACACGGGGGTCAGATTTCAAGCTGCGCGATAGATATAGGCAGCAACAGAAGAGAACGGGAGGATCGCTCTCATTTCAGTTTAACAATCTCTCACACACACCATGCACAAATTCAGATAGGACTGCACGCAAATTGCGAGGGAAATCGTAATGTCCTATTTGTAACTGGCCAGTAATGTACTCCTGTGATTGCACGAGGGAGAGGGAGTCATTTTATAACAGCTTGTTTTGACATGCAGTTAGGTTAAATTATAGCAAATGAGATGGTATGCATGATATATGCCTCCAAACAATTAATCACATTACTGATGAAGCTGAAGAAGAGCTGAACTGTAAAAGGCAAGGACAAGGAGAGAGAGCGAGAGATTCAGGCAGAGGGGGATAAATCATTTCTCTTATACTAATGAGATAGAAGGTGAGAACAGTTTCACATAACTCATTCTTTGAGCTACGTGTTGTTTCTACAGCACATGCCTGGGGGGCACAGTGAAAGAAGATGTGGCAGAAATAAAAGCTCTCTCAGGCTGGACCGGAGCCAAGGCACAGCAGAGCGGGCTCTACTTTGTTTGACTTTGAGAGCGTTTGATTTACAGCAAGGAGACCCAGTTGTTGGCAGTTCAAAGAATACATCACCATGCTCTGTACACCTAGGCGACCCCTTGTGTGTCGTGCATTTTGTTGCACGTTAATGTGTGGTCATTCCTTTCTGAGTCTGTCTTCAGTTCCATCTAAGGCCCACCTGTGACTTAAAAAGCCGAGTGTGAGGATGCCGGCAGGGATCCAGAGCCTACGGGGGACAGGCGGCCCCAACAGCGAAGACCATTTCGCTCTGGGGAAACCAGCAAGACCTGTGCTTCAGAGCTCTGCTGGTGGTAGCACAGGTGCGAGGTTGTGCGCGCACACGCGCGCGCGTGTCCGCGCAGAAATACAGGCAGACGCGTGGCAGTTGAATCACAGATTCCTTTGCTGTGAAGGTTATGTTTTGTTCTCTCGTCTCTACAGCCTCTCGTAATCAAAGATTGGTTTCTTTTGCCCAACTTGCTTGCAGCACAATGCCAGCAACAACAAACTGAGTGGTAGCATGTGGATTTTTTTGACAAATTCTTATTTTTTTCTCAGGAAACATCTTAAATTATGCAAAACAACAAAAAAATAAAAACATTACAGTGGATGTATTCTCAGGTACAAAACGCTGAGATGTATCCTGTGTAGGAGTGCACCTGCAGCATAACAGAAATACGGTATCAACAAGGTCTGGCAAACAAGAGAGTGCTGGACAAGACAGCATCCAGAAATAAAGAAAGAAGTGTGCTTGGCATCATGGAATAGTAAATAGTGGCATAAAACTTTTCCAGTCTCTCAGTTAAATGCAAGTCAAGCAAAACAGTGCTGAATTAGGCATAAAAATCTTCATCGTCCTCTTCCCCTCTGTCTCTAACACAGCTAGGCACACACCAGCACACAATAAGAGAGCAAGCATTCACTGACAAGCCGCAGTTTTATTATCAAGCTCATGTCATCTCCAATTGGCTGTTTCCTACTGAGCCAAGAAAATTGGTTAATGTGTCCGGTCAATCTGGCTATCATGAAGGGTGACTTGTGTGCTCATTTCCTGTGTCTTTCATTACGCTACCAAAAAATAAATAAAAATTCCTTTGTTGGCCTGCATTGCCAGGTTGGGAGGTCTGTTAAACTAATGAAATTATGCAGCACAGCTAAGCGCGGAGTCCATATGGAAAGCGCTTCCTCTGCATCCAGTGGGTCACCAACAAACCAGTCCATATCTGTCTACAGCATGTGAAGTTTGTTTTTAGTTACAAGGGGAAATCGTAAGTAGTGGTAAGCGAAGTATGGAGCCAACGGATAAATTATTTAGAACGGGTTACTGGGATTTTTGAAAACGGGAAATAAATAAAACATTCCTTTCTAAAGCTGCGTTAAATCTCAAACAAACTTTCAGTCTGCTTATAATATCTGTTTATGTAATGAATGTGGGAAGATAAAAGACACGGGCGATGCACATTGCAATCAGACCTAATTTTCTGCTTTCCATCTTTCATAAAACTTAAATACAATTCCCACATAGGAGAGTGGAGACTGATTGGCTATTTGAGAGGCTACTACACTGCCCTCTGTCCCTCTCTCTTCTTCTCTCACTGCCTCATAATGTCTCAAATAAGCACTCAAATTCTGCCTATACCAGTTAACGAGCATCTTCTGGTTCCCCACTTTCTCTGAGTTCAGCTATCCTCATTTCCTCCGGTTCATAAACAAGTAGCCCGAGACCTCTGATGTTTATTGTGACATCTTCTGCTTTAGCTCTGATTTGTTAAACATCATGATTTATTAATGAACGAGGATGCAAATATAGCTTTATACTCTGCTTTGCACAGCCGCTGCCGCGTCTAACCACTGTGAAGGCATCTATACGGAAACAAGCCCTTTCTCAACGATGACGATTAAACACTAGCGACAGTTGCAAATAAAATAAAAATATACATATTATCCAAACTTGTGTGTTCTGGGAAAAGAGATAAAATAACTTGGATTTATTCCCCAGAGCAACACTCTTTGGTTTGACTGCACTTCCTCCCAGTTGTATCTATCATATCAGCTTTGGGTAGCATGAAGAGACATAAAAGTGCTTATTAATAATTTAATACCTCATCGTGGTGTGTTATGTACAGTAGGGGCAGGTTTATTTGAAGAAATACAAAAATAAACCCCAAGGCAAGATAATATTTCTTTATGTACAGTCGAGCTCAAATAAAACAGATCTGTCTTAGAGACTTAGTAGGCCCACAAGGGGACAAATAATAGTAGGCCCACAAGGGGACAAATAAACACAAATTGCAAAAGGTTTCTCGAAGTGTTTCTCATTTGCCATAACTGCCTACACATTTTATTGTTATACTGCAAAACCTGACAGCAGGTTTGAATATATACATGTTTACTAAACTTACCCTGTAGGAAGCTCCAGACCAAAGGAGTTATCGAAAGATGAAAGGAGAAAAAAAAATGAAATAAAGAGTGCTTTTCTATTCATTGGCTCAGTAGCTACTGAAGTGTGGGAGCAATTTCAATACAATATACCACTGAGGCTTGGATAAGACTTTTTGGTTGAATCCTTAAAAACAGACCTACGTGTGTGTGTGTGCATCTGCGTGTGTGTGTGTGTGTGTGTGTCTTGGAGGAAGGGTGTTTCAAGGTTCGGACAAACGCAACATTGTCACGCTCATAAAAGAGAGGGGCTCTGTCACGGAGCCTGCCAGCTAAAGGCTTAAATCACATGCCTGGAATACACAATGACACTACACCCACACACAAACACACACAATCTCCCTAAATTATGCAGAGTAAGACCATCCCTAGAAGCATCCATTCTCAACATCTGCTCCAGTTAAAATGATGGCATGCATATTCTCAACCTAAACAGATCAAAAGAGTGAAAAATCTAAAGCAGAGTAAATACGCAACTTTAATGGTCACAATCGCATCGCTCAAAAGTTCCTTTTCCTGCCACACATACACATATGTGTGTATGTGGGGACACATAACAAATATTTATGTGTAAATATTGCAGTCCATGATTCCTGAACCCTGAGGAGGAATTTCGCTACAGACTGGCTTTATTACTCTGATTCCATTCAGAGGAAATTACTGTTTAACACTTAAACAATTAACTATATATATATATATATATATATACATCAGAAAAACAATCGCTTGAAAAGAAAAACTGAAACGTCTCTGATCCAATTTCGCTCAGCAGCTGGATCCATCCGTGTCCATCCGGTCCCGTTTGGGCCCCATGCGGACTCAGACGGAGCGGGCCGGGCCTCGGTCCAGATACGTCTTCAGGGTGGAAATCAGCTATATATATATATATATATATATATATATATATACAGTTATTTTTTTAAGTGTTAAACAGGAATTTCCTGTTTAACACTATCAGCTGTTTAACAGCTGATAGTGTTTTTTTCTTGTCCTTCTAGCAACATGTATTGCTAAATGAACCATCAATATCATGGATTCACAATTCAGTGAATGTCAATCAGACCTGTAGCAGAGGAATGCTGTAAGAAGAGGCTGCATTTGGAAAACCTGCTATAGCTGATGATTCCACATATATCCTTTCTTGATAGAGCAGAACTCTTTTAATAAACTGACGAGTGACAAGTCAGTAGATACTGGAGCCCTGCTTTTCTTGCCACTCTCATGTCAATGCGACCCCACAAAAGGCAGAATACCGCCACCTAAAGGCAGCTTTTACTGCCTTTTTTTACAGAGCCACTCATATCTTATTAGCAAGACAAATGTCTCACAGACATAACATTAAGTTTTTTTTAATACAAGAACTAATACACAAGCTTATATCAGTGCCACATCTTCTGTTTGACAAACCAGAGTTTTCAAATTTGGTCACAATAATGACTTAAAAAGGCAAGCCTCTAAACAAGTCAGTAAGTGACTTCCAGTTTGGTGAATCTGAATCCATTTCCAGTCACTTTTAGCGCAGGCTCTGTTAAGCAAAAATATTACAGTCCATTCATCCTGAACCCCGAGGAATTTTGCTACAGACTAGTTTTATTATTGATTCCATACAGAGTAATTTCCTTTTATGCCTAAAGCGGAATTAGGCTTCGCTGTATATCATCCATCTCTTCTCGGGAATTCTGTTTACAAATGACAATATTCTCCACTATGTAATGTCCTTGCATGGTGATGAGGATAATAAGGAAAGTGTAGCTTTGCTGAATTCTTTATGTCATTCCTGTATTCAAGCTAAACACCATCTCAGCCCCTCTCCTAGTGCAAATATTATTTGTGTAAACCAGCTCTACAGATGAAGACCACACATTGCGGGCAGTTAATGTTGCTCCACAATACACAGATGAAGCCAGCACCACAAAGGTGCCCTTGTGAAGAGGTGATATGTTCATCCGGTTTATTCATCTATTCATTTGTTTTTCCTACGCAGCCACAGCACTGTGGCAACCATAGTGACAGATAGGCCGAGAGGCCTTGGATCGATAAAAGGGAAATTCTGTCTTTGTTTCCTGACATTTTTACCATAGACACTTTCCTGACTCAGGTTACTTACTGTCCATGCAAATGGAGTGAAGGTAGGAGGAAGGAGGACGGAAGAAATTGATACCTTTCTGTACAGCTTCTGAAGAAACTTAATGCCTCAGGCCATCTCCCTCAACACAGGTTTCTATTGAATAATACAATAAAGCACCCATGCATTGAAGGATCCTTCCGTAAACAAGGCACTATAGAATGTGTTGATCCCTCTTGTTTTTTTTTTTTTTATGTTTTATTTTTGCCTTTAACAGTTAGGCAGAAAAACACTCATAAACAAGTGTAAGACAGCCTAATGCAGTCCAATTCATCACGAGTAGATTAGCAGGGAAACTGTCTGTGGAATGGACCAGCAATTATTTTGTTCTTCATAATAGGAAGCATCAACAGTCTTTGTGCTGACCTCCGGCCTTCATAGCCAGTTCATAATAGAAGGAGGGAAAAAGAATGCGAGACAGAACAACAGACATTTGGCTTCTTTCCTGGTGGAAATATGTCACTTCTGATCGCAATCATCGTCCCAAACACCAACGGGGAACAAGCAAACAGCGTAACCTAGACTATGATGGTTGAAGTCCCAGAGGATAAGTGGAGATAATAAGCATAACTGGTTTTAAATTGCACCTGTTTATTTTTTCTATATATAGTGCTCTAAGATTACATCTGTTCTGAATAAGAAGTAGATGAACATAATAAATATGGGGAATAAATTTGTGCTATATTTGGGGAATGTAAATCAAGGCCTTTATCAAATAGCAAAATAATTAACCCAGATAATAGAAACAACACCCATCAAAACTACATTTAGAAGGGACAGATATCAACCAAAACTGGAACAATAGTAAGAAAACAAGACACTGGTTAACTTTACTGTGACTGCCCATTAGGTGTTGTGGAATACACCACTGGCTTAAGCTGGGTTTAATCCTTGTCGACCACGACAGACCTTTAATGGGCTTAAGGCCAAAGACTCTGAGAACTTATCACGTTGGAGGCTTATGTACCCTACTACTTGGCACAAAGACGTATAAAGTAGTCAAGAAAATAAGTACAATCTCCTTATCGCCAGGAATAAAACCACTAGAATAAGTATGAAAGGAACTGTAAAATATCATGACATACTAAATAGTTATTGATTAGAAATAGCTTCCTCTTCATATAAGCTGTTGTTTTAACCAACTAAATGCATTACATACTAAATACATAGTTGTGTTTTTTTTGTAGATAATTCTTTAGTAATTTAAATTGGCATTAGGCCTAAGAAATAGGGGTAATGCCTGTTTTATAGCCAGATAGCAATTATAGGACAATATAATATTTTAGTTTCTGGGATAAATAGCTTTCTCCTACAAGAACAGAAAACTTTAAAGGGAAATAAAAACAACTGCACAGAGGCTGACCTGAAAAAAAAAAAAAGATAAAAGTTGTCACATATTTCCGGGACAACAGATTTGCGTTGATGTCATCGGCTCTGTTCTATGTGAGCACCAGAATGGCAGTTTAATCCTTCTAATGCTCACCCCTCCCTTGCATCTTTTATTTTTTCTATCACTGCTCCTGGGTCGCTCTGCCACTGTCTGTCCTTATCTTTTTTTTTTTTTTTTTTTCATTTAAAGAAACAAAAGTAAGTGCTGATGTGGGAAATGGGAGCTTTGTGCAGCTTGTGATGTAAAAATGATGGTACCACAGTGAAGGAGAAGAATGCAATTTCTCTTACCTGTATGATGGACATGCGGTTAGTAGGTGTGTCTGTAGTGCTGGTGACTGGGCCTGTGAAGCTGGTGTGGCATCCCACGTGGCTTTGGGGCACGCTGAGGTTATTGGCAGTGGGTTTGAGGTACATGACCTCTGACCTTGGTGAGCTGAGTGGCAGGCGTGTCTGATAGTCAAAGTACATGGGAGAGGTGGCCAGGGAAGGGCTGCTTACCACATTCATCACATTCATGGCATCCCGCTCCTCCACTTCGCTTTGCACCAGCATGATGTCGTTCTTGTTTATCTTCTTCTTCTTGCCTTTACCCAGCTGTGGGTGCGAGTACTCTGCAATGCGACAATTATAAGTACGAATTTCCTTGTTCTCCCGCTTGCACTTGATTGCTATGGTCACCATGGCAGCTAGAAGCATGATAGATATGATGCTCAGAGTCACAATAAGAGGCAGTGACATGTCCCAGTTTTGATTGTCTTTCATGTGTGGTAGTCCATCTGGAGGACGCCCATTGGAGGCCTTGACAATGAGTCTTGCAGCGGCAGTTAGAGTTGGCTTGCCGTGGTCTGATACACGAATGATCAACTCAACAATGGGACTTACATCATCCCAGAAAGGGTGAGCGGTTCGCACCTCCCCAGTGACAGGATCAATCTCAAAGAGGTGTTCTTCGTTGCCATCTGATATTTCATAGGTGAGTCTTCCGCTCTCGCCATAGTCGTTATCTACTGCTCTCACTGTGGTAACAATGTAGCCAACGCCAACATTTCTTGGAACGTGGATTTCAGCTGTGTCATTCTGGAGAAGCGGCAAAACTATGACAGGGATGTTGTCATTGACGTCTAAGACACTAATGCGCACAGTAGCATTGCTCTCTAAGTGTGGAGATCCTGCGTCTTTAGCAAGAACTTTGAAGTCAAAATACTTTATTTGCTCATAGTTAAAAGATCTTACAGCATAGATGGCTCCGTTAGCGGCATTTACATTAACATAGGTGTTGACATCACCCCCACTTACGTTGGAGTTGACAATACTGTAGTACACAGTGCCATTCTGGCCTAGGTCTGGGTCGTGTGCAAGAACTGAACCTAGGTACTCCCCAGGGATGTTGTTCTCAGGAATTTGAAGTAGGTAGACTGACTTGGTGAAGCGAGGAACATTATCGTTCTCGTCAAGAATCTTCACCGTAAAAGATTTTGTGGAGTTTAAAGGAGAAATGCCATTGTCTTTGGCTACAATAGTAACGTTGTATTCATCCTGCACCTCTCTGTCCAGGGGCCTGTCTGTAACCACTGTGTAGAAGTTATCATAGTTCTCCTCGAGTTTAAAGGGGACATTACCCAACACCCTGCACTGGAGCTGCCCATTTCTTCCAGAGTCCTTGTCTGTGACACGGACCAGAGCAATGACAGTGCCTGGGGGTGCTGCTTCACTGATGGCTCCCTGTCTCACAGACACAAAGCCTATAGATGGCCAGTTATCATTCCTGTCAAGCACTTTAACGGTGACTTTACAGTGGCCCGGGATTGGATTGGGACCTAGATCTTTCGCCTGAACGTCAATCTCGATAACTGAGCTCTCTTCATAGTCAATTTCCCCCTGAATCTTTATGACCCCTGTTCTAGAATCTATTGAGAATAGCTCACGGATTCTCTCAGGGGCATAGCCACTAAACGAATAGACTACTTGACCATTGTTTCCCTCATCAGGGTCTGTAGCATTTAAATCAATTAAGACTTTTCCAGGAGGTGAATTTTCAGGAATTTCTACAACGTATGAAGATTGATCAAATACTGGACTGTTATCGTTGGAATCTATAACTTTAACATTTATCTGCATTGTACCTGATCTAGGATATTCTCCACCATCAGTGGCTGACAAAATGAGAGTGTGATGGCTTCGTTCTTCTCTGTCCAGTGGACGCTGAATGACTAATTCTGGGAATTTGGTCCCATCCCCTCGGGATTTTACCTCCAACGAAAAGAGATTGTAGTCATCGCGAGTTATTTGATACGTTTTTAGGCCATTTTCCCCTGCATCAGGGTCATGTGCGCTGGTCAGAGGAAAGCGTGTCCCTGGCACTGCATTTTCAGAAATGTCGATGTCAATTTGATCAGAAGGAAAAACGGGTGAGTTGTCATTGATGTCCTGAATATCTATTTTTATCATGCATATCTCCTTGTCATTGGCAAACACCTCCATGGAGAGCTGGCACTTGGGGTTTCTCTTACACAATGTTTCCCTGTCGATGCGCTGCTTTGTGTACAGCAGTCCGCTTTGGGGGTCCACATCGATAAGATGTGGAGCTGAGTTCTCCAACACCCTAAAGTTGGCTTTCTTACCCTGTCCTCCCTGCCCGATCTGTTCAAGTCCAAGCCTGGCATCTTTGGCAATGTTCCCAATCACTGTTCCTGGTCCCTGTTCCTCTGGGACAGAGTAATTCAAGTTTTTCAATGTCAAGGCTTGAGCCCACAACAGGAGGAAAAAGAAAATAGAAAGATGCATCTCCACTCAGTAAAAGCTGCGTAAATCGGTGCAGTGATTATTCTACCTGTGACCTGTTGATATTCTGTTCAGATTTGATACTTCTATCACGATGGATAAAGAAAAGAGTCCAGTTCATCATGTGATGTCTTGACATTTGTCGCTGTAGATTGTCTTTGCTTTGTTGCTTTCTCTCCTCAGCAAGCAATCTGTGGTACTGAACGCCTAATTTATATTCAGCTGAGCACCCAGACTCATCTTAACAATAATCGAGATCCAGACTCCAACAGAATAGTCATTGTAAGTGTTCACTCATATCACCTAAGAAAGGAAAAGGAGAAAAGAAAAAAAAACATGTTATGTGAAAATCAATTAGTAAATCGAATAAAAACAAAATGAGCTACAAGCCACTCTGCCAGAGAGAAATCAGATGAAATCAGATTCACTGCCAAGCCAAAAATGAGACACAGCTCATGTGTAATTCATCTACACAATTATGAGAGAAGATTGTTAATTGGTTAACCTTGGAAGGCGCTCAGCCCCATAAATACACGGGCAGCAAGTATTCTCCTGCAGCCCATACATAACAAAATCCAAGATTCTGCAGGCAGTTTCAAATCTATATGTGGTGTGCATGCATCATCTGACCCCGGAGAGATAATGACCCATACATTTGTTGAGGGTGCTGACTGAAGTGTAACAGGGCAACTTTAATAATGCGGTAACGCCGCAGGCGTAAAACTGAGGATGGCCTATTGTAAGGGCTATTTGAAGGAGTGAATATAAAATGATCGTCTTACGCGCATTAACAAATCCGCATAATCCGGATATTTAAAATGAGCCTTATAAAAAGTCAGAAATGAGCTGCCAACATCTCAGCACTGCCGTTTAATTCTCCCCACTGCTGCTCTCCGTTTCTCTCAACTCTGCTTCTCTCTAACGCTCAACAGTCCTTGAGAGAAGCTGTTGCGTCCGCATGTACGGGAAAAGGTTATGGAATAACACCGGTTTGAAAATGAGCAACAGTGAGAGCTTCAGGTGGAAAATCACGAAAGCGGATAAGACACCAAGAATATATATATAATAAAAAAACACAATCTTACCACGGGAGAAACTGTTCCGCTAGTTCAAAAGGGTAACAGTAAAAAAAAAATCAAAACTGTCAATTCCAGCGCGATGAAGAGATTGTTTAATTTCCACTTCACTAAAGGTACCACCCGTATCCTTCTTCTCCTTCGTGAAGTAGGAAAGCCACAAGCCTCCGATGCACACGCACTCTACAGTACAGCGCAGTAGAAATAAAAAAAAAAAAAAGTGCTCCAAAGTATGACTGTAATGTCAATGAGCTGAAGTCCTCTCTCCTGTCTGATTAGGATGCAGCGGCTCGCCTTCTGCCTGCAGTGAGTCACTGTTCTTCAGGATGGAAAACTGTTGTCAAAATTACTGTGTGGAAGAAAGAAAAAGAAAAGAAGAATCCAGATGTGTGGAAAGGTAGCCGATATCCACGGTGGACATTTAAAGGGCGATCGGTGTTCTCTCCCCACGTCCGAGACAGCTCAGAGTTACTGATTCCCGTAGTGGCATTTTGTCCTTGTGCGTCGTCCCCCCGTCAAAGTGCGCAAAGAGAGACGGACAGCTGCTGTGTAAGTGGTCAGCAACAATGCCGCATTTTAGGATAAGTCCCCATGCTGCTGTCAGAGAAAATTTTGATTTTTGATTTTTTTTTTTTTTTAACTACTCAAGCCAAGTCATCACTTACTATTTTCAGCACGTAACACAGCCCTAAGCACAGCAAGCGCTTCCTCTCACTGACTGGACTCCGGACACCGCATGGTGCATTAAACATTGTCGCTACTCCTGTGGCAGCCAATGAATTTGAAGAGGTGGGAAGAGAAGGAGGGATTCAAAAGCCGCCGTGGGTACAGACTACAAATGATTGGTGGGTCTTAGTTCACCGGTGGCGGATCTGTCTTTTTTCAAATATCACACTTCATTGTTGTGCGGGGCTACAATAAAGGAAACGGTGCGTTGAGCACGGTCACCAACGGACGTGCCGAGGCCAAACCCAAGTGGTTTGAAATTTCAGTTAGACTGGGAGGAAGAGAAACAGACCAGTGAATTCACTTCCCCGCTAACTGAATAAATAATAGCCACGTCTCCTTTTTAAAATTAGTGGCGTAGTTAAAAAAAAAAACAAAAAAACATTGTCATTTAAATACAAACAAACGGATGCTGTTGGGTTATTTTTGTACATGCAAAAGTATTTATAGCATTTAAAGGTATCCTATTTTGTACAATCAGAAAGTGTAATATGTCTGGATTTTACGTAGTAGAGCATAAAGATGTAGACTTTTTAAGAAATCTGAAAAGTGTGGTGTGCATTTGCATCCCCCTTCTCAATATACAGCAGAATGTTTTACCCCTTGGTTATTAGCAAAACAACTGTGGAGCAGACTGAAAGGGTTCCATTTGTGAACAACAGATTTTTTTATTCATTTATTTTTAGTCTTGAAACATTTTCAACTTGATTTTGGTTTGAACTTTCACTTTCTTTGCAATGCATGGGTGTGGTTTGATTTCTAAGCCATTAAGCCATTTCTCTGACTATTTATTTTAGGTCATTTTCTCCTGAATGGTTAACATCTTGGAGAGTTTTGCAGCCTCTAACAGGTTGTCCTTCAGGATTGCCTTGTATTTAGGTCCCTCCATCTTCCAATCAATTCTGATCAGTCTCCCTCTCTCTCTCTGTTCCAGAAAAAAATTAATTTCAGCATGATGTTGCCACCACCATGTGTCACAATATTTTAGTCCATAAAATGCATTAATTGGATTGAATGTATTTGGGTTAAATAATGCAAATGTATCATTTATATGGGCACAATTTCATTTAACTTGATCCTGATGTGTTTATGTGCCCCAGGACTTATTCAAAAAAGAAGCATGCATGTCTGCGCAGAGCATAAAGACAAACGCAGTAAGCACTTGTGTTTGTTTTGTGTTTTCTGAGTGCCCAAAATGGACCTGAACCATAAAAAAAGGTTAAGACTTTACTGCACTCCCTAATTAAGCTACAGGCTAAGCATATGCTTATGGTCTTCCAGTGTCACAGGACGAGAGAATGGGAGGCAATTAACATCCTTCAAAGTTTTAACCATAGCAGGTCAGTTTTAGACCAGTTTTGCTTTCCCACTAGTTGACATAGCCGCGACATGCGCAGTCAGTTTGCCACAATCAGATAGACATCAACAGAACAAGTGTATACATGCACTGCATTTTGAATATCAATCACTAGAAGCCATCACTTTCATTTGGATTACAATTTAATTCCTATTGTGCTGAATCCAATGTTAGATATCATATTTTTATTTCAATTGGCAGGTTATACCAATTAGATAAGAGAAAGAGGGAGAGAGAAGGGGACTGAGCCGTCTCCACGGTTTCGCCCTTTTGGCACTGCACAGCCGGCCCGGTCCCATCCTGCTCCCTAGCCTGGTATAATCTCACAACTTCCTAGTCTGCATCAGTTGTACAGAATCAAATATCTCAAAGTTTTCAAGTTGATCTGGAGGATGAATCTGCGCTCTGAAAAAGCACTTGTAATGCCAGTGTAGCACAGTCACAGATTTTAATGGTAAATGTAAATAACATTTCTCCAATTGAACTGATCAGAAGTCACCAAGACTGTGAATGAGGGGATTTTCCATATCTGGCGGGGAAATCTCACAAGCCTTAGTGGTAGTTCAGCAGTACCAAATGTGGGTTCAGTTCTGAGAGAACACTTAGATGAGAATTTTTTTTTTAGTTAAAGGTAACGCTGAGATAATTATTTTCCTCAGCTTCTTCGCTGACAAGCGCATACAGAAGGAGAGAGACGGGATAACCAAGAACAAAACTATTTCTCTGTCTCTTGGGAGGTGGCCTCGGCAGCTTTAGCAGGAATTTGATTGATGTGACGGTCCGCCCACTTTTGAAGTCATACTCTGCTCAATGCAAAATGACTAGAGCCGGAGTACAATAGGGCTGGATCTACAGTGGAAAAAAGCCTATTTTTTCTCCCTTTCACTGCTCAGTTCTCACTCTCACTGCAAGCGCTCTGCTGAAGGCCGAACTTTGCTTTGATTAGAATGGCAGCCTTGTGACCAACCACATGTGAGGATGTGGGATTATATCATTATGTAAAAACAAGGAGGGGACAGACACAACAGTCTGCTGAGGCCATACTTTCAGTCAATAGGCACAAGACTGTCGCAAAAATGTATAAATATAACCGACACCTGTAAGAGAAGCAGCATTTGAAGATTAGTGATCTTATATAATAATAAATTATTATGGGTCTGTTCGGAAGAGTGGTTTTTGTTAAAAATTTAAATGTTGATTAAATATTGTACAAAAGTAAGAATGTCTGCTTTTGTAACAGAACAAATACTTAAAATTAATCAAGTATCAACAATAAATCATTTTGAAAGCAAAATGATTTATCGTGCAAAATGTTCCTAATGCCAATTCTTGCTAAAATATGGGGCAAATAAATGATAAGAGCCATTTGGGAGTGGCTCTTCTTTGGGAGCCGAGTCATAAGAACCGGGTCCCTGAAAGGAGTCAGGCTTTCCATCTCTAGTTCTGGGTGATGTGCCAATTTACTTTTCTGCCATAGGACAAAAAATTAAGTTATGGTGTCATCTGATCATGTTTGTTGTGACCCCTGAATGTCTTGTGGCAAAATGTAAATATCTTATCTTTTTTTTTTTTTTTTTTTTTGAATAATGGCTTTCTTCTTGCCACTCTTCCATAAAGGCCAGATTTATGGAATGTATTTTTATTTGAACTGTGAATTTTTTCCATATTTTATTTTTCATTTGCAGATAATAGATTGGACAACTTTATTAGTGACTTTATTGGTGCCCTTCTTTGTCATCAAGAAGCCAAAACCCTGAGTCCTCCACAGAACAAACACCTTTATTGCTTTATTTATACTGAGATTAGCGTCTTCATATTTATATATACTCTATTTACTAATTAGCTCAATTGTAAATGCAGCAGTTTGTGCTGGATATAACTTAAGGGTTTCCCAGAAGCAGAGACTGAATACAGATATGTCAAACTTTTCAGATTTTTTTTTTAAAAATAGAAAGCCATGGGTATTTTTCTTTCCGTAAGTCTGTCACATGAAATCACGCTAAAATACATAGAAGTTTATTTTGATGACATCTGGAAAGGTACAAAGGGCATCAACACTTTTGCAAGGCACTGTAACTATGACTGGGATTACACACTTTTTTTTCTGTATATAACACAAGAACACATGGTAACGTCAGTAGTCTTTAGGCATTTCTTGAAACTGCTGCAAAAAGAAGTGTTTAAGGTGTGAGAAAGAAAGTAAAAAAAAAAAAACAGTTTGAAAAAGAAGTGTTTGGAATATTGCATAGACTATATATTGGCAGTGTGCTCATATATAAGGCATTTTCCTACATGAACTCAAGAATGCCTGGAGAATGTATGCATGGAATTAGGTAGAGTTTCACCAAAGGTGTTGTTCACACATTCACTTCACAGTGGGACATTCTCCACTGGGGAGGCGTTCTCACAACAGAATACTCTGCAGGCTGGTGCTGTGGGGTAGCACACAGAGACCACAACATGATGGAGAAACCTGTGCAGCAGAAAAAAAAAATGCAGTTGTATATTTACAGCATGTTGGTAATGACAGATGCAGCTCCCCATGTCTCTGTTGTGATGAGTACTGATATCATCCCCACATGAATTTTCAGCTGTAATAATGGTAAAAAAAAGAAAAAAAGAAAGACTATTCTCCTTCCAGGGTCCACTGTTTTACATATAGTATAATATCTATCCCTATCAGGGTCTGACATTACTGAAATCATATTTCAAGTGACAAAAAATACAATGTATTCTACATTGTCATGTATCTAAATGGAAAGCACAAGAAAATCCAGTAATGGATCATTGTTCAATAGCTTGTTGGACAATCTTTAGCTGCAATAATTTAAAGTAATAATTTTCTTTGTTTACTAGGCTCACACACTGTTATGACAAATTTTAGTCCACCTGCCTTTACACTACTATTCTGATTAGAGAAAAGCTACAATGTTTTAGATGGATTGAGATCTGGACTTTTATTTGGTCAGAGGATCTGGTCTTTCCTGCAATACAAGCCCAAATAATCACCCTTTGTTTTGTTACTAAGTTTTATATATTTTCAGTAACGAAGTTCATTTAAGTTGGTCGAAACGGGGGAAAGCCTGCCTCATGTGTTCTTTTTAGGAACTGTAACTTAGCAATCTTTTGTTGTTTTTAAGCAAAACTTTATTGAACAGCAGTAGCCAGTCAAGGAGACAGTATGGCGTCCGCATCCACTTTGTGATGTCCGGTTCAAGTGAAAATCTGCAGACATCTTTCGTTCATGGTTGTATTGCTGGTATGTACTGCACGAGTAATTATGTGGGATTGTTTCTGTGCTAGATGTAGCTTCCTAATGTGGTATTTGACTGCAAAATAAGTTTTCTTTGCTGTGTAATTTAACCGCGGGTTGAGAAATTACTTAATATGGCGTCGGTAGCCTAGATGTGTACATATAAATGTTAGATAAATTCAGTATAAAAGTTAAATTTATTCAGCACATATTCATATATTTATTGTATTCTTTTTTTTTTCAGTTTTACCCTTTTGATTGTTAATAAACCTGCTGACGTCTTCGGAGTTTTGATAAAAGAAAGGTGTTAGCTACCTTTTGCATCAGACATGCACCAGTAACGGCACGCCCTTCATATTTGATAGTCGGCGTTAGGAGTTTGGATGATTTTTCACCAAGCATGCGGTATATTGAGGTCATCTCTTCTTTGATCCCACCGGTTCAATATACATTGCTGAAGGACTTGTGTTTCTTTACAAACCTGGTTTGTGAAGCCTTATTATGTTTGATTTTCTCCTTTCAGTCCTTTCAGACAAGCTTTACTCTGTTATTTTTCATTTTGTCATGAACTACATTAATGCACTGAATGTAGGAATAGTTTGATGTGCCTGTTTAAGTCCAAACATATATCTATTAATTAATTCAGTCATCAATCAAATGATGCTTATTGCTTAATTTATTACCTAAAAAAATGTTTGACAAAGCTTTTAAAGGATTAGAGTATATCAAACTGGGTCTCACCACTGTTGCTGTGCAGCCCTCTCCCTACCTCCCATATTTTAGGAAGGGTGTACTTTTTTGACAACGAAAGAAGCTTAATTCCTCCATGATGCTGACTAACAAACCTTTAAAGTTAATTTTATCAGGATATGAAGAATGATGTATCCCAATCAAAAATAACCATAACCATAGCTTGCACAGTAGTTATCTAAAACTGATCATTTCCAGAAAAATGTTATCGCTTTGCCTGTTAGAGCTTTGTCTCTTTTTTTGTTGCAAGATTTAACGAAGCCTTTTATTCAGGCTTTCTGTTTTGGCATGTCAGCATTGTTCAGTACAATCATCTATAAACATGGGTCTCAACCTCTTTGACTTTCGTGTTGACCTTTCCCTCTGACAGCCGCGAATGACAACAGTGTCAGATTCGTTCAGTCAGATGGCGACCAAAGCTCATTATCAAACAGCAGGTTTGATGTACTAATGTCAAGATGTTGGTAACTGATGAAGGTAAATGTCACATCACTGTCTCTATCTGTACTATCAGCATGTGTCTACGTGCTGCACATTTTGCTTATTCATAATGTCTTTGCCCTCGGTTCCAAAATTAAGGAGTTCGAAATGAACAAGTAAAACATTACAAAATGTGTGGCTAATTAAAAAAAATTATCCATTCTCCTTTTAAATAAAGGTGAATTAACCGTTGTCCTCGGGACCACATTGTTACCAGCACCATTTTCCATAATTTGCCCAAGTAACACGCTTGCATTTTTTTTTTCCCCTTTTTCTTTTTCACTATGAAATGCACTGAGCCAAAACAATGCCTGGAAAATCACCTGCTTTGATGAAATGTCACCAGTGCTTCCAGAGATAAAGCCAGCCATTAGCAGCTTTCTTCATTAGCCCAATTAAATGGCCCTCAGGAAATGCACTGACAGAAAGTGTATTTGGAATGGGCTGCTGGCGAACAGCTGCATTAAAACCCTATTTCGTAAATTAAATTTCAATCTAATGGCAATGGCCTTTCTTCAGGTGGTAATAAGAGAGAGGAGGCCTATTCCTGCCCACACTATTTAACCTATTTCTAAATTTCCCTTCCTCATTTTGTGGCATCCAGATTTCTTTCGTTCACACAGCTTAAAAAATATCCAACTCTTCCACTAGATAGAAATTTGAGCCAACAGAATGAAGACTAGGTGTGATTTTTTTCCCCCTGTACTACTTCTCTAAAGGAAAGGAAATTGAAATGAGAGCAGACTTTTACAAGGAGAAATTTTCCTGCAACACACTTTTGCCTCTTTCATAGTGACTTTTTACTTGACTGTGGTTGGCTTCACACGTTCATTTTTTTTTATCATGTTCCCATCAGAATCTGTCCTCTGTGTTTTCTTCTCAGTGTTCAATTCTTTGCTGTGTTTTATAGAATATTTGGCACATTGTGTACCTAACGGTACTTTTTCTGGTATAAGATGAATCAGCATATTGGAAGGCTGTGCTAAGAACATTTCTTAAGACAGCACGTTGTTGGAGTGAATTACCAAAATGCTGCATTTTAGTTTTAACGTTTAAGGCTGTTCCACACCAAAAAAGGCCAGAAGGATTACTCAGTTTGAATGGTCAGAGAATGCACAAATATGTGCAGTTTTCATTCAGTTTAATTTCACTGTCATACAACACTTTTGGAACTTCATGCTAAACATCATGTAGTCCATAACAGCTGCTCACCTGAGGCAGTATCAGAAGAGGCTGCCCACTAAGAGCAGCAGACGTGGCACCAAGCTACCCAGCAGGTAGTTCTGTGCACCTGAGATTCAGCAGTACAGAAAGAAACAGGAGATTGGAAAGGACGCAGACATACATGGTATCAAATAACAAAGTAATGTAAATAGGCTATAAATTACTTACTTTTGATTAAGTCATTTTCAAAAAAGTAATTAATCAGATTCTGTGGACATTTTAACAATCAATTCATCAAAAAAAACGTGAATACTCTTCTCCATATTCAGTACAAAAGCCCTTTATTTGCATTACAGCAAACAAACCCTTCTTAAAATTGCTGACCAGCTTTCTGCATAATTTCACTGCTATTTTGAGGATTTATTTTTGGCGATGAGCTCCAACCCTTGAGGTTGGAAGGCCTCCATCACATCGCTCTAATCTTTAGTATCCTCCACAGATTTTTCACCAGATTCACTTTGAGACTCCGGCTGAGTGTAAAACATTAATGTCACTTTTATTAAATAGGAAACATATTGGGGAATCTAATAAATCTATAAGGGGGTATGAATTACAATATGTCTAGAAATCATGCATCAGCCTCATATCTTTGTTTCCCTTTCTATATTTGGTCTGCTGTATAGTCTGCTTGCACTCTAACTGTAAGTGAACAGTTACAATGCCGGATAATTAAGTGGTGCAGAAAACAGACTCACTTATTTCAAGTGAACCAGTTGGCCTTTTTAGGCAGGTGTGAAAGCATATCAAACTGTTTTGGTGCAAAAGCACCTTGTAATAACCCCAATTTCAACAATATGTCATTTCAAAATAGAGCAGAGTTCCTAACTGTTACTCTTTCATAATTTGTTTTCTATATTTCACTGAATTGCTCTGTCAGGAAAACGTATCGCTCCAAGGAAAGTCCATGCATTGAAACTATTATTCCCCACGTTGCTATTTGTGATTTGTTAAAAAAAAAAAAAAAACGGGAAGTTACAACTTGCATTTGAACTTTTAACGTACCAAAGTGCAAAATTTGCATAATATGCCACTGCAAACATCAAAGAATATATTACCACAACTTGATGGCTGCACTTGTTTTAATCTGATTAGAACTTCTTATAAGTTTTGAATATTTCTTCATCAAAGCACCAAGGATATCAAACTGGAAATAATGTACCAATGTTTGATCAGATATGAGTTTAAGTGCAATAATTCCATGGTAACCACAATATCTAAATACTTATATAAATAGTTGCTTGCTGTGTTTATGTATCTTTTTGAATGAAATTTAAGTATAACTGATAGTTTTGTTCCCGTTTCTTACAGCATGGGTCATGCCAAAAGTCAAACGTGAGAAACACTAGCTTTATTTTCTTTTGTGTGACACTGAATGGAAAACCGACATACGGTTGATCCAACTTTTTTTATACTGATGCTGCTGGAATCCTTAATCTGACTCTCAGCTCCCTACTAAAGCTGGTACCCCTGAAATAAATACTAAAGCATACACTGTGTGAGTTGTCTTCGTTCACTTTCCCTGTGAGTCGCAGCTTACTTTTCACTGTGTGATAGTGCACAGTTAAACTTTTTGGTACGTGCTGCCACTTGATGAAGTGAAGACTGACACTCTTCACTCCGGCAAATTGCTTGTTAGGAGGGAAGCAGCAGACCTGCAGACTCTCACACAAAGGATTGTTAGTTTGAAATGAGTCACACACAATGTTTTCCACAATTCTTTGGCACTTCCACTTTACATCCACTCAGTGTTGCTCAGTTTTTAGCTCCACTGGTGAACGGACAAGAAGTCTGCCCTGTACAAAACCATGTCACAGTGTTCCTGAAGTTCTTAAATTAAAATTATCAAATGTCTATCTTCTATGTTCCCAGAGATGGTAACAGATGCTCCTAGTATATGCTGAGTAGCAACAGTCTCCCTGCTCTGAGACAGTGTTTGCTGCAGCTAACCTTCAGATTATCTGATTTCAGTAAAAGTAGATTTGTTGCCTGTTGATTTCATTGCTATTTAATAGTTTAAGGTAGAAGTCACTGCCTAGAAAGCCATAAAATATTTTAAATTCATCCTATATGCAAATGGCTAAACAGCACAGACATTCACAAAGCTTGTCCTCATAGAAAGCCACTGAAAGAGTGGGAAAAAAAACAAAAGCTACATTGTGTGAAAGTTTACATTACTTACGCCTTTTTCATCAATGACGACAAAGAAGAGCTTGTGCCCTAACCCCTTTCACAGTCAGGTGAGGAGAGTTTTGATGGCAGGCCAGATGTCAATGCACTGATCGATTCAGAAATACTCCCAGCGCTGCTTTAACCCATTTAACAACAGTTTTCACCATAGGGATCTGTCAATGTATACTTCTGTATATGCTCTCTGTGCAGTATCTGTTTGGAACAGAAACAGATCCTGTCCTGGGTTTGCACTTGCCAAAAGGAAGTCCCAAGACATTTTTTTTTTTTAAATAGCTTGACAGACAACCTGCTTGCCCAAATGTGCCGTGCATTGTGAATGTGTCACTCTGTCTGTTTTTGTCTAATGTATGTGTCAGGACAGTGTGTAATGTCAATATGTTGATTTCTAATTTGTCTTCACAAAGGCTCCAGGTAATGTACGCTTCTATCAGAGAGTTTAGGAAAAGGACAAGCTTAATGGTCAAGCTCAATTTGAATCTCTTTGAACCTTTTTTTCCTGTGAATATTTTTTTTCCAACTACGTTAATGGTTTGCACATTCCAAGAAGTCAGTCAGTGATTGCGTTGTAGCAAGTTCTGCCTCTCATCAAAGAAGCCTTTTATCAGCTGCACAAGATGTTTAGATGTTTATGGGTTGTTGTTTGTGGCAGCAAAGATGAGATTAATTGGACTCATTTTTTTTTCCATAGGTAGACATGAACACAGAAAAGTGCTTCTCTAAATCTTTTAAATAAAAGTCCTATTTGATGCATATAATAAAGCCTCTGGATTGCTTTTAGTAGAATAATTTTTCTGTCTTCTAACAGAACATGCAAGGCACATTAATTGTAATTATCCCCCACAGTTTCTAAGCATCAAGTCTTGCCCACAAAGATTTTAATCACATTCGGTCAGCTGAGGCTGGACACGGAATATTGGTGGAGCAATGTGAGGCTCACCCGATGGAATGATTTTTATTCACCCTGAGGTGCAAATAATTACTTCTCCTTGCAGAGCCAGGAACCATGCTGAGACAAGGAGATGAGACCAACTGAGCTCTTTGGTATGGGCCTGCTTTTAAATGCTGGCCCAACATCAAATGACACACCAACAGACAGTTACCCATTAAAATTTCCCCATCAAGCGCAGTTTGGAGATCGGTAGTCTTGACAGAAAAATTGTCTCCTTAGAAGTGAAAATGAGACTATACATTTCCTTTTTACTCCCACTGCAGATTTATGTCTATTTTTATTGTTACTGAAAGGCCTCACCTCACAACAGTGCACTTAGCAATAGACCTGAAATTAATAAACACCATTCAAACACATTTTTTACAGTCTGAATTATTACTTTATTATTTATTACTGGGGATGGCTAAGGATATATAAGAGCCTAAGATTATCAAAATCTAAAACATGTTTTATAATTATTGATTGAGATTGGAAAAGACTGAATTGACAACCCAACAGATCTGCTCTTTAAGTTCTCAGATCTTTTCTAACCAATGTCAATGTCCAGGCATAATTATGATTGGGAAGCCAATGAAAATGTTTATATATTTATATATGAATAAATGGTGGAGAACAAGATAACTGTATCCTCGGTCTCATGAAATCAATGCAAGAACATTACAAAAGAAAATGACTCATTCAGGATTTGTGTTAAAATTATTGATTTGAATAATTAATTTGTCTCATTCAGGAAAACCAAAATGAATGATTTGAAATTACCTTTCTGAAAGTTTAATAGACCAAGGAGGGCTAATGCATGTGTCTACCCCAAAGCACTTACAGCTGAAGAAAGTCAACCAACACAAATGGAAAACTGAAAAAAGAACATTTATGACATAAAATTGAAAATATGAAAAATTGTTTACTTAAAAAAAAAAAGTAATAAAAAATTGTACACAAAACAAATCGCTTATCAAATGTTTTCAAAACATTTGATAATTGCTCAAAAAAATCTAACACCTAAAAGATTTTGCTGGAGGAAAATATGTAAAAAAAAAAAAAAAAAACTTTTTACATTCCAATATTTTGCTCTTCGTCTGCACCACAAACACCATGAATGAGCGTTTCTTTTATGGGGGCAAATAAAACCAAACAAAAATCATAACTCTGGCATTAAGAAACAATAAAATAACTTGTAAGTAAACAGGCTGAAAAGCTATTTTGTTTCCCCAAGATTCAAAAAATAAACCTTTGTTAAAAATCACAAAAGACCCCTAAAATTTAGTTCACCCATAACACAATTCAGGGCAGTTTAAGTATAATTGCTTTTTATTTGTGGTCAGTTTCCCACTTTATTGCATGAATTGCACAAAAACATTCAATCCCATGCAACGCTTTGTCCAGACCTGGTTCAGTACCTTGTCTGCTCCTTCCTTTTTATATGATAAAGGACAAAAATAAGAACATGGACTACTTTACATCAAAGTAGGTCAAAGTGATTTTCTACAGAGGAGGTAGAATCACATGGGTCACTGCATTATTTCTGGCAATTCAGTAAGAATGAGTGTTGTAGGACTGTCGAAAATTACCAACCAATTTTATATAGTTGACCCAGTAGAGTGTCTATATTTGTCTTGCGCTGGGTTTATTGTATGTGGAAGGCGTAGATTTGTCCTTCCTACTATTTCCAATCCAATCTCGGTTTAACTGGCCTTTATCACCTCTGTTCTCTGCAGCAGTTCACTCTAGGCTGGCAATGCATGTCTGTCAATGTTGAATTACACTTTGAGTATAGTCATTTATAAAGTATGATGAAGCTGTAGAAACCTCTCAGCAGATACTTTACAACCGAAATTCTTGAAAACACCTCTATGTAAAGTTTGGAGAACTGCTGCATTCTTTGGATTTGAAGATTCTCCTTCAGTGTTGTTTTGCTTTACTTGGCCTCAACTGGAGCAGCTTAGTTGTCAATAGCAATTTTGACTCAGGAGATGGTCACGGACTACCCCTCTGTTGCTTAACATGCCTGTCTTTTTCTCTTTACACTTCCCACTTCACCCCACCTCCTCAATAGCTATTTTCTTCATTCCCTCCACCAGCCACTCCTTCTCTTTTTTCCCTCTCTGTGACCTCTGTTTCAGTCACCCTGTAGTGAACAGGTGTATCTGTCTCTCTCCTGATGAGTATATTACTCTGAAGTGGCTCCATGGTCCCCATGGACCCCCTGCCTCCTAATACGCTTAGCTCTCACAGCTTATGTCAGCTGGAGTGGGTGGTCTGATAACGCTCCACTTGATCAAGCCATCCCCATCAGGGTCCATCTGGTCCACGGTCACTCCGGTCCTCTCGCATGTCAGCGAGTAAAACTGCAGGCAAACGTCTAAATAGAGTTTAACCTTCCCTATTTTCTTTAAAAGTTAGGGAGATTACACCGAGTTCAGCATGGCTTTATATTTCTAATTAAGTTATGTTGAGATTAATGGGGAATGACTGAGCATAACATACTCTGTGATACTATGTGATTGGGAGATAACATCCATCGTGATCCCACATTACTTCACAACATCATCAAAATAATGTCTTCTATCATCCCTTGCATTTACATCAGGACCTGTTCAGCATCTACCACCTTTTAACTTCTGCCCCTCACCCCTGCCCCCCCCACACACACAACCCTGCATAAGATTAAGCAGACACTGAAAATATGAACTAAATTTTAAATTTTTCTGTTCTCTGTATTGAATAAATATCCCAAAAATATTTCCTGTCATATCTACTACTATCAGTGAGGACAGCAATAAAGGTTTTGTTATGTTTAATCAAAATTATAAAAATTGTCCCAGCAATGTTAATATATCTGGTAAATTTTTAGCCTCACTAAGCAATTTTTTTTTAAATTTTATTAAAAAATAGCAAAAAAGGACATAATTGTGAACTGGATGGAAAAAGAAAATTACATGGTTTTCAAATGCTTTCATAAATGAAAATTGGAGAATTGTACCCCTCTTTAATCCGATACCCCTAAATAACATCCAGTGTAGCTACATTTCAGATTGTAAAATGGAGTTTGTATATTATCCTGGTTATTAGCATAGCTGTTCTGTGACGGTTTTGTTAAAGAACATAAACCAAAATCATCAAGAGGACTTAGGACCACAGCAGACAGGTGAGAGTTTTTGATGTGGAGAAGCATAATTTACCATCGGAAATGGATAGTGTATGACACAACTACAAAAATCACCACAATATGATTGTCCATCTGCACTAACAGGCAAGGCAAGGGAAACAAGGGGCTTATGGTGACTTTGGAAGGACTGCAATGATTTACAGCTCAGGTGGAATTAGCTATCAACCAGTCAACTTTGACTTATAAACTATACAAATCTAACCTTTACAGAATGGTGAAAGGAAGATAGATCTATTGAGACACAGCAAAGGTGTGGAAGAAGTTGCTGTAGTCACTCCAAAACTAAACCTTTTAGCCTACATGCAAAACACATACTATTAATAATCACCTCATCCTTAACATAAGATATTGTGGTGGTAGTATCATGAGAGTGGGTTGCTTTACAATAACAGGGTCGCAGGTTGCTCAGAGTTGGTGGGGAAATAGATGGGGCTTAATGAAGACCAATCCAAGAAGACAATCTGTTAGAAGCTGCTGACTTGAGACAAATGTGAATGTTCATTTTCCAACAGGACAGCGACTCTAGACTTTCAGCCAGAGCTGGAGTAAGAATGTTTAGAACAAAGCATATTCATATGTTAGTGGCCCAGTCATAGCTCTAATATAAATCCATATACTTTCACCTTTAAAAACAGTAAAAGGTAGTTCTTCAAAGTATTAATGAGGAGGTTGGAGTGGATGAAAACATATGGAGCACACATTTTTCAAATTATTTGAAAAATGATGATGATAAATAGAATCTACTTTTGGAAAATCCACTGTCACTCAGACAAAAAATTTAATATTGACTCTCAGACCAAGACTTTTTGGAAATCCTGAGGAAAATAAGGTTATTGTTTTTTGTTTGTTTGTTTTAACAAGCTATTTATTAATTTAGAGCCTTGCGTCAACAGTGATTGAAATAAAATGTGAAATTGAAAACAGAGAAATCGCAGTGGTACTGAAAAAAGATTTGCTGAAATACTCCATGATTGGATCACAGAGCTACGATTGTATTTTTAGTGCCACACTAACCCAAGAAACCAATTGTAATTTACACAGACATTTGAAACATTTTTAATATAAGATATATATTGATTTTAAGTGCCTTGAAAAATATCCACTGTACACTGAAACTGAAACGGTGTAGCAGAGAACACACCTCTGGCGCAGGAATTAGGATTAAATGTCACTAGATGCAATTACAAGCTCCTGAGGTTTATAATGTGGTCTCGCTAGTGGAGTTCAATGTTCTATTTTTACAGTAACAGGGAGATGTGAGACTGTATCTCCTTTTCATTCATGATGTCACCTTCTATTGTTTCCTGCAGAGTATAAATAATAGCAGGCTAACACATGTACTGTACAGCCCATTGTGGCCCTGGGACAGCAGAGGCAAAACAAGGAAGATTTTTTATTTATTATTTTAGTTCCCATTAACCATGATTGGCCCATCCTCCTGCCTTGTCTTCCTTTCTTTCCTTTTCCTCATTTTTGTGTTTTTCGCTTTCACCTACTTGCAAACACCTGACCCCCCTTTGCCTTCCCACAAAGAAATATCAAAGGAGTTGAGAGCAAAACAAAGACTAGAAGCCATCCCTGTAGAGCAGTGTGGTGCCGGTGCTCAAATGTGTACCACTGCAAAAGTGCAGCACCTGATTCCCTCAGAACTGATGCAAGACTTTGTACACTCCAAGGGCCTTGAACTATGCATAAGGGTTGTGCTCATCATGATTAGATGTACACAACAGACAGAAACAATGTTCTGACTCTATATAGAAACCCTGCGGAGAACACTTGTCTTGTTGCACACACACACAACATAACATAAACTGCAGATTTTACACTCTGAGTGCATTTTCCATAGGCACCATCCATTGTATTTTTTTATGTTTTTGGGTTTCTCATTATTTATAAACTAATAAAAGTTTGTTGTGATAAGGTGTTCTCAATTTGTGTTGTTTGCTTTCCCCATTCCTATTTCTCCAACTAATTATTTCTAGCAGTGTGTAAATCCGCACAAATAAAAACAACTAAAACAGAGTAGGAAATAACACTATTCCGCTTGCACCTTTATTTAAACAGTGTGTTGTCTATGGCAACCACAGGCACTGTTTCTCCCTTACTGCGTCTTGATGGCATACACGGATTCACAGTTCCAGACAACATGCTAATTTGATTTGTTTACTGGAATCTGCTTTTATATAAGCTTGATTTCGAAAACTGTTAACCCTATTTTATGAGTTTGTGTCTGTGTCACAAGAGGCACCTGTGTGTTAAGACGAATGGGGTGACAAACACATTAGCACCATCTAGTGGCGAGTTTAAAAGAGATTTTCAGTACCTTAGGTTTTAAATGTTTATTGTAATATCTATCTATCTATCTATCTATCTATCTATCTATCTATCTATCTATCTATCTATCTATCTATCTATCTATCTATCTATCACCATTAACTTTATAGATAATAATTGAAACATTTATTCAGACATAGTGTCATTATGCCCTACAGATCAAGTATCTTAATTAGGGAAAAACTCAAACTCCAGCTAATTAGCCAGTATAATAATAATAATAATAAACAATCTGAATGTCAACTAAATTATATATGCACTTCTACAGTGTTCCTGCAATCATCTTCAAATGTGTCCTCCAAGAAAAAAAAAACACATCCTATTACCTTTGTGAAAGTGCCAGCTCATGATGTTCACGAAAAAGATCTACCATTTAGCTGAGCATGTGAAGACTGTTAAGTTTTGCTCCTGAAAGTTATGAACCAATCTCTAAATGGCACCTCTGCAAACATCCATGCATGCTAGAGATTCTTTGCCTGTGGTTTGCAAAAAACTCACAATTTGTGTTTGTCATGACAACGTAGGTGTTTGCTTAAATGGGAGGGTAATTCCATTTGCAAGGCCTGCGTTAAAATTTGGTTTGTGTCTGTTAAAGCTGGAAGACGGCAGCGGACAAAATTTCAGCTTTATAATTACCGAATCTGTTGGTGACAGTGCCGACCCCAATCATTCTTTTTTCCCAGCTTGTCATTGTAACCAAATTTAATAAAATGGTTGAAGGAAAGAGAGAGTGAATCTTTCTATTAAGGAGTACTGTAAATAGGGCCCGGGTGTATTTCTAACTGTTTGCATTCAGATATGTTTTTAATAATTTGAGAATACCAAGAGAAGCAATTCTAGGAAGACTGCCACTTAAAACACTGAACATCCACATTCAGCCTTTTTAACTGAAGTTAAACCACCATTTAGGAATTATGTAGTCATTGCATTTTTTAATTGGCTTTTGGAAAGACCCATAATGATTTTACACTGAATATTTAGCAGTTTTTCAATAATATAGCACATATTGGTCTTTAATTGAACAGTAATAGTTCTTTTTTCCCCTCTTTTTCACAGCGGGAGACCCCCATTCTGGGACATGAGTACTACATCATGCAGTCAAGAGCCAGTCATAATTTTAGATAACAGATAAATTAATAAATAATGTACAGCTATAAAATAATTTACTGCAAAGTTGGCATCACAACTACAAGAAGGCAACAATTGGAAGACATATCGACAACGTGTCCTTCAAAAATATAGCATTTTGTGTGTGTTAGTGTTGGAGTTGCTGTAACTCAGGTTACCCTTTTGTGTAGCCATCCACCTATGTGGTCCACGCCAAGAGCCAACCTTGTCCAGAGCCTTCAGCATCTGATGCGACTCTTATTCACACCTGGTGCTCTGCCACCATTGACCTTTAGCTAACTCAATGACCTCTGCTATAACCATGGAATCTCCTTCAGGCTTAGAATTATCATAATGTTTTCTATATAATGTTTTGCTAAATGCCAGTAAATATTTTTTTCAGAGAATATTGTATTATTTTCTTCAAAGTTAGAGATTTGCATACACTAAAATTATTATGCCTTTAGCCTATTCGGGAAAGCTCTGGCAGGGTTTGTAAGCTGTTGATAAGTTCATTCACGGCATTTGAGTTAAATGGACACACAACTGAGGATGTGTTTTCAGGTAACACCACAAGCATACTGCATGTAACCCCTGTGTTGGACTGATGGATGGACTGACGGACGGACGGACAGATGGATGGATGGATGGATGGATTCTGTAACCCAGATATGAACAGTATCTGAGATACAGAAGAAATGTTTTGGTGTGAAAAGTGAGTGTTAACCTTAAAACAAAACAAAAAAAAGTGTTATTTTCCCCAGTGAAACATGTCCTGTACCTACATCTGACAGGCCTCTCAGAGGGGAAGAAGTCATTACTCCAAAAGCAACATAAAAAAAGTTAACTGCCAGCTTACAAAGGCTCTCTGAGAGATAAACCTTCATTTTTAGAGGGATGTCCTGTGGGCTGCTGAAACTAAAACTGAAGTGTTTGATCAAAGTGAGCATCATTGCATTTGGAGGGGGGAAGCTTGTAAGTTTGGGAACATTATCAGAACTTTGAAGTATCAGTGGCAACATCATATTATGTTTTTTGGAGGGGGTTGGCCATAAACACAAACAATGGAGGGAGGAGAGACATACAAGTTTTTTTAGCTGGAAATACAAGCATCTTTTTTAGTTTGTGTCAGCTAATTGTGACAATATTAATGTTTGTTGTTCCCTCTTTGCTGGTAACAAAGCACAATTGTTGCACTCTTAAAAATACAGAAAAATTATTTTTCTGTAGTTTAATAAAATGGCAATTTACATTATTATGTGAAAAAATAACTTTTCAACAATTTAATTATATTTTACTATGTTCTAAGGTTTGTCAGCTAACATGGATTGATATTTATCGTAAACCTTTTTTATTACAATGATTTTTTGTGTTTTTTTTTTTGTTTTTTTTACTGTGTGAAATCAATTTGTAAAACCTGCAGAGAATCTTTTGTGTCCTTCAATAATAGCCTTCCAACCTATCAAACTATCTGGCTTCAAAAATATTTCATCAAATTTGATGAAGCACCTGGAGTCTCAGCATGGCAGAATCAAACTGACAGAGCAAGTCCCACTGAAGCAGAGAGATGGGACAAAAATGGAGGAGGACCCCATCCACCCAAACAACAAAACCTGATTTTCAGTACACAACCAGTAACTGGAGAAGAATTGAAGAAGTTAGTCAGACAGAACGAAGTAGAAGAAGTGCTGCCCTTGAATCCTGTTGTCTTGCCCTGATTGTCAGTTTTATGATGTGGTGTTGGGGCTAATAAAGTAACTTCTAATGCAACTTGATTGCTTTTAAAATCTAGTTGTCAGTTAAATAACTAAGTTACATTTTCAAGGAATAATCAACAATCAGTAATCAAGTTACTTTTCTTGCTCTACACACTTTGTGTAGTACAGAGGGTTCTCGGCTATTAAGAAACAATTTCTTCCTGGAACCGTGATCTCTGTTGACGTTGAAATTATAGCCGATTGCTAATGTTTGCCCATGACGTATCTAATGTGTCACATTGACACTATGAAGCTTACCAGAAATCGCCTGCACTGTAAACAACTATCTGTCAATTCAAAAAGGGAAGTGCCAATCTGATCGAGGCGGCTGCTAATGTCAGTTCAGTATTTGGAAGCGTGACCAACACGGACTGAACAGCTTTGCTGGCATTGCTGAAACTACAATTGTAAAACAGCAAAGAAAATCAATATTGTTCACAACTTCTCCTTCTGTTCCCTGATCGACCTGGTAGGAATTCCACCGCAGAAAATCCAAGTCTCTCTCCGGTTGTGCTTTAATCACAATCTTAAACTGACTGTGCTTTAAGTGAGATCTGAATCGAGCAGAATAGTGTAGGAAGGCCATAGTCAGTCTAAGATGTCAGCAAAATCAGTATTTTGGGATTTCTGTCATAAGTCTATTATCTCAGCTCCACATAAATTTGTGGACAGAACATAAAAGATGTGTTTGAGCAAAAGAGTTACAAGCCTCCTCCTCTTTCCAAGTAACTAGTCAAAAATATCCACAAACGTTTGGGGGAGTTTTGTGGATGGATAATGGATAAGGTCATCTTTTGAGTTGGAATATAGTTACGAAATAGCCCATGAAAATATGTCCCCTATTATTCTATCATATAGCACATACAAATAATTTAAGTAAGCCTGGCTGACCTAAGAAATTAAACAATTTGTCTGATTTAATTACAAATGATGAAAGAAAAAAAAGGTTCTGTGTGTTTTATATTTCTGATTCAGAGTGCATGTGAATATTTGGTTTCTCTTGTTTCCTCATTAATAGTTCCTTATATGGCAGATATGTTTTATTGATGTTTTTGGAGTTACTAAATTATAGCAGACTTTATCTATAGAACTGCCTTAAAGATTAGTAGAGAAAGACAACGGTATTGTTAACAGTAATTAATTTAATCAGCGTTAACCATCCAGTTTAATTTCTTAATTATAGGAGATGGCCCTCTGGTGACCAGAATGAAAGAATATCCCTTTGCTTTGTCTTCTCCCGTCTCAAAAAAGCAAAAACAAAAACAAAAAAAAACAAAAAAAAAATTGAATGACTTTTTATGACCTGCCATAATATATAATGTGGCTAATCTTGCGCCAAGATTAGCCACTCAAATTCTGTCAGAGTCTTTTTTCCCCCGGTCAGAACAAAATGAATATGTCCATGGGTAGTTAAAAAGGAAAACATTTTTAGGAAGTTCCAAGTTTATAATCAACATGATAAACAAACTGACTTTTAAAACCGGCTATGAATGCACAGTTCATAATGGGAGGGATTACTTTGGAAACATGCAAAACAGCAAAAGCTTAAATGTCATGAGTAACAAGGGTCATGATATCACTCAAATAGTTCAAGACTATTTTAAGTTAGGAAGTTGCTGACATATGTGTAAGTAAAACTAAGCAAAACTCCCTCAAAAAAGTGTTTGGATGAATCTCTCTGAAGATCTTTGGTGGCAGATTATACAAGTTTTTCTCCACAAAAAAACAGTCAGAAATCCATCCATTGAAATGTTTTACTTTCTAAACATGGACTGTGTCTGGGAGCTTTGTTCCAGAGTCATCTAGTAACACCATACTTTCATCTCAAATGAATAATACAAAAAGCATGTGTACTAACGCTATACCGCAAATTGTTATATTATCTGGCACACAAGTTTGGTAGCATGAACATTCAATATATCATCAGTGCACAGACTTCATACACTGTGCTAAACTTTTTATTCAATTATACTATTATAATGTATTGAAGTCAGAGTGGTACTAACATGCCTGTCTTCACACAATATATTACAACAAACTTTCTATTCAACATATTTTCATTTTTGCAAATTTATTGATATTTTGAATAGTCATAGCCATAGTTCCTAAGGCCTGTCACTATCTGCTGTAAATTCTCTAAAAAAAAAAAAAATCAAAAACTGGGAAAGAGTATTTGGTGTTTGATTAACCAAAAAGGGCATAAGTCACTCCATTATTCACTGAACTTCACATGGCTGCCCAAATGTAAGTCCAGTCGCTCGGCTACAGAACAGTTTGTGTGTCTGCACCGAATCTTCAGACGTACGCCGTTTTAGAACTGTGTTCATTTCTAGAATGTCACCTGATGCTGCCATCCTTATGTACATGGCACTCAATCAGACTGACCTCATTTGTTGTGAAAAGACCGTAAAAGTCAATCAGCGACATCGTCATCATCATAAATCATTGTCGTCGTCAAGTTTATTTGTGTAGCACATTCTAGCAGCAAGGCAATTCAAACAGTTTTAGATGATAAAGCCATAATATAATGAATAAGAAATCCAGACTAAAACTAATGATTTTCCGGTTGTTATTGATTAAAGGCAATGCAAATACTTTTACAAATTTCTATCAAAACAAACATTTATTTATTTTTTTTTGCTTCTTCAGCTGAACCCAACAGCAATCTCTTTTCCATTTTAACAATTTATTATGTTTCAAAGTGATCGCAACCTTTATTTCACTCATTCATGCACAGTTCATGTGTGCAGTTCTACAGAATTCTCTAAGAAGCCTTTCCAATTGTACAAGATCCTATAAAGTGTTTTAATGTTGATCATTTTCTCTCCTTCTGGTTTGCAGACAGTTCCTTAGCAACAAAAAACACATTATCCCTCGACAACATCATTCCCTCTCTCACTCAAAAAAGGCACATGCTCCTCTGCAGCTTCTGTTTCATCAGGTTTTCCGCTAAAGAGTCAGAAAATGAGTCTCGTCTTTGATGTCTGAGAATACTGCGGACTGGACCATTAACACTGTATACGACAATGGTGATGAAGAACAAAGCCCAGAGAGGTGAACAGCCATAGCCACTGATTTTCCAATCTGCTTTTTCCTTTCTTGACACAACCACTTACAAAAACTTCTCATTAAAGGCCAGCTCCAATTAGTAAGAGTCAGCAACTCAGGGTCTGGCCTAAAGCTCAGGAAATTTTTAGTCCAACACTTCATTCGTTAAGCCTTCTCCCAGGTTTCCCCCGGACGGTTTAATGTTTATGACTAAATAGAATCGCTGGCCTACAACAAATTTAGGAAAAGTTAGATTAGGCCACAAAGCCACTGAAAAAAGTAGAAGATTTTATTTATGGAACCTGTATTGATTTAAACAAATATTTAGGTTTTCTCTTTGGGGAAACTGGCTGAAAGTTGATTTACTGATAGCAGAAAAATTAATTAGTATAAATTCAATGCACCACTGATCTTAAGAGCAACGACTGACAAGCCTCAAGAATTTGAGGAAGACAACAGCAAAATATTTCCGCAAAGTACAACGTATTGGTCCGTCAAAAACCAAGCCTAAGCCTACTAAATTCTATCGCTTGTTTCAAAAATGATTTACAAACCACTTTAAAGTAAACAATCGAACCATTGCCACATTGCATTTATAAACTTGGCCAGTGACGTAATACTGCATACACATCAACATAACCCGTTTTAGAAATTTCTCATCCTGATGTGATTATCTGGAGCTGCTCAGTGAGAGGTTTGAATCCTAGAAGAACCCACATAAACCCTGAGCGCACAAGTGGTCAAGCTTCAGTCTGCTGTGACAGACCCCCACCAGCTGTCATTCATTGCTCCTTCCTTTTTTGTTTACACCGCAAAACTCTTCTCCAACCACCACATTTTCGGAAGGTTTAGAGGGCTTACAACAAAAGAAACTGGAGAGCAGAAATACACACTCTTTGGTTTCACGCCATTAAAAACGGTTGTTTATGGTAGAACTGGGGAAAAAAAAGCATCTTTAAAAAAGACCTCCGCTGATTTATGTTTGTCCCTCCCCACATTGAGAGGGCAGGTGTTTGGATTGCTATAATCTCCATGTCGCTTTCAAAGGCAGAAGTGGCCTGCTGCAAGGATGTTCTTTAGCTCATCTCAGCTCTCGCTGGATTACCCTTCACTTTGAAAAAGTTTGGTATTATGCAGAGTTTTGTTTGGTGTTGTTTTTATTCTTTGTCATATAGCAAACTTAAAATCAATATTTCTTTGCCTTGTAAAGTTCTATGTGTCCACATGTACTGTTGGTGTAGAGAACAGAATAAAATCAATAGAGGAGAGATAACATACATTTAAATATTTTACGATATATTTCCAGTAAGCGCCGTCCAGATCCTGTTTGCGATTCAAAGTCATGCAGATGAATTTGTCTGGTTTGGAAACCTCATGGTCATATATTTCCATTTTGCAGATGATGTGGTTGGACCTCCAGTTGGCACTGAAGCAAATAAGTAGCAAGTAGGTTTTACTATTACCCCTTTTTCCACTGGCTCTACTTCAGCAGCCCGGCTCGACTCGGCTCTACTTCGGAGTGAACGCTCGGTTTGTAGCAGGGCCATTGTTCTCAACTAAAACATGTTGGAGTGACTTTTATGAGTGATGGTACGATGGAACAGGAGACAGACTGACATGGGCTTCATCAGCTTTAATGCTGGTGCTTCTCTAGCCTGTTGTGATGATAAAAAAAAAATCTTAGAAAAAAAACAAAAAGTTCTCAATTTACTGTCTGTCTAGATTCCAACCCTCACCTACTGTGATGAGATATGAATTACGACTGATATGAGTTCCTGTATACTAGCAGGCAAAATGAATGTCCTCTGTAGGCTGGCTGAACCTAACCTTGGAAATATAGTGAAGCGGTTCCTTCATCCAGGGGAAGCTTGGAGTAAAGTCCCTATATATCCACATCAAAAGGGCATCTGATCAGCATGAGCACCTCTCTTTGGAGGTTTTTCAGGTCTGGGAGGAGGAAGTCCCATAGCAGACACCTTGGAGGGACTATATAACCCTTCTGGCCTGGGAACATCTTGGGATCCCTCAGATTGAGTTGGAAAGTATTCCCAGTGAGACTGATGGGTGGATTTCCATAACGAATCTGTTACTGCTGTGACCTAATAACAGACAATAAAGCTGATAAATAGATTGATGGATGGATGGCTGCAATTGATTTTAAAAGTCATCATTTGGTACAAGCTTCTTAAAGCAAAATATGCTCAAATGCAGAAGAAACCTGAAGAGACCTTGTAAAATAGAACTCAAGCGATTCCAAGAAACGGTTGCAGTAACGTTACAGTAAACAATGTTTAAGTAAACAATATCTGCCTGCAGTAAACTTCATGTTGATACTTAAAAATATGACTCATATTTAAATGGCCGTGTTTCACAAATTGTAGCATAATCTATATGCAATACACAATTTGCAGTGCAGAGCTTTAATAGTTGTCACTAATCCTACAAATCTGAGTGAATTTAAAGAAGCAAAAATTATATGTTAGAACTGCACTGTGAACATTGAAATTTAAAAAAAACAACTGATCAATCTTTTCCCTTTTTTCAGCTCTTGTACCAAGTTTCAACAACTGTGTGACAATTCACTTTGTCAAGCATCTATACACATCTGCTAGGCTCTTTTTTTATTTCGATCCAAACTGCAGCACCAAAAATCACGACTTGTCAACTACCTCTTCCAATTACAATAGTTATTTAGCCCATGCTTGAATTTCAAAAATCCTATCAAATTTGGGATTCACAGTAACAAGCAACGGTGCTGACCACTTGCCAGGATTACTAATGACTCATTGACTGTGAGAAGTAACGTCCCCTGGTCTGGTGAAACAATTACTGATCTACTTAGCCAAAGTTCCCAACAGTATGTGTGCAAGAAACCAGACACTGGGGATCAACTCATTAATAGCATCCCTACAGTCAAATTTGAAGATGGCAGCATTATTGTGTGGGGATGTGTTTCAGCAGTCAGAACAGAGAGTGGAGCTAATATAATGGCTAAGACAGAAGTGAAAAATGTAGAGCAATTTTAGAAGAAATAATTTTTCCAGCATGCTCATGGCTTGCTATGAAATAAGGTTACATTTTTAACACTAGAGACCAAACCCTACTGTAATGAAAACTCAGAAGTGGCAAAAGGAAAATATTGAAACAAGCCTTTGAAAAATATAAACAAGAAATCTGCAGTTTTCTTGTGCCAAATTAACACTCCAGCAATGAACAGTATTTAACTCATTTCCAAACAAATAAAAACAAGGTAATTTCTTTTCAATCATAAAATGATCACGAATCACAGGTTCGAAGAGAAATTTAGTCATTGAAAAGATACATTGAAAACTGTCTTATTAGAAATTATGTTGCCACTGGCTCAAGGCTGAATTTAACAAAGGCTCTGAAACCATGTGTCATGAACAGAAGGTCTACGGACCTTGGAAAGAAAGAGAGAGAAAAAGGAGAACATTTTTACTCATTGCTGCAAAGCATAAATTCCACTCATAAACAATCCTAGAATCATTCAGCTGGATACATTTAAAAAAAAATTGTGACAAATCAATTGCATTTTTATAATACAACTCTTTAACAAAGATCGATTTGATCAAGGTTTTAGTCTTTTTAATTAAAACTTAATGCTCAGGCTTATCCCCTAAAAACAAATTAATGTCTGTGTAACTGGATTCTTAATATTTCAAGCATCAGTGGAAGAAAACTGTTGTGAATATTAAAAGTTTACTTGCCCTTTATAGATTCCCAGGGGTGTGTGATGTAAAAAGAAAAAAAAAATGACAATAAACAATTTCTGAACTTTTTCAAGCATACCACATCCTGTATATGTCTACTGAAAGAGAAAGTGAGACAGACAAATGTAAAAAATAATAATACAGCTGCTGTAGGTTTGTGGATTCTGCCACCAGTTGAAATGACATCTCTCAACCCTTAAGGACTAATCTCTGCCCATCAAGATCACAACACTCAACCCTACAGAAGCCAAGTTCTGACTCCAGGACCTTTACTTCTCAACAGATGTGGCGTCAGTTTGGGCGGAGCGTCATACACACAACCATACTGGCTGAGACAAAAACTTGTTAAAACATGAGATACATGACATTAGCGTGTTTGACCAAGCCGGTGGCCAGCCTGAAGAGGACATTCCAGGCAAATAATAACAAATAAATAACAAGTTCCAAATTTCCTTGGTTTATTTATATAAATAAGCAGAAAATGATTCACTTACATGGAAGATTATATTTAAACTCAAAAGTTTGGCATATTCAGATAAGGGCATATCTGAAAAAAGGGAAAATTTACCTGAGAAGAGTTGTTCACAGGAGATCTCTTCGCAATCTGAAAGGTGAACTTCTACAGCGTAGAATAAAGAAATGTTGCCAAGTCAAGATGTGGGATACTGAACTACTACTTCAGTAAAGCAATACTTTAGGAGTGTGCACATTGTGGCAGTTTTAAATATAAACTTCTGTATTTATTTTTTCAGTTAAATTGTGCAGATGATTTAATTTGTCTCTTTAAATCTGGAAAAAAAAAATCATTCATCACTGTCTTTTTAACAGGCTTGTTTTTTTTCCCCCTTTTTACATTTGCTCTGCCTTCATGAAAATATTTCAGAAAGACATAAAAAGGGAACAGCTTCGCAATGTTACCTAAAAGAACAAAGGGTCTGACTTGGAAAGGGCAAAGTTGGTAATCCTGTCACATGCTGGCTGGCTCGGATTCAATTGAAGGACAGTGCTCAGCTCATCAACAATAAGTTCATGTTTGTGTACATTCCACTGAGTCTGAGTTGCATTCTAAATAAACTGGATGCTTTCCTGGAGCCCAGGCAGAGGTATTTGCATGCAAAACTCACACTTGCCTCCCTCATGCTCAAATTGACTGACAAGTATAAACAGGAAGTAATTTTCTATTGGCACAACAATGTATGTAAAGTTGTTTCAATCTCCTCTGTGACTTCAATGTCTTTAAGTAGCCCACGGCAATGAATGTCATTACTTAGAGTTTTAATTTTGAGAGCGAGATGAGAGAGGAATCCTGAAATGTATGCATGCTGACTGGAGTGGCTTTGTTGCCCCTTCATCCAGTCTGAAGGGCTTTAGAAAACCAGGATCACCGGCCAGTCAAAACAATTTTATGTTCTAATGTTTGATTACCTTAAGCGTCAGAATAATTTCCGGTGAGTTAATTATAAAATTAGAAATTCTGAAAACAAAAACGTACACACAGGTGGACTCCAACTTGGAGACTTCTGAAGTTGCTCCATAGTCTTTCAGGGAACCTAAAGAAAACAAACTGAAAACCATGTAATACATCTACCTTGTATCTACCATGTAGATTATAATTGCTCCACAATTATAATCTACCTTGTTTTGTCCCAGTATTTGCAGTGACCCTTAGATTGGAAAATACTTTATTTAATTAAAATAATCCACTTTGTTAAATTTTCCAAGCTTAGATAGGGGCTAAACTGAAAGAGATGCGAAGCAGGAAGCAGAAACTGTTGATGGGGTCATGTTTTATGAATCATAATTTTCTTCAGTAAAGGAAAAAAAAATCAAAATTCTTCAAATTAAGATGTTTTATTTAGAGGCAAATTTAAAATGGATATACCACAAATAAACAAGTGAAATAACTTGCATATTTCACTTGTTTTCACTGAACAATTCATTCTAAAACATCACCTTAAGCTTTTTTTTTACCTCTGTGATCTGTGCATTTTTGGTGGGCACTGGCAAAGTACAGGAAAAACAGCAACAAAATAAAAAAAAAAAAAAAAAGAAATATTTCTAAATATTTTGACCAGAACCTCAGTACGGAAGCAGAAATTTAAAGCAGATGCGTCTTGAACGCTGTATGTAGAAAAACAAAATCATTAAGTGGATGCAGAATGATTTCTAAAATCAAAATATCACCATCATCAACATTTGGCACATTTGAGTTTTAAAAAAATAAATTCCTGACTGTGTGTGACAAAAATTAAGGAACATGTAGCTCCTGTCAGCTCATGTCTTTCGTTTTATCCATGAGTTTTGGTTCATTTTTCATCATTCAGTGTCGAAGAGAGAACATTATAATTCTCTCTCAGTTCTGGTAAGCTCTAACAGTTGGTGGCTTTTTCTTTCATCCTGTATAACTAATTATGTTTTCACAAGCTTCAGCACTGAGTTACTTAGCACAAAACCTGATGCATGATAGATTTAATTTACTTAGATTTTGTCTTTGTCTGCTGTGTTCTTTGTAGTACATAGAATCTAGTTTTTCACTCATTCTTTGTCTAATCCTCTTCATCGTTAGCTGAGTTGCTTCCAACTTTACTTTTTCCACACAGTCAAGACTGTATTACAGTATGTTTGGAGATTTTTTACAATTACACCATCAATTTGAACTTTGTGTTTTTCAATTCTTTTGGTTTGCCTTTTGGGTTTGATGAAATATATATATTTTTTTTCCATAGAGGCTGCTCTTCTTTATTTGCATCTCAACTAAACCTTTTCACACTGCGCTTGCTGTCGTGATAAAATAATGGTAAAACACAATGATGACTTGGTGCAACTGCACTTGTCACATCACACTGTTAATCTCTGAACACATGTCAGCAATAACAAAATGAAAATCATGAAAAAAAATCAAGATTTAGATCTGTCTCATTCTTGAATTATATAAAACATGAATCCTTTTTTTTTAGACTTCTCCCTTGGTTTGTGTGGATTTATCTAACTCCTCCATTCTGCATTTTACTGATGTTTCAAGTTTATTTGTAACATCGATGCAGCTTGTTGGTTTAGATTTTGTAATATTACTGTATTTTGTACTTCCAACCTGTGATGGACGATGTAACCAAATATGTTTCTCATTTATACAGACATTGTACATAATGATACGTGGGTTCCTCTGTCCCTGTAGTAGAATGTTCAAAAATGGCAAAGACAAAAGAACGTCTTGCCAGAAAAGCATACATTTGCTGGTTTTTGTAAATCAACAACTCAGCTACCTTAAAGCATCCACATATTAACGCAGAGCAATAATTAACCCTTGTGTTTACAAATGGGGTCCAACTGACCCCACACCCGTATCGCTTGTATCATTTGCCTCAGTCCTCACACGCACAAGGGTTAACAAGCTTGATAAACCTGGAACTGTTACAATAAAGTTTGGGCATTGAGATCATTTTGGAACTTTAAATCTTCAGCAGGATGCCAAGAAAGGTAAAATGAAATTTAAAACTTCTAAAATTCACTATTAGACAAGTGCAGAAAACAGCGAACATCGTCGTGTCGTGCTCCTCCGTTGTTGTTGTTGAGAGAGATCACGACACGACGATGTTCTGTAGGAAGGCCCTTCTTGGGTCCTTCTGCTACCAAGAAGGACCCAGCATGCGAGGTACCTACATTGTGAGAAAATGTGTTCATGTTCATTAATGGCAGCAGAAGTGTAACTCTTGTATTATTAATCAAATCCTTTGTTTTTGACCAGGTTTTAAATGTGCGTTACGGAAGATGTTTCTGGTAGATTTGTATGGAAAAAAAGATATAAAACTTCAGACAGCTCAGCAGTGAGATATCAACATACAAAAACCTTACAAAAATCTTATATTGCAGCAGAAAGAATTTCAGTATTCAGTTATGGCACATGAACTGGCCAGTACATTATTGCGAGAGAATGCAAAAGTATTGCGTACTTATTACGGGGAATGCACAAGAAAAATATATCTCCCATATCGCCTAGGGGATTCCTCATCCTGGCAAGTCTGATAATTGAAAAAAAAAAAAAAAAAACTAACTAGTACATTACTGCCATCAAGAGGTATGATGTGGAACAAATGATCACATCAGTGAGGGTTTCCCACCTACGTACTCGCTCCAAAACAGTGGCCTACTAATAATTCTGGGAACCTTTAGCGAGGTTCTGAAGTCGTTTTTCTTGTTTGGGTTTTTTCTTTACAAAGCACTGGCCAAGCTAATGCTCCTAATTCCCGTAAACCAAAATACCCTGCATGCCGTTCTATGAGATAGATGGTCATATTTGATAATCTCAATTTTTGTAATGAAGTTTTATGATCATGTACTACGGGCTTTTAGTCTCCTACATTTAGTGACAAGGCTACGCACAGACAAATTACATCTCGACGCCGTCTTTTAATTTTAATGAGGCAAGCCGCATGGTCTAATTTAAATGTCATATTCCTGCATGCTAAATTTACACCTTCTTTTCATATTTAGTTTGGGTAGTGCAGAAAGGCCTTTCAATCAAAAAAAAAAAAAAAAAAAAGCCACCTTCCACTAGACTTGGCGCTTTAATTATGAATATGCTTTCAGGGCAAGGCCATCCAGATGTCTTTCGGCAAGTGGAAAGCCTTCTTTTCTCTCGTCTTGTGTTTGAATTCAGGATGTGAGATTCCTAAATGAAACTCGGGGGGCTTTTTCCTCAATCCAATTACCATGTTAAGCAATTAGAGAGGCCCATGGTAATTTTTAGTTGAGGATATTTGAACTTGGGTTTTGAAGCATATTACACAGCAGAATACTTGCAACAAGAGCTTTTGCCAAACATAAAGGAATCAAATTTTCACTCGGCCGCAAAAGCAATAAAGGAGACGATATTTATGCAAACATGTACTGCGCCATGGGTGTCCACTTACAGGAGAGGAGGAGAGGAAACACTGCAGACGGTAAAACAAGGTCTTATCAAAACCCTATACCGTCTCGCTATTCATCACCCCCATTTTCTATGCTCACTGTGCATAAGCCGATTAGTTTTATTCTATAACATAATGCTGTGAGCACAAAGTGGCTATTCCACTTGCACAATGCAAATATGATAACATCAAATTGTGTATGCTATCTGTAATATCATGCAGCGGGTGTAAAAAAAAAAAAAGAGCAGAAAACTAATAAACTTTTGCACAATATACGGTAAGGCTCAAACATTAGATGGGTCTTGTATACACTTATAATAATAAAAAAAAAAAAGAGTAGTATTGGGAATCCAGAGGAATAAAAATATAAAAATACAATATAATGAACGTGACAGCTGGTGATGCATGCAGTGAGTACATGCTAAGTTCCACTGCAGTTCAAAAGCAAATCTAACGGTTATTTGTAAAATTCCTTCTCTCTGTGCTGGCGGGCGGTTTTCCTTTTCTCTATTCAATAAACAGAACCTGATTTCATGAAAACACAGATGGTCACATGTGAATGCGGGCTCTTTAGTTCAATGATGCAGATAACACCTAATAAATGACCCAGCTGTTACTACATCCTTAACCAGCCACAGAAACCTTGTTAAAATGCTGGTACAACATTGTTGGTGGGTGGTGATCCAAAAGTCTTTCACCACCAAAGAAATCTAAAAAAAAAAAACATTGTAAAAAAAAAAAAAATTACATAATTTGTTTTTGTGTATTTATGCATTTCGTTTGCAAGGGATAAATAGGCCAGAACCTATTGGTGTGAAATTCTTATGGAATAGATACAGGAGAAAATATTCTGCTTTTATATTACCACTGTATTTGCACAAAATTAGCTGGCGTGGCCACAAGGAAACATGAAAATGACATTTTGAAAAGTGTCCACTTTTTAACCTCGATTCAAAAATGATGCTGAATGATCCCAGGGTGCCGAATCAGTGTGGAAAAACTTTAGTGGGTGCACCTGAAACATCTCAGCGTGTTCGGGGCCGTATAGTCAGGCAATCTGCTTTGAAAGTCTTGCAGTCACCTGCGTAACAGATGCATCTGTTAGCTTACCAGCTGTAGTTGTAAACTTAAAAAGAATGATGGTTGCTGCTTGTCTAGTTTTACAATTACGGCACTGTTTTTTTTCTTTTTTTGTTTTTTATGACAAATACTTCTCAGGAGCCAGATTGTTATTTCTCATATCCATGGGAAAAGTAATCAGTCTTTTGTAAACAAGCTGACCAACAGTCAACAGCAACAGTTGAGGTTAAAAGAATTAAATCTATGCCCCACACAGCTGCAGAAATCTTTAGTTAGGATGAATTACAAAAGAATAAATGAATGATTTATTCTAAATTGATTGCAGATTCTTAAAAAAAAAAAAAAACAAAGCTTTGGTTTCACAGAATTTTTGAAAACTACAAAACAACAACAAAAAAAGAAAGACTAATAGCAATTCTTTATGAAAATCTCCTCTCATCTCTTTCTTGTGAACCACTCTTTACCAACACATCATCTGCTGTATGTTGTCAGAGATTAAAGGCTCTCTCCATTCTTTTCATACGCAACAAAGAGCACCTGAGCCCTGCTGGCTATAAATCCCAGCACATGAGCTCACTCTTGTGCTCTTTTATTGCCTCCTGCCACTGTTTGATGTTGCTGATTAGCACATCCCATTCCTAAATTATGTTTGCTTTAGTTTTTATGTAACCTTTGCCTGCGCTTCCTCCTTTGCTACGTTCCCTACGCCGGTCTGTGACAAATCTGGGGATTTTAATACAACACACAGCCGTAAAATGAAAGAGAACATGTTAGCTTTACTTGCAACGTTTACAGAACAATAACTGCGAGGTAATTTGATTGCTCGGATCCTTAAAAATAAAGATTAATTTACTGTATGTGTGCTGTCAGTGCCTGCTTTATTATAGTCACGCTCTCTGGGAGAAGATTAGATACTTAATATCTAGAGCTCAGGCTGCTCTGCACATGGATGAAATGTCCTTCCAAGAGATCTTTACAGACTAATCCTTAACAGAAATATTATAATTAAATATTTGGCTCACACAGTCTGCTTTCCCTAGGCGTTTTCCACTTTCCGCAGGTAGAATCTGCTCATTAAAATAAATTAAAAAAAGAAAAAAAAAAAAAAACAAACGCAAGCTTAAATTAGCTATACATTGAAATGTAAAGAAAATATAAAACCAAGACGTGAACCTCACTGAACAGTATCCGTATGAAATCAATGGCTGCTTTTTAAATGATTCTGATGGGAAAAAAAAAAAAGACCCCTTATGTCGAATCAGTGAATGTACCGGCGTATTGCCTCGCCCTAAAAAGAGAAGGCGTATGTCCACGTGAACGAATTTCGGAAGATAAAAATATTTAAATTAGGCCTGAGTGCTGAAATGACAGATGTGAGCTGAGTACTTTGGATGGAAAATGCAGATGGCCCACGTCTGCCCCCCCCCCACCGTAGACCCTCTTTTCTCCGTCCACCCCCGGACCATGTTGCCTTCACACTACATTTCCTGCCACTGTCCCTTAAAACAGGCTGTACTGCTCAGAGAAAGAAGCTTTTAATTGCATTTTCATGTAGGTGTTTTCTGAGGGTGTCGTTCCCCAGGCAGAGGGAAGAGTGCTCTGAGACGGGCTTTACATGCTCAGCGGTGCAGTCAAGCCCCACCAGGGGAAGTGCGTCAGAGTCGAGAGGTGCTGGAAGTGCAGACAACCCTGTAGGGACACTTGAAAAAGCCATAACAGCCAGAGTATAAATAAATGCATGGAGAGAGCATTTTTACTCATGGATGAAAAGCCTTTAACCTTTTGGTTTAGATGAGGGGAGGAATCATTCTTCGACATTTAACTTGCATATTTCTCCTTTCTTTTTGCTGCATATTTTTGTTTTAGCTTTTTGCAGAAACAAAAGCTTCCAACACAGGCAGCTAGCTTTCTGCTATCCTCAATCTAACAGCACATCAGTAATTTGAATTTGGATAATCCACAGGCAGACACAAACTCCAAGCAGCAGATTCTTTTGTTCCCGACTGTTTTTTTTCTTTTCTTCGGCATTAGTGAGTGCTCTTCGCTGTCCCTTCTTGTGAAGCCAAAAATGATTGTTTTAGTCCCAATCTGTGATGCCACACTGATGTATAATTCATTGGGAAAAGGACAAAAAAGGAAACGGTGACATAACCAGAACAGTTGTTTAAGGGTAGGCTCACTCATTTGTTCAAAAGGAAAGTACTGAACAGAAGTTACCGGCTGGTCACTAAGGGTGTAACGAGATCTGGAGACATGAGATGTGGCAATTTTAGAACACCCCAATATTTCCTTATGAAGGTGTCAGCATGTGATTTTATCTGCTAAAGTTAAGTGTGAGCTGTAATTATAAGCCCCAAATCTTATGGTCAGTACTTATAAATTTTATACCCCAGTGTGTCTTTGTTTCAGCCTTTCGGTTTTCAGTAAGGAAGGAAAGAGAATTTATGTTATCTGGGATAATTCTTTCTCTAAAAAAATGAGAAATGGAAACTGCTACGAAGCCCAGCCCTAAAGACTCGGGGTAGTCGGCACAGGAGCCGACTCCCTCTTTCTCCAGACTAGTTAGAAAAGGCTCAGACGGGGATCATTAGGTTAAAACCTAAAACAAACTGGCTGCTCAAACTGCCTCTGGTCCTAATGCAGCCAAGGTGGTCCGTTTTCCACCAGTTCTGAGAGATGCACATTTTAACCCAAAATTAGATACATTTAGCCACCATCTTCCAGTGGTAGTTGGTGGCTGGATATGCTTAGCTTGACTAATTTCAATACTAAATGTGCGTAAATAACTGTCTTGCTATTTCCAACTGTTCAATCCCCAATTAAGTTATCATTTGTTTGAGGATAAAACTTAAAATATGTCTATATGAGGAATAATTGTCAGTAGGGGGTTATGAAACCTAAAAAAACAGTATGAAAAGCTAATCTACTACCAGATCTGCCAGATATAGTATTACTACTGCTGTTACAAAATTCATGCTCAGTATTGACAATAATAGTAACCTTCGTAAAACCGGAAAGGTAGAGTAGATTACCCCAGTTCCCTGTATCTAGGAAGAAATATTTTAATGTGATTTGATTTTATTAAATAAATCACCGAATGGCTTAGCACCACAATACATTAAAGATCTGCTGTCGTATCAGCCTTCCAGAGCACTTTGGTCTTCTGGTTCTGGTCTGCTCTGCATCCCCAGAACAAAAGAAAGAGATGCAGCATTCAGCTTCTATGCACCACAGATCTGCGATGCATAAAATGTGGTACACAAATAAACGTGATTGATTGTTTAATATGTATGCAGCAGGAAATGTGGAAAGGGACAACATATGTTTTGAGGAACAAATAAACTTGCCTCTGTAACTTCTTGTTTTGTATGTCATATTTCCAAACCCTTTTCCTTCATTGGGTTTGTAAACATCAAAAGTGACCCAAATGAGACTGGTGAACATATTCAATATTAGCTTCTTTTTTTAAAACAGTCATAATAATGCTAACCAAATTAACATTCAGAAATGCAAGAGAGATTTGTTTTTTTGAAAGGCAGTTGAAATCTGTGCTGCTAGCAATTTTTTTTTTTTATTATTTGCAACAAAATTTAAAGTGGCATACTTAGTTTATGAAAACATGGCCATTGCTCTCAGCGTGAATTTAAATTAGACTAAACGTACAGTGATTTATGAGACCTTGGGAATTGCTTTTGCAAAAGATACATGTCCCTGAACATTTTGTGGGTTTTTAGAATTTTATTTTTGCATAACCTTAGCAGCGTTTATTCAAATGGAATAACATTAGCTGAAGTTTGTGTATTTTGGGGTGACTTAATTTCCAGTGATGTTTTTGTTAACTCTTTTTACAGCATATGCCTTTTGAACTCAAAGGACTCCGTGTTCCCTCTGGATTTTCTGAGGTCAACGACTCCCATTTAAAATGCACTTTTTGGGAACACCGCCTTTCTAATTTGATTTGTGCTGCTGGGTTTTGTGTGTGTGCATGCGTGTGTGTTTCCAGTGGTTGAAGTTACTTTTTCCTTTTTTAGTTCCATATAGGGGACAGGAAAAATAGGTTTGCCTGCCAGTTTTTAAAAGCACAGAATTCATCAATATTTGCTATATGTAATGAGGACTTTAATTACATTTTTATGCCAATCCTTGACAGAGTACTTTGTTTGTTTTAGGAACCCAGGTGGCGAACATAGTGAATGGAACAAATTGGCCATGTTTTGAATCTGAAATTTCACTTATCAGTGTGGTGAGTTAGATTCTATTGCTTAGTTGCAGTGTTGCCAAAAGATGATACATTTTTTACTTATGGGTTTAATTTCATGTATATATTGGAAACCATGTGGTCTGACAAAAGCCAACCCCAGAGGTGCTCATGTGGCCTTTTGGGAAAAATAACTGCCCAGACTTGATGTAAGGTTTTAATAGGAATGTAACAGCTACAGTAAACACTGGGTAGTTTAATATGGTAATCATTAATAAAGTCATCCCTATTTTTTTCCCCCCTACTGTTTATTGTGATAGACCTGCTTATACCTTCTACCACACTAACTGCCAACATTAGCGATGGTAATTTAGCTACTCGAGCCCAGCATTGAGAGCTTTTAATCGATATGACGGAGATATCCAGCTCTGATGTTTTGACAACTGCGTCAGTCATTTTTTGTCAGCATTTGAATAACAAATTTAGCCATCAAAAATAAACACCACGGCGACAGGCTGAGGTCGATCGATAGGACCGTGATGCAATAAACGGCTGTGGAATTCATGTACAGCTACTGAATATCAGCGGAGCATGTGAGCTTATCTGTGATTCCCTGGATAAATAAAGGCTAGAACATTGGTTTCACATCCATTGAAACAGAAGAACAGCTTTGGGCTGTACATCAATGTGACATCACAGATCATAGACGTGGATCTCTGCGGGCTCATTTATGAAGCGTGTACTTCTCAAAGATACACCCTAAAAACTGTGCAAAGCGGCTTCCAATCTTAGGCAGAGATTAAGAGTACATGAATGCACCCATACACGTCCTTAGAGAGAAAATGTCTTCAATACAGAAGAAGAAGAAAAAAAAGAGGCAAGCATTGCAATATGTGCACAATTTAAACTTGTGCTTGCTGAAGTATATCATGATCCATTCTGTGTAACTAGACTGAATAGCATTTAATTGGTGTTCAGTTACTCGGTTTGTAATGAGTCTGATGAGATGGTTCTTTTGAACTGCAGCAGACAATTGGAAAGTGAAAACGTGACGCAGTTCTGCGAATCATCAAGCGTATAATGCAAAGTGTAACAATGTTGGCATTATATGTGCGATATGCCAAGAACTACATAAAAGACTTTCTATTACTGACCCAGCAATCTGCTTCATTCTGTGCTTGTTTTCTGCTTTTATTCGACGGTTTTGAATCCTTTGACAGACAGGGAGTGGGAGCGTAACATTGTGCTGCGAGCTCTCTGTGGCAAGAATTTCAAAAAGCACCGGAAATTTTAACCAATTCTAAGCCAGGCGCGGATACTGTATTAGTATTATGTTATGTACTCCTTCAAACAAATGACCAGAGTTGAAAATGGGATTTTTATGGCTGAGCGTTAATGATGTAAATTTACTGCAAAATCAAGCATTATTGAACATTTGTTTCTATATGGACAGACACCAACATATTAGAGATCTTAGAAGTGGAAGCATTCTGTATGGGGATGATGTTATTCTCATTTTTCTTAATGCTTATAGTTGATTTTTTTTTTAAATATACAATAATACACATTAAAAGTCCTTCTGTCATTTTCCTTCCATTCTTCCCTTTTGTTTTTTCTGTCTTCCATTCATAGCTAATTCACTTTATTTGCCCTGTCTTTGCTTATTTTAATCCTGGTCCTCTTTTGGTGCCTGTCTGTTGGGTTTTCCAATCCTGTGCATAATAATGACAGTAAATGAATGCATTTTAAATTTTTAAATTGGCATAAAGGACTCAGAATATTGGAAATTTGAGTCTAGAACAGAATTTTTAATGTAGAAACCCCATGCAACTGCTTTATGAGTTTGTAGATAAAGGTGCAGCGAGATGAGTTGTTCTAACAGAAAACCATGGGTTTGCAAATGTTCTACATGCTAAACGTCATTAATATCTGACCACACCCGCGTCTCATGCTGCATATGACAGACAGAGGTTTGATCTGGAATAATACAAAGTGCTGTGCAGATTTTTATTTATTTATTTTTCCATTGAGGGCACACTGAAATATTTTTACATCAAAGTGAAGTTGTGCTTATGCACAAAAAAACAAAAAAAACAACACAGGATGAATTATGCTTGTGTGCTTTTGGTATAGAGGATTAAGACATGGAATGGTGTTTCATAAAAAGAGGACTAAATTAGAATAGAAGTAGAGCAGGAGTATGGTGAGTAAGATAGAGCATGTAGGAGAGTGTGGGTATGTGTGAGAGTGTTTTGTCACAAAAGCATAAGTACAGGCAGTTACATAGCAGATAGCATTAAGTCTAAATTCCCCCACTTTTGTCCTCTCCATCTGTTTTCTATATCTGCTGCATTCTTTTAGGATGTTCACATTTTAGATAAGCTGTTTTTTGTGAAACATTTATCTTAGGTTATTAGAATAATTCAGTGTACGGTGTTTGTAATAGCATAACTTAATCTTATGTCTGTGTTCTACACTATATGCTTTTGTTAGAGGAGGATATACAGTGTAAATGTCAGCAGCCATGAATTAATTTCTCAATTTCTTTTATGTCACTTTAATAAAACAAACCAAATATTGAATCTTTTATTGAGTTAGTGTGCTAAAAAGGTTTTACCTGTGCATCTCTGCAGTAGGGGTGGGCATTTATTGTGTTGTTTTGATTTTGATTCATCACTGTCATTTTTTTATTGTAATTGTCGATTGCGGGAAAAAAAAAAAACTGACAGTATGATCAGAAATTTTATTTTTGCTTCCCCCAACCCCCATTATCATTTCCATGAGTGCATCAATAAATTTGAAAATATCATTAAACACAGTTACTGTGTGCATTTCAGTGATATATCATCCTTTTTAAAGCAAGTAACCTAGGGATGTTCTTCAAGAACGATATTTAGAGTTGTGTCACTTTATTTCTGTGCCACGCAGTCACAGTCATACAGCTGCCTAAAAAAAAATTAAAAAAAAAATAAAAAATGTGTAACTTTTTTATCGTTTTTTTCTTTGTTACTATCACTACCACAAAAATACAACACAAATTGATTAAATATGTGAAAAATATTTGTCAAAAAAAAAATGCCACTAGTCATAGCAGTATCCATGTTTTGGAGTGAGTTATAAAGCCTAGCATAATCTCACCTGCTCAGCCAATCACATCATATGCCTCCTTCCCAGCCTATCGGCACCCGTCTTTTCTTTAGCTCCTCCAATCATAAGGCATCGCTCCCTTAATAAAGTCCGGCCTCCTCGGCTGAGCTTCAACACACCACCACCCGTTCTCCACTTTCAGCTCCCGACTTCTTCAGGATCCCGTCAGTTCTTGGCCATCCTCTCCACCATCAGTGTCCGGGCCCCGGAGGGGAAAACGTCTCTAATCCTCATCCACAGCGGCTCATCCTCTCTGACGCCACGTCTTCTGCCAGGGTCAGAGAATATTACATGTCAAATAAACTTTCTAACAGCTTCTGAGTCTCCCCAGGTTAAATTATGAGTTGGGAATGCCTTTATATGTCCACAAGACAACTTTTAGTTGGGCACGCGCCAAATCTGTAAATGACAGGAATCCCTATAATAAAGTCTTCTCTTCAGTTTGCCATAATCCATATATATTAGATGAAACAAAGATTAAAATTAACAGCAATGAAATAAAATAATAAATTGCAGGAATAAAAATCAGTTACTCGTGTTATCTTTAATATGTAATTGTGTAAATTATGTTAATTTTTTCAGTGTACTGTACATTCTTTTCTTATTAGAGACCACTTTCAAACTGCAATATTCAAAGATGCGTTTATGCGAGACACAGTATTGGTTTCAAAAATTAAACGCATTAAATAAAAACCAAAACACAGCCACAAAAATTTAGACCACTGCTTTTAAAGTTTCCTTCTGCAAGGCGCTCACAGTGGATGCACTTGTGCATTTTAAAATAAATTATTCTTACTGGGTTTTTTTTTTTTTCTCCATCAGTTAAGAAAATGTTCTGCAGTTTGGAAATGATTTCCTAGGGGCTACAGATTAAAAAAAATAAATAAAAAATGTTTCAACCTCAACAGCATGATCTTTTTGGAAAGACGAGCTGCGTGGTTATTTAGCTTCTCTCTAATGCCGTGCTTCTTTTTCTTCAGATACAGATTTGCTTTACCAATGATATCTGTATTGACAGTCCTAATATTATTCTTGGCCAATTTATTTCATTGTTTTGATCTTGCAGTTGCTGAATTACCCATGTACGTTTCAGAAAATGTCGAAGTAGTGCGGTGTAATGAATAACAATGCTGTTCTCAGTGTGCGGTCTGAGCTGTTCGCTGCTCTCGTCAACTAGCTCGCATGCCTGCTTCAGTCTTTGATGCTTGCATAAGAAAAAAGAAAAAAAAAAAGAAAAGGAAGAAAAAACATGAATTTGTTCTGTTTGTGTGCCATGAAAGGTATCTCTTCTGTTTTCACAGAAAAATCATCCTGTTTTCACAGGATGATCCAGACTCCTCATTTTCCTTTCAGCTGTTGGTGAGAACAACTGTTCTTCTGTGTCGAGCAAATGGTAATAAGTTTGTGTCTTAATACTGGATATTGTAAACACGTTGCAGAGCCAGAGTAACAACACACTTATGCTGTGTTGCCTCAGTTGTACCAATTTAAACCAAAGGGATTTTTATATTTGTACAAATAGCAAACGCTGAGGGAGACAGCACAAATATCCTTCGCAAAGCCCTTAGCCAGGGGGCAAATTTTGTGTTAAACAGTTTTAAAACGCTTATGGCACAGTGCATGTGATAATACCTCATATTATATCCCCGATTACTGTTTCTCACCAGATCTTCTTACTTTTTTTTTTTTTTTTTTCCCCTCCTTTCTGCCTGCCTCGCCTGCGGGCTCCATCATTCCTTCAGATTCTATCTGATCATGCTCCAACAACAGCCAGGAGCAAAAGCAAGTAAGTCAGTTTTTGTTATGATTTCCAAAATTAAAGCTGGACATGAATATTTCCTAACAATGGATGCTCACAGCCTGCTATACGACAGTACATACATATATTTGTCTTAATTTTTATACATAAAAATATTAGCCAAGTGGTCAAGCCTCAACCATCAAATCTAACAGATTAAATCGAGTTTGTTTTTTGGTTTTTTTTTTTTAGACCTTGAATTTGTTGCTTATGGTCAGGGAATATAGCAAGGACGAGCAGCTTTTAGCTTCTTCCCTCCTCTCAGACCATCTAGAAAACAGCACAGGGGTTGTTTTTCAGCTAAGGTTCATAAACAGAGTCAGGATTTTATCAAAGAAGAAGATTGTGGTGTTTTAACTCCCTTATGGCCAAAATCACACACAGGAGAGGAAGTCTGAGAATGCCTTTGCTTTGTCTACGACAACTTTTTAGTATCTGGCAGTTTGTTTGTTTTTCCCCCCAGTAATATTGTGTATTTTTTTGTCTGTCCTATTACAGTTGGAAAGGCAAGATAAAAAACATATATTAAATCTTGTCTGGTATATTAAGGTAAAAGTGAGCACAACAACATAGCCTAAACAATTCACTTCTGGGCTGCTTTAGCTCTTCCAACAGTAAACAGTTGGATCTTGTGTGAGTTATGTAAATCATGGGCAATTATATGTTCTTGTGCTTTTCTCATCTCTTTTGGAAATGATCCATTTGGGCTCACAATTAGCTGATGCACCAAATTGGACTGATGCAGCCTACCTCTGCATAGCTTTTCACTACTCAGGATGTACACACTTTTCCATAACCCCACGATGATATGAGATCGTTCAGTTACAGGTAATGGGACCACTACTAATTCTGTGGAGCACTATCAGCACAGAACCTCTCTTCAAGGAAAATGCTTACTAACCCTTTAAGTATATGGAATGGTCTTCAAATGCCATGACCTGAACCTGAATGAAAAAAAAAAAAATAAATCAAGTATGCATAAGAGCAGGGCTAGTGCCAGGAAACCGACAGATTCAAATGAATTCAGGTGATCCTGGTAAGAAGAAAGTCAAATTACGACAAGGTTGTTATTGGAGTCAAAAACATGCGGTCAAGGTGTACGCTGCTGAAAGCCGTTTCACCTAATTAATGGGGTTACATTTATTCATTTGAGCTTGATTATTTAGCCTCGACGTGGATTAGAATCATCCGCAATATTTTGCATTCACTCTTGTGCACCTATTACTGTGTTCACTACAACCTGGAGAAATGCATGATTAAAAGAAATAAGTCCAAAGTTAATGGCAGCCATGCCAAAGATGAGTTATATATATATATATATATATATATATATATATATATATATATATATATATATACACCAGAGCAATAGAGGCTCAGATCTACCACACCAGACAAGACCCAAGGTGTAGGTTGTGCAAGGAGGCCTCTGAGACAGTCCAGCACATAACTGCAGGGTGCAAGATGCTGGCAGGGAAAGCGTACATGGAACGACATAACCAGGTGGCGGGCATAGTGTACAGGAACATCTGTGCAGAATATGGACTGGAAGCCCCGAGGTCAAAGTGGGGAACACCCCCAAAGGTGGTGGAGAATGACCGAGCTAAGATCCTGTGGGACTTCCAGATCCAGACAGACAAGATGGTAATGGCGAACCAACCGGACATTGTGGTGGTGGATGAAGAACAGAGGAAAGCCGTTGTGGTGGATGTAGCAATACCAAGTGACCACAACATCAGGAAAAAGGAGCATGAGAAACTGGAGAAATACCAGGGCCTCAGAGAGGAACTGGAGAAGGCCTGGAAGGTGAAGACCACAGTGGTGCCTGTGGTCATCGGGGCCCTCGGGGCAGTCACCCCCAAACTGGAGCAGTGGCTCAAACAGATCCCAGGAACAACATCAGACATCTCAGTCCAGAAATGTGCAGTTCTAGGCACAGCCAAGATACTGGAGGAACCCTCAAGCTCCCAGGCCTCTGGTAGAGGACCCGAGCTCAGAGGATGAAAGAGACCACCCGCGGAGGGTGAGAAGGGAACTTTTATATATATATATATACAACTAGAGTTGTAACTCACAACTCTAGTGAGTTTTTTGACTCACTAGTGAGTCAAAAAACCTTCAACTTTTTAAAGCTGCAGTACGTAATTTTTATAAAATTTATTTTGTGAATGTTTTAGTTTTGTCGTTAATAAAATGGAAAAATGCCTTAAAAGTCAGCTTTGCCATCATGTTGCAAAAAATCTGAATTATCTGTGGCTGCCTTCTAATCTAATTCATGCCAGAGTGATTGATGAATGTTAATTGTTTAATTGTACCATACTGCACACCTGAGCTAAACCATTTGCCCTTGTGCTGCTATGCTTTTTTTTTTTTAATTTTTGCCACATAATTTGCCACCTGTCTGTTGGAGAAACACTGCCACTTAGCACATAAAGTTTATTATCTCTCCCGAGCAGAGTCTTGTACTTGTAAATGTGACATTTCGATTCTGTGATATTCATAGAATGCAAATTGACAAATGGTAAAGTGTCCTCAATAGGCACAGCCAAGCGCATGCAACAGAAATATTTATGTTTTGACAACATTTATAAATGTTGCTTCGTGACATGAACTTTGCTGATCAGATGGCAGAAATCCCCAAAAAGGAAATGCAGTTACTGCTATCGGGAAGTCTCTGCAGCGCTGCATCAGCTTGCAGTACATCAGATGCTCAAGAATGTTAAATGAAAAACAAAAATCTGTCATTGTCTCTGTTCTCCACTGTCACCAATTATTACAATTATCCTATGGCTTCAGTAAATAAAACCTTTAGCTAACGCGAAAACAGGCACAAGTCAGTATCAGCTTTCTACAATATTAATAGCAATGACTTAAAATATCACGCATACCATTCTGACACAGAAATTAAAAACAAATACGAGTATCTTGAGCTGATTACTTGCATTTAAACACACAGGTTACAGATTTCCCTACTACAACTCAAACAACATGACATTGATTATTATAGCAACATGAATGTTACTTTTACTTTGACACATAGTTTCAAGCAAAAAATAGACAAAACACCAAATAACTTTAAAGTTTCCAAGTGTCTGTTGTGTGGAATATTACAATTTATTGTTCTACTGTATAGAGGAAAAGCAGCATTGCCTTGCAAAAGTTATGAGAATACGTATTTGTTTCCTACACAAGGACAAAGATTTTTTTTTAAGCCATCTGACCAGCAATACGCACCGACAGGTTTGAGAGGGGCCACATTATGCACTACTCTACAACCAGAGGAAGCTCTGCTCATTCTTTCTCTCGAGTGTCATTAACACAATTTTGACAAAGCAGCTAAACCTGCTAGCATTCTTAATCGGACGGGTCGTTTCTTCATCCCGTTCCCACATTCTGTGGAAGATAAAAGGACTGGTATGATTACTTCTTCCCATTCAAGGTGCAAACACTGATGCTATTGAAATCAGCTAAACACTTCAATACGGGTAACGACCCTCTGCCAGCTTGAAAATGGATGAGAGAAAAAAAATAAATAAGGAGCGGAAATTACATATAAGCTGCCTATGATAACACAGGTAGACGGAAAGAAAAGCAGTGGTTTACTGGGTTAAGTTACTTACAAGTAGAGGCTAAATGCCTGGAAGAACACAACAATAACGTTAGAAAGGCCTGGTCGGTGAACTGGCAGTACATAGAGCCTAATGGGAGAAATGAAAGCAGGTAAGTATGAAAGCAGGAGAGATCAGGGTTGCGGATGACTAGTCTTTTTTTCTGCTTTGGGAGGTTTTTAACCGGGTGAAATGACCTGAACGCAAGAGGCAGCCATGATAAGCGCTGGCTGAGTTCTCTAAATGCTAAGGAAAGGTCTTACAGGGCTTCCTTTCTGTTTTTCTTCTAGCAAGACTCGGCAAGATAACCTTTAGCACACTGAAAGGACAAAGACAATAGAGTAATAATTGAATAATTCCAAAAAGATAAATTATATAACTCCAGTGTAATTTGTGAATAACTTGCAAGAACAATCAAGTAGCTAGACAGACCGTTAAAGCAGACAGGGCATTGTTTTACAAGGCGTGAAGGAATAGTTTCTTCTCCTTTTTCTTACTAAAGTGGAGCTGAAAGCACATTTTTTGCAAAGACACCTTGCTGCTAATCAGTATTTTCTCTAGACAGTGTGCAGAGTTACCCATTATGTCGATCATCTTGTACAAAATTCCCCCTTCCAGGGCTCCAAAGTAGTTTCTCAGCTCAGGGCACAAAGCCAGCCATCCTTCCTAGTCTGCCTAGCTTCTTTGAGTCACTGGCTCTGATCTTGCTGCTCTAAACGACGCACGTATAGCAAACTGTGCTCTCTCTGCACAGACTTCACTGCGATATTCTGCTACAAACACTGAAGGAGCTAGGCTCCCTCCAGAAGCAGAGGATGTTCTGTTTTTTGTAGAGAGTCTGTTACATTCCAAGTACAACCTGTTTCATCACACGAACAATCACATGTAGTCCCTCGCCATCTATACCTCTTTTCACAGGACGGAAACGGTGGCGGGGTTAGGTCCTTTTTTGTCTTGTTCGCATTATAGATGAGATCATTCTTCCATCATTGTGCCACAAAGCCCTCAACCTTGCACAGATCCCTGTCCACCACCGGCACACCTCTCTGATGCAGAGCCTTTTGAGTATTTCTGCAAAAGACGAGTGTCGTAGTTATGCGGCAAGTCGAGGGCTTAAAGGGCAGGTACAGTAATGAGATGTGTAGCAGCTATGATCCAGCTAACATTGCCTGAATTGTTGCAATTCAACTGCAACATTTTATCCTCGGGCTCGAATTAGCATAAAACTAACAATAGTTCCTGTATGCAAGATTTGATGAACTACTCTGCTGATTTGGACAGGTTTCGGAGTAAATTAAAAACAATTCTACAACCAAGCAATGATATGCACCAGAATTTGTTTTGGCTTATTTATTTTTACTAATGCCTCAGAGGGTTTACCTGTTTATTTTTCTTCAATCTTATTTTTTTAAAACATTGCCATCTTTATGAAAGCAAGCATTCTGCTCTCCACTTTGCCACAGAAAGCAATTCAAGCAACGTCTCCCAGTTAAGGAAGTAAGTCACAGCTTTCTTTCACGAATCAGTGAATACTTTGACCTCCCTTCTGTGTATTCACATTTGCAACATGGGGACTATTTTGAAATTTATTGTGATTGTGAAGTAATGACCATTAGTTTGTTCTGAGTGGGTTTTTTTTATGTTGAGTGTTTTAAGCGCATCTTTTATTTACGTTCAGATCAAAAAGACTGACATCTGTATTATCTACAGTATCATTAAACTGGATCTGCTCCTTTGTTTTGCTTCTTAGTCACGCTTATGTGTCGAATTTGAGTAATTTTGTTAGAATAGCCACTACTGGGAAGGTTTAGCACTATTTAGTGTTTACCTCATTTGTGGATAATGGATTTGTGGATAAACTGTGGTTCAGTCTTAAAAAAAAAAAAAAGACAAATTTGATCATTTTTCTAGTCTGATAAGATGTTTGTCAACAGATTAGCACTATACTCTGATGATGTTACGTCAAGCACAAAGGGCTGAAACCTGCACATGTTGAAGTAATTTTTTAGATGCAGATGCTTCCTTTGCTACAAATGTCCAATTGTACACTAAAGGAATGCTATGTTATTGCATTTTAGGCAGTTAGATGTGGGTTTTTTTTTTATTTAAAAATGGACACAATTGATTTGTTCATTCGCATCCTTTGTTAATGCATTTCTAATGTTGGATTAAAAAGGCTGAAGTGGTTACATGAACCACTTTAAAATGTCACATTTTTTAAAATCTGATTGATTAATTATCAAAATAATTGATACAATAATTGATTAAAATAACCGTTACATACAACCCCTTCTTTCATGTCGTCTTGTATTTGTCTACATCAGGGCACGATGTGTTGCTTTTAAAGATATTTTAATCAACTTAATTTGGTCAGGCACATTCTAGCCAGATTATTTGTTGATTCTACCGGTCAGGCAGTAAACCAAGTGGCTGTGGGTAATGAAAATGAATATAAAAATGTGATTAATTCCAAATAAATTCATGATCTAACAAGTATTTTCAGGCACTGAATATGCCCGAGGTTAGATTCTTGCCTGACTTCAAGCTTCAATTTAATTACAATTTTTCAGATTGGAATAATATCAATATTCAGATATACGTCTGTGTGTGCCTCATCCCTTTATTATAAACAGTTCTGTTTTTCAATAATACATTCAGTATGATAACAACAAATGGATTCTTTAAACAGATGGAAAAATCTTTTTACTCTACTAGTTTCAGTACCAGTGTCTCAGTGGCCCACTAGATGTTAGAGTTTACAAAACTTAGTGAAATAGAGCAGGATGATCATGCTATTTTTTTCCATAGGTATTAAGTACAATTTATTCCAAATCCACAATATGTTTCATATAAGGAAACCACAGCTGCTCTTTTCTTTATTAGTTTTCACATTAACTAGTGGTTCACTTAGTTGATACTCTGAAATAAACATTATTGCATATTTCAAATTCTTTATATATAGTATATATCATCAATAATACAGATTGAAAATAGAGGCTGGAACCCCATATGACACACATGTTTTTTTTGTTTCTACTTTTGAATTCTATGGTTTACGACAGTATGCAGCTGGCAGCAAGTGCTGCTCCAGCATGCAAATTTCTCTGTCTGCCTAAGCCAACACCAGCATGGCATTCACCGTCTCCCAACAACTGTGTTCCAAGCACATTTTATGTTATTTTAATGTCTCATGTTCTCCGTCTCCACAGTGTACTTTTTCATTAGCTTAACACTGACACTATTCACGTAGCTACAACCTTGTCGGCACTTGACAACAAATGAGCCATCGTGAGCTCTTCTTTGCTTTTCTTTAGTCCTCAGTCCACTCCTTGTAAACTTCCTATTTATTAAATGGATTTTGCTACACAATATTATTTTAAAAATATATATATCTTGGAAAGTCATGGGGTCACCCTATTCAGCAAATTAACAAAAAAAAAAAAACTGCAACTATTTCCTGAGCCTCGAAATGGTCTCACAGTCTGGGTCAGTAGGCTACACAATCATGGGGAAGGCTGCTGACTGGACAGGTGTTCACCAGACAATCGTCAGCACCCTTCGCAAGGATAGGGAGCCACAAATAGCTACAAATCATTCTTGCAGCGGCTGGTTGTTCACAGAGCTGCTGTACCTGAGCATATTCATTGAAAGTTGAGTGGAAGGAAAAAATGTGGCAGGAAAAGCTGCAGCTGGAGTTTCAGGCTTTAGAGGAAGACACTGAATTACAGGTTTTCATAATCTGTAAGCTATAATTGTAAAAAAGACCTAATGAAATATTTGAAATATTTTCTGCTGTGTAATTAATCTTAATTAATCTCTTCTGAAATGCAGGACAAAAAAATAAGTTAACATTTTTTTATGATATTCCAGTTTTTTCAGATAATGGTTGATTTTATTTGTAATGCCATTTTAAATTGAGATCTCAAAGGATTCACACATTGAAGTAGCTGTGGCTACTGGATTGTAGCCGCAAAGCAAGGTTGCAATTTTGTACAATCACCAGCCACTACAACACCAGCAGGCAGAGCAGGAATCGAACCGGCGACCCACCAATTGCAGGGTAAACAACTGCCACAGTCACCCCAATGTACTGGATTAGACAGCAAAAATGTTTATGGACACTTTCTTCACATCAAATATTTTAGAAAGATTTGACATGATTATTAAAAATTGCTTTCTTTTTTCATCCTCTCACACATGTGACCAAGAAGTGGTTTTCCTCCCCTTACTACATTTTCTCTCAACGCCAAAAATTATTTACTTTAAATGTTTCTGTTTTACATATTTTTTTTAATGTGATCTTTTTAGATAAATTTTGGTGTCTCATGAGGAGCACAACTGAACAATATTAGATATTTATGCAAACATCCAGTGCTATGTTCAGTACTGTTCACTTTACTTATTGTTGAAAGGAAGAACAATGGATTACATTTGTGCCTTATGTCTTAATTTTATTTTTTATTTTGCAAAGATTTCAATTTTCTTTCCTAGCTAGATGAATATTTCAAGGAGGAAAGAGCTTTAATAGAGTGCATTTTTGAGTTGGTGGATGTTGTTTCTCTGTATGATTGGTTTGCCGGGCTCCATGCTTGGAGTACTTGTGCTGCGGAGTGGCAGAGAGAGAATGGCCTCCGTCCAGCTGAGATAATGGAATTGGTGTGTTCTCCCTGAGCTGTGCTCCTGGCTGGAGTTAATTCTGTTAATAGCACGGGCTTCTACAGTCAAACCCTTTCGCTGGCTTGGGCAGTACTCAGCCAACACAAGAGGTGGCTTCTGTAAGGTGGCTGATGAATGTATAATGGATTAACTGGAAAGTGGTGCATACAACTTTGATTGTTCTCCAAGCTGCTAATGTCTAATCATGAAGGACTTGGCTTTCCATTTTTAAGTCGAAAAGCTTTCCATGCAGGACCAAAAGCATTAGGAATTTCCTGAAATGAGTGCCGCTCTTCCAACTCAATACTTCTACTGTAACAGTCAGAAGCTGTGCCGTGTGACACACATCGTCTCTCTGGGATTTACAGACCACCCCTGCAAACAATTAGCCATGCTCATTTGCAAATCTTGTAACGTAAAGAAGATAAGATTAGCTGCAAATTAAAGACAATTTCTTCCACAGATACAAGAAAATGTAATCAAACCTTTTCTAGGTGTAGTCAATATTTATTTGCCTTAAGTGGTGATGTCACTGGGCATGTAGAAATTACCTAAGTCTATGGAAGAAAAGAAATAAACAAGTATCAGGATGGTAAGGTTGTGGTAAGGAAACAGCTGATCCTTTGGGATTGACAGACACACCGTTTCAATGATTACCAGAGAATCGACGTGAAAATCGGGGAAGAAAAAAAACCCTTTGTAGTTTCCTGGTAATAGTGGAGGTCAGAGACGAATTGCCTAACCTGCTGAGTAAACAATAGACCTCAAATGCCTTCATCCTGCTGTGGTGTGATTTATATAATGACCAAGTCAGAACGGAGGGGTTAAAGTTGGCTGACTATTGTTGTGCCTCTGAGGAAAGTAGAAAGCAGTCTCAGAGCTGAAGGCATTCAGGTTTGTGAAAGTCAGATGGCATCCATTTAACACACATATGGTAAATCTGTAGATATTTCTCATTGCTAAAATACATCTTGATGTGGTCATTACCAAATCTGCATCAATGCAGGGCCAGGAACGAGCTGTCAACCCACGTAATTTTTTTTTTTCCTTTCCATTTTCATGCAAATATAAAGCTGCATGGTAAGCTACACCCAACTGTCATAGGAAAAAATAATAAAAAAGAAGATGTTGCTATGGCAATTTGTTGTCTAAACACTGAGGAAGACTTTATGTCAAATAAAGTTTTAGTTTTACTAGTTTTTCAGTCTTGATGAAGCATAAGCCACTTTTCCATAGTGAGTGGCAATACATTGCTTAAGAACAATTCATTTATGTTTTGCACAACAGCAGAAAATTATGTTTTAACTAAAGACTCAGCGAAGACCAATACTTGTGAAGTTAACAAAAAAGAAGTAGTATACACAATGATGCAAATTTAAACACATTATTTTCTACAGAACATGTGTTTTATTCTTTCATACTTTCAACCTCTAGCCATGCTGGATTTGTATGTTGACAGCCCTTTAAAGTCTAAGTTAAGGAAAGAATCTACATTCTCTGGGAAATACACATAGAAAGCAATGCTCTCGTAAAACTAGCTGTAGAAATTATAATAATGACTAATATAGGATTCTAAAAACTTTTTAATTTTTTTTTTAAATAGACTATTCCTTTAGATTTTAATACATCTCTGTTTTCATAAAAATAAGTCATTTGCTATTTACAGTACAGACAAATATTTACAGTAATATTCTTTTTCTTTCTAATATTAAAGACAAATTGCCCAAAATCAATCAAAGCGTTAAAAAATAAAAATAGATTGCAAATTGACAACACAATCTGTGCAGTTTCAATTATTTTTCTCATAGTTTCTGGTGTAAAACTACATTAAATGTTTGCTGTTGATGCCAGAAATGCATATAAATAATAAATTACACCTGGATATGCCCGAGTCCAGCTCTTATTAGAGCTGCCAAGCCTGTTCTCAGTGGAGAAAGAGAATATGAACAATTCTCACTTGTTTGGACTTTGGTCAGAATATGAAGTCGGCGTAATGTGTACACACTTGAGAGGAAATCTCGCATAATCTTCACCTCAAGTTAATTACTGCAGACAAACATTATAGATCACCAGAGACTCTTATCACCGACTGCTTCAACACTGGGAAGATTTGGCCCACATCTGATATGATATAAAACTCCAAATAATCTTTGCAACAAAACTATGTTTGCCTTATTGTCAAATTCGTTCCTTCTTCTACAAGCAGATCTGAAGGAGATGGATGTACATTCTCTCTAATTACAGCAATTATTACGCAGCGATGGTGTAACAAGCTCTCAAACAATTACCCCTTCTCTCCTTTCCTGTCTATCTCTCCCTCCCACGCAGTCAGTCGAAGTATTTCATCGCACAAATGTATGTCTGCCATTAGGCCGGCTCATGAGGGAGAAAATACAAGCGTATCATTCATTACAGTGCATGCCAGCGTGGAAACTAAACGCGACCAGAACCGGGGAGCCAACTTAGTTCCTGCTGAGCACAAGATGTTGGAATGTTGACACTCTCTATTAGGTAAAATTTACAGGGCTGGTGACTAAAGTTGCATTTATCACAAAAAAAAAAAAAGAGGAAGGAAAATACAGCCTGGAGTGCAGGGAGGCAACCACCTCGAAAATACTGTAGGATTCCACTGCCTGTTTTGCCGCTGCAGAGACAGTGTTCAATAAATAAGGAAATCTACATAGTGATTTTCACGAGGCATGTTTACTAAAATACTTTACTATTTACAGCAGTGGCAGTGGCCTAGGGTTACGGGCCGTGTGTCTCTGCTCATACAGCTGGCAGCTTCAATGTACCAACAGCGCAGCCTTGTCTTCTTGGCCTCAGAGTCGATCTGCAGCAGTTTGTTTCATGCCCTGCTCAGGGGCATTTCAGTCTAGTAGGGTGACAGCTGCGAGGTCAGTCCTCCACCAGATTTTTTGACCATATTTCCTGCTAGCAAAGCAGTTTCTTTTCTTTTCTTTTTTTTTCATGATTTTTGCCTTCTCTCAGCAGCAAATCTTAAACTCACCCACATCTGCATCACACTTGGCCAAACAGACAGCTTTTCCCTACGACTCACATTTTACACGGATGTTTTTACATAGACTATTCTCAATATGCAGCATGGCGCATATTACACTTCAGCATGAAAGGAAATGTTTTAAAAAAAACAATGTTCAAAAAGTGATTCCTCTTGAGAAATACTTGGATTGTCATCAAAGTGCTTTCCTCTGGTTAGTCCCCATCTCCAGTCTGGTATTTTTTTGTGTGCACTGCCAGCGACTGTGGTGGGCCTGTGGGGGGTGGGGAGTGAAAAGTAAGTACAATGGACAAAGGCACGTGTGGCACCTTACATTCATTTCTTCTCTACCCCACAGCTGTTATTGTATGAAAGTGCTGTCGACAGCTTTTGCTCCGTGCGGAGAATTCTCAAACAGTGGGAAACATACCTGCCTTTTTTTTCCCCCCCACATGGAATCAGTGATGCCTGAACATTTAAAGGAGGGACAAAAACAAATGAAAGGCTTCCTTAGATCTTCTAAAATCTCACTTTTGTCACTTAACAATAGAATACGGTGGGACTTTAAAAACACTTTCATAACCTACAGTGATATCTCCTGAGATGTATTGTTTTTTTTTATCTTTCTTCAGGGATGAAGAAACAGCAAAAGTACAACAAAATGAGAATATTCATAATATTTTATACAACATTGGACTACAACTATATTTAAGTGAAATCAAATGGTAGTATCTTGTATTACATTTTGCATTAATCTGCCAATTTCCAGCAATTTTAGAAACAGATGTCAAAGAGCTCAGTTCCAATGTCTTGCAAAAGTCTTCCCAACCCTTCACCCCTTAAAGCCTTTTCACGTTTTGTTGCATAAAAACCACAAACATCACTGGGATTTATTGAGATTTCCATTTGATAGATCCAAATAAGTGAATAATGCTAAGATGGGACGGTTGTAACTGGTTTCCCAAAGTTTTCACAAATGGCAATCAAAACTTTTAGTCTGTATTTCTACCAAATATGCACATCTGCAAATAAACATTTCTATCAGTTCTTTGCAAAATAGCTGAAAGTTGGTCAGACTGAATAGACAGCATTGATGAACAGCAATTTCTAAGACTTGCCTAAGTATTTATACCTCTTAAAACATTCCACAGATTGTCACAATGTAAACACAAACCTCAACATATATTAGTGTGATCCAATTATTCGTATTTGGATTTATGTCATTACAGCCTACAACTGACTGACCTAGCATTCCAGTCTTGCTGAAGAAGAGCATCCTCACAGCATATAGGTGCCACCACTATGCATCACATAATGGATGGTGTGTACAGGGGGATGTGCTGTGTTTGTTTTCTGCCAAATATTTCTGTATGTATGTAGGTCAGAAAGATTAATTTAGTTTTAATCTGACCAGCACACCTTCTGCCAAACGTTTGCTTCCCTGCATGCCTTATGGCAAACTGCTAACAGCTTTCCTCCAACAATGGTTTTCCACTTGGAACTATTATATAAAGGCCAGATTTGAGGCTTGCACATCCAAAAATTGTCCAGTTGAAACATTCTCCAACCATGAAAAATGTGCATCATATTCATTCCACCTAATATTTTGTGCAGGTTTCTCACAAAATCCAAATAAAAACATTGAACTTTGACACTGAAAATTGTATTTCAAGGCACAGTAGCCACCCAACCCCAGCTATTTCTTACACAGTAATCTTGGATGGGCTGAGGATAATGTGGTAATTTTGTTCTCTCAATATGTATGCAATACTTCAAGTATCAAATACTTAAGGTATCACCGAGTAGCTGTAAGAGCTAATGCTTAGATTAAGTACATCACCAATGACTATAATACCCCTTTAAACCAAACGAGAATTATTTTAACATGCTCCATTTAACATTATGAATTTTATGACAATTCTTTAAATCATTTGTTTTTAGTTAGTGCTTTGCCTAAAATATCTTGTCCCTTTTCTTCAGACCTTATGTATTTTTTAACTCTCAAAATAAAATATATGAATTTGCTTTTAACTATTTTAGTAGCTTGTACTAATTTTATTCTGCACAAATAAAATATAGTTTAACTCATAAGCATTTTATCTTTTAACTGTATCCATTGTTTTCACAGAACTACAATATTTTATCTCTTACACAAAACATCAACTACAAAACTGAAAAAGGTGCAATGCTCCTTTAATGCTGCGTCTCTATATACTAAGCTTCACACATAGGCAGCCATTACTTTCACACCGAGTGTCTTAATAATATGGTTTCTCTGTTGTTTTTTGGGAATAACCCATAAAGAAATGTCAATTTTACAAAAAAAAATAAACCGATATAACGTCTTTTGTGTGAGAACCGTTCCAAAAAGTGAAAAATACAATAATTTCAAAATGAATTCAGTTCTCCTCCCGCTGTTTCTCAGCCTGCTCAACACACAAAGTCCACTAGCATTAGCATAATCTAGACTCCAGAAATATATCCCGTTTTCTACACAATACTAATCACAAACTGCATAACGTGACTCACTAGTTGACTCTTCATTCAAAAACCTCTTCAACTCTTAAGGGATAGCAATATAGATGCAGTAAAACACATTCTTACTTACCTGTAATATAGAAAAGATGAGACACGCACGTTGAGCTTCCATTAGCATCTAACAAGACGGCTTATTCTTCTTCTGTGAGCCCAACTGTCTCTAGACCACCAATGTGACAGTCGCCCCCTAGCGGCTGTATGTCGACTCGCAGTGAATAAATGAAATGCTGAAACTTAGTGCTGTCATTTACTTTTAACTTGTTTTTCACCTTTCCACATATTTCTTCTTTTCTAATTCAAATATCTATAATGTAAAACATAGCAAAGGAAAAAAAAACTGAATGTAAACAGAAGTTGAAGAATGTGTAGTGACTATTCCTAGCTAATATTGTATTCTTCTCAGACATATTCTTTTAGAAATTCCTTCGATATATTCATTGTGTTATATTGAAATTATAATTAAGTGGTGTTGGAAGACCACATAAACAGTGGGCGACACCCAAGATTAAAGCTGAATGAAATACTGCGGCAAGAAAGGTCAGGGTGTTTGTTGAGGTTGAATAACTCCATCAGTGTTTGCTACTTGTTATGTTCTGTATATTCTCTAAGTTTGTGATGGAGACGAATTAAGCCTTTGTTTCCTTTTGACTGTTTTTTGGCAGCCATCTGTCTGGGCAACAACATCAGAGCCACCGGCTCAAAGAAACAAACTCAAAGAACAAACTGATAAAGAAGGCGGGTTCCGGGGCATAATGGACAACCTCGAAACAACATATGGCAACTTTTAAATAATGTACAAAGTAATGATATAATTTTCCTTTGGGTATTAAGGAAGTAATATGAAACTCAAATTAAATCAACTTTGCTGTAGCCCTGAGACTGGAAAAAAAAAAAAAAACCTAATGGTGGTGCTCTTGAGATAATGGAAAATGCTACAACTTCAACTTGCCAAGGTTGGATTTTAAAAACACAAACTACTTTCCAATGACATGGGCCACTTTATTTTGTCTGAAGGTTTCTGTTTGGCTTTCAAACTGTCATGTGAGAGCATACTAGCAAACATACAATCTACAAGCAACTTATTTCATTGGAACATGTTTTAAACAGAATTCCTGGGGGAAAAAAAGAGAAAAAAAAATCATACTGGGTCAATGGTAAAGATATGATTGAGTTGCCTCATGGGAATCTTCACATTTTCAAGACAGACAAGTTGCACTCTAAATGTTGCTGCTATTTGACAGCTTGAATGGTATGGGTTTTTTTCTTAATCCCTTTGATAGAACCTCTCTGCAGGTTGTGTTTTCTTTCTCTCTTCTCTGAAGTTGTTTTGCAGAAATGCTGTCTAGAAGCCTTGAGGCCTTCACCTGCAGCCTAATCACACCATTAGTTTTACCCCATGAGTAAATGTGCTTGTTGATGGGCTGTCAAATGTGAAAGTCATTGCTTGGCCTGTAAAAAAGTCATCCAATCATATAATTCTCTTGCTTCACTGCCCACTGGGAAATGGCTTGTAAAATATTTAAATATGAAGCTGTTCTGGTCATTTAGGTTGCTTGATTACATGATTTTGTGTTACAGTGGTTTGCATGTAAAGCAACTATTTGCTTGTTCCCCGGATGCTACCAAGATTTAGCCAACTTATGTGTGTATACCATGGTTCTTGTTTCTAAGTGTTATGGGAGCCCTTACTCTCCAAACACACTAAATAGATGCATGTGCATTGGGTACGGGCTCATTGGTGGTCTCAGTTTAAAAATGTTTTCAAAATCACCTATTTTCTCCTGATGCGGTTATCATGATTTTAGGCCACCCTCATACTCAGGCGTACTTCACTCCACAGAGGTCTGCGGACTAAACGTGCACTCAAAGCAGACGTCCACAGGACATGTCCACACGTCCACACAAGGATACATTTTTACAAACTGCGATGTACGTTACACCGAGCTGATAAGGTTGAGAGTTGGTGCAACCAGTAACAAGGACGCACGTCAGCCAGAATGTCACTTTGTGCCACACTAACTGGCCACCCTGGTGTGGAACAAACAGGGCCACAGGTCCAACTAGCCCACCAAACTTGCCCTGTCCTCTCGGATTGTGGGAAGTGAAGGAATTTGCATGCATTTGGTTAGACTATGGTAGGGACTATGAAATCTCAACCATCCACAGATAGTATACGCAGAGTCTGCGCAGTGCACAGAATGGAACCCTGTGAGTTTCATTATTAAGATGTCATAAAAAGTGTGAGTGAGCCGCATTTCCTCCTTTAAGATACACTTAAAGAGGGTATCTTAAAGACTGTATCTTTAAGATACCCTCTTTAAGTGTGTATCTTGAACTTTAAAGAGTTCTTTAAGATACACTCCTTCCTTGCCTGTATTGGGCTACTATTTGAGTATGTTTCCCTTGTTTCTAAGAAATAAAAATACAGTGTGGAAACTTCATGGTTGATGACGTAATGGTATTGTGAAAGTACATCCTAAGCAGGCTAAGCAGAAGAGTGTCGACTGGCTAATTGATCCCATAATCAGTCGAATAAATGTAGTCAGATATGAAGCTGGATATTTGCTTTACACTTTTCCAAGAGAAATGAGTACCTCTGAAATAAACAGTTATTGCACCTTATTTCTTTTTGCACATCTTTCCCAGAGTTCCATTAAAAAAATGCCTAGCCCCTCTTTATCGTTCCCTCTTTGTACATTTATATATGTACGTATGAATAAGCCATTTTAACAGTATGGTGGAGACGGCTGCGCTTCCATGTCATGCTCTTTTGATGCCAAGATGTACGCTGCTTTCTAAGGCCTTGAGATTCACCTCCAGCCTAATCACACTATTAGTGTTTCCCCTCCTGTGTAAATGTGCCTGTTGATGGGCTGTCGAATGTGAAAGCTGTGACCAAGCCTGGAAGAAGTCATCCACTCGCCTCATTTGGTCGCTTCATTGCACTCTGGGAAATTTTTTATGAGGTCTAAGTGACTAAAACACGCTGTGAGCATTTTTTATCAGATCTTTACAATTTAATAGGTTGAGATGTTTAAAAGTCTGAAGTTGAGGGGGAAAAAAAAAAAACTCGCTCACTGAACACTTTAAAAAGACACACAGCAGAGTGGGGTGGATTTAAGATTATAGCTAAAGTTTCAGCATATTTAACTGATGTTATTGATGAGGATATTTCTAACCTGACTTCATGATGAAATTTTAGTTATATGTGAACCATATGGACATTTTTGGAACACACTGCTATGACGTTTAAATTTTCTTTTGAAATCATTGGAGGAGATGAATGTTCTTGAACGCTTATGCTATAGTTAAGTTTGTGATTCTTAAAAGACACCAGATTGCTTCCTATCTACACCGATTTATTTTACCTTTAAAATGAAATAAAACATTTAAAAAAAAAGCAACATCTCAACAACACGTGTGTTTATTGTGGAGATGAAAAGTGCATAATAAAATGACCAACCAGTCTCGTCACCACCGGTGGACAGACAATAAAACTTAAATCCATCTCCACTGTCTGCTTGCATGTAAATGTGAACAGATAGCAAATGCTGAGAAGAGAGTCTTATTCTTACTTTTTATACTTAACAGTTTAGAGATTAATGACAAATTAAGTAATATTTGAGATGAACCTTGGCAACTGTAAAGAGACGACATTCACTCATGATGCCCAGTAAAGCAGGAATCTAGCTAACTGTAGTCTGTTTTTTGGTCAAGTGCCTGCAAGGCGCATGAGCTTTCCGATCTGGCCTCTGAAGAAAATGCTTCAGCTCGTCTCATATTTTCTCTCAACTACCCTACGAATGATCATCTTCAGTGTAAATTTGGCCAGAATACGTGCACAAATGCTGTCTTCAACTGAAAAGATTTGATTTGGGTTTTTTTGTTGTTGTTTTCAGATGACACTTTACTTCTAAATCAGTTCTTTATATGACAAGAACAGCTGTCCCACAGTGGTTAAAAGTGATTCTCAGTAAGCTGTTTGAACTGATTCTCAATAGTCTGTTTTCCGCACATGTGGTGTCTGGCAACAGTGAGAACAAAATGTGTTATTGGAGATTTAAGTACATTTACTTAAAGTACAAACGTTGAATGCATAAAAAGGCTGAACAAACCTCTAAGCAGGATTTACGATTATTTGATGTTTTGTATTATGCATGACTTTTAAAACACAAAAACTGTTGTGTTGTACTTCATTACGGGTACCAGAATAAATTGGGCAAAGCACAAATAAATGGCACACTTGATTTGTAAAAAAATTATTGAAACCAGGTATCCTTTTCTTGTTTGTCACACACAGTGTCTTGGAGATGTAATCACAGTCATACTTTTAACTGAACAAAATTGGACCCTTTCAACTCAAATGCAAAAATCTGTCAAACTGTGTCAAAAGTTGCACTTCATAAAGAGTCAAATGTTACTTGGACATAACAATAATGAAATTGAGCTTTAGATATCACCTAGTCAATTAATACATTTCTGTTCTTTAAGAAACCCCGTTTGTAAGTTTTACTGTAAAGTGCTGCAGCATTATAATGAACTTTATTACTCGGCCTTCTTTAAAAATCTTAAACATTTTTCCGAAACTTTTCTTTTATGTGTTTGATATCACACCCTTTGGACCTCTATGCTCCAAGTCTTGTCTCCCTGCAGATACATTTACAGCTTTTGAAATATTTTGAGAAGTTTATAGAAGCACCGTGGGATAGCAAGAATTTAGAGCATCTCCCATCAGCCAAACACGGCACCATGGGACGTCAATTCGCTTCTCTTTTCAGAGGCTTCCCTTTACCGCTGCACTACTTTTTCGAACAAATGAAAGAATTAGGCTAGTGGGCAAACATCCACTGAGCAGCAGAAACATTTCACCACTGACCTGTGAAGTGAGTAAATATGCTCATCTTGTTCCTAAAAACCTTGTTGTGCTTATGAAACCTGCAAGCTGGCATTCACATGCAGTGCCTCCATCACTGTCTTTTTTTACACATATATATATATACATATATATATATATATATATATATATATATATATATATATATATATATATATATATATATATATATATATATATATATATATATATATAAAAGAGGAAATCAAGTATCGTTTCAGTAACCTCAATAAGTTCAAATCTGATGTGAACTAATTAAATTAAGATAAGTCGAGGGTTTAAGTCATGTGAGACATGCTCACTTTGAAATCCTGCTAATGGTTTCCACAGAGCAGTCATTTCGATCTGATGATAGCCACACCACCTCAGGAGAGTCGAGGCACAACAGGATAGCTATTGTTAAGAATAAGAGCAGCACACTTTTCAGCAGAGAGTGTGATGCTCTCAGTTTTGACCTATATCTTTGCAACGAAGGATCTGGATGGGCGCAGACGTCACTGCGGTGCACAGAGGGTGTAATATGTAACATGATTAATGTAAATGAGCAGCCCAGGCTCTGCAACATGTAAACAGAAAAATGAATGGAAAATCCCTTATGTAAACACCGTAATTGGAAGATGGTCTTATTTAGAAAAGGTCAATGCTGGTAATAATGCTGCGCTTGTGTAAACAAAGCCAAGGGCTAATATTTCTTTTACACTCATTTCTATGGAATACCATGCTTAATGCATAAAAATAAAAACAAAAATAAAACAACAACATGTGAGTAATTTGTTACAAATACATCTCATTATTGATTATTTCTGTTCTGCCTGTGTGTTTGACTTTGCACTGGTGAGAGAACGAACTCGTGTGGCATTGACGTGTTTAAGTTCTCGCTCAGTACAACACTTTGATGAGAAAAACGCCAAATGCTTCGACTGGCTTCTCTTCTTCAAAACAGAAGGAAACTCATCAGAAAATTTTAATAATTATCCTATTTTTATATTGTGTAGTTGTAGTTCTTATTCATGTTCTCTATGTATTCAATATTTGATGAGCTCCGCTTAGGTATTGGAGCAGCGGGCCTCATCTTTTTTGCTGGACAACTGGATTTTTTTTATTTTTATTTTTTTGTGAGCCATAATAGTCAAAATTAAGAATATTAAAAGGCAAAAATCAAACATATGCTTCTGTGTGATGCTGATTAACACAGAAACAGAAGAAACGGTCACTTTTTGAATTTAGTGACTCAAATAAATCATCTTTTCTTTTATTTAGATGTACTTATTGGACTCCTCCAGGTGTTCTAAAAGTGTGAAAACCATTTGACATGCCTCCATTACTCACTCTGCACTGCTGCCGTAGATCACAGGAAAGCCTCACCCTTTTCATGCTGCTGACTAAAAACAAGAAGAGGTGATTTTACCAGCCAGATTTGGAGCGGAGAACTTAAAATAGCAAGTCCTCTCATTTCCTTTTGTCCCTGTTCACTCAACTATCAACTTAGTTACGTAAAGTCTTCCTGGGATCGACAGCTGACTGCATTAATCTGTTATCAATCTGTTTCAAGTGATTAATGAATGGAGTGAACTTTTGGATTTGGCGACATTTGGATGTTTGTGCCATGGCATCAAAGATTGTGTATTGACCCAAAGCATGCTGCTAATCAGCAGACTATAATGTTCAGCTGATTGGGGGTCTGAGATAGTTTTAAGTAAAACACAAAATGCTTGGTTAAGAAAAGAATGACAGAATGCTAAAAAAAAAGACTTACATGAATATTTTTAAATTCCTACAAATGTCTATAGTATTTCAAAACCATTACAAGACCCGACAGTCCATAACGCAGGTAGTGTACGATGGCATCTCAAGTTGGTGTATGGAGGACGGATAAACAAGTTCATGCCTGCACATGTAAAAAATAAAGCTATACAATTTTAAAGTAGGTTTTCTTTGTATTTTCTGAAAGAGTTAGAGGAAATGTTAGGGTTAGGTTTTGGTGTTAGGACATACAAACAAAGACTCTCTGAGCTGGAAAATGACTGAAAGTGGTGGGGCATAAGATCAATGCCTGTGGAAAATTCTCCAAACACGGGATCCAATTGACTTCCAATTTGCCTGCCACCGTTTTAAGAATTTGTAGTATTCCGCCTTTATACGGGGGACGAAGAAAACGTTACTATTAATAATTTCACAGAGTCTCTCTTCAAAAATCCCAAGCCATCCATTTAGTAACAGGGAACCAAAACAAACATGCATATCCTCTTCTGGACGAGAACAGGACACACAGGAACTAATACAATCCTTGGAGACTTTTCACCAATCTCACTCCAGCCTCATTTCTGTCACAGCAGAAACAGTCTACTTGTCTTTCACCCCGTCTCGCCTCACTTGTGCCTTATTGCTTCCATATCTACAGCACAGCTGATGCCTCTCCTCTATGCCAAGAATGACCAGCTTGGATGCTTGGAGCAAACTTTCTCTCTCTCACTGTGGGCTGTATGCTCAAACAGGGATGCCAGCTATTTGCAAGTATGCTCCTTGTATGTAACATAGAGGACTCAAAATGGAGTTGGCTGTTGCTTGCAGCTCTGGGCTGTTAGAGTTAACGACGGCTTCCTTTTTGGAGCAATCAAGCATATTTTCACGCATCGGAGAGATTCTGCAATAACTACTGGAGCTCCTAATCTTTTATGGGTGCGACATTGGCTCACACCCATCCGGCACTCTACGGGGCAGAGCTTGATCTCTCGCTAAGCTTTTTGTCTTCTCTTGTCTTCCTGAAATGTGCAGCACTTTTGCATGAGGATCTGGGCCATAAGCAATTCTGTTCTGACACGGATGTGGCTTTCGCATTGCCACTTATCTGAAGATGTGCAAAGATGTGAATGACAGTCTTTTCCTCTCATGGTAGCACAATTTTGCTTACAGGTTTCAACTGTCAACAGGAGAGCTGTTGATGATGCAAAACCGAAACAGCACGACAAAGATTCTGGTCACCAAAACTCCCACCTTGATGGGATGCAATAGCAACACTCACACACTGCGAAGCAGGTATTGAACCTCTCCTCTTCCCTCCTTCTCTCTCTTGACTTCCCAGGAGCAAGCTCACCAGGTGGGATAGTACTGTGTCCTCCCCTATTTGGATTCGTCTGAGCCCCTGGCAGCCATGGCGGGATAGTCCCTGCCCCTACTTGGTGCTTGTTGCCAGCGGTTGGAAAACCCTAGGTCGACAGAGATGCTGGGTTCCGGGCTTGGCCTGCGTGGCGAGTGAAGACGGTGCGACTGGGTTGAGGAGGGCGGGTGCTTGTTGACGTCAGTCTCATGTCTTGTGTCTTTTGCCTGAGGGCTGCTTCTCATGCGCTTCACTGATGACCTACCTCTGTGTGGGCCGTATGGCTGCCCTCGGGTGATCCCTTTTGTCTGTCTGCCTGGGGCTACTTCGCCCCTCCAGAGCCAGGTCCACCTGTTCTTTGCTGCTCTCGGATACTGTATGTTGCAGACCTTCTACCATTCTCGCTAGAGAACTGTGCACCTCCACAGACTAGCTCACATACACCCAACTTGAGACAAATACACTTATTTCCACACATACATTCACCCACCCACGCACACACACACACAGACACACAAGTAACCCAAATGGTTGAAGGTCATATGAAGACAGGTTATTATTCCATCAATGTAGCCCGCCTACTTTGACGCTTGATGCAGTCTTGATTCAGTAGTCGATCATGCAATTAGGATACGCGTCTTCAGATCCTTTTTGCAGAGCAAATCTGCCCTGGCATGTGTGCAACCCGCTTCTCTGTATGACATGCCTCAAATGCCTTGAGAGGACACAGAAAGAAAAAAGAAAAGAGATACGCTTTTCTCCCACTTGTATTTCTTGAACCTCATTGCTTTCATATCTTCAACACAGCTGATGCTGCCACCATGTGCCAACCAGGACCAGCATGGCACTTACTTTCTCTTTCCCCTCTGTCTATGTCACTGTGTTTCAAAGTACATTTGGAGCATCTGTTAGGAGGAACGCTGCTTGTATGTAACAGAGGATGTAGCCTCTACATTAGAGAGGGAAGAAAAGCAAAAAAAAAAAAAAAAGAAAAAAAATATTTTAAACATAGTGTACTAAAAACTTTGACATTTTATTATTGGAATATATTTGCATTAAAAAAAATTATCTCAGTGCTTTCCACATTTATTTGCACTGCTATTAAAGATGCAAAGTGTAAATTGAACTTATGTTGCATGATTATAAGCTCAAATTGAATAAAAAAAAAATCCAGTTTTTATTTGAACAAATCTAATCAAAGAACAATAACACAATGTTGAGAAATAAATGCTTTTGACAAAATCAGTCATGGCACAAATGCTGGTACCCCTGCAGGCAATAGTCTGTCCAACTCCCTCTTGGCCATAGACCAGCACTTGGTCTCATATTCCATTTCACAAAGTTGTAGCATACAGAGAAAGATCTCTATTCATCTTTGTATAACCTCTAGTCTAGATTATCCAGACTCCTGAATCCCGTCTGAAGCTATTTTCTCTTTGGGTTTTAATTTAAATCAGGTCTGGGAACCGAGCTATCCTTGGGAAACAGTGGATTTGATTTCTGGTGATTTCTGTGTTGATGTGTCCAATTTATTTTGAATGTTTGGCCCAATAATCACCTGCTTTCAGGTTTCTGGTAGAGTCAGCCAGATTTTTTATTAAATCTCGCAGTATTTCAAAGAGCTCACACAGTCAGACACCAACATGGAAGAAAAATAAACCAAACACTGCCACAGATCTCCCACCATCATTAACTGTGGACTCGAAGCGCCTTTTCACATATTCAATCTTTGTTTCACGCACCTGTAGTGTTGGTTAAAAACCTAATCTGTAGTGACACCTAACCAAAAAATATAGCTCCAGTTCCAGTCCCAGGAGAGTTTTGCAGATTCCTCATCTCTAAAAGTGTGATTGCAAGAACAATGAGGTATTTTTTTTTTCTGGCATCACTTCCAAACAACCCGTTGGCATGTTGGTAAGATCCGAAGGTTGTTTGAGAAACAATGATTTCATGCACATTAGGACGAACGATGATTTAATGGAATTTCTTTAGGACACTCAGCCTAATACATGAACTTATGTGATTCCAATAAATATTACCTACCAGAAGAGTTTGCTGCTGGTTTGATCAGGGGTCATAATCTCATTATTTATTTACTGTATAAACGAGAGATGAGAATAATAATAAATGGAATTAAGGTGTTTTTTTTTTTTTAAATCACATTGAATCAATTAAACATAAGCAATATTTGAGCATTTTTTATAAATATTTTTGTACACAGTTCAAAGTTCTGGCAAGGTAAATTATCTGCAGTAGTGAACAACACAACTATTGCTGCAATGGCAAAATGACATGTCTTCATCTAGAATAAATCAGGTTGGTGAGAAATCATAGCCGTAGGACAGTGAGAAAAAAACAAAACATGAAGAGCACCATTAGAGACCAGAAGATTTGGTGACTGCTTTTAATTACATGAAACAATAATCTATGATTAATATGGATAAAGACACTGTTTATACTTTGTCTTAAAAATGTATGAAATCCTAGGAAAACCTAAAAATATATAACTATGTTTTGAGGATTTTGCCGAGTTGTGAAACCAAGGAGAGTAAAAAATTTAATTAGATTTTTATCATTTCATTATTGCATCCTTTCCATGAGGGTGATTAAAGAGAGGAAAAGGGGACGAGGCTGTAACAGGGAGACAGATTAGATCTAAACCTTTGCAGAAGTGAAAAATATTCGATTGAGAAGAGCGAGCACATTTTCTTGAGTTCAAAGCCTCTCTTGTTATGAGAGTGGTGGGAACTTAAAAGCTGATTCCCGTGTCGATTCCTTCAGACTTTTTGGAAACTATTCTGGCACAACAAAAGTGGAAAATATTGAGAAAATAATATTACTACCAACAATCAAACATGATGTTGGTAATTTGATGGTTTGACATTTACAAGTCTCCTCTGATTCTTTCTAAAACAACATGAAATTTCTGTAGTGACCTAGTCAAAGGCTGGACTTACATCCACTTGAGAAGAGTGCAAAGAAAATGGGGTGAAATGCCTCCACAGAAATGTAAAAGACACATTCAAAGAGTTGTGGCACAGGCAGAGAATTACTTTCTCACACAGAATTGGTAGTTCCCCCCCCCTTGATAAATCAAATCATCATTTTGAAACTTCATCTCTATTTACTCCAGTACCTGGAGATTGCTGTAGTGTTGGATGCATAGGTGAAAGTGATGCAAGCTGCATATCTTCATCCTCCGCAGCCATAGATATACGCTGGCGTGATGGTGGCGGAAATATTTGTTACTGTTTATCATTGTTTGAATAATATCTGTATTTTCTGAGTATGTGCGGTGCCAAGTGTAAGGAGGATCTCAGATGGAAATGTAACAAAAGCCAAAATCAGCATATTTTTTTGATGACATTGCTTCGAATATAAAGATTGACATGTTTTCAAATTGTTACACATATTTTGAAGACATCAAAAAAACAAAAAACAAAAAAAACAAAAAAAAAAAACAACAGCATATTTTGGCTGTCATGTTGGAAAGCTTTCCAACTTGTCTGAAATCTGTTGATTTTTTTTTTTTTTTTTTTTTTTTGACAAATCAACAACATTTTGGTTTTAGTCTTATCTCGGGTTGGAAACTCTCATTATCTATTTCATAATTTAGTTCCCTCAGATATTTTTCTCACTTAACATGTCTTTAACAGCAGTGTCTAATGTAAAATATAACAGTAACTTTATAGTAGAGCATAGTTATTTAATATCTTCAGAAACCTGATAGAATTTGGAGATGAGGAAGAAAAATGCTTCAGTGAGACATCATCAAATTTAAGCAGCAGAAATGTGGGACATTCATTACTGCAGAGCACTGCTGGAATACGACTTTGATGTGCAGATGATGTGCAGCCAGAAAGGGAAAGAAGAAGTGACACTGGAATGATAAGTACTCTGACAACAGAGCTGAAATCCTGTTGAGAGAGCCATCGCTTTTCATACTCTCCAATTACACGACTTTCCTTCGTGGCCATCATGAATCATAGAACAGATCATGATCCTTTAATGGAGACATTGAGTTACTGACACGTTGGGCTCGGTTGTTTCCTGATCCTGTTATTCTGTGCGCGGTGGCGTGAAGAATGATCTGAAAGGATTTTCACTTTCCACAAATGTGTTCGGTGAGGCAAAGTGAAGCACATGGAATAACGCTTTGATTGGGGACATAATTGCATGAAGAACAATGTTGATGCAAGAGCGTTAAAAGCACCAGCAGTTAAGTATTATAGGTCATTTTTTTATAATTATTCCGGTATCTACATGAACATGCAGGCGTGTGTCTTCGTGAATATATATGTATAGTATGGCTCAGAGCATGAAAAATAATTTGGTGAAAATGTACTGTGTGCTTAATCATCTACAAGCCAAAAAAAGGAAAGGAAAAACTGTCTGTTTATGTTAGACAGCAGCATTTTCTGTGGTTGTCAATGTGTCCTTATGCAAACAAGATGGCTCTGGCTTTGAAATCGGTGCCTTCTTTGGTGTTTTGTTCGTTTGCTCTGTGAGTCCCCCCGGGTCTACCGTTTTCTTCCCCTTCTCCAAAGACACAGTTAGCATAAAATGCAAGAAACACGTGCGCATGTGAATAGAAGTGTTTATGTCAAAATCTAAATTGAGTTCCACCTCCACCAGTGGGTTAAAATAAGAAGATCAAAACTTGACGGCTCATATTTTTAGTGTGGTTGCCTCTTTTTGCCCCCGCGCAAAAAAAAAGAAAGTCAATATGAATATATATGATTTTTTTTTTCCCTTAGCATTTTTTATGTTTTGTTAAGAATAGAGAGAAGATTTAGGAAGTCTAATTTGAATTTCACATTCCTCATGTAAGAAAAATAACTGTAATAATTTCTGGACTTTTTCTTAAGTTTTTATAGTATTCTGGACATTTGAACTTGCAATATTCACCTTGAATGGCTTCATCTTTAAGAGTGGGGTTCTACTTTTTGAAGTAGGACGACGTCCCGTCGGAGAGCTAACTTAGATCAGCTCTTTTTCAAAGTCTATCGCATTCGCACTTTTCACATTAAGATTGCTGTGTCATACAGTTTTTTAAGGCATAGTTTGAGAATTTTCATCAGAACATGTGATATATGTACATGTGAATCAAACAATAGCTACTACATTTTGTACTACCATTAGAAAATAGAAATGTTGGGTCCATTGGAAAATAGAAACTAGAAGGAATGGCTTTAGCATATACATATTTTCCACAGTCAAAACAGTTTGAGCCAATTCCAAACTTTTGAAGCATCTGTAAAAATCTTCACTTTGGACGAGTTCAGAGTGCTTTCTCCTTACCCCATGTTATTTTTTTTTATCTGTTTCTGAAATCAGTTGTAGACAGATTGACATTTCTTTAGCAGCACTGTTTGGTTAAATCCTTCAATCAATAACAGATTAAGTTAAGCATGTTTGTTAGTTTTTAGAAGTCATGTTCTGAAAGAAAAGTGGAACATTTGCTGCCATTTCTGCCTTGGTGGAAGCAGATGCATCCTGTGGTATATGGTCACAATGCAGGGGGGGAAAATGGTGCCCTTGTCTTAAGACTCACTTATGTCATGTAAAATTCCTATGGCGCTTATCTGCATGAAGATGAGAGAGCCTCTAGAGAATCAACTCTTTACTTTTTCCTTGATATTTGAAAAAAATAAAAAAATCTGACAGTAAGGTGTGTATCCAGCTGTGATATATACATTTAATAGTCAGATAAACTGAAAGCAAGACAGTTGGAGCTAATTTGTGTGCAAGATAAATATTAAACATGAACGCTTTCTTTTTAATATTAAGGGTGAGATTATAGTTTAAGATACAATCAGATGAGCAGCATCTTTATTTTTTTTTTCACAACCTATAAACTCACAAAAACAAACTGCTCTTTTTCTCTAACAGTAACTGGAGGGATCTGGATATCCGAACCCATATTTCAAGCTGTGAAACTGTCTTACGCTCCTAAGATGCAAACCAAAACATCATTTTTGTTGGCAAAAAGTGAAGATAAGAAACCAACACTGTACTAAAATCAACCAGAAATGTAATGCTTTGAAACCTCTTGTAAACCAGATTGCACATCTCATGTATTAAAATGGATCAGAGAGTGAAACAAATGCCATGAAATTACACAACCAAATGTTTTGATTGCTCATGACTACCTACTGAAAACTGTTGTTTTCAAATAAAGCTTTTATGTTTATTGATTTCAGACTATAATAAGAAGCGTACTTATTAGATTTGCGCAGAATATGTCTGTGGATGTAGTTGGAAAATTTATCAAATGTGTCGATCCTTTTTTTTTCACTTTTACAGAAATATAAACAAAACAAAAAGTGTAGGTTAAATTTGTTTCTTTCTATTTCACAAGACGCAAAGGGAACGCTTATCAAATTTTTATCTTGCCATGAAAAACACGTTACATGGGTCTAAACACGAGGATTCAACAACTTGTGTAACACTCACTCTTGTCACTGTATTGAACTATATAAAGGGTATGAAAAGTCAACCAGTCATAGAGCACATTTAAAAAGATTTATTTTAAATATAAAGCATGTGGGAGTCAGAAGACCTCTGGAGGAGCATGACTGGAAACTCTGCTAGGCGACAGGCTAGTAGCTGTTTGAGAGTTAGTTAGTAAATTTGACAAATGTGACTAACCTTCCATGGATTTGTATGAGGCCTTTGATTCCAACTCAAAGCTCCTCCAGGAACTTGTCATTTTCCTGCTCTAGAACTCCAAATGGGAGTCTCCATCTCCAGACAGACCCTCTTCAATTTGAAACACTGTGAGTCACTCAAGAGTCTCCAGAGGGACGCCGAGGACCGGCAGGCTAGGGTGATGACACAGCAGTAGGTAATCTGGAAACAAGACTCCTGGGCTTCACACGCATACGCGGAATCTGTCAGCAGTTCGGAATCGAGACGGTAAAACAGGAGACTGCCAAGGATCATATACAAGGAGGCAGAGATCTTAGTACTTGAGGAGGGGAGGGCAAAACGTGGGAGTCGGGGCTCATAAACACAGTTGATGTCTTGAGATCAGAAGCTGTGCAGAAATCAGATGAGGGTGAGGCAAGGCAGGAAAATCCAGGGCACAGAGACAATGCTTCCAACAAGGAGACAATGAGAAGAAGAAAACAATGCAGGACAAGTGTTGGTAGAACCTTTCGTTAATCTGGCTGACACTAGATAGATGGAGAGTGGTTAAAGCTGGATTTAGTAACTTTTAAAAACAATATGTTTTTTTTTTTTTGCATATTTATTAAAACTGTCACAGCGGATAAACAGTTTTACTGAAACAGTACATTAGCATATTGATATGAGCAAAGATCAGGCAGCCATTGAGTCATTACAGTCACACCTTTGAAGTATGTGTTTTGCTCTTGATGTGCTCCCATGCTGAGCAGTATAATGGATTTATTATGTAAACTTCACACTGTACTGCTGGATCATGAGAAGTTTGTTACATTTCATGATGCCATCTTGTTTTTTTTTGTTTTTTTTAATATTACCTGACCATTTGGGATTAAAACTTTTATGCTCTATTTGTAGCCCTAAGCGGTCAGATAATAATTGGACAAAAATAAATCGGTCAGTAAGTCATACAAATTATCTTTATCTTTAAGCATCCAGTATCCCGAGATGATTGCAGCATAGATAATGTTATCATTGGGTTATTGCTGCAATGTTTGAGTTAGAGATGTATCTAACTCGAATCTAAGTTTTGTAAGAGACGTTTAAAGTTTGACACGTGTATTTTTGTAAACTGACTTGGTGCAGTTTTTTTTTTTTCTTTTTTTTTCTCGAATGATACACAAAGCTGTCATAATCCAAGGAGAATATGTTGTCAACAGTGACAGGAAAGATAATCAAGTTTCTCTCATGTGTTGACAGCAGAAACCGGAGGAAAATATTGTCACCATTGAAAGAAAAAAAAACACACACACAAAAAAAAACCAGACAAATCAGCTTTGGCAAATGCTAAACAACAAAAACAGAGGCTTTTTGCCCAGTTGTGTGTTGTTATGAAGCGAGATCTTTATGAAATAAGAAGACTCTGTAAGAACAGATTTAACAAGAACGATTTTGAAAAGTTGTAAAAAAAAAAGAAAAACAAGAAAACTTTCAACACATCAGGAAAAAGTTAATTTTTGCACTTGTCTGCTTAAACTCTCACACTCCTTGTTCAGGCAAAGATCATGCAAGCACCTCTAAAGGTGTAAGGCATGTGGTCAGCAAGATTGCCAGATTTGGGTTTTGAGTGTCAAAAAACTGCATGAACATATTTTAAAAGAACTAAAAAAAATACAAGAAAACAAAACAGTATTCATCCGAGGGTGAACAGATGAAACACAGCGAAGCCATTACCACTGTATTTAGAAATAAAAACTTGTACGGATCATGTGATGTAAATGACTAAGTTTAGCAAACATATTCCATGTTAACTTTTATAAGTCAAATTTTAATTAATCTCCTGAGATTCTATTTGACAAAGAAACACAAAACATAACAAAGTGGTGCATTGGAGGGAAAACAACAGACGTGTGGCAGAATGTGATTTGGATTGGATAAAACAAAAACTGAACTTTTTAAACTTGTGAGTCACCCCAAATGTTCACATGGATTCTGCTCCGAACAAAATGTTTCACTTCTGATTTCAATAGATTGCAGAAGTCACAAACATAACCATGAACGATGCTTGTGCCTTATCTAGGCTCACAAACCTTCCTGTGACTGTACGACCTGAACTCCACTCTAACAGGGCCTGCAGTGAATTTGCCAACGGAAAAAAAAAAAATGAAAAAATTAGAAGATTAACCTGCACAAGATTAATCTGCACATCCATACCAAATCCAATGTCAAAGCTGTCCCCTACCATAACAAATGCAGAACAAATAACTCAATTTCTACTACTCAACTAGAAAAACTTAAGAGAAATGAGAAATCAATTAAGCTGAAGTTCCTGCTGTTCCTTGCTGTTTAGCTTCCCTTGAGAACGTTCTGCCTGTCTTTGTGTCTGATCTGATTCAAATAGTAAACTCTCATCCGATGTTGTCCAGCAGGTTTTAAAATAGGCAACTATCAAACTGCTGATGAAAAATGGCTATATGTTGTTTTTTTATGGCTTGGTATTTCTGTGTTTTTATGATGTGAAACACTTTTAACTGTCTTGCTGCTGCAATATGATTGATTCACTCTGTAAGTTGTAACTTCCATTAAGACAACTCGAACCATAATGAAAAACAACCAAACATACAAAAACATCCATGCGTGAAATGGCCCAGTCAAAGTACATTCTGAAAGCAAACTGAGTCAATTGCACAACTTGAAAATTGTTGTTTATAGATGCTTAGTCTAAAATGACTAAATTTGAGCTGATTTGCAAAAAAAACAGAGTTTCTAGATGCGCAGAACTAACAGTGACATTCTAAAAAAAAAAAAAAAAAAAAAACGACTTATAAGTGTGACACAAACGCTTTTCACACTTTTATTTCAAAAATAAAAATAAATCTGTGCAAACCATGTGGTGTTTTCCTTTCACTTCCAAATGATCTGCTAGTTTGCATTTGTGGCACGAAACACAAATGAAATACAATAAAGCTTATTTTAAATGTGACGAAATGAACAATTTTTGAAGGATATGAATAATTTTACGAGATACTTTATATGACCGTGCTTCCAGAAAAAAAACAAAAACAAAACAAAAAAAAAAACAAAAAGGAAAAAAGACAGAAATGTTTTATTTCAAAAAGCTTTCAAACCAAGAGAGCTCACTTTACATAAACCCAGAATTTAGTTTGGAATGGAGAACAAAAGCAAAGCGCTCTGTTGACTGACGAGCCTTATTTGTTCTCAGACTGAAGCCAACGTTAATGATTATTGGAGCCCATGGCGCCACACAGAGAACCAGCCAGCTTTTCCCTTAGTTTTCAGTCTGACGGGTTATTATGAAAAATAAAAAGAGGCTGTTGGACATATGTTTTGAAAAGTGAAAACATGACGAGGCTATCAATTATGACATGTGACGCATGTAAAAACCTGTTATCTTTCTAACATGGATTATATCTTTAAAAAGGAGCAGACAAACTGTTATCCAACATTCACAGTGTTGTCTGGCTGATGGCTACACATACATAACTTGAGGCGAAGACGTAAAACAGTTTGAAGTAAAAATATTTAAAGCCTAATTTTTCTTTAGGCTTTAAATAACAATTAGTGTTTATATATTTTGAAGAAAAAAAAATGTGATGATGGTCTGTTTTTAATCACAAAACCTTGTGTATTTACTGAGGAAACAAAAAAAGAAAAAAACTTGCAGTGATGTGGAGCTCAGAGGGGACGTGTGCATGCGCTGTTTGACAGAACCATGTAATATTTTGCAATTTACATGTCAGCTGTCAGAGGATTCAGTAGACATAAAGGACTGAACCACTTAAAAAAAAAAAAAAAACAGGCTGGCATTTTAGTCAGATGCCTAATATGTCAGCCTGTTTGATTTCAGCCAGAACAAATCTGAATGTGTAACAGCTGTCTCCTCAGTTATATCTTTTTAAGTATATGAATAAAGTACACATATACACTCTTTATATTTATCTAGAGCTTATGCTTTGTTTACAGTAACCAGTAAATTCTATGTGGTTATTAAGAATAAGTTGTCAACACGCCCAGCGAAGAAACTTGGGTTTTGCATTTTTGCGTAATCTTGACATGACTGATATATTTAACCTTTGGCGACAGGATGAAGCATGTGTATGCTCTCGTTTTGTGCACGCGCGTACTTTTCTGGCCTTGGAACGGCGCCGTGCATCTGTGCATCTCATACTCGCAGCTGCAGGAAGACCGTCGCTGCAAATGGAGGAAAAGCAACTTAGGTAACGTTCACATGGTGGGCCAACAATTCATCAAAAATCCTTGCCATAAATGAATAAACATCGGCAGTCATCGGTGATTAGAAATCATCATGGTTCATGCATGCTTTAAAAATGTGAAGTTCTGTGACCTAATTAACACAAAGAGTCTCCTTACCTCTAGTAGATACCGTAGGTGTCATATTGATTTAAGCTTATGAATTATTCCTCTGTTTGGGTGACAGATGAACAACTAGATTTTGGTTTGTGTACACCAACTCTTGAACAAGTTGGATCTGGCTTGTGATCAGGCTTCTGCCTTGGTTTGGAGTGTGTTTGCGTTTATGTGCAAGTAATAAGTAAAGTAAAGAAGAATGACTAATTCTGGACCACTTAGAAAAGCTTACAGAGTTATAAAATAGCAGAATAAGTTTAAAGAAGTATGTTGACATGGGCATTCAAATTAATAAATTCCATACTGGCTTAATTTTTTTAAAACGCCGCGTGGTTTCTCAGGAGCAACATTAAACCTTTTATTAAAGATCTTCTGCAGGAGTCTTGGTCAGAGAGAGAGAAGTGTCTTAAGTAAACACATTTATTATCTAATAAGAACTTAAGTCATTACCAGCACCCTCTGACATTAAGATTATTATACTGCATAATTTAACCTTATTAGTTTTCTTATTTCATCTCGTGGAAAAGAAGCTGTGAAGTCTGATCTGGTCGCTGCATTGTTTAAAACGGTGGCGTGTGAAAAACGACGAGACTCCTTTTAGTCTGTCCTCTAAGCCAATAAAATTGTTCACTTTAAGACTCTGTGTTTCTCTACAGCTACTATGTTCTTCTAGTGTTTTCCCTCTATTTAGGTAAAAAAAAAGAAAGAAAAAAAAAGAAAGAAATAAGCCCTTGGTATGATACTGATATGCATGAGTAAAAAGGTATGATTCAAATCTTATTAAACTCACCCTAAGGTTTATGTTTCAGAAAATCCTACAATATGAAAGATTACGACGCAACCTCAAAACACCAGTTTAAGTTTGCAAGCGGAAAATGAAAGAATGCCTCATCAGTGTTTGCTTCATTAACAAGAGGCAAAGACAGCGAGGCAAATGGAAACGTTCTGTCCAACCCCCACAGAAGCAAACAGTCCCTGGTTTGTTTGCCTCACAGTTCCAGGGCTGCTCTGAATATCATCCATCTGCATTTCACATTCCCAACAATTTTTGTACGAGCCGTAGTGGCTGTAACATAATACCTCATTGCCTCTGCTCCTGCAGTCAGACGGGAGGACAGACCGGTGCACTCTACCTTTGTTGCCTTAGGATGACATGCAGTCATGCAAGTAACTCTTACATCAGGTCTCTCTCTCTTCTACTGGATCTTATAGATGCATTCAACTGTTATCACTGGTTTTATTTATACGGCTGCATCTTGAAGTGCAGTTTGTTGTTGTCTATACAGGCCACCGGCTCTCGCTGAGGAGTATACTGTTGATTGGGATTTCACACATTAAGGTGAAAGACAACAGAGCAAAAAATAGCGGCACGAAAATAGTACCGAAGTCACTCAAAGAGACGTATTGAAGCAAAGTGTTTCAAGAATTTGTTTTAGAACCTCCACAAATTCAACACTTTGAAACACCTGTCAGCGATTCCCAACTTCTGCCTGGGGGAATCAAACTCTCAGACTCGAGCAGAGTCTCTGACATTAAAGGCTCTGTGTTCAAAAATTGTACACCGGCAGACGAGTGAAAGCATAGAATGGTTGTTTTTTTTTTTTAACATCTTGTTTATGAGTGTACACGTAAACCTAAGGCATTTTTCATCAGTTGCAAAAGTAAGTTGTCAGACGGAATAAATTACCAACCCCCCCAAAACCACCAACACCACCTTTTTTTTTTTTTTTTTTTTTTTTTTTTTGACAAATGTCACGCATTCAACCAGATTATTAAAGCCGACATTTAACCGACTCTAAACTACGAACCGGTCCCCCGCACATAAAATTTACTCTTAAGGAGATTATTTTCAGGTGGTATGAATGAGTTATTAACTGTGTTTCAAGGGATGCCTTTCTATATGATTGAGGTTCTCCAGCGCTGTGCATTTTGAGGGGAGGAGGGCATCACGGGGCTTCCTTTGACAAGCTCATCCATCAGCGCAGCATGCCCGAGCTCCCATCAAATGGCTGCACCGCTCCATAAAGTGGAGGAGGAGAGGTGTCACTCCCTAAACAGGATATATGGTCTCTCACTGAGACACAAATTAGACGGTAAATACATTACAGTGGAAGTAGCCTCTTCCGCAGCAACATGTTTGCACTGCTGCTGTGCCAAAAACAACACTGCAGGACTATTAGACGTGGATGCTCGGTTGAGTTAGAGTACCGGCGGCATTTCGCTCTCGTCGGGTGAGAGCATTAACAGAGTGACAGCTTGATCCATAAAGGGGGAGTTTAATTTAAATCAGTGATTCACTTTATAAGATTTAATATGCGAATTTACAACAGATGCTGTACGCTGTGAAAAGACTTCACATAGCAGAGCTATCTTCTCAATTTTTTTTTCTACTTTTTTTTTTTTTTTTTTTTTGTGCGTCCGTTTTGCTTCGTTGTTACACTTACACTCCCAAAGCGGATTACGTGAAAAATACACAAAGGCGCAAACCTTGCACATCAAATCCTGCAGATGGATTTAATTTGCACCAATTTTTCCATTAGGTCACAGTTGTCCTAAATAAGAATAGCTTGACTTCATTTTAACTCTGGGTCCTGAACTGTCAGAGGGCTCTTCTCAAAAGTGCAAGAACCAAACCTGTGTGTAAGGACAAAATGGTCCTTATTAAGTTTCACAAATACAAGATTTCACAATTCCTAAACTGTATAACAGTTCAGGTATAACCCCCTGCCAGCATGCCTAGGTGGGCCCCATGTGGGGAAAAGAAGGGCAGACCATATGGGTCCCATATGGGTTTGTCTGCGGGTTCCACATGGGTTTGCCCATGTAGGGCCACAGCCCACATGGGCCCTACATGGGCCCTGTATGGTGGTGGCCCACCTGGGTTTGTAGGGCCCATGTGGGCCATGTAGGGCCCATATGGGCTGGGGCCCTACATGGGCAAACCCATGTGGGACCATCGTGGAACCCGCAGACAAACCCATATGGGACCCATATATCAGCCCTCCTTTCCCCCACATGGGTCCCACCTAGGCATGCTGGCTGGGACTAATTAGTTTGAACTAACTGCAAAATTCACTTCCTAAAAAACTGAAAAAGACTCACCAGTGCATATCAGTTTGTGGCTAACAATTAGCCAGCCTCTGTATTCTTGAAGTGTTTACACATCAAATGTGTTATCTGTATACCAAGCACCCACAATGGCGCCATATGAATAATTAAAAATGGTGCATATGTAACTGATGGTCAGTCAGTGGGACATGCAGCATTTATTAATTGACTCATCATTCAACCAGACAGACATTCAAGAGTTTTCAATTCATTTCAACGCTCTGGAGTGTTGAAAGGTTGATGTGGACTGTCGGACTTAATTGATTCACTTTCACATCACGGCAACTTAACTAGACATTTATACTATGTGGACAATTAATAGGCCTTCCAATAAGCATTTCTCACATTTAGAAAAAAAGAAAATAAGTGACCAATATTAACCACCCTTCTTTTCAGTAGCAGTATCGCCTTCCATTCATGGATGACCATTTTTGTGCTGCAGCCTTCCAGATACAGTCCAGAGAGATCGACTGTTTTACTTCGCTTTAAATCTACCCGTTTGAGAACCAATACAGTTGTTTCATCTTTAATGTCTTTAGCTTATTTGTATAGCACATTTCTGCAATAAGGCAGCTCAAAAACATAATAGATAATAGCCTAGTGAACAAACAAAACAAATACATATACACTGCTTTAGAGTGGCAGAAAAAGGAGAAGTAATGAAGAGCTGTATTCCACACCAGAAATAACCTGTTCTCAAGTTGTTAATAAAAGGCAACTAGAAACAATTGGAGTTTTAGCCTCGAAAGTGTAGGATTATCAGCATCAGTGTGTCTTTATCGTTATCACACAGAAGCACAGTAAAACTTCAGGCGCTGCATGAAGCTAACAGGAACCCGTCATTGTACTGTTGTGGCGTATTACACAGCTGGAACCAACTTGGAGTGCATAGAAGTACAGGAAATTCGGAGCTCAGACACGGCCGCGGTAACGTAACACTCACTTGGCTAACAATTGCACACACAGAGCTGTTTTGAACCAGATAGAACTTTGCGAAACAGACAGTCTAAAAATATCAATCACCCCATCCATTCATCGTCTAGAGCTGGTTATCCTTGCAGGGCCGGAGGGTGGCTCGTGCCTATCTTGAGAGGTCATTGGCTGAGAGGCAGGGTGCCAGTGTTATACCAACCCAAATTGTGTGCACCTTTTGCCCCGGTTGTTTGGATGTTTCCACTGTCTTGTTGCATGGAAATTTCAGTTCATTTTGTTCATTTATTTCCATGTGGGGGAAAAAATAAATAAAGAAAGAAAAAAAGAAAAAAAAAAAAGGCTCTTTCAGCAAAAACATGAAAAGTAATTGAGTGGGAAAGCAAGTCAAGTTAAAACCTGAAACAACATCAGTGTTCAAATTAGAGAGCAGATTGGGGTCACGAGCAAGCAACGGCAGGCATGAAGTGCCATTTAATTTCCTTATAAATAGTAAGGATGTTTAATAAATGCAACTTGTTTGTTGATAAGATCCCGAACAGCTGCTGATAGAACGGGTCTGCACCGTTGAATGCAAGTCGCATATGATGCCATTCTGCCGGGGTTCTCACACCCAAGAGTTCAACGTGTGTCGTGGTGCAGTATAGCATAGCCAGTCCTCAGCAGTCAATGTTTCTGCTACTGATGCTGCTGACACTCTGATTCACACGCTTTTGCTTTTTGCAGCTGCTGGTGAGCGACTGTGAAAAGCACTGGAGTGAATTTGACCTCCTGCCCCAACATTGCACCCACAGACCAGCTAATCTACAAAGACAAGCAAACCTCATTGGTTTCCCATTAGCGAACACAGCGAGCTGTTTTTTTTTTTTTTTTGGATGCCGCCACTGAGGACTGAGCTCATGTGTCTGCAGCTGCGGCGAGTGAGTTTTTATTTTTTATTATTATTTTTTTCTGTTTGGCAGTGCCACACAGCCTCTAAGCTTTTGCCGTGCATCGATGAGAGACCATTAAGTATGGATTAGGCTACAATACATATGACCAGAGTTAGAAAGAAAAACATTGACTCTAAAAAAGGGAGCTGTATAATTGGAGAGGAGAATGAAAAAAAAAATAGAAAGCAGAGCTCTGAGGAGGCCTGTTTGCTGTAGGAGGTGCAGCCTAGATTGTGAGAAGTGTGCACAGAAACTACCCGTTTCGAGGCCAGTGTTGCAAAGAAGCATCTTGGTCTTTTATGTGTGAATATATTGCAGTGTTCCACATATCAGAATGTGCAGGACAAAACACCAGAGAGTCATGAATATGGATGCGACGGCAAAAAGAAAGTCAAACAAAACTTGCATTGGCGGGTTGAGCCAGAATGCTACAGGAGAGGAACAAATTTGGGATGATATTTACAAAAAACTCCATGCACACAAATAGAAAGCTTTTACAAATCTATCTACGGTTGATGCAGAGTTTTCCAAAGTAGTGACACATCGAAACTGAATTAATTACAGGGAAACATCCCCACTGCGGGCCAAGTTTGAATTCCCTGAGGCAAAAGAATTTGCCCCTTTCATCTTAGACACAATGCCACAATTCCGCCTTTAGGCTGCCTGGATGCGGAAGCATCTATTTGTGTAAACAAATGTTCTCCGTGATGAGCTTCAACAATCACGTAGCGGCAAGACAAGACCGGGTACCTGCTTCTTTATTTCTTTCAAAGCTGTCTGTTCTCCGACTACGACGTATTATTTCTGTGGCAGCTTTTACATTTTCATTGCTTTTGTTTCCAAACGTGTGATCACAGCCGACTCTGTGGAATCAAACCAGAAGGGCAGCAGATGCAAAATGAATGATATAAAAAAGAAACAGAAAAAAAAAACTTGTGGAAGCACATAAGAAATAGCTGGCGGTTTTATTGAAGTGAGGAAGATGAAAAAAACAACAAAAATGTTGGAAAACAGCTTTGTGCGTGGCTGAATTTGCAAAAAAACAGCGATCCAAACTGTCCGTTTCAAACCAAGGACTGACAATGTCTGTCAAAAAGCCTGAACTGAGAGAAAGGTCAAAAACATGATTTCTGTCTACTTGTTTGACAAAAGGTTAGTGATCGTGTCAGACACAGTTGCAGGCTGTCAGTCTGTAATCAAATAACTGCCCCGTTTGATAATGTCACAAACAAGGTTCGCAAAGCACTGATAGTGAAAATGTGCACTTTCTTCATAAAATCCTTTTTACTTAACGTCAAGCTGACGGTAGATACTGGGCGTGCTGTGGCAGTCAGATAGTATGCTGGTTTTTTTCCATTTTTTCCTTTTTTATATGCCTTGCCACTCGGAGGCGAGTCTGACAGGAATATTCAGAGTATCCCGAGTAACAGGGTCTGTCAACACTAAAACAGACAAGGAGGCATGAGCAGAGACACAGGAATAAAAACAATGATAATAATAATAATAAAAAAAGACCAAGTTGAGTACATGTCAAGCAGCAGGTGAGCACACAGCATGCGTCAACCATGAACTAGGTGGGGCAAGAAGTTTTGTTTGACTTGATGTGTCATGTTAGGGGTTGAGAAAAATACTCACAAGTACAATGTAAAGGCTTTGACTGAAACAAATCTAAAAAAAAAACAAAAGCCAGAGAGAAATATTTAGGCTCACATCCATGTATTGTGGGTCAAAAACACAGTGATTTTTTTTCCCCACCTTAGGTTCACAAATTAGTATCCATTTGTTGTCAGTGGCACACAGTTGAAATTTGTTTTATTTTGAAAGTGTGGTTAGGTGAATATTTTTAATTTTCTGCATGATTTTTTTTTTTTTTTACTGATTTTGTTCTTACTGCATGTCTTTAGTGTTTTAACATTGTTTTGATTCATTGTGGATGGGGGGCGGTAATATTTCCTATCTTTTAAAGGCGACATCAGCATGATAAAAGTTGAGTCGACATCAACTAGTCGCGGCGATGTCAAAGTGAAAAGCCTTCACTAGAACTTGCAAGCTTGGTTAGCTGTATTCATGGAAAGTATTGACCAAAACTGCTTTAGACTTAGTCTATTATGCAAAGAAAAAAAAAAAACAGAACATTATCACAGATTTCTTCATCAGCAGCGGAGCAAAGCATTCATCTTTTCTCACTTTGGACAGAAAAGTTACATAAAGTTGAGTCTGACATTTTTTTTTTATTTTTCTGAACACTGGACAGCTGCACATAAAGGAGTTTTATTATTACATTGACCAAATGTGGGTATGTTGGGACATCATAAACTAAACTTATTATGAACTATTTATTCCTATTGTGCTCCTACTGGAAATAAAATAATTTATTCCAGCCTTTGTTTCCCCGGGTTCTGACAAAACTCCCCGTTGTTGTCATAGAACTTATTAGTGTAGCACTGAGACTTACCAGCTGATGTTCACACCAACATAGTTTTTATGAAATTGTATCCTTATGTTTTTTTTGTATTTCTCATACATGGACTTTATGATGAAAATGAAAACATCCAGGTTATGTGACTGTAATTTCATTGTCCAGACTTGATATTGTCAGAAAATAATGAAGATTCACATAAATAATGTCCTCGGTGTAAAATTGATACAAGTGTGTTTTAAATTTGAAGGTTCCCATTTTCTGCTAAACCACAGAACAGTTTTCGTTGAGTTTCTTTTACCAAATGCATTTTTCAAAGGTGAATTCATCATACCAAAATTATAGATATTATGCCATGTTGGGCAGTGTATATAGAACAAGGCTTATCTTTATACTCAAGCAATGGAAATCACTGCGTTTGTGTAAATGAACAAAAGTTTAACCTTCTTCTCTTTGCCAATATTCCAGAACAGTAGAAGCAGCTTTTAACACCAAACCCTCTCCTATATCTTCTGAAGATGGAGCATCACTAGATAGAAAAAGTAAATGTTCAACTGTCTAGTAGACAATGTGGTAAAATCTTTTTTTTTTTTTTTTTAGGCAAACCTTGATCTTTTCGGAGCTCTTAAAGAGCACTTGAAAAGTCAAGTGGAAACCCAAGGTGAGAAACACATAAATGGAAAAGAGGATGTGAAAAATATGAAATATTGTGTGGTGCCACCACACAAGGATATGATGGCACCGGCATGCATATTCCCAATGATTCATTTTTATATTCATTTGTGGTGTATGTAATGTTTACATGACATTTTTTTCTATTCCAATTTTCTTGTATCTTTTTCACTTTAAGATATCCTAATAGTGGTTTTTTTTTTTTTTAAATAGTGTTCTTTTAGACAATTCTTTAAATCTGCCATCGATTTTTAATCCAAGCATTAGAGTGACATCAGAGGTCAAATGAAAAGTTGAAAACTTTGAAGCACCTGAGACACGACAGCAAAAGACCCCACTTGGCGCTACTCCTTCCACCTACCAATTCCATATTGTTTAAACACAACGGCCTGTCAGGGTCTTGTTGCTGACCTCGTCCATCCCTCTGTGGCCACAGTGGACCCTTGTGGCTGCTTGCAGTACAATAATGGAGCACATCAGGTAGCTCATGTCGTCCCCAACTCGGTTCTCGAACACGATACCGTACTCCTTTGTCCTCCAACAGATGAGCTTCGGGATGTGGTCGAACAGAAGATTCGCATCATGGATGTGCGGCTGACGAGTCTGCAGCAAGTGTGTGACGCTACCATGTTGAAATGAAGCAAAAGGGAGTCGTGTCTCCAACACCCTATTGAAATCTCCGCCACAAAGAATTAAGGCAAAAGGTGGTTCAAAACCAGGACTAGCAATTTTCTCTACTGAAGTGGCCAGTGATATATAAATAACAGGAGCACTCAACACATTTAGTCATATGCACTTTTGATTAACGCGTTAGATGCCAATCGGTAAGCAAATCTCCACATTTAGTGCATAATTTTGGCACTCCTAACGAATATGAGCTGCTTGCTTCAGGCAGAGCTACAATTCTCCTAACTAATCCCACAAAACATGTGAGACAGCTTGCTACAATAGTAGAAGACACAGATGGATGAAAAGCTACCTCCTCTTCCTCCTCCGTTATTCCAATGCATCCCTCCTGGCTACGCTAACAACACGCCAACACACACATACAAAAACTCAAACGCGCATTAAAAAAAAAAAGACAAAAAAAAAAAAAGAAAGAGAAAGGGGTCATTTTAACTTAAGCCCTCTGACAGATGCAAAGACCTTAAGGTAGAGCATCTCATTATAGAGCTGCAAACACCAGAGAGCTTCCTTTAAACTGTGAGGTTCAAACAAGAGAGGGGCACTTTTAACACGAAACCCACTCACGAGCATTTAGTAACCTCACCAGTTTAAAGATGAGTGAATACAAATTCACACTTCTACACAAACAAAGGATTTATTTCGCTACGTCAGAAAAAAAATACTCTGGGTATAATTTGAAATTCAAACATGTTGGGTTGACTGACTTTTTTTTTTTTTTTCCTGCAAGTGAAAGTCCAACTTTGTCTGAAACGTTCCCACTCTGTGGAACTTTTCACATCTTTTCCTGCCGGTATAAGGACCTGCACTGAATGGAAAGGAGACATTTACAATTCAGACTTCGGTCCGCCTTTATACCCCGTCGATGCATTTCCCCTTACTGCTCTTTTTTTTTTTTTTCCCTTTTTAATATTTCCATTCAGAATTTTATCATGATCACAATTATTTGGCTTGAATATGTGTTCTTTAAATTTCACTTCCCCCCCCCCCTCCCCTGTGTACGTGTAGTCGTCCTATTCAGTGTCGCTTTTTCCAAAAAAAGAAGAAGAAGAAAAAGAAAAAAAAGCTCCTTTCACTCCTGATATGAATCTCATTTTGGCAGCAAGGTAGCACAGCTTTGCATGATTGGCTGTATTGCTGTCCTCTCACACTCCCACAGACATGCATTTGATTTGTCACCGGCATCCAAAGTCTTACCCAAACACTGCAAAGAATCTCTCAGTAAATGTTCCCTGTTGGCACATTTGAGCTGCACAGAAACAAGCTATTCCTTCAGAAGGATCCCCGTAGAACGCTTCTTGCGAGGGGGAGATTAGAATGCACTGCGAAATAAAGAAAATAAATGATGTGAAGATGGCTTGGCGTGTAAAAGCATGTGGAGCATGGTACATAATTACCATATGATAAGAGGGCTTTGGGAAGGTTTCATTCAGTCCTTTCTTGTGAGGAGAGATTGAGGTAAAAAAAAAAAAAAAAAAACTTAAGTAATTGGCTTCAGAAGTTGCAGCTTTCTTGCCTTCCATTTCCAGGCTGAGAGGCAGAAACCTGCCATGCTTGTCAAATCTTCTTGTCTGTTAGTGCGATGGCCAGAGAAAGAGCGCAATGGCTTCCGCCTGTAAGGGCACGGGGAGAAATACAGGTTTTCTTCAAGAGTGGAAATATGTTAAAAAAAAAAAAAAAGATATTTGCAGCTCTTAAAAATTTTTTTAAGATTCAGGACGGTGTTAAATATGTCACACCTTTGGAAAAAAAAAAAATTCAGTCAAAGGTTGTCTTGGGCATAATTTCCCACAGCATTATCAGTGATGTTAAAATGAATGAAGGTGACGACTTTTAGCTCTGTGTGTCAAACAAAAACAAAATCGGATTCCAACAATTGCAAATCTTTTTTAACTGCTGGTTGCAAATAAAATCTGAAAATCTGAGTCCAAATTTTACCTGTTGCGCCCTTTTTTTTATTGCATGACCCCCCTTCAAATGGGGGTCATACAATAAAAAAAAAAAAAATATATCAGCATAGAAGGACTCTGCAGCGTCTTGTACGTCTTATGACTCATTACACCAGATGGTCTGTGAGTGTGTCTGAAATGGCTGGGATACGATTGTGGAGGTCGACTATTCAAACCCCAAAGTACCCACATGTTTGCCTCCGATAACCCCCACCAAATAATAAAGAAAAATAATAATAAAAAAAACAGTGTAAGTATGTTGGTCTTCACTTGAATTTTTTTATTTAGCTATGTCCACTGGATGGTCTTCAAAAACATTTGGAACAACTTCAGTTTAAGGAATAAAGGAGCCCACTGTATGCAGCTTTCTGTGCCTCTACTGACAGTTTTGGCTTTACTGTGTTAGAGGCAACATTGTGTTTCAAAAGCTGCTGGTGAGGGAAGTTTTCAAAGCAAAAAGCAAAACACAGCAAGGTGCTGAGCATGCTGGTTGGCACATTGATTTAAGTCTTGTGCATCGTTATCTGCACATATCACAACAAATGCAGTCAGACTGAAATAATGCACGCACATTTGCCAATAATCGCTGATTGAGAGTCTGATGTTGTTTTCTTATAGGTCTTGTTGCCATATATTTCCTATAGCCACAGTTATGATCCCGTGTTCAAAAGGGTTAAACTGAATGTGCTGCAAACATTAAAAACAAACATTGTGCTTTCCTCTCATATGCAAAGGGTTATCATCACAAAGAAGGCTAAGAAAACTTCCAAGACCATACTTATTTGTGGCTTGTGGTTAGAAAGACAATATTTTTTTTTTTGCTTTGACTGACAAATAGATGCTTGGGTATGCAGCAACAAAATCAGCAATTTTCCATATGTCGTCTTCTTACTTAGGAAAAAAACAACAACAACAACAACACGTCCTTATTGCAGGACGCGTTGCCTCTTTGACAAACTTTTATGCTCATTTGGAAGACAAGTGAATCCAAGCAAAACACTGAAATCTTTGTAAACAAAGCGGATCTTGTGGTGAAAATTTTCCTGCGTGCCGCTCGTCTTTCCTCTGTGTTCTAAGAGTCCCTTAAACACAGTGTTTGAGCTATTATGGGCGGATTGCCAAAGCACACATACGACTTCGAAATTCCTCCCCCCGTCTTTCAGAAATGTTTTCAGTCAACTGGATCTTGATTTTTTTTTTTCCTTTTTTTTTTTTTTTTTCTAAAACTGATTAGCTGCCTCCACTGCCAGTGTTTGGAGAGGGCCATCTCCAACTGTTCAACTTTCAGCTCTCCCAGCTTGTATTTGGCTTTTTGTTGGAGTATCTCCACGAGCAGCTCAACAGGAAAATGTATACACTTTTTCAAATCTTCTATCACATGAACTCGTCTTTGAAGCAGGCTCAACAAAGTCAACCGGCAACCTAATATCACACTTACTGGCTGGCAAATTAATCTCGAGTCCAGGGATAAATCTTTCGGGGAGGAATGTAAAAGTTCCACTTTTTCACTTGACAGTCAGACAGACTGCAGAACTTTCCTGAAATATTTGCTGCTCAGTCGGAGATAAACAGCAAGGTTAGAGGATGTGAGCAGGTGCCACAGCCTAACATTACATCTTGACTGCACTATAAAACACAACCCCACCTCTCGCCCTCCCGTCCCCCAGCGTCCACTTACACCCGTACAGCATGACATGACGGAGAAACATGGGGATTTGCTCCAAAGTAAATAAGCAGGGAACTCTTTTGGCCCTTGTCTTTACGTTACCAGGAAGAAGCAAATATGCTGCTGTCAAATGAAACTCACTGGCTTCAACTTCTTTATGCTTCTCACAATTTTTTTTCTGTGAAAGAAATGTCAGGTTTCTATTTTTCCTCTCTCTTTATTTATGTGATTGCATACTTTGCTTGGAAGAAATGCAGGATTCTTCAAACTCCCCTCACGTGTAAGCACTCGTTGTGAAAACCTGAAGCAGACACTCTGAGTGAACAAAGAGTCACCGAAAAGCCTTATTGTAGTACATGATGTCCCAGTGCGACATTTTAAGTTTTGGCAGAGTAACTGTATCACACGTCTTAAATTGTCATTTAGACATTTTTTTTTTCTACTCAATGTACAATAATCCAGTCCAGATTTGACAAGTCTGACTTTTATATGCTTTGAAATGGAACTGATTCAACTTGGTTCAAAAGTTAAAAAGCAAGAAGCGACCTTTAATGAGACATTTAATGGCTACTTCAGCATTGTGTTCCTTCATAATTTTTGAAATATGCCTATAATGATTTCCTATTGGATACATGACTAACTGTCCATATTTCTACTGTCAGGAAAAATGGTATCTGAGAAAGTGCAGAGTTTTGTGGAAATATTTTTTTAGAAAAACTGCTTGATTTTAAACTCGTGTTATGAGAGATATGCATATACACCGTATATATAAACATACATACTGTTAATGTTAGAAGTATCAATCTTGTCTTAGCGAACCAAAAATGCAGCATAATTGGATAGGCACAAATTAGTGCTGATCAGAAACATCGGATTTGTTTATTTTTTATTTCTTAATTGTATTAATACCACACAAATGTGTGCGTGCTTGTTTCTTGCATGCTTGTTCTTCACTCTTTTTTTTTCTTTGCTTTTTGTTTTTTTTTGCATGTCAAGTGTTGTGTTTAAGAGCTTGTGCTGTTGATTGTGCTGCTTCACTGTGTCTTTAAATTGCCCCTTTGGGGACAAATAATGATTTCTTTATTTTTTTTTTAAGTTGGATTAAATCATATTTATAAATTCTTACATGAAAACTGATGATTGTAAAGTGTCATTTGAATTGCACTGATCAATCAGCCAAAGATTAGAATGAGCTATTCATCCACAGATTGGCACTGATCAGTGATTGACAAGTCAAATTCTGAAAAATCACAAATATTTTCTATTTATTAAACGCATAAAGCCTTAGAACAGCCACCATTTTTAGGCCGCGTACGCGACTGATGCACTTTTCTGAGCTTAACAACAAGCAGGTAAAGTTTGCAGACCTCCTACGGTTTATAAATGGGGATAATCTTACCCTTCATTCATTTTCTGTTAGTCAGTGAATGTGAATTATTCCTAATCAGAATTTTCATATCAGACCCTAAATGAAACTAGAAATCAATATCAGCCAGGAAAAACCTCAGCGGCGTCAGATATTACCCCATTGTTTTTATTTTAAATACGTTGACATGTATATGACCAATATTTGCTTATTTTTCACTATTCTCTATTTTGCTTAGCTGAACTAAATAAGCTAAATCAGCAGGAAATTGTTGCCGCTACGCGATTCCATGTCATGTAACACTGTCAGAAAAATGCCTTCAATTCACTATGTAGCAGTGAAAGGGGAGAAAAAAAAAAAACTTTGGAGAACAATGTAGGTCTTCAGCTTTCTTTGTTGAACAGATTTGCGTCCCATATGGCTAGGGCAACAAAAGGAAGACCTCCTCAGAGGCAACCAGAACATTCAGCTGCGTTACACAAAACAGACGAGATGTTGAGATCTGAAACATCTAAAGGAATCGGCTATGAAAAAAAAAAAAAAAAAAAAGAAAAAGAAGAAAAAGTTGGAGCTGGGAAATAAACAATCTAGAAAACCGCTTTCAGATGGGAGCTGAGGGGAAAGGTGTGTTGAGGAAACAGCTAGAATTTCTGAAGGAGAAAAAAAAAAGTATAGCAGGAGAGGGAGAGGGTAAAGTTCAGGTTTGGATTTTCTCATTTAAAACAGATGTGAATGCTGTGGGATTTATTTAGCAAAGATGTGATGCTAAAAAGAGTGAGACCTTTATTTGATGAGTAATAGACACGGTGTGACAGGAAGAATGAGAAACCTTTAATTAGACGAGATAGACAGAGAGAGGGTGTGAAGTCTAATTAGGAAGGGGGGAAAAAAAAATCTGTTTTAAAGCGAGATCACTCGACAGAACGAGAGAGACTTCATTACAGCCGAAAGAAAGCGGGAAGGCAAAGAAGGACGGCATTTTTTTTTTCCTTCTTTTTTTCTTTTTTTTTTTAAATCACCGTGGGCGACATATTAGATAACAAGTGATTAGATCCTTTGTCTGTTTCATTAGCGGGTGAATTTCCTGTCAATTTAATTTTCATGATACCGAGCGCCCTAATTTTTACCCAGACAAAACTGAGCTCTCTGACCTTAGAAAAGCAACAGTTTCAGTGAGCTCGAGCAAATATTCCCCTCCCATTTAGCATTTGGTAATTGTATCCATGTCAACAGCAGAAGCAGAACTTAAGAGGGAGTACACAAAAGCAAAACGTCAAGACAAATTAAACAATTTGGCATCAAATATTGTGCTGTCCTCAAAACGTCTGAGCACGGTACATGGCATATTTTTCTTACCGTAGGGAGGAAAAGTGTTACCTTTGATGCCTCGGAGTCTGGAAGAAAATAAATATATAAATAAATAGATAAACATCAGCTGATTGAGAGTCACGTTTTTTTTTCTTCTAGAAATGATCCAGTAAGAGGATCTATGTACAAACCATGTTCATAATTCCTTGAGTTATATTTTTCTAAATGGAGAAATAATTTATGTTTTTCAAATTACAATCAAAACCATGTCAGGCATTTTGCACTTTGTAAACTGTTTTTGTCCTTTAAAATGAATTGGCATGTGAGAGATATTAAACACAAACATAACCGGGAAACAAACAAACAAAAACAAAATGGGCAGATCAGGATTTTCCTAGTTGGTACCAACTCTCAACTTTTTCTTTTTTTGTTTTTTTTTGTCAGCCGTTTTGATTTATGTCTGAAAACTTCCAAAGAAAAATCACTTTAAAAGCAGAGGGAAAAAAATAAAGTCAAAGTGCAAAATGACCGGGCGATTACATTTTTCATTATTTTTTTTTACTAATTTGGAGTTTTGTTATTGTAACAATGGTAGCACAAAGAAAAAAAAAAAAGAAATTTGGGCTGTATGTATGTCAACCTGCATATTGCTAACCAGAGCTTGACTATTTGTAGAAAAAAAATTCTAAGGGAATTTATAAACAGTGAACACTGCTGTATGCCATTTAACTCACTTCTAAATTAAAAACTAAAAAAAAAAAAGCATGCATTTAATTTCCCCTGAATATTTATGCACACTAAAAGCCAGCTGTAGTTTGTTGTAGGGTTAGCTGTGTAATCCTGTGCAAGTGAAAAATGAGGCTATTAGATTTTCTACATTTATAACATGAGTAAGTATAACATTTATGCACCAGTTACAACTTATTTCACACATTAATACTTCGGGTTTTCTGCTATTTGGCACAACTTTCAAGCACTAAGAAATTCCTTCTTATTCGGTCTCCAAGAATGTCTGAATTATTGCGCCGAGGCGAGTCCGAATGCAAACACGACTGAAAGAGGCAGGCAGGCAGCTGAAGCTGGATAATGAAAAATATTTTTAATAAAATGAAGGGCAATGCATAAGCAGGCAATCCAAGGTAAAACTAAGCAATGTAAGACCTTAATGTCACCTCACAATGGAACAAGGACAAAAGCTCGAGCAAAGAACACATGAAATCTTCACAGCATATTTACTAAGGTGGCTGTGAAAATTCAAGCTGGAGAAACTAAATAAGAAATCAGGTAAGAATCAAGGGAAAGAAGCAAACTGAAAACTACAACTGAGGAAGACTTAAAATGGTGCAAGTGTCAAAAGAAATTACAAATATGATGAAAAGTTGAAGATGTCAACAGTTTTTGAGATGTTTTGTGGTGTTCAACTTACTTAGCATTTAGCTATTGGGTGTCCACCATTATGAAAGAGGTGAGATAATTTATTTAAGCGGCTCAACACCAGTGTTAAGAAGCAATAAGATTTTCTGTAACGTAACAGTAACAACCAGATAGGAATACAGTGTGTTGTTCTTCATTGGAAAGGAGATGGTTAAAAAGTAACCATCGGCATAAACTTTGTATCTAAAATAAATAGGTTAAAGCAACTAGAACTGCTACTAAAAAGGCACAAAAATAAATTTTTACCACCATGCACAAAGAGGTGGATAGTAAAGTAAGAAACATATAAAAAAATGTTACTATTAAAGAAGCAAAGCAAAGCTGTAATATAAAAGTTGTAAATGTGCCACTTTTTTTTAACCACAAAAGCCTGTGAGGAAATTTTAAGTTTAAAGCAATTTGACCATTAAAGAAACAATAAAGCTAAAACAAAACAAAATCGGAAAGACACAAATGAAGATGCAATAACCGAGAAAAAAAAAAAAAAAAAAGCTTGAGTGCATTAAAAATTTGACAACGCTTGAACCGTCACATGTTTTTAAAGTTATGCTACATATTTTAAAGCTGCATTCAGCAGCAATCCGACAACTCCTAAAGTTCGGCTGCCACAACAAAACCTAGCAGCTTGAAATGTATTCTTGACAGAATTCCTCAAAGGGCCTTGGGATATTGCTCACATGGATCTCCAGATCAACACAATTTCCAATCAATATGTAAGCCGCTACTTACTCCTCTCTCACTGTGTGCATGCGCAGAGTTGACTCATCCTGCTATGATCCCGCTGAGCACCCTGGGGTCCATTCAATATTCCGAATGAAGACGTTGCACTCAAACCGAATTTACACCCCTATTGTGCCAGCTCCAAATATAGAATTAATAAATGAAAAAAAGAAATATATATATATATATATATATATATTTAAAATGATGAAAACATTGTAAATGTCAAATGTTTTCATTTCACTATTTGGGGATCTGGCATTTTTGAGGAAATATGCTATGATTTCAAAGCAAAAGCTTTTTTTTTTTTTTGCCCTTTCAGCAAGAGGAAGTTAATACCAAAACATGTATTTTTTTTTTTTTTACCTTAATATTAGGTTAGGTTTACAGTAAATTTGTAAAATCAGGCAGAAAATAGCTACAGCACCACCAAACCACAGCAAACTCCTCGAAACCAGTCATAAAGCGCTGACTGCGATACCAGAAGTGAGTTTCTGATCATGGAACCAGAAGTAAACAGCTGACTACACAACTGGAAACAAACAAGCAGCAGCAATGGGACCAGAAATAAACGACCGAGCCATGGAGCTGGAACTAAACTGGTGATCACAGGAGGGTGGATAGATGACCAATTATCAAGCAGTGAATAGGCAAAGCTCCAAGGGCTTGACATTCATGAGCTATGTGTGGACGCGTGCACCACCCCCCACCCTTCCAGAACAAGCCGGTGGCCTTTCGGCTGCCTCCTGAAAGACCTGTTCGCCGTGAATTTCCTGTCCACACTTATTGTTCTCGAAGAGACGGGTCAGTTCAGGTCCTCCTACATTTTCTCACTTCAAGGAAGAACGTCAGCTGCTGACGGTGATTAGAATCAGCCCGAGATCTCGGTGCAGTGAAGATGTAGGCGGAGCAATTACAGATTTGATTTCTTTTTTTTGTTTTTAGAGAATATGCTCAACGTGTTGAACAGTGCTCACTTTGCTAGGGTACAGTATCGACGTGGACTGAATGAACGTCTCAAATCTGTACAATCTGATTAATAAACGTTGAATGAAATGTTCAGGATCTGCAATGTAAAAAGCCCCCAAAACCCCTCAGGATAGCTCATCCAGCCTGACATAACCAACATTTATACCCGCACTTTTGACTCAGCCGCTCTCGAAGCCGTCATTGAATTAGGGACCAAAATCAGCAGTGCAGTGTGTTAGTTATGAAATTGGTGAGCGCTCGCAAATTAATTCAGCAATGAAACCCCCGGTGAAATAATGGCTTATTGCGACCAAATAACGTTAAGGCTCAAACTGAGAAAATATGCCGTCGGGATAATGAGCCAATCAATTATTTGGATCTGCTCAAGATGACAGTTGGCTCTCACTGCAAAGCAAAGTCACCACACTGCAGTGGAAAATGTCACTGGGTGTTTCGGTACCTAAACCAAAAATACCCCCGAGAGAGAAGCGGACATGCTTAACAAAGAGGAACCAACATCTCTCTCCTGAAAGAAAAGTGAACCACAGCCAATTACTCCATCACCTAAAGGCCTCTGGAAAAGGTTGATGGATTGTATGAGGCAGCTGATTAGTTTTAAGTGTCAGATGATTGGGCCGCGAACTCGGCACTTAAAGGACTATTACAAGCACTAATGGAAGGAAAGCTAATATTCCACAGAAAAACTCCCTAACAAGCTTTCTCTCACTTTTTTTTTTTTTTTTTTGGTTACAGATAATGAAACACTTCAAATGTTCAACCCGTTTTCTCTGTCAAATACCTGGAAGCCTTCTCTGCATTGCATTTGGTGCACCGAGCGTAACTGTGAACAGAGAGGCTCAGAGGTTAGCACATCTCTAGCTTTCTTGTTATGACAGTAACCCATATTTTATCATCTTAAAAGAAACACTGTTTTAAAAAAAAAATCACATGCAGAGTTTCTTTTCCATTATTTCTGAGTCAAAAATAATAAGGGGAAATTAATGAGAACCATCGAAAGTAGCAAACGTGGCTGTTTTTGATTAATTCTCAAGATTTAATCATATACAAGCTGATTTAGCAGCTTGTACGATTCCTCACACCGAACATATTCTTCACTTTTCACAAAATAAGAATCCCAGTCTGCCGTCCCTCTAGAATTTGATACCAAAATAATCTGATATTTATTTTTCCTTTTTCAAAGTCTAGTGAGTAAGTTCTCCAGAGACACAAACGAAGGCCACGCTGACATCGCATACAGCAATGCAGACGTCATTTATAAGAGATGACATGCCCAGATGTTTTTGTCTCTGATTTATTAAAAAAAGAAAGATCTTGGAATCAAAAAGATCTACGCTCAACATATATTATTATACAATGTAATAAAAAAAATATATAGAGCTAGTAATAAACACATTTTATCACTGAGATGTAGATAATAATGCATTCAGTTTTTCCTTTCCACTGCACAGCCTGTAATTTCAAACACCTTTAAAAAAAAATAAATAAAAAATCTCAACCTTTAAACAGTTATCCTAAAGAAAATGGCACAACCATAAAAGGATGACGATGCAGAGTCTCGGACTTCTGGCCGAAACTGTCTATGGTACACATAGACTAAAAACCCATGTCTCATCATAGGCTAAAAACAATTTGTTTTCCTGATAATAAAGAAAGATATTTCTATAGGAATACGTTTCATAAATATATGGCCACTTAACAGAAACACAAAAAAAGGAAGACTCAGCAATCTTCCTTTTCTGAAAGATTCAGCTTTGAAGAAATGGGTCAGATTAGTAAAACTGAAGATTGCTGAGTCATCTTAATGGCTATGTTTAGTTGAAACCCTCATGAGTAAAAGCATCGATTGTTTAAAATTGAGAAGTTCTGCTGCTTCCAATCGCTGGTCATTGTGGATTATAACCAAAGCAGAGATCACAACATCTACCAGGATGCTGCCAGAATTTTTTATTTTATTTTATTTTTTGAATTACAGCTTTTGTCAGGAGTGGATGTTCATCACTATGGCACATTCCAGGAAGACTCATTCACCATAGAGTGCTTTTAAATTTTTGGCTAGAGTGCTGGACTTTTGGCTCTCCAGGATGCTTCTCTCAGAAAACATTGTTCCACAGGGTCAATAACTTTTGCTTGCAATCTAGAATGTATTTTATTGTAGTTTCTGTCTCTCATGCTTTCTTACATATTTCTCAACTTTGGATGTGGAAATAAGTATAATTTTTGAAAGTTTAAACCTGGAGCCCAATCGAAAAGGAAACATCTCAAAAACGATGATACATGTAGGGGCAAAGCCACTGGGTGGCCATGGCTCTTGTCCTGACCAATCACTGTCCACCCCAGCAGTTTCACTCCCAAACAGTTGGGGGGGAGCATTGAAATACGCTTACACGTCATACATTTATAAAGACTGATGTATACTTCCATCTTTCGTGAATTAATTGGAAAATATGCATGTTGTGCTAAACTGGCTCAGGTGCCAGTCAGTTGTTGGTCACCTCTGAATGAGCCACACTTCCAGCCTATTGTTTGGCTCCACCTCTGGATACATGTCCTCTAACTTTTAAAGACTGATCATAATTGAATACGACATCATTTTCAATCATAGCATTTTAATTTTATTTAATATTTAAGTGTGAACGTGTAAAATTCAATAGCCCAATGGTTTCTTCCACAGCTGCCTGTAAGGCTCTTTAGCTTTAACCTCCTTTTCAACATTTTGTTAGCTGTGAGGCGTCTTCTGTCTTATCATGCGACTAATTCAGGACTATTAGCTGCTGCCGCTACACATAAAGGTCTTTTGAAAAAGGGCATCAAGGTGCAATCTTGTTATTTTCTCAAGGTGCAATCCTGAGGTTAGCTCGTAAGCATATATATTTTTCTTGTGGAATGTCTCTCTTCCGTTCATGCTTTTGTAAGAGCTCTCTGTTCTGGCTCCTTTTGTGTCTTACATTCATTTATGTTTACCTTTTATTACAATATCTATATGGTTTGAACTAGATGACTTCGGTCTCAAGACAGTTTTTTTTTTTTATTCTGTAATTGCATTTGACAAACAACCGTGCTACCCCAAGTAACAGTTTATTGACGTGTCTTTCAACAGAAGTCTGCTGCTCCTAAATGCTTGCTGGGCCACTGTTTCTGTTAAGGAAGCATATGAGGTGCTGGCCCTCACCCACCAGCACCAAAGTGCCACGGTGTTTAAATGCAGTGATCGATTTCAAATTTTCTGCGAGATGCAGAAATTGCTGGCAGTTACAACAGTTTGTTCTGTAACAAGTGAATCCGAGCTGCTCACCCTTCAGCTTTTCTTCCTTTAGTGCTGCGTGGTAATGCGTCTTGTTTTTTTCTTTTCTCTCTCTCTCTCTCTCTCTCTCTCTCTCTCTCTCTCTCTCTCTCTCTCTCATGTTCTGTGCTCTCCCGGCCCCGAGGAAGCTAACTGGACTAATCAAAAACAATACCAAAAACAAGTGTTCAATATTACAATATCCCCTGGTATTGTACAACGTCACCTCAGAATAGTTGGATAAGAAATGTTTTCGAGATTATCTTAGTAGTTCTTATTTAACTTAAATGTGTGAGGACCTTTCATTTGACTGAAGTTTTGCTTTACCAACTATAAAATCAACCATGACACAATGGTGACATTGCGTAATCTTGCACTATATTGTACGGTTGGGAGGGTGAAGATTCACCCAGGACCACATGGAGACACTTATGGAGCATTAATATTTTCTTTCCAGACAGTCAGTTGATATACAAACAGGAAAAGAAAAGGGAAAAAAATATATTAACCATTTCATGATGGAGTAAGCAGCATTTAAACACAATAGACCCCCAACAAACATACCATATTCAGAACCATGGTGCCTTTCTTTGAAGACATAGCCTAACTTTTTTTAAATAAAATCCTTTTCGTTTGCTCAGTTTTAGACCCATGTAACATTATTTTCATAATGCCAGCATGAATGGCAAGATAAGAAACAGCAGCAGCTTTTAATCGATGATCAAAGACACCAGCCAATACGGCAAGCAGCTCAGACAGAGAGCTACTGGAAAGTTTGGAATAGAGCGTGGTCCTGAATGAAAACCACTCTTGACTGCAGCATGCCTAGTTTGGATTTCAGAGTGTGGGTGGTTTGCATTAGGCTAAGTGAATATTGGGAACCACGGCTAGCCAGCATAGACTGTGTTTGTTCAAAAAAAAAAAAAAAAAGAGAAAAATACCGTTTGGGTCTTTGTCTCTGCTTTCTTTCTAATTTCAATGTTCAAATAGCCGCTGCTAAAGAGGTTAGTTGGTTTTCCTTTTATAGCACATTCAGATTCAAATTAATATTCAATGAAGTGCTCGTTCTTTTCTTTTTATTTTAATGCTAGAGCCATTATGTTGCCCGCAAAGCCTGTAGGCACAAGTGGCTCTCCACAAACAAGGGGGCTTGTTGTGAGCCGAGGCCAGCAGCACTGAAGCACCATCACCTGTTCAGCCCGATTGCCGGCTCCTCGCCTCTTTACCCTGCCAAGCTACACCGCAACCAGCTGGTGGCAAACTTCAATTACAACACCTGAACTGCATTAACTTGTCAGCCCCCCAACCCTTTGAGCCAGCAGGTGTGTGAGAGAAAAAATGGGGGAGCTCTCAGAGAAAAGTTGGAGCTTCAACAGGCTTGTGTCAAGGAAGGAAGGAAGGAAGGAAGGATAGATAGATAGATAAATAAATAAATAAATAATGGAGTTGTCTTATTAGTTTTGAAGTGGTGCAAATTTGATTTCAGCAGTGAGAAGTAGAGTTGTTTTAGGACTATGTTATAGAAAAACAGTTGAGACTTCCAGCATGGAGTGATTTATTTGTGAAGCGCACTGTTCATACTGATGATGTTTTAATGTGCCAATAAAGCCACAGACCATTAGAATCTGCAGCCTTTGGTGCAATAATAGCTCTAATTTGGATACAATACAAACCCTATGGATGCAATCGATGTGACTAAATTTCATGCTGATAAATGGAAAGCTATTAGATAATATTGCCTTAGGATGTATACGTTTTAGAATTTCATTGCCTTGGTTTTATGTTCATATATTATTATCACGGGGGGGTAAAATGTTTGTTTATTGTCGTTAGTGCTGATAGAGTTATTTTGCGAGGTAAAATGATGATCTTATTCGACATTAGCCAACACCTCCAGGAAAAAAAAAAAAAAAAACATTTAAAGATGTTCGTAGTAAGGATACAGTTAGATGTGCAGACTCAGAAATTAGACACGTCTTTGATAACTATTTTAACATGGTGGATTGGTCTTCTGACGTTGCGCTTTCAACCCACCAAACTTGGAACCGAATCAAAGTTCTCAAAAAAGTAGACTGGCTGCCATCATGAGCAGAAAACCTTTATACCTCATGGAGCCGAATCGAGCCTCGCAGAGTCGGTGCAAGTAGGAAGGGGCCATTATGTGCAAAATTGCAGTTGAAAAACTAAAACTGCATTCTGAACACACCATACCCACAAGCATCGTGCTGAGAGGATGTTTTTTTTTTTTTTCTTCTATTGTAACAGTAAATGTGATTAAATTGATGGGGCAAATGGAACACTGGAAGGAAACCCTTTTAGAGGCTGCATAAGACATAAATAAGACTTGGAGAGAGTCACCTTTGACCCACCAACAAAAATAAACATACAGTCTAAGCTCAAATGCGCAAGTGGCAGAATTTAAAAACAGACAGTTGCAGAGTTATGCATTCAGTCTGGTTAGGTTTGAGCATTTTTACAAAGAACAGGCCACAATTTTTGTTTCTTAATGTGCAAAGCAAACATTTTGCCGCTGTTATTTCGTTTTAAAGAGGTGTTGCAATGCATTGATTTATTTGGGCTACTTACTACATATTATATTTTTTATTTTAAAAACTTAATAGGAATAAAATCTATTGAAGTTGTGGCTGAAAAATGTCACAATGTATTTATTTATTTATTTTTTTAAGTTTAAAGAGTATAAATATTCTTGCAAGACGTTTTACTTAAAAGATTCAACTTACCTCGAGGAGGTTCAAGCAGATATTCGACAGACCGAATCTTTGACCTATTTACGTGGGAGATTTTCTTAACAGGACTGGGAGAGAGAAAAAAATATATTCTGTTTCCTTAAACTTATCAGAAAAGATTCACATAACTCCGACTGGCAACAGCAAATAAAAGTTTCCGTTTGAGAAGATGACAGTCAGTTGCATCATCACGGATTTAGCGATTGGAACAAAAATGCCAGCTTCAAAAATAACAGCAACACATAGCAACGTTTAAACACTTTCATGTACAACCTGTCCTTGTTTGCGCATTCATTCGCTTCATCAGAATAAACATTTAAGTTCTTGTGGTTTTTAATAACTTATTCCAGCAAACCCAATCTGAGTTTCTGTGCTGCAGCAGCATGCCTCTTCCTTTGAATTAATTTTGAAACGCTCTTCATCACCAGCTCTGTTAAGACAAATTAGCTTAAGTGAGGGTTTTAACTCAGGCATTTTGTTTCCCCGATATTGTCACAGAGGGACGGGTAATTATGACGAGTCTTGGGACCATTCAAAGGGTTTACATTAGTCGAGTCAAAGTGGATGGAAGTAAATCTGTTTTCTGTGTGGTATAGATTAAGTTTATCTAAAGCTGCAGCTGCTTACGCTCGCACACCCATGAACAATTACCAAAAGATGTTTTTTTTTTTTTTTTTTCTTTAAAAAAGCAAATGTCTTGAAGATAATGTGCTCTAGTTTACAGGACTGATTAAAAAAACAAACAAACTGCAATTGTTTATTTAAGGATATTAACATAGCTATTGGATACAGTTTGTGTCATTAATATTAGGAGTGTTATAGCAACAAACCATAGATTGGAATCTCAGAGGACAAACAAAATATGTCTAAAGAAAAATAAAATGATATCTCAGAAACAAACCCCCCGGAGCCCCCCCCCCAAAAAAAAACAACTTGTGCAACTGTTAGTCTTTACTCTGTTTTTTTTCCTCCTTTTGTTTACAGCTTCCTCTCTTTCTCCCTCTCGCTGATCAGACCTGCCCTCTCTGTCGGCCTTGTGGTTATGCTGCCAGCTCTCTCATTTGAGCTGCCTGACCTTGTTTGCAGTTCCGAGGCAAGCTTCTCGAATACTCCAGGTTGTTTTTTTTTTTTTTTTTTCTTTTTCCCTTTTTTTTCCCCCAAATGTGTATCCTGACTGGCCCATAAGTGTTCGACGTTTTGTCTTTTTAGAGAAATCTTACTCTCCACAGAAGAGTCCCCCATTACTGCCTCTTGAATACTTGCCTTTCACTCCACAGCAACACTTGTCTCTGTGTCTGCCTGGCTGTGTGAGCGGCAGAAAAGAGCAGAACACCACAGGTGAGTGTGTCGCCACCTGAAGCGAGTCGGCGTAAATGGTGCAGCAAAGCATCATAAAATGGCACACGCATGACTCACATCTCACTGCAAAGTCGCGCCGGGTTTTCTGAAGGGAAAAGGAAACGCATGCCTATGTTTTTATTCACAAGCCAACTGAAATTAAAGCTTAACTTGGATTCTGTTGATTGGCTGATGACTGAATATTGATTGTTTGTCTGACTCATCATATCTTTACATTTTGCCACCTTGGAGGTGAAGTTTCTTTCAAAAGTGTGTTTTCCAGCAGTGCTTTTTCATAGTTTTTTTTAAACTGTTTTTTACACAGTTGCTTCGGTCCACGCCTGCCCAACATTGTTCAGAAAAATGGGAGTTTTCTTCAGTCAGTACACTTGCACTTACCCTCAGACCAGAGGGTCTGAAACTCTTGGCATTGAGTGCCACTGTAAAGCAACTTCTGGAGGCATCCCTGAAGGGTTCATCACCAGGCCTTTGAAGAGTTTGCTCATATGCCAAGGAGGTAATTCAGCCTTTTGGTTCAGGTGTTTTGGAGCAGGGATACATTAAAAGTAGCAAGACTTGAAAATTGGCATTGCAGACCTCTGTCTTAGACTCATTCAAGTATATATATATAAAAAAATCAAATCAAAATCAAAGGATGAATCAGCACCGACATTATCGTTAAATGGAAAAGTTGTTTTTTTTCTTACAAAGAACCAGCTGTGATTTATACCCTGTCATGACATTATTTTCAGACTCGAGTCTGATTTGTTTCTGTTCTACAATTAAGACGTACAATGTAAAACTTTTTTTTTTCTGTCTCTGTCAAGAGCCTCAGGCTGAATCCAATTTAAAGTATTTTAGAAAGTTACTTTCTACTGATGGAAGGTTAGAAAAAAAAAAGTCTCAGAGTGATCAAGAGTTTGAACAACACAGTGCGGCCCCACCTGTTACAGAGAACTGCATGTCAACTGACCAAGTCAATGGTCAGTTGACATGGTCAATGGTTGCAATAAGAAGTCATTTTACTTCAAAGGGATTTTCTAATTAATTTAAAAAAGCAAGACAGTAGCAATTAGGTGCCAGGAAAAACATGGATTTTAAGACAATACAAAAATAATAACAACCAAATAATAATAATTAAAATTTAGAGAGCGGTCATTAAAAAAAAAAAAAATGGAGAAAAAGTAGTTCAGAATATATCTGTTTGATGAATCATAAAAAGCTTTCAAGCACACAAACACAAAATAAAATTGATTCTGTACTTCACAAGAAGCCAGCGGATTGATCCTAACACAGGTGTAATTTTCTCTCCTTTTCTGGTTAGAAATATGGCCACTGAATTCTGCCAGAATTTAATTCCGAATTAAAGTGAATTACAATAGTCTATCCTTGAGGTTATTGAAGTGGTAATAAAAGTTTTTTTTTTTTTTCAAATTATACTAGTGAGTTTTGAGATATTTCTGAGTCATAAAAAACAGCTCTTTTGTCCGCAGATTGATAAATGAATCAAACTTTAAATGGTTGTCAAAAACAGCTACATTTCATTTATTCTTCCCTGGCTTGGGAAGAGTAAGTGAAAGTGACACTTAGTGGCTTTGGAGGACAAAAAGTGATCATCTCTGATGAAGAATGTCATACGCAGTCCAGCCTTTTACCTCCTTATTGCAGTTCTGTCGAGGGCTTGAGTTGTTTGAATTTGTTTTGGGTTCTTAAGTCCTTAAGCTCTGATTTGTTGGATCTGTGGTTAGATCCAACAAATACGTATCCATTCCACCTCATTCTTGCGCTGCCGTTTGCTAATCCCCTTGCTCTCAGGCTGAGTTCTGGACGGCTGCTGTCTGGCCTGTTTTGTTCATTGTCTCGCTCCAGTTCATGCTGCACCGTCACCTCGTGTATCGAACAGGGGATCCGTTAGTACACCAAGAATGATGATGAAGCTTCTTGATCTTGACAGGGTGAAACCAGAATGGATTTTTTTTTTTGCTCCACTGTTATTGTTATTTAGAAGAGCTAGCTGTTGGGTGTACCTCCTTTCCCTCCCTCTGCGTGGAGTTTTACATGTTTTATCTCTCCGCGTGCCTGTCTTCATCTGCGGGCACTTCAGCTTTTCATGTTGAAAAACATGACTGTTGGGTTCACTGGTCTTTCTAACTTGTCTTTGCGTGTGCATAGTTGTTTGTCTTGTGCGTTTCTGTGTTACCCTGCGATGACCACTGGAAATAGGTAAACCACATCCCCATCCTACACACACACACACACACACCCTGCAAGTTGGAAATTGGTTTGTCATTATTTAAAAAGACTTATAAACCTTATGTTTAAATCATTAGTTGTATCATTGCATGCTTAAACGGGACAAACAAGCAGATGTAATTCAAACTAGAACACAGACTCTAAAAGGTGGAGGGTGTTACAAGCTGATCGCTCTGACCCTCTCGTCGTCCGATTGCTGGACACCAATCACATTGAGCACAAAAGCACAGCCAATTTTACACTGGTCAAGAAACCTGTGAACACTACTTGCATCAGGGTGTGAGTGTAATTAGAAAACTGAGCAGCATTCAGTCCCACATCAAATGACTCAACAGTTCTCAGAAGTATTTACTGGCACTGCTTCTTAATGGCTTCAGAACCGGATGCCCGGGTTTTAGCTGCAGCTGGCGGACGACTGGAAGACTGTCCTTACCACACCGTTTTATTTTATTTTTTTACACTAGCATATGCTTACTGATCATAACATTAAATGCAGAGTTTAGGAAAATTAGAGCCACAGCTTGCAAACTAGAAGACTTTCATTCTGACAACAAGCTTGCCTGGTTGCAGAGGGTCCTGGTTTTTTAGAAACGTTACTATAACACAGCCTGTAAGGTGAATAATGCCATCTTTTAATTCTGCCAGAATGTGCAGTCCCCCATGGAGGTAGCAGCAGCAGTGTATTCTTAGTCATCAGAGCGCTGAGAGTTTAACAATCTCCTACTGGCCGTTTTTAAATAAGCTGTTAGCACACTTGTAATACATTGCTTTTGGTACAAAAACGAATTAGGAAAACATTTTTACCATTTTTTCCAATTTTGCAACTGTGAAACATAACTACATTGCTTTGCAAAAAAAAAAAAAAAAGTATACTCTAAGCAACAAACTAAGAAAACGAACATAACAGAGCCTCCTCGAACACACCATCACCGACGTGAAACACGGTGGTGACGGCATCATCCTGTGTTGGCGCTTATGTGAAGATAGATGGACTTAATTACTGAGCCACGCTGAGGTCACTAACACTTGAGACTGGGGCAAAAGGCTACACCCTCCAGCTGCACAACAGTACTGATAGACAGTCAAAATAAATGCAAAATAAATGCAATGGAATAGTTTAGATCAAAACATATTTACATGATGTAATGGCCGGGTCAAAGGCCACATTCAAATGTAATTGAGGTTATGTGGCCAGACATGAAAATGACTGTTTTTCAGAAGCTCTCCACAGTCTGACTGAACCTGAGTTACTTAGGCAGAAGAATGGGAAAGACCTTCACTGCCTTCATTCGCAAAAAGTGATGGAGACATGATCTGGTAGATATGCAATTGTGATTGCAGTAAAATGTGTTTCTACAATGTAATCATCGGAGTGATAAAGAAAGAAATACGTTTGCATATTTTAGTATTTAAAACGTTGGTTTTTTTTTAAAATTGTGGTACTTTGTGTAGGTCCAATAAAATTGGTTTATGTTTATAGCAAAATATGAAAAAGTCTAAGGGGTGGAAATGCTTATGGGAGGTAATGCATGAATAATGAAGTGTTTTCAACACAACGCAAGCTCTGCGTGCTCATCCAAGAGGAGTGAGCGCTGCAATCGATGCAATCGATTATGATAGAGTTTTTAATCTACTTTAAATAATGAATTGGGCATACTGTACTCTTTGATAACTAGCATCAGTTGGAATGTAAGTATGACTGAATTGAACTCGTGTTTCTCTAAAGTGTCTTGAGATGACATTCGTTGTGAATTGGCGATATATAATGATTCTTATCTAAGCTTTCTTTCCCCATCATGACCCCAATATGGTTTGCAATATTTATGTCTATTCAACAATGCATTTCTATAACAGTCGACAGTACATTTTAATGGGTCCAGGGAGAGAAGACCACATACAACTTTAAGAATCAAAGACAAAAAAAAAAAAAAAAAATCAGGAAGCGCAAATGAATGAGAGTATAGCTGGTAATGAAAGGAAACAATCTGAACAGGGAGAGAAAAGGGAAAGAACATAAAAGGAAATATGCAATCTAAAGATTACTACGTTTAAACACGAGGGGCTTTTCTGTTTACAAAATGCTGGGTAAAGTATGGACCAATCCTTGCGAGGGCTGATTTACCACACCGAGCTTGGGTTATAAGTTTGACTGAGTTAGGTTTTGGCCTTTAAAACATTAAGACTCAGGATAAGTGAACTAAAATGAATCACACACGTCTCCACATGTCTGGATTAAGATGATCTTTAATGTAAATCTGCATGAAATATGACGACAATAATAATAATAATAATAATAATAATAATAATAATAATAATAATAATAATAATAATAATAATAATAATAATAATAAAAAGACAACACAGTAATAAAGTCCTAAAAGACTTTCATTCATAAACAATTGAATTCATATGAGGGCTGGATGATGGTGCATTTGATAGAACTGTTGCATTGCAGTAAAAGGACCCTGAGATCTAATCCTTGCCTCGGGTCTTTCTGCACAAAGTGTGAGTGCTCTCTCTGGGTGTTCTGGCTGTCCAACAACGAATGCTTGTCCTGATGAACCGTCCAGGGTGTACCTTCCCTCTCACTCAATAAATATTAATATCTAATTTTAAAATGCCAAAATCAAATGAATTATTAAATATGTGCAGCAAAGGCAAAAAAAAAACAACAAAAAAACAACAACAACAAACTTTTACATCATGACTGCAAAGACACCTGGAATAGAAATAAATCCAGCATCTTGGCCTTTCTTTACTGTCTTTATGACCACACCTATCTTGGCGTAGGTGCAAGTAAGTGAGCCTGACATCATTTGTGTGAAAGACGGGTATAAAAAGTTTTTAGTTGCAACAGGAAGAAAGGATATATATATTCTACTAAAGTTAGGCTGGTTTATTGAAATTTCCTTAAAATAACTCTGCTACATCTGTTCTCATCTTCAGACCACAGGGACCTATAACCAGTCCTTTCTATAAAGTATGAAAACTGAACCCATGCATTAGCTTTCACTTTGTAATTGTTAGACTAATGTTGTCCCAATTGAACAAACTCATTCCCTCCTATGAACTGAAGTCAATAACGCAAACTACTAACTTTAATGATATCACACTGATTTTTGCTATGTTCCCATTTTTATTTTTATTATTTATTTACTTATTTTGTCCAGTGGAGGACGTTCGTTGAAATCTGTGTAGGACATTGCATAATTTAAAATGGTTGCCCTCCCCTCTCATGGAAGTAAACCAGCAGTTTGTTTTGTGTATTATTATGACTCAATACGGTTGTGTATTATTGCAATAGAGCAATAAATGATTGTTGTTAAGACACAACGGCCGCTTTCAGTGTCCGCTACACGGTGTGCTTTCCTCTCTATTTTTAGCAACGTATATGTAAGGCCAGCTGGTGGGCAAGATTAAGTAATTTATGATATTTTACATGAGCCTAATGGGCCCGCTTCACCGGAGGACCCCACGTTCAGAGCAAACGTCACATAATGATGACCGTTTCGTTTTTACTGCAGGAATTTAACGGCAGAAATAGCCAGGCTCACGTATCTGGCTGAAGTAAAACAAATCATGGGAAGAAATATAAAATGAAGAGTCTCAGAAGGCTGAAGACTGAAAGCCCACTTTATGTCGGCGATATTTCAGTTATTAATCATATATACAACCTTGAGCTGAGGAGTTGAAATGATACTTTTCTCTGTGAAGCAGAAAAGCTTTAGTGTAGATAACTTATACATACACTGTATAAAATAACATTACTTATTTTATTGGTTGGCATTAATTCAGAGGAAGCGTTTATTTTTTTAGTATTTTTTAGTTCAGTTAGGATTACTGTAAATTTCAAACTATTGAGCACACCTCACTTTGGAAAAGGATAATGTAAAAAATACATAAATAAGAAACAATGTAGATGGATAGCCCAAAAGGTTATTCGGCGAAAGGGCAAGCACTAAAGGTTGTGAAAATTTACGAATTTAGTGGAAGAAATTATGGAAGCACTGAAGAAATCAACTTTTTTGATGGTTCTGTCGTTTTTTGTTTTTTTTTTTTTAAATAGAAACAATGTTGGTAACCCTAAATTTCCTAAAACAGAAACGACTTAATCAGATTTAATTACGGATAGAAACGTTCTTTCTTTTTATACAGTGTAGATTTAGCTGCATCGCTGGGCTCGTCATTCAGGAGCCCTTCTTTTGTGCTGAGAGGAAAATCATTTCTGCAACTTTGCTTTGCTTATTTTAACACAAAGCACTTTTCAAAAAACACGTCACACAAATAACCAAGCAAAATCCAATCCTTGCTTCAATCCTGTTTTTGTTTTTTTTCTAATAGCAGACATAGGTTTTGGAGACATTTATTGTTACAGTAACCATAGTGCTGTCTTTTAGAAGCATGCAGGTCCCAGGTGCACGGTTTATTATATTAGACTTGCACATGTACCCAGAAGAAACATTGCTGTGTGAAAGTATTTAATTGGAGACTGCATTTCGAGACATCCAGCCCTGCCGCCAGTTTTATTCTAATTGCCAGCAGCAACGCACTTAATGAAGCAAGCGGTGAAGAGTGTGGGTAAAAGAGCAAGAGTGACCAAGTTTCCAAGGCAACAGCAGTGGCAACAGAGTGTGGGGTTTCATCTTGAGGAAGAGGATATAGGAGAGCTGTGTTTCCCTGCAGCTTCGCGCCGAATAGCTGTAAAATAATAGATACAATTGTGAAGCTATTACACAGTTGAGAAATGTATGCAAACCTGTGGAGTGAGGCCTCTACAATTCACCAGAGGAACGATTTTCCTTAAAAGCAGAGGCTTGTGCAGGCTATTTCTGATGTACACAAGCACCATGTCTTGAAAGCAACTCTGCTGGGATGGAGCTTTGATGTCTGTCTGTCTTAAGGTTGAAACAAAGCAGCAAGATTTTTATTTTTTATTTATTTTGTCCTGGTTTTCTTACTGATATATAATCTCCCTAGAGCATTGCAGCTTAAGGGACTGTGGGTGTTGTAACACCCCCACTTTTCCTGAAACATTTACCCCTCCCACCTTCTCCCCCAAGCATCATCCAGACTTTTCTACAGGTTTTAAACAAAACTGGAATACTGAAAGCTTCCCCAGAAAAAGCATACATTGAATGATCTAAGCCTAATCTCGGGTTCATGCTCTGTGTCTCTCCTCCACTGTTAGCTACGTCTGACTTTGGTTTGCTGCTTCCGTTTCACATGGGTGGTTGTTACAGCATGACACAAGGTCTCAGTGACTTTATTCTATGGCAAAGGTGAGCAATATTTTTTATTTTTATTTTCATTTTTTTGCCCCAGTGGGCCATTGTTACCGGGTCCACAATTTTATAAGAATATAAAATATATATTCTTAATATATTTTATAAGAATATATCAAGACCACAGTTTTATAAGAATATATTTGATAATACATTCAATTATGATCTTCTAGGGACACTAGGCATTGGAACTGAACAATGTTCAGTTCCAATGCCTAACAATCCATACCAACAACATAAATTTAGAATTTTTTTTTCAACATAAATACTGCATTTTTCCACAAACGCAATCAAAAATGTGTGCTTTGTTATGGTTCATTCACATTTGGCTTGACTATTTAAATTCAAGTTAGAATTCCTAAGATCAATAATTGTTTCCTGCAAACTCACTTTTACATTACTGCATCACTACGTATGTCCATGTTTTACTAAAAACATCCTGTATCAGTCTTTCTGCTACATTGCTGGAAAACTATTTGCAGCCTTAAGTAAATTAAAAAAAAGAAGAAAAGAAAACAAATCCATCATAAAATGCTTTTCAAACAAAAGGTGTATTCAAATTCGTGGACAAAATAAACACTGGCTGTAAGTCTGACGTCTGTTTACTAACCCTAAAATGACTGGGGAATGTTCAAACTCTTAGATCCGAGAATTATTGGGGAAAAAATGTATAAAAAAAATATAGTGAAAAGCAGAGAGGCACTGATCTGAGATGTGTGGCTAATTTCCAATGAATGTTTTTTGTAAAAATTTAACCGGCCAACTTTAATCGCTCTCCAACAACCACACCATACTAGTGTTCAAAATATATCTTACTCTTTCTTGTCCTAAGTAGTCATGAATGATAGCACCGTCTGTCATTTCAACTCCTCTACTCGTTTTCTCCAGATTTTTTTTTATCTTGCTGAATACTGTCCAGTATGTGCTAAAAAGATGAGAAAAGTTGACCAGTAGCGAGCAAAAGAAGGACTGTAAGTCCTAAAACCCTATCTACAGCAGATAAAACCCAGGCACTAAAAGGAGCAAATGAACTGAAACTATCAATTTTTTTTTTTTTTCAGAAAAGTTCAACTCTTAAAGAGATTCAATTATCCCACAGCAGAACAGATCCTCCACCATACTTCACGGATGGATTTCAGTGCTTTTCCACATTTTGTATCATTTGGTTCATACCAGACCTGCACCTTTGTACAATTGTGATCTCAGGGCACGAAAGGCTTTTTCCTGGCTTTCCTTCCAAATAACTAGGTGGCAAAGTACAGAGCGCATAATGGCTGTTATGGGGATTTTGTGACCTGAAGATTTTTGCAGTTTTCTCACTTTGGATTTATTTTTGGAAACCTTCTCACAATTCCCTCACTATACTGGTGACTGGAAAAACATTTTTTTTTTTTTTTTTTTTATCGAGCGCTATTTGTCACACTTGCTGTGGTTTTAAACCCCTTTTTTTAATTCATGGTCTGGGCAATCTTTGGTTGAGTAGCTGTGCTCTTTTATTTTATTATCCTTGTTTTATCGAGGGAGTGTTAACATTTTTTATTATTATTATTGGTTGGTTTGAATTGATTACCCTTAAAAAATAAAGCACAGACTAAGCAGAGTTGTAATGATGTGTTGCAAAACAATAGGGACAGGTCTGTTAGAGTTTGTATTTCATCTGCAATACCAGAGTCACAAAATAGGCTAAAGGTATTCTTACTAACCCAAATTGCCCTTTTCATCACCTTCTGGTCGTATACATTACAATTTAATGTAACACAAAAAGGCAAAAATGTTCATTTATCCCCATTAGTGTCTTCCTCCATAATAATTTGAGATAAGCCCAAATAAATTCTGTTGCTTTATGATGCTATGTCGATGTTGGTGTACTATTATTGTGCATTTATCTGCAATTGTTCTTGCTGACTGCAAAGAAAACAGCCCCTTGGGGACGCTAAAGTTTATCTAATCTTAAAATAATAATAATAATAAAAAAAAAATCTTATTTGCAGATATCGACACATCTCACAATTTAACACAGAATTTCCTCTCACTTCATAGTGCATATAGCCCAATTAAAGTTTCTTTCTTTTTTTTTTTTTTTTTACGTTTTCCCGTGTGACATTCACACGTTTACTTGTTTATTTGTGCGCGGATGTGTCTAGAAGTCCTCAGATCAGGTTCAGTTTTGTTCATCTATGAGGAAATTGTTCTCCCTCCTTTGGCCCACTCTATGCATCCGTGTGTGTCATATGTTCCAAGTAGGACACACAATGCCCTGCAGGAAATGCAAGATCAAATTGGTAGAGTATAGCCGATGTGTTGCATTAGCCCAACGGTTAGTTACAAATGAAATAAAGCAAAACTTTGCTTAAGGGAATGATGCAACATCCCAATTGATTAAGGGGAAGCCTTCCCTATTAGGCAAGCATTATGACCTTCTGTGATCCATGATTTTGCCTGTGCAAATAATTGTTAAGTTCTGCAGGGGAAAATGCTTATCGTACAAGCAAGTGAGAATAAAAAGCCTATTTTTAATTAAAAAGAGAAAAGCAAACAAACAAATGTGTGCAATGGGAAAAACAAAAGCTTATTGATATCTACTTATCTACTACAATTTTATTTATTCGGTAACTTTGATTAAACTCTAAAAATGAAATTCACATTCATTGTTCCTACTAAGACTGTACTGAATTTGTAAGACTCACTGACAAGGCACAGATCGATTTTTATTTTTTATTTTTTTACCTGTTTTAACATCAAACAAGATGAAAACGGTGTTCAGCCGACGTCGGCCAACTACATTGTTAAGTGAAAATGATCTTTAGAATTGAATTATTGCTCAGTCTGTTCATAATATATACATGCAGTTATTGATTCAATTTAATGTCTTCAATTTATCATCTTCCTGGCTTCATCTTTATAGGGTTGTCAATTACGACATGATCCCAGAACTCTCCCGCCCCGTTTCTAGGTGACTCCCGTGAATAACAAAACGCTTCCATGAGTCAAAAAGCAGATAATAACCATAACACTGAGACAGCACATCCTTCAAGGTAGATTGTCTTCAGCAGAACATATAGGCATTAATAATTGATGGACAGAAAGCCAACAGGCAGGACATTGCTGAGAGGCTCGGTGACTACACTAGATAAAAAAAAAAAAAAAAAAAAACTACAAATGAATAGTTTCTTATAATGCAATAATGTGCAAGGAGCTTATACTGTGGACAGACAGAGCTGAAACCAGGTATTCACGTATACTGAAATAACGTATTTGTCTCACTGTCTGACAGTAAATCAGACTAAACATTTCCTATTTTAGGTCAGTTAGGTTATCCAAAACTTTTGAAGACCAGAGTTATGAAACAAATAATCTCTTAAGGATCTTTTTTTTTTTTTTTACTTTTCAAGTTTGGGGGTTTGACCAAACGATAATGACACTCTATCAGTTGCCTTTGTCCTGTGGTTGCTACGGATACTTCCCACTGACATGTTCGATTTTATTCTACTTTTTTTTTTTTTTTTTGTTTCTTGATGTCAAGCAAGAAATCTGTGTGTTGAAGGTCTTGCTTTAAAATATCCACAGACGTGTCCCCGTTTAGTAGAAAGTTTGTCCAATCAAAGCATGTCATCATTCTGGCATTTAGAAAATAAAACTGAAGTGACCTAAAACCAGAAATGTTTAGTCTCATGCAAAGAAAAAAGACAAACACAAACAAACAATTGAGATACTGCCACGGTCTCCTAAGGTTTTAGTAAAAAAAAATATATATTTTGGCATTCAATATTTTCTCCACTGACCATTACCCTTCTTTATTTTTAACAGTGAAATTTAGGGAAGAGGCTGAATCCCCACGTTAATTCCCCGCTGCAATTGAGCTCCTGCATGGAGGCTGCAAAGAGCTGCGGTCGCTGTCAAAGCTGTCCCTGTCCGGCTGTAAGGTTACGTAGTATTGATGATATTGGCTTTCCCTCACTCCCTGGGCTACAGGCGCAGCTAAAATTAGCACCAAGCTAGACCGTGGCATCAGAGCAGATAAACTCAAAGAGGTATTCATGCAAATATTTTTTTGGGGAAGGAGCTGAAAGGAAGGCAGCCTTCCAAGGAAGAATTGAACCTATCCAACATCTTGGACATATTCTACCTCCTTCCCAAAGTTGGATGATAATTAGATAATCTCTGCTTAGATCTTAGCTTGTGTAACAGTTGTTTGGGCTTTTCTGATTTAATAGAGATTTTTTATGAGTAATACCACAGAGCCACAGCCTGAGGCAACAGACTTTGGCTTGCCAACTTGAAGAGACACTTTGCCAGGGTGTTAATGTTTTACATTATTTTTAGGCTGTAATCGATGGTGAGATGTTTCAGTTGTTGTCAAGCGACTCTAGTTATTCACAGCAACACTCTGTCTTCTGGTCCTTCCATATTTTCAAAAACAACAAGGGGAATCCCACCCTGGCAAAGTTTGATCAAGGACTGCTTAACTTGACATGTGGTTGTTTTAGGGTGAGAAACCTTTGGTTGCCGCTGGATATTTAAGCAACAAGCCCATCAGACTGGAGGGTAACTCTGTCATGAAGTGGGAGGAACCATCCTTCACACACCAAAGGAGTTAACTTTTATATCCTACATGGTTTTACCTGGATGTGTTTAATAGAACTTCTCTCAAAAGGAGAAACTTAAATACTAATTCTGAGCAAGGCTTCAGCCAACCCTTCCCCCACATAACCACTGAGCATTGTTGTCTGTGATGCACATCCCTCTTTCCCAGCCTGCACTAAGGGTCTCTAATAAGGCTGACAGGAGCAGGAGACCATGCACAATACCCTTAGCCAAGAACACTGCATCCTCAGGAGGCCTGGATACCTAAGCTTTGCTATATGTTTAAATGACCGTTTTGCCTTTGTTAGAGTCTTGCAGCATGTGTGCAGCATGCACTGTGAACATTATGACAATGAATATTTAAAAGAAAAGAAAATGTTCCTTCTTTACTTAAATTGAACCTTGACTATGCAACCCTGTATGGTTATTAAGAGCATTTATGTTGAATGTACAAAATGCTCAACCTGAATTTATTTTTCATTTTTAAAGTATCAGAACAAAGTCTGACCAGTATGTTGGGAACACGCCTTGAATCACTAACTAAAGTTGTTTCATCCTACACAGACCTTGTTATGATGAATTGCGAGGTACTCATATTGTGATATATTATTATGTTACTACAAAGAAAAAGCCAATTGAGATTTAAAACCTATTTTTCATGTGTGGGAGAGGAACAGCACAAAAGTCAGTTACACAACGACATTTTACAAACTAGATTTTATATTACACTAAACTCCAGCTAACTCTCAGAAGGCTATTTTTTTTCATTTTTATTTTTTATTTTTTTTTTGGAACAGAATGTTTTCATCATTTTGCTGCTTTTGTTTTTAAATAACCTGCTGTAAGTTTGAAGCATAGCTGCAGTATGTTGAGAGTAGCGGTGCATTTTGAGTATGTTTAGACGAAAAAAAAAAAAGAAAAGAATGCTGAACATCTACATTCAGAAACAAAGTAAAGAATCCAAAGCGAATGAGTGGGAACCTCTCACTGTCCTTGTGCGCTTCTGGTGCGTTTTGCTTGTTTACTTGCTGCTGGATTGGAACTTCAGTCATGTCAAAGCTAATGCTTTGCTGTACATTTGCAATTTAATTATTTCCAAGAGAAAACTGTGATCCCTCACATCTGAAATTCAATTAAATTTGATGAGCCATTTTGTGTGGCCATATTGTTTGCCAGTGTTCACCGAGATAATAATGCGAGAGAAGGAAGAGGACAATCACTGGCTACAGTGACATCTTTATTTAACAAAGCGACGCACAGACTGAGCCACAGTGTGTTCACCAGCAACTATAAATGAGTGTAGATTATACAGGGGAAGAGGGCCTTTATTTCCAGGGGAGGGTATTATGAGCAGTGTGGCCGGCTCAGCTGATAAGCAGCCACGGGTATCTGCTTGATCGTTTAAGCCAATATTATGTGGCTATTATGGAATTTATGATTCCGTCTTCCCCTGCTTTGAGTTCTTTGTTGGTTCGCGTTTAGCTACTTTCAGTAACTTTGGAAAGGCGGCAAATAAATAGAATTTCTAGAACTCTTTTTTTTTCTGGCGAAGGACATGAATAAAACATGTAGGGGGTTTTGTTATAGGAGTATGCTGGCATCACTCACCAACATTTGTGGATCACACAACTTAATGCAACATCACACTGTCGAAGGGAGAAGGAAAAAAAAAATACCCACAAGTCTGTAATAATTGGTATTTATGCTTCTGCATGCTGCTCAGAAACAGCTGTTGGCCTGGAGCAGAATGTGATAAAGATTCTGCGCCTCTAAAGATATTTTCACACATGCAGAGGTGAACCACTAACAACTCACTGATGCTTCTCCTAACAGCCCAATAGTGATGCATTTCAACGTGGCGACGCTAGCTGATACATGTACGACATCTGCTTTCTGTCACTCCTGTGAGTTTAAAATATACATGTCATGTCAGGGACTGTTCTGTTAAATGAGCTCTTGATGTACATAAAATACTGGCCTGTTCGGTTATATGCAGTATATGTTGTTAGGTACATGCCCCTTTACCACAAGTTAATTGTAATTAGAAAAGCATTCAGAGGTTTAAATATTAACAAAATTGTAAAAGGAAAAAAAATCCTTTACTTAAAGTTTATACGTTCAGACTGTGGACTATCCACAAATGTCCTTTCATTCCTTTCTTGGAAGCTTTGCACAGCTTTGTACAGGGTCGGCTGTTGCTGTTCTCAGAAACTGAAAACTCTTTAGATGCTGATCAACAGATGGAGTCCAAGACTAATACCAGTAATTTGGGATGGAAATGTTTCATTTGGTTGAAACTTGTAAAAAAAAAAAAAAAAAAAAAAAAAGCTTAAATAATTAGAAACATTTTGAATTCCTTTCTTAAATTCTTGGCATCCAAATGAGCCTATTACTTATTGCTAAGAGCTTAATGAGGATCTTGGAGGATCTTACAGTACTAAAATGTCACAATATTTTTAATAAGGTGAAGTCCAACTTGTGAAGCTCTATTTGTAGACAGCATGAAATAAGTTTAAGCCATTATTACCAACTCCAGATATGAGGCTGGACACTTCAGGCAACTGACACTCTGAGTTTGTCTGATATGTTTATTCTCCAATAGCACAAAGAAGATCATTTTCAAACCAGTACTTTACTGCCCCTGAATTCAAATCACTGCTGCATGTACACTGCTTCTACATTGTTTTATTTTTCTTTTCCTTTATTATAAACTCTGAGTTGCATTTGTATCTGCTGTTGAATCCAAAAATATTTCAGCTAATTAAATTTGAACTTGATTTTCCTAGATTGAAAATAGATTAAAAAAAAAAAAAAAAAAAAAAAAAAAAAACAGGGTGTTGGAATTTGGCCACACATTGGAAGGAGGACTCAGACTTTAGCTAGAGTGGCTTGGTTTTATTTTTCTTTCCCTACCAAGTGGAAGCTCATTGTGTAGACAATGATTATAGTGCAATAAATAAATAAATAAATAAAATACACACCCAAAGTCTTCAAACGAATAAAACTGAATTCACACTACGATTATCTAAGTCTACATTTGACCCCTGGCTATTGAGCTCTAGCAGTCTGTGCTTCCTGAGGCCCAAACTGCACCATCCTCATGAGCGAGCTTCTACTGCAGGCTTTACACTAGAAGCTTTTCCTGCAAAATAAATAAATAAATAAATAAATAAACAAAAAAAAAAAAAGCATCATTATTTTTGGTATAATGAATAAGGAAGATAATTGAATAGAAATATATATGTATGTGATTTTACAGGTTCTATATTAGGGGACGCCATCGACTATGTATTTTTGTATATAAACTGGAGCTGATTGTCTTCTAAAATGCTTTGAGGGGACATTTTTGTATGCACATAATATGAATTGAAACACACACACACACACACACACACGCACGCACACACACACACACACACACACACAAAAACAATAAATAATAATAAAAAAAGAACAGCTCACAACTGCAACTCAGTTCCCATTGTGTTAGAGAGTAGGTCACAAGATTTGGTTCATTCATGAGTGTCCCAATTGTACTACTTTGTATATGAGGATGTTTTGATTGAGAAAGTCACTGCAAATGTTGACTCTTTTTAGCTCAACCAAGATTTTTAGCTGCTCAAGTGTTCAGTTTGTTTTGCAATATTTTTCATCTTATATGGTACCAAATGTTTTTCTTCTTTTTATTTTGTTTGTTTTCTGAGTGAAATGCCTGAAAAGTAAACTTGCAGGTTTGGCACCTTCTACAGAGGGACGCTGATGTACATGCCAAATGTGGCTTCAGATTTTATTGCTTGAATAAGGATGGTATCCTTGAGATAGATGTCATCTGGATGGCAAAATATGTTGCTCCAAAGCCCGCATAAATCATTCAGTATTAATGTTGCCTTCACAGATGAGACATGCCATGTGCACTAATGAGAACCCATTAAAGATTCTGGCTTTTGAACCTTGTGCCTACAACAACTCTGACGGCTTATTCACCTTTCCTCTCCACACTTTCACTTAATAATTTGTTAAACTTTTCTGGATCTTTTCTTTCAGCTGGACTGCTATAAAGAACAATAAAAATATTTAAAGTCTACGGACATAACAATTTTAATTGATTTTGGAAAAGGGTTCCCTGTTGTGTGAAGGTACGTTTCAGCCTGCAGCAGGCAGGATCAGAGTCATCTCTGTTTGGAAAACAAGGAAGAAACTTTGTTTCAGGAATCAGTGAGAGGGTTTTTTCCAAGGAGGGCATATTTAGGATTCAACTTTTTTCCACCCTGATCAGTTTAAACCACAAACACTACTGCTTAAGTAACACTACGAGATTTTGTGAAGTTACATCTTTGCATCAGATACAGTGTTTGGTTAGACCAGGTAACTGTATGATAAAAAATAAATAAATAAATAAATAAATAAATAAATAAATAAAATAAAATAAAAAATCCTTTTCCCAGCAGACTACAACCCATCTTCTGAAAGTCTTCTGAGAAAATACCAACATGTTGCAAAACTGATGCAAGGGAAAACTACATAGCAACACATTCTCTTTGACTACCGTGAAACTTTAGGGGTTCAAGTTGTTTTCCGTGGTAGAAATTTGCTGTTCAGTGTGTCCCCTTCTGGAAAACAGTTGACTTGACTCCATGAAAGTTTGTTTCTGTGCTCGTCAGTTTCTGCCTGTCTTGGGGAACTTTGGTGCCTTCTTGTGAAACTGCAGGTTTTAAGTTCAAATTGAAATGCTAAACTACCTGAGGAAACAGGAGATACAGAATGTGAGATTAATAAGTGACATCGATCACCAGACTGTTATTATGATCGGATCCGTGGTTCATATTCTGACAGATTTCATGAGTCAACTGACCCACACAGAGATCAGAACCCAAAATAAATGGGAACTGTGTGTTATTCAATATTTTCAGACAACAATATAATCTTGAATTGTGTTACATATAATATTTAACCAGTGTTTTGACTACGTATTGTCATAATTATTTTAAAAATAACGCACTGCTGCAGTGCCTAAGCCCTTATTTTTTAGTGCAAAAGAATCGACTTGTTTGAAAACCACCCAAAGCAAATATGACAATGGCTTCACAAAATTACATTTTCCTAAGCCACTATGACGTTGTTATGATAGGAGCTGGTTAAAGATGACAGATGTTAATTTGGATTCAACCTCTGTTGAAACAGCTGATACCCTCATCCACCAGTAATGACTAATCTACTCGTCGACTGTGCATACATTTTAACACAATCTCAAAAGTCCAAATGACCTAATCAGCAATATTCTTAAAGTCTCGTCTCGTTCACTCGAATCTACTTCTGTGCCTTGTGTTGTCTCACGATCTGAACGTGTCGGCACACCTCCACCATCCTGGCATCTCATAAATGGCAAAAAAACAGACATAAAGAAAAACCTTGAATGAACTGAATAAACGTTCATTCTTTATTACACAAAGTCGTGTACATGCAAAAGTGATTATGAGTATCAAGTATTGGGGTATAATGTTTTACTTCACTCGCTTGTGCTACCCTAAAGGCTTAAACTTTAAATTATAGCTGAACTGAAGAAGACAGCGTTCTCATATTCATAGATATCTCAGAATTAATATTACAAGACAACATCACCCTTGTGAGAAGGACTTGCGTGAATATCCAGCCATAGAAAAACAAAAAAAAAACAAAAAACGTTGTGTATTAAACTAAAAGCATAATGAGATTGCGTTCATCTTACCCGGTGTTTAACTTGTTGAAGTGGTGAATAAAAGTCCAGAGGCTCGCCTACTTTTAGCCCTCAAACAACTTGTTTTCTGGGCTCTCCTGAATCAGAAATGAGCCGCTGTTCCTCGCATGACAAGAATACAAGTTCTTCTTAATTAGCTCTTGAGCGAGACACATTTCAACTCAAGATAGCTGCAAGGCTGCAAAACCTCTTAAAAATGTAACAACCACAGAGTCAAAAGTGATGAATAATAATAGAAATCAAAGAAAGCACTGACAACATTAGTTTTTTTTGTTTTTTTTCCCTGAAGTGATTTTATTACAAAGTTCATGAGGACTTACAGTATTACAAGAGAATTTGCCAACATGCGGAAAGAGAACAAAGCAGAACACAGGAGTTTAACAAACTGGTAAGAGAAGACAATCCACTGTTCACGATAAACAGAAAAAACTGATTAAGTCCTCAGGAGGTGAGAGCCGGTGAATGACTACAGTGCAGGCATAGAACGGCCACATTCACACTGACTCAGCAAAGGTCAATCCAACCAAGGCAAGATGTGCACATCTCAATAAAACATGTTACAATTTTTATATGCCATCGGCTTTTCTCAACTTTTAGAAAGCTTCACTTGTATGTACATAAAACTGTACAAAAACATGGCATCACAAGCATTTTATCCTATATAAATATACCAACATTTAGGATAACAACTAGATTCTCTCTTGCAAAGACATATTTTCAAGGCAATTGTCTTTGTACTAGATGAACTGTGGAAAAAAGATGAAATGTTCAGTCGATTTCAGTTCCGTCTGGGGGAGAGAGTGGGACGTCGAATAGAACTAAAACGAGTAAACAGTTTCTACCAATCATCTTTGGGATTCATGCTAAAAATCGTCGCCCGCAGAACAGCAGACTTGGGGTTGTGAGGATCTATGTACACTAACGCCACCGACAGATTTCATTTTTTCACACAGCCAGTTTGCAGAGAGTCTTTGATCAGTAGGAAATAAAAAATAAAAAAATAAAAAACGAAAGGGAAAACAAACCGCCTCTGCCAATTTCGTTACTGTAATTTGTCCATCTGTGCACAGAAATGATCACCATACAATACACATTACAGAGAGGTAAAATATACTCAAGTGATTCCAACATTAAATCAATGTTAAAGTACAAATTAAACATTATCCAACACACGTCTGAGTGTATTTAGGTGCATCAAACTTTTATCAAGAGGAGCATCTTCGTTTCAGAGAGAAGTAAACACAGTTCGCTTAGCTTGAGTTCAGAAGAAAGGGCAATCCTGGTGATATGTATTTTTTGTAATTTTTTTTTTCCCATTTGTGAGCAACAGGAGGTCAGGCTGGCTCATCAAACCAGAAAAGAGGTGGACAAGGTGGGCTTGGGTTTTTATGATTGTTATGTTTGATTTATTTATATTTTTTAAATCTCCTGTTAAGCCATTTCTGTTCAAACAAGATATTTACAAATACTGTCAAAAAAAATTAATATAGCCTCAGGACTCATTGTTTGCCATTAAATCAGACTAAACCTTTCCTGTTATAGATCAGCTAGGACTACCAAAAATATTTCTTAATTGCCAGAAAATAATAACAAGAGATAGTTTTTTTAGAGAATCGTTGCAAGTCAGAAGTTTGCATATACACTTCCTTCGTATTTACTAGAATCGCCTTTCAGACTGTATGACTTTGGTGAAACATTATGGGTCTGCTTCCTCAAGCTTCTCACAAGAGACTACTACAATTTGTCTCCATCCTCGTCACTGAATTTGTGTAGCTGCATCAGGTTTACAGGCCTCGTCGCTCAAACACACACCTTTTCAGCTCTGCCCATAATTTCTCTATAGGACTGAGATAAGGGCTTTGTGATGGTCACTGACTTTGTCAGCCTTAAGCCACTTTTGGCCCTTGTCTGCTACTGCCTACTCAGTGAGGGTTGACTGGGCTCTGTACGGCTATAAGGGTTTTCCACTATTAAGGGTTATGTTGTACCAGCACCTTTGTTTTAAAACCTAATTTGCTGGAGTTCCAAGCGTGCGGAGTTGGGCTGAAAACATGATGTCAGAAGACTGTTGGTCGCTGATTGGCTGGTGGGTGGAATCACCGAGTCACAAGAGCGACTCCATTACAATAATCTGTAAAAACTCACAACAGCATCCGAGTGTATTTGGAGTTTCTGGACCGTTGGACCGCCCAACTCTACGACAGCCTCTCTTATTAGAGTGGCTACCAAAACTTCTTGGTTGATGTTGCTTTTATATTGCCCCGTGACTTTCTGTCTTCATTATGTAGACAAGTACTGTACTGTTCACAGTTAAGCTGGTGTTCTATGGCTTTAAGTTCTCCCTTTCTTTACTGAATATAGGCCCAAACCAAATGTTATGGCCAAACATTTTTCATTTTTATCAGACCACAGAACATGTCTACCAAGATTCAAGTCCGTGCTTGTAATTTCCAGTTAGCCTAATTTAAAGTTATTTTGTTTTTGTTTTGAGGTTGAAATACTTTTTTTTTTTTTTTTTTTTTTATCAAAAGTTCTTCTCTGGAACCCAGAAATTGTAACCTTCCTTAAAAGTAAGATAATTGGACATTACTTAGATGCTTGTACGTGTGAATAATTGGTTGAACAATGTGGCACCTTCAACCATCTAAAATCAAGATAAACCAGACTTGTGGAGATTCCCAATCCTAGTCCTGATATCTTGGTTATTTATTTTTCTTTCCCAGGTATTCCCATCAGAAAGCAGTGTGTTTTAGGTGTGGCTCTAAAACACATCCACAGGCGTGTCTACATGTAAACATGTAATCTATATGTAAACTTCAATATCTGAAGAATGTAATAGAAAAAAAAGGCCCTGTCTCATTGATCTTAGATTTTGCTTTTCCCAACTGACCTAAAACAGGAAAGGATAATTTAATCTCAGACAGAAAAAATAAATAAATAAATAGTTGTCTTTTTATAAATCATATCTGAGGTTTATCAAAGAGACCACCAGGGATTATTTTCCAGATTTACTTTAGTGATTGTTAGGCTAGAAAAGAGATAAGATCTGATCCTGTCGGCGAACCAGAATCGAGTGAAAGTATTCGAATAGACAAAGTTGCGACTGAGGCTTTGTGACATTCATTTTATCACTCGTTGCTATCTTTCTCACTTGTCATTAATTCCAGGTCAGCGGTCTTACCCGCTGCTTTCCGTTGGTGAATCCACAGCTCCAAGATGGCTGGGGGAAGGGAGGTTAATCACAGTGTATCATGGCTTGTTGTCAGAATTTTTATTTCGGTTGCTAAATGGCTTTGAAAGTGGCGTAATGTGCTTTCTCCCCCTCAAGGCAGGATATTTGTTGAGCTTATTTAATCACGGCCATGTCCAGTAATCTTCCATATGTTTTCTGCTTTTAAACAGCCTGACTTGCGGCTTGCAGCGGGCAGCGCGATGAGGTAAAGTGCTGTTAAAAATACCCCCGCTTTAAATGATTGTAGCTCCGTGGGTGGATTTGCATTGTCTGGTGGGTGCCTTGTCCTGGGGGTGCACTCACACATGCCCCAGCTCAAGACTCATTACTCACCCTAATTAGGAAATGTCCATTCTCGGCTCCTCCACCCTCACTCAGAGGCACAATCTCACTATGGAAATACTCTGCAGAGGTGAAAGGTATCTACAAATCTAATCAAATCGATGTTTAAATCAAAGACGCCGACGAGCGCTACGATGTTGTAGTGCAGGTTAGTGGAGTCATCATTAGCATCCAATTATCGCCTAATACATAGTGCCCTTCATACATATCCTTCAAATTTACTTGGAAAATCTGTATAAAGGTAAAAAAAAAAAAATCCCCCAGGAATACCCTATTTTTATTTTCTGTTCATGAGTCGGAGAATGAAAATGCCTAATAAATGAATAAAAAATATTGTCCTCAATATAGAGACACTTATATATCTAAATAAGAGCAATGCCGCATGCTTCAATCCTACACTTGAATTTTCAGTTTAAGTTCCACCCTGTGTTGTACAATGCCTTGCAAGAGTCTGCGTACTCTAATAATTTTCACATCACAATCATAAACTTAAATGTTTCATTGGAGTTCAGTGTGATTGACCAACATTTCTGTTGCACATAATTGCTATGTATAAAAATAAAGATGCACGGGTTTCAATTTTGCTAGAAATAAAAATCTGGAAAAAGAGTTTCCATAATGAGTAAGAACTTTGTAAAAGCTACCCTTTTACTGCGGCAGCAGTGCATTCTGGGAATGTCTTTGACGAGTTTTGTCCATTTTCTATATAAATTAGTTTGCCTATTTTGTTAAATAATTACCCTGTGTATAATTTCAGCCGTCTTTCCATCAGCTCCTAGCAAATGCGGCCTCTACAACATAACACTGCTACAGCCATGTTTCATTATGTCGTTGTGTGATGCAAAAGCTGCTCAAATTTGAGTGACACATCTTAAATGCAGGCATAATCTCTGTTTCAGGCAAAGTAGTTGGACTGCATCATACTGCCACCACCTTGTTTCGCTGTGAGAATGATGTATTTAGAGTAATGTAGCAGTTTTGTATCACACACACACATTATTGGTCTATTCCATGAAAACTCAATGAAATGCACTGAATCTTATGGTTGCAAAGTGGAAAAAAAATCTGAAAAGAATTAAACGTTTATTCTGTTTAAGAATAAACAGCACAAAGAATATAATTGCACTGAATTATCAAGAACCAAATGCAGACTTGAAATTGAATCTTAAATATAAATTTTATGTTCTATTATCTCAGGCCTGTATTTATTCTTACTGCAATGAACTATGAAATTGAATTCTGGATTCAAGGTGGGTTCACCTATGTGATAGCTTACACGAATTCATTGCTATGATATTCGGTTCCAAAACTAACCGTAACCCATGTAGCTCTCAGCACTCAAGCGCCTTTAAAAAAACAAAACAAAACAAAAAAAACCCTAAAAAGTAGATCCTCATTCATTAGATCTACATCGATTCTTGTGAACTGCGAGGGTAATCGAATGCAAACGAATTGCGTCTTGCACGTGAAGCCCATCTGATTGTCTCAACAGACAGAAACTTTCTGCAACTGGTATAATCTCAAGTAGGGAGCAAAAAGCCAATCAGGATGTATCTGGGGACCTCTGCGTTTGGTCATCGCGACCCTCCGGGTTCGGTGGCCAAGTCAACCGTTTTCATGATGAACGACAGGTCACAGTGCTGCAAGTCAGTGGGACATAATGTCGCTTTAAATGCTGCCACACAGTTCTCTCCAGCAGTGGTGGAGCTCTACAGGGAGCGGAGGTAAAGGCCATTCTACTATGATTAGGGGTCAAAGGTGTCTATGTGTGTGTGTGTATGTATGTGTGTGCACACGCGGGGGCGCGTGGGATACTGCGGAGCACATAAATGCCTTTCCACAGTATCGAGTCCCTCTCTGGGAGACGGTTTCAGTCAAGTTTACACAGCAGCAGTAAAGAAAAGCTTAAATATGCTAAAATTCAGAGGCATTCTTTGAAGATTATGCCAGACGAAAATATATGTAGAACACACCATTCAAATGTATTTACAGCTCTGTACATTAAGAACGACCATTTGATCTAACTCCTGGTCTCAAGTGTTCTGCCTTCTGATATGGCCAGATTAGCTGTCTATTAAATAATACCTAGAAATGGCACAAGAGCACTGATCACAACTTTCAAGAACTCACTTCACAGACTGGGCCTTGCCTAACTACAACAAGAATTAGTCACTGCTAAAGTCGCTATTTCCACTTGTGATTCTTGTCTAACTTTCTGGATCGTATCCGTCGAGAGCTTCGATAAATAAACGAGGGAGTGCATCAATTATCTTGGTGGAATCGTTCCAAGATTTGCTGATGAGCTGATAATTTGAGTCAGAAATGACGAGTGTTCATGCCAGTGATTAAATGAGTTACGACCGATAGTTACTTACAACCCAACTGTAGGCTTTAGAATGTGGACAGTCTTTTTTCTCTCTCTCTCTCTCTCTCTTTCTCTCTCTCTCTTCTTCTGAAGTGGGTGTAGCTTTTCTTTTGTTTTGTGTACTGATCTGTTTTTCACAGGTAAATCTCTCGTTTGGGGGTGTGAGCAGAAGGGGACGTGGGCGGGAACTCGGAGGCCACGCTCAGGGGCATCTCCTCTACGGGACAGTCCTGACCGGCGTCCTGGCCGCTGCTGGAATAGGCACTGCGGGAGGGCGGAAGGCGCGACCGGTGCTCCTCTCCACCCAGCCTGGCGCTGCCGTTGGCCAGGCGACCCAGACTCCCTCTCTCCTGGTAAGGCACGAATGTGGAGAGCTTGGGGGGGTTCCTGGTCTTCCGCACGGGGGAGGGATGCCCCGGCATCCAGCAGGCATCCGAGTGACCCAATTCGCTGCATTCGGTCGTGCAGTTTCCGGTCATCGCCACGTCGGGGAGGGAGCGGATGTCTGTGGGCAGGTGAAAAGAAAGCAACACTTTCAGTGAGAGCCTCACTCTGGAATAATACTCGACGTGGAATTAAAGTAGCAAAAAATGGCATTTGTGAACAAAAATGGTGTCATCTTATGCACCCCATGAAACCCCTGTCTCTCCCCACCCCCATCCTTGAGGTCTTTGCAGCTGTTGCTAAGCAGTCGGCAGCAGTTGCTATGTAGCTGTCGCTATGCACTGTGTAATGAGCGCTACTGTGTGTGTAGTCCACAAGCTGGTGTGGTAGATGCAAGAGGCGACATGCTGTGTCTTTGTCATTTAGAAGTATCCCCCAGCAGTCTGTCTGGTATATTTGTAATATATCATCATATCGTTAATATGTTCAACAGCAACTTATTTCTATTATACGTGATCTCCGTCCGGTGAATGGAGCACTCAAAATGTTCCAGCATGGAGGAGGAAAAAAAGGAAGGCAGAAGAAATACACACATTACAACAACACACACTGGAAACATGCAGTGTTCAGTTGCGGAGGGAATATCTGGATCCTTTAGGGGAAGGGAGACGAAAAAAAAACATTGCTGAATGAGTTATTGATTGACAGCGCTGAAATGAGTTCCCTGCCCTTGATTATCATCCATTTTTTATTCAGCTACTCCTAATTAAATAAATGGGTCCACAACCCAGTGACCTGGTTTTTTTTTTCTTTTTTTTTCTTTTACACGCACAAGTCGAGAAAGCGCCAAAATAAGTTTGCATGAGCTATCACTTCGGAGCAGTCTCACACTTTCTGAAGGCCAACTCAGCTCCGGGGAGGCGCTCTGTTTGTCGGCCAGAAACGTGCAGCTGGCCGTCGGTGGGCTTGCCAATCGTGCACCTGTTGACAAGCTGAACATACAGCACGGATTAAATGAAAATACCACTCTGTTTATCGTTTTTTTTTTTTTATCCCTTTACGCTCATGCTGGGACAAGTCGGATCAATGTCTGAGAGAAAGAGAGCGAGGAGCAGATAGCAAAGATCTGTGTCTCTGTGATGCTACTGACGAGAAAAAGTTGTGATTGCTGTGATAAACGCATTACGCTAATGCCACAAGGCTGTCCACACCATGCGAGGAAGTGTCCATTATGGATGCTCCGTTCTTGTTCCGTGCTTGCAGCACAGCGTGCGAATGAGAGAAAGTGTTTACACATAGGCCACACACACACACACATGTTGGTTTTGCTATCTTTGTGGGGACTTTCCATTGACTTCCATTCATTTCTACTCATTTCTACAGTCTATACCTTGCCTTTACCCTTTTCCTAACCCTAACCATCACATACCTAACCCTAACCCTAACCAAAACTCAATTCATACCTTAGCCCTAACTCTGACCCCTGACCCAAAAACAGGGTTTCCCCTCGTGGGGACCAGGCTCAGGTCCCCACGAGGAGCGATTGGTCCCCACAACGTAGTATATGTCAGGAAAATCGTCCCCACAAGGTATTACAAACAAACGCACACACACACGCACACACACATAAACAGCAAACTGAGGGATCCGGCTGAATGGGACTGATGCAACCACAAAGGATGACGTACTGGAGGTAGCAACAAGAGTTCAAAGTTAACAGACAGAGTGCCAGCTTGACGGTAAGCCTGGGAGACGTTCTGCCAGTATTGTACTCATGACCAGTGGCAAGATAATTAGCCCACAAAATGTCAGACCACTGAAGGCAGGAGAATTGCATCTGGTTCACTGCTGCTTCAGTCAATCAAACGACAGAAGTGAGGACAGGGTCCCCACCAGTTTTCCATGTCCAAATCCATACTTATTCAGTCTGAAATGTTCAGACTTCTCTGTTCTTTAAAGCACATTTCAAAAGTAAAACATTCGCCTTTGAATTTATGGCAGACGATTTTGCAAAGTGCTGACTTTAAGCATGAAATGTAGAAAAGCCTACAGACAGACAGAAAAACAAGAAATACAACAAGGGGAGGGAAAGAATAAAGGACATGTAGTTTGAAGGAAGAACATAAGAAATTAAGGGAATAAGGACACAAGGCACAGGGAAGAATAGAAAAAAAAGAGGGATATTAAGCAGGAACAAAGGCGAAACACAAAGAAAGAAGAATACAACAAAATATAGAAGGAAAGAAGGACAAAAGGAAGAACAAATATTAGCAAAAAAGAAAGGGGGGGACACAAAAAAGCAGGTGACAAGGAAGAAAAAAGAAACAGGGGACATAAAGAGAAAAGAAAGGTCAAAAGGAAAGGGAGGAGAAAAGGACACAGAAAATAAATCACGGAGAACAGACACAAGGTAGGAAGAATGGACCTGGAGGAGGAAATGGAAAGAAAACTTGAAGAGCAACATGTGAGGATGGAAGCAAACAAAGGAACACGGAGGAAAGGATGCAAGGAAGCAGGGCTGATTCTTGGCATAGGCCATACAGGTTGTTGTCAACGGCTGTGAAATCAAAAATGAAGAAAACAAAACAAAATAAAATAAAGTAAAACATAGTTGGTATGTACAGCTCTGACTTGCAGCCTTTTCTCTGTATTGAAATTGAAAATTCAGAAGAAGATATGAGCAGCAGCCCGGCCTTCCTATTTCTGCTGTTGTCCTTCATGCTGATGGACCTCCCAGAGCTGTCAGTCACACGTGCAAAAAACTTCAACCTACCTACCAAGGCACAACTGATCCAACATAGAAGTGTTTAAACCAGTTAGGTCAAGTTTAAATAAATGTGCAGAGTTTTCAGGAGCGATTGCTAATCAAAACTCACTAAAAACTCATAACCATCTTTTTTTTACTCTATATAAGACCCACTATTATTTATATTATCATTTTCAACATAATTTTTTTCTCGTTTTTTAACTCATTTTATCACTGGCATGAACCATTTTTTTTTTTTTTGCGACTTTTACGATTGGCATCGTAAAAGTCCTGTTTTACAATGCCAATGAAACTCTGAACCTCTAGCACTTTCTAAACTCCCATAGAGCGAGAACACTAAGTGAACTGTAACTTTAAAATTAATTCAAATTTTCTTTTTAGTTCAATTTTGAGACATATTTGACCTTCAACGACCCCATTTTAAAAAACCAACAGTATCTATAATTAAAAACCGTCTTAGAGCTCAGTCTGCAAGGAATGAAGGAAAACGAGGAACAAATGACACGAGGAGGAAAGGAGTCAAGGACTCGCACAAGGAGGAAAGGAGACAGGACACCAGGAAGAAAAGGAGGAGGGGAACAAAAGAACTGATAAAAGGGCATGAGTCAGACAGTAAAGAAGAAGGAAAGTAAAGAACAAAAGAAAGAAAGGAAGCACAAAACAAAGCGGCGCTACAGAGGATGAATGAAGGAAAGGCATAAACAATGGGGTAGGAAATAACATCTGGAAATAAAAATATTTTCTGATAATCAATTTTTGTTTCTGCAAACTTATCCAGACCTGAAAAAGACTAAAGTCAAATTCCAGATTTTTCATGGCTGAATATAAAGCCTCTGAGACAGTGTGTGTGTGTGTGCGTGTGTGTGTGTGTGCCAAGACTTCCAACTGCTTCACAACTAACTAACGCATAATGGAGCGTATTTCTTTTTTATTTCTTTGTCCATATTGGTAACTATTTATTTCTTACTGGTAATCCATATACAATTGTCCCATTGTTTATTGCAGTAATAGTAACTGGGCGAAGAAGAAAGCATAGCTTGAGCCGTTGTTGCAGCTAATCTCATTGTTCCTGTAATCCAAAGCAGCAGGATGTTTAGGCTATTTAATACATTCACCGCACAATTGGGGAATGTTCTGCCTTATTCATGCCTAATTAATTACCAGGATGCTTAAGTCAAGGCTTGTTTATGTTTATGAGGCCATTGTAATTGAGCTAGTACTGTTTTCAAATGAATTACCTATAATACTATGTTTGATACAGGAGGGGGGAAAAAAAAGCTGCTTTATTAAAATATTCATAGCGCCTGAACTTTTCCACAACAAAACAAGTCCCACTGGAACTGCAAGTAAATTTCAACACATCATTTTGGGATATTGTGTGAAGTATTCTTGTAAAATGATTCTGATAATTTTCTCTCTGTCTCTCTCTCTTTTTTTTTAATGAAAATCTGAAAAGTGTGGCATGCATTGCTACAACATCCATCCCTGTGATTACTTTACATAAGCCAGACCTTTGAAAAACGCCTCTATGACTTTTAAATAGCAAAACACCTCTAACTCATTTTGCACGGAGAGCAACTCTTTCCATTTCTACATAATCAGTTGGATTTAGCACTGGACATTGACTAGGCCGTTCTATCACGTGGATACGTTCTACGTTTGAGCCATCTTTTCATCAAGTCTGACCTGTTGCTGAAGAAGAGCGTTGCATGGCGCTTCAAGTACGGTGATTCACTTTCCTTATGGTGTTTTCAGGGTGACTTGCAGTGTCAGTTTTCCTTTATTTTGTAGAGACCAAAATATTCTGGTATTATTTGACCAGAGCGCCTTCTTCCAATTTCTTTTGAACACAAATGCATGCCACGCTTTTCAGAGGTTTATTTGCACAGAAGATTAAAAAAGAAGAAGAAAAAAAAATCATCTATCCCCTTCCACTTTTTGTTTGAATTTCACATAAAATCATAATGAAATGCCCTGGAGTTTTTCACATTTTGAAATGTAACAAAATAATAATAATAATAATAATAATAATAATAATAATAATAATAATAATAATAATAATAATAAAAAATTGAAGGATTTAAATACTTTTTGAATACTGCATAACATGACGAGCCACTGGAGGAAAAAATAAATAAATAAGTCACACGTGTGCGTGCCTGTGTGCATGTGTGCCATCTCCTCCTTGATGAGCGGAGTCTCATTTTCACCAGCTCTGCTATCTGCAGGCGTGGTCAGAATGCATCACAGCAGCGAAAATGGACTGGAGCTGCAGGAGAGGTTCACAGGAAGAGAGGTTTGAGGAGCGCGCTTTTAAGTACAAGTGCAGTCGCGTAGGCATCTACCCCAAAACGGATTTCACACTTGATTAAAACTTCTGCACGGCTTCTAGGAGGTTTGCGTCTCACCATGAGGCAACATGTTCAAATCGGAGCAGCTGCACATCTACAAAGCGGTGTACGATGATGGGAGGGGTTGGGTGGGGGGTTAGAAACGCACCACATGCAACGCTTGGGCATATTTTTGTCTTGATGAATTAGAAATTACCAATAAAGACGCGCACGTGATCAGAACTGGCACAAGTGCAAGCATCCACATTCACAGACAGCTTCTGAATGATGTAGATCACTCATGTTTGCCCGTTTCATGAGCGCTTTCCCCTTTTAACTCCCGAGTCCAGAGAAAGAAAAGATGAAAGAATCTAAGGTTAACACTGATTGCTGTATCTTGACTGACTGTCAGCCCCGTGATTCACTTCAGGTCGAATGTGTTTTTAGAAAAGATAACATGAAGTTGTTTAAAGGAGTGCCAAGCGAAAGGAAAAGGCGTTATGAAAAATGACACATTGCACCGGTGACTGGAGTGCGCGCCTCTCACGCTGAGACCCTGCTCGTCATTATCCAGGGGCAGAAAATCTGTGGTGACAGATAAATACACAACTTGCACGCCAAAAGTCATGTCATTTTCCTCCCGTATTGCCAAAGCACGCATTTCACGCCAACAGTTTTCAAGGCCATTTGCCGCATTGGTTTGTCTCTCCGACTATCCCCGCTTGAATTGGTTTTATTCAGAGTTGGGCTCCGAGGGAAATCGTCTGTTCTTAACACGCAATTTAACAGAGCAGTCTATCGTCAGCTCTGCTCCGTGCGATCATTAACGTCCTTTACTGAACGCCGCTTTCATTTACGCACGTCGGTTTTCCCAACAAAGAGTCGCTGATTATGTTGCACTGATGCCATGTTATGGCAGGGTGTTTTATCGCCAGAGCACAAGATGTGGTTTCTTCTTTTTTTTTCTCCTTACTTTTGCCTCTTTTCTTTTTTAACATTGAGCAGACCTTTCTGTCACACTCGGATCCATTTCCGTAAAAAAAACAAAAAAACAATCAATGTTGATAATTACACTTTTGTGTCTGTCTTTGTCTCATGGCCATTAGCCGTTGGTGGCTGCGGTGCGGTTCACTTACACCGCGGCGAATTGTTGTCCACTCTGCAAAATAAAAACATGCGCCCACGCAAAGGTGTCTGGATATTTGGAGGGCGTGATGAAGCAAATGAGTCAACCTCAGGTAAGAGGACCGAGCCAGAAGGGACTGTGGGAAAATTGGTATTTTTCTCACCCACTCAGGCCCACACGCTTCTTGTATACATACCTAGAATAACTCAACCTACACTCCATAACAAGCCTTTCGCATTTTGGAGTTTTAAATGTCATAGACAGAAGGGCAGACGATGGAAAACAGATTATCTAATCGCGGCACCAAAACAGTGCGGACCACGTGAACTCCTCTTTGGTCGCTCTTTGTTCAAAATCTCAATCATTGAAATTGATTGAGATTTTATGTGACAGACCAACAAAAAGTAGTCCATAATTGCAGAGTTGAAGGGAAATGATATCCGCTTTTCAACTGTTTTAAATAAAAAAAATTTTTAAAAAAATGTGGCAGGTGTTTGTATCCCCTTTACTCCGATAGCTGTAAACAAACAGCGCAAACAATACAAATGCTCCACGAAGGTCTCAGAGGGGGTTTAGAGACCATCAGCGAACAAACAGCATCATGAAGACTAAGGTACACAGCAGAGAGAGCAGAGAGGAAGTTGTGGAGAGAAGCTTAAAGCACGGTTAGGTTATAAAACAATATTCCGAGCTCTGAGCATCTCACAGAGCCCTTTTTCATTATATCTATAAAACGTGGGGAGAAAATGGGACTACTGCAAACCTGCCAAGAGACGACCGTGAATCTGATCCGAAAGGCCAAGCAATGAGGGAAGCAGCTAACAGCCAGCTGTAGCTCTGGAGGATCTACAGAAAACCACAGCTTAAGGAGGGGAACACACTGATGGGACAATTAGTAGTCAATGACTTGATGAATCTGTAAACCAAATAAGGTGAGGCATAAGAAGTCCAGTTTGAAAGCCACCTTGTTATATGAGAATGGCTAATGCCCAAAACACTACGTCTAGCACAAATCTCAGCACTGTATAATACCCTAAACAAACTGACAGTGGCAGCATCATGCCATGGGGATCAAGCTAGGTAGAGTAGACAGGGAGACGATGGAGCTAACAACAGGACGACAGGCTTCGTGTCTGGAGAGGAGGACAACGACCTAGCATGAGCTGAGTGGTTTCGGTCAAAGCCTCTCCAACCGCCAAAAAGGTTTCAGGCAATCTCTGTTCCAAAACTGAAATGAGAATCGGAAACAACCACTCGGACTACTATTGCAAATTCGCCTCAGACAGCTTCCAACTTAAAGCTTGTGGATGCATTTCACACATAGAGTACCACGGAACAAAAACAAATATTGAGGTGGCAGCTGGTGTTTGTTAGCCTGCACTTTCACGGTGGGCTCTGCTGTGGAGGAGGATATTTACCACTGCAAGGGGAAGGGTTTGAGTCGCACATACATGAGCATGATTGACGATGCTAAGACGCTCCTCCTTAGCATCAGGGGACGCTACGGATGCAGCATGGATGCAGACGGAGAAACGCAGCGGATTTATTTATCCAGATGGCCGTAAGACCGCAGGGTCCTAGAGGAGCAGATGATCTTTTTTCCCTCCAGATTATCCATTTCATTTAATATTGTCAGAACAGTGACAGTTTGAGGAAATATATATATATATATATATATAAATACATTTTTATAAAAGTTACCTACTACCATCAATTTCTATAAATTATACCCAATTGTGCCTAATTTACATAATTACTTGCCTTCTAAGCAAATAGTTAACATTTCTTCTATAAATAGCTATTCATCAGTACTCTCCTGCTAATCTGACTGAACTTGAGTGATTTTGCAGCAAAGAACAGACAAATGCTTCAGCCTCTAAATGGGCGACGCTTGCAAAAAAAAAAAAAAAAGACAAGTGCGCACGGGTGCCAATACATTGCAAGGTGCTGATATTACATTGGCTGGCATAGGCTGACTGGAGTTGCTTTAAAGAACAGTGACTCATTGACATTTCTTCCTCTCTGCACAGCAGAACTCTTTTTTTCCTATTTGCCTGGAGACAAACTGCACCTCTTTTTACCTTACGCAGGGGTCACTCCTGTCTGCCTTGTTACGGTGGCATCATTAACTAGGAAAACAGCAAAAAAAAAAAAAAAAAAAAAAATCTACCTCCTCCCACCGTTAGCTGTGTCGCAGTCGACTCCCACTGGACATTTTAAAGGTGCCTCGACTGCAACTAACACAACATGTACATACTGCACGGCGTAGTCACAGAGAGGGGGCTGCACATGGAAGCTTAACCCACCGGCCTGACAGATACATGCAAGGGGTGGGTTTGCATGCTGCTTGCATCAGGGTGCCAGTGGGAGGTGTTGAGTGTCTGAGGCAGGCTTCCTCATCGTCTGATCCCCTGCCCACGGGCATAGAGGGAAGCTGCCTCTTCCTGAGATTTCACACTGCTCCCTCTCTGTTTGATTGCAAATGCTGCCTCTCCCCACCGGCTGCTTTCCAGCGCGAGCGCCACACCGCTATGATCGATGGCGGACAAATATGAGAGAGCCACGGCTCGCGGAGGGAAACAACTGCTGGGGAAAAAAAAAAAAAAAACACACAGCAGCTCGCATTTTGGGGAGGGGGGGAAGAGTGCCACGGATATAAATGCCGCATTTGTGGTGCCGGCAAAGAGTTTATGTGGTAAATGAGTGGAGGAGCTCCAGAGGAACAATGGGAAGTGAGGAAGAAATATCCCCTATCTTTGCAGACAGTAGTTCCTGTGGTGGCTATCAGTATGATAACTGGGTGTGACTGCGTTCTGTGGTTGTCAGCCTCGGCGAGGAAAAACAACAAGAAACCAGGGTTTTGTATTTATTTAGCTGTGACATGTCAAGTCTTGTTATTCAAGAACTCTCAGTAAGCACAGTAAGCAGAAGCTACCAAATGCAGCTTTTCTTTATCTACTTTTTTTTTTTCATATTTTTTTACTCCCCCTGCGGAGGGGTACATTCTTAAAAGAAAGAAACTTGCTACAAGTGCACAAACATAGTGTCGACATGCACATTTAGCTTGTTCATTGTAACAGGAATCCAGCAAAAAAACAAAACAAAACAAAAAAAAAAAACAATGGGGGTGTTTGTAAGCTTAGATACACACTTTAAGCATCCCACCAGCAAAATTACAATGTGCAGCAAACTTTTTTTTTTTTTTTTTTTTTTTTTTTTTACCATAGCTCTGCAGAAAAATGATGTGTGAGATAAAGTGGTGTGTGCCATTAGAAAACAGTCTAGGTAGGCTCTGCGGGTAATTACAGCATATTTATTCTAAAGCGGCTGTCTTGTTAAGCCTTTCTTTGTATCGCAATAAAAATAAAGATTGAACGCGTCGGTTTTTCAAAGCCGAAACAGGGATTTCTTGTCTGTCTGAGGAGCGCAAGGTTAAATGTTTTAGCAGACACGGGTTAATCAATTCTCAGTCAAGCTGTCTGCAAAAGGTGACGGCAGGATAACAATTGGTCAGAAGCGAAAAAGTGTCAGAATATCTCCACTGCAGACTCACTGAGATCTGAATTCTCGGCTTCCCGAGGAGGCGAGCCTCCCTGCTGACAAATCCTGATGAGTGGACATGTCGGGCCAGGGGCGCATCAGGAACAGGAGAAGGAGAAGACGGGGGGGGGGAAGAAAGAAACAAAGAAAGGGAAAAAAGACGATGCTGTAGCTACTTCAGTGGGTGCTGGTGAACCTCTTGTCAGATCTCTCACCATCCACCATTTTGTGTTAGACTTCCTCTATTTGAAGACTGCCTTCTGTATCAGTGCATTTGACAAAAGCCCTAGCACCTGCTGACAGATCACGCTATGCACCGGCTCCTCCAATTGAGGAGCTGATATGCGGTGTGATGTGTCAACCAACACCAAGGCTTTTGTCAAACTGCGCTGTGCGCGTGCAGCATCTTCAGATAAAAGCGATTCAAAACACTGGTGGAAAGGGACAGGGGGAGCAAAGTGTGCTAAATGATGATATAGTTTCTTTTTTTTTTTTTTGCAAGGGATAGAATTGTTTCTCTGCTGGCGTGCAAAGGTGTTTGTTGAATGCATGAGTGGAGAGCAGCTCTCTCGGCCTCTGACCATGTTTGGCTTGCTGGTCAATTACTGACTGGAAATTGCGTTCTGGAGCTTCACAACAAGATATTGATTCTTAGTACCTGTCAATGTGAAAATGAATAGATTAAAAACATTAAAGAGTCAGTGTTATGATTATCCCCGAGAAGTCCAACAAACTGTTTCTAAACACAGTACCATTTTCATTTCAGAGGTCAATAGCTCTGAAATAATTTATTACTTTGTGTTACAACTAAAGATGAATTGAGAAATTAGATTATTTGGCCGTTTTTCAGTGCTAACCGCCCTGGCAGGTATGAAACAATCTGTTTCCCTCTCAGGAAGTTGGAAAGTTGCAGAAATAACAATGTTCGGTGTGAACGCTGTTACTGAGTGAAGACGGGCGACATATTACCAGCATCAGCAAGGGGGCTTCAAAAGTGAAGCTAGATGAAGCAGAGAGACGTGAGGAGATATTCAAACAGCACCTGTTATTTTCCTACAATATGCCGAGACATGTTTGCACTGAACAGAGTACAGCAACGTTGCTCTGTATTCTTTTTGGCTTTCGGCCTCTTTCTGTTAGGGAGCATGATGCTTGGAAATGTTGGGAAGTGTTCAAAACCTACAACAGGACCGACGTTCTCTATCCGATACAGGGTCATCAGCTGTTTTAGTGTTGCCGGTGGTGCTAAACCATGCTAATTGCTTATAAGATTTCAACATTGTAATCATTCTGTCTTTGCTTTATAAAATGTTTGCAAACATCATTTTACTGAAACCGCTCTCTCACACACATGGCGGTACCAGCGAGGAACATTAGGAGAGATTATATTTGGGATGTTCTTCTTTTAAATTTCTATATCAAAGTTGTGGAAGAGAAATTGGGATTAGTTAAAGTTGGCATTGGAAATTTGGAAGATTATAATTACAGGTCATCTGTAATTATAGGACAGTTTCTCTCTATCTTACACAAACAACCCAACCCAAGGAGTGCCAAGGAGATTTTAAACAGTTTTTAAATCTGATATTTTATGGATGGCTAAAAAGTCAAGCTGTGAGCAGCTGATACATAACGACTACTTGAAATTAACATTAGCTGTTTTCCATTTCAGTGAGGCGTTTTCAAATGAACATAAGGAGCACAAAAACAAGCCCTATAAGAGAAAACTCTGTTTTCTAAGGACGCACGTTGGGTGTTCATTCAGACTGTTAAGGGAAAAACAAGACAGAGTTGCTTGCTTTTATACTTTTGAGTTTTTCAGCTGTTTCTTAAGGGCTGGGGAACGTTGACAACTTATTGGAAAAGCTCAGACTTATTTTAATAATGTAAAGGAACATTAATCACTAAAATAAGATGCAAACGACAGTTTCACATGTTACTTTCATCCTGTTTTTTTATTTAATGACAAAAAATAGAATTCAGTTTTTACAGCTACCCTTGCAATGTAACATCACCTCTACTCTTAGTATGAATATTTAATTATTTTCCCAGTCAAAAGGCTAAAACAGTCCCGAATACTGTTAATTATAATACTGTTCATCAGGGAACACTAGAATCAGAGAGTAACCAATGAAATCTTGGAAACTGGCTGAAAACATCTAAACAGTGCATGGCAGATTCTATATGAAGACACTGACACATCTTCCTCTGTCTCATACGAATGCTTCCTTAATGTTGTGTTCAAACAATTACAAATGTTCAAAACGGGCTAAAAAAATGGAGGAAATAAACACATTAAATTTAAAAATCCAGATCAGGACTAATGGGGCAAAAATCACTGCAACTTAAGCTTGATGAGTTTTATTATTCCCTAATATCTGCTCATGCAATCTCATATTTACACTCGCCCAAATAATTAAATTTCAAACCATCCCGCTATCCTCTATCCCCCGTCTGCGTTTCTCCCCCTCCAACCGAAACAGGAAACCATGCATTTCCCAAAGTTTTCTGTGTAATTCAATTGCAGACGCTCAAGGAAATGCAGACTGCTTTCTCGCGGTGAAGGGTTGTAACTCAATGCTATGTACAATGATCTTTTTTTTTTTTTTCCCTCTACTCTATATTACCGTACAAGTTCAACGCTGATCTCGTGAAGATAAAGGCAAAGCTGCATAGCAGATGTGTAAGTTAGCTGCAGTCTAGTCGCTTTGGTTGAGCTGGAAGATTAAAGTAAACAAGGAGCTGATGAAACTGAGCTACAAAATTGCAAAAAAAAAACAAAAAAAAAACATAATCCTTTTGTGAATGTTATGACTGATTTGATAGAAAATCCTGTCATGATAATTAAACAGAACGTTTTATCATCCGACTCACTCTGATTATTGTGTGACATTTACTTGGGAGAGATACTTGCCTATTTTCGTCTAACACCCAAATGTTCCCTCTTCCTCTCGAGTCAATGTCTCTCTCTGTGTCCTTGCCTTTGAAGCTTTCTGCGTGTTTTCGGCCTTTTCTGTAGCCCTTTCACGGCGCCGGCTCTCAATAGCCTCGTGGAAGTGGTTGAAAGACGTCGCGTTTTCCAAAACAAAACCAAAAGAAAAACCTGAGCATTCAGTCTTCAATCTGTTCGTCATTGTTGTATTTAAGCTGTTTACTTAATTGATGAAGCCCCCCCACCCCCTGCGCACCCCACCCCACTCCCTGAGGCATAAACAGATTTGAGCTTTTAATAACTAATCTACTAAAAATATTGAAGTGATATTAATAGTTTCTCTCAAATAAAATTACTTTAGCAATATTTTTTTCTTGGAAGAAAAAAAAAGAAGAATCAAAGGCTTCCTTTCATATGATTTACATCTCTGCCTTTCAAAAACGTTTTTTTTTTTTTTTTCTTTTTCATATCTGGGATTTTCCCCATAGAGTACCATCCAATGCACAACTTTCACGCTCAATATCTTTCACTGACTGATCTTCCTGACATGTTAAACGGTTGTCTTCCATGATCCGTTTGTTGTTCTTCCTCCTGTTTCGATTGGGATGTTATCTCACAGCTAATTCTGCCTTTGATCCCCACACCCTGCTATGCGAAACACGGTTAACATGGAAGCACTAACATTAGCTTCTCGTTAGCCAGAAACTTAACTGGGTTTTTAAGACCAGGAATGTGATCAAGTCGCTCCAATACCAACATGTTTTGTTTAAGAATTTTGACCCATTTTTCTTTGCATATTCTTTTTTTATGTTCGTTCAGCTGCACCGGAGGATTTCTGAGTATGAGTGTGTTGAAGGTCATGCCACCATTTCTCAATTGTATTTTAACTAGGACACTCCAAAAACTTTTTTTTCCTTTTTTTTTTTTTGCATGGTTTCATCAGTTCGGGCAAGTCACACAGGACCTGCAAAGAAACAAGAAACCACACTAACACCCCCATGTTTGATTGTCAGCATTCCACTCTTTTTTCTTTTTCTAGTTTGACGCAATATGTAACAGGAGGCACACACTTTTTGTTCTCCCTCGTTCACGTGCGAGGCAAAAGTTGTCTCATTTGTGTCTCCAAAACATCTTGGAGATCATTACCATGTTTTCTGGAAAATATGAATTGGGGCTTTGTGTGTGTTGTTTTTGGTCAGCAGTATTTTAGATATTGTCTTTTGTGACCTCCTTGATGAGACATCAGTGAGCTGATGGAGCAATTTTGGGACACCGACCACCCCTAAGTAGGTTCACAACTGTTATATGTTTTCCTCATTTGTACATAATGGCTCTTCCTGTGGTTCATCTTCCAAAGCCTTGGAAATAGCTTTTTAGCGCTTTCCAGACTGTAACATGGCATTGTTTCTTATTTGTTCTTCAATGTATATAGATTGGTCCAAGATGTGACATTTTAGCCTACCTGTTCTTCAGACAGGCCATGTTAAAGTGAATATTTAAAAGGTAAATGTATGGCAGTGATCAGGTCTTGGTGTGGCTAGCAAAATTGAGTCACAACATTGTTTCAGATTCAAGTTCTACACTGGATCAAGGTTGTTTTGAATAGCTGAATAGCATTAAAAAATGTCATTTGAAAACTACTTTTTTATGTGTAGAAATAGTTTTGATGAATTCACATTTTAGTGAAAAAAAAAAAAAAAAAAAAAGCAAAGATTTTTCGTTCCAGAGCTCTGTACAACCTTGCCTTTGGCTGTAGTTGTTTCTTGATATCTTTCATAATTTAGTCGTATATCATATTGTTCAGCCAGACACAAAATGGTCGTGCTGAGATTTACATCGGAGCGCGCCGTGTGTACTTGATTTTTGCAGGGCCAAATGTGAGGATCAGCGCAAGTTCTACTAACTGTGACTGTGGTCAAATACTTACAGATTTAGATAATACCATCACAGGAGGTAGATCATTTCCATGTCCAATATGGACAAATATCAACGTAATCTCACAAAATCCGATCTTTAGAGCTATGTAAGCTGCCCGTGCTGCAGCTAAAAAAACCAAGCCCAGAGAGGCGAAGGCTTTATTTGGCCATTTACTGCACATGGAGACTTGCTGCATGACTGACAATTCTCATGGAAAGTCAACACACTATAGGCAGTCAGATGGAAAGCCTCCGCTCCCACAATGCTCTGAACAATACAGCCACGACTTAGGAGCAGGACAATTCAAATTTATGCTGTGATGGAATATGAAAATTGCCTTTTGTGTAGCAGGAAAAGAACGACAGCAATCTCCACACACGGCTCCACTTCGCCATGGCCCGATGCCAGGCAATAGCTTTTCTGTCAGGGCTTTGATTAGTGAGGAAATAGCACATGGGGCTAAATAATATCACTGAATGTTAATCTTTAAAAAAAAATGGAAACTGTACATTTTAGTCTTTAAATATAGATTTGAGGAAAACTACAAAACACAGAAGGCAGTGGGGGTGGTCATCAAGGCAGCTTTTAAGGCCAGCGTGATTCCTCCCTCCTGTGGTCTTCCTTAGTGATGTGTTGTATTCAGCTGCCAGCACTTGATGTAGCATGGTCAAGATCTATGTTCTTTGATGGTGTTGATAAGATCAGACATGTGGTACAATCACTAAAATAAAAATATATTCTCTCTTATTTCAAGGAACAGTAGGGAAGAGGAGGGGGTACTCTAGCTAAGCAAAGTCAACACTTGCACTTTAAAATCATCTTCCTGATTATAAGAGGATTAATGCCGCAATAAAACTGTTTTTGCTTCAATCGTCGACACTATGCAATTAAGAAAAGCTACGTCATCAGATAATTACAATTAAGCATGTTTGAGGACTAAACAGTTCAAACCCAAGACGACTGTTTGCAGCTGAATGGGTTTCGATTCCTGTTTGGTCAACATCCAGTAGATTAAATGTTACAGTTTGACCACATTGCCCTTGTCCATTATTCCTTCATTCAATTCAATTGAACCTGCTGAATGGAAGATCCACCTTTTTTGCTCAGTAGTGCAAAAAAGAACACGAGATAAATCCATGGGAATGCATCTCAATTAAAATCAGCTGGTTACAGAAGTTAACGCGCCATCTTTTATTTTTGTTTTCTGTTCATCTGTCTGTCCAGCCATTATCTACCCATTCCCTTACAGTACATGGTTTACCTCTAGGAAAATCTGCAGTATGATAATGTGAACTTTTTTAATTAAGCATTAAAAATGGGTAAAAAAAAAAAAAAAAAAAAAAAAGGTGTCATGAGGACTCTGGACATTTGAGTGCAACAATATTATTCAAACTCAAAACCACTGTGTGGTTGGAGATATGTTGTCACCAAAGATTTTGCAATGGCCACAAACATAAAGAGGCATTTAGTTCTTCTCTTTTAGTGAAATTCAGTTTGTAGCCATTTGACTGAAGTTGATAATACTTTGTTGATGTGTGCCAAATTGACAAGCTTATTCAGTTTAAGCTTATTTCGGCTTTATTTAAACCTAAATAAAGCCAGATTTCTTTAAAGCACAAGCATAAGTCAAGAGGAACCCAAAGTGCTTCAGACTACATTTAGTCATTTACCCATTCACCACACATTCACAGCCTGAGAATGAAGGCAGTGTCCCTCTCATTCTGCTGTCTTTCACCCTGTTGTACAAAAAAATGTCCTTGTTTCTGTTTCATTTTATTTCCATTAAAAAAAAATCTGTCAGCTTTAATTGTAATTATCACTAATGAGGACAGTGTCCTTAAGTGGTTCTATTCCCACTGTATTTTTCCGATTGTTTTCAATCTTATCTTTTCATAGCATAGGAGAAGAGCACCTGTTGTGCCTGTGGGGTTGAACACCGCCCTCTATCAGTGAGGTAAGTGATCAATTTAATTTGGCCATCACAAAGCCCTGATCACAGTCATACCAAAGGAGCAGTATTTTAAAAAAAAAATTCAGTTATTTTAGCTTAAAATCGTGTTATGAATTACATTCCCTCATCAAAACATATCTGGAGTGTTGCTTTGATTATTTCATGCATGTTTGAGAAATCCTTTAATCTCCCATGGCAAATACTCAGCTGTGCAAACGCCTGGTTGGACCCAGTGCCGCCTTTGAGGCTCAGCTCCTTTCCAGAGCCAAAATGTTTGACCCAAGTCAAACAGTTTGTAAACTTCTGATTTTGAAGACTTGGATATCTAAATCTCCAGCATTCTCTTTCATTTTTTGTGGCATTTCACAAATATAAATAATTGTAATTCCAACTGCACCAAGACAAGAGATGTTTGCTCTGATTTAACTTCAGAAAGTGAGAAAAAAAGATGATCTCTTTGTATTCTCCGTTTGTAATCTTCTAATTTAATTTTGTTGTTGGTTAATAGTAGCACTAAGTAGATTATAAGCATTTTTGTTATTTACAAAAACTCTTCAAGTCTCAATTTCATCATGACTTTTGACTCTAGTATTTTATTTCACTTGTTCAGTGCGTCATAGTAAATTTTGAAATAGTCTGCTCAGGTATTTTATCATGATGTCCTTTTAAGTCTTTTCCACAGAATGTTAAGGACAGAATAAATGTCCAAGAATAAAACCGAGAAATTCAGGCTCATAATGTGGCCTAATTACAATCATCTTGCTCAAAAAAAAAAAAAAAAACCTTTGAAAACACGAAACATGGATGACATTGATGCTTATCACTTGGTCCTGTCATGTACATAATGACCAAGAACACCAAAACAAAACAATGAAGAAGGCAAACGCACAAGAAGAGCATACTTTTTTTTTTGTTTCGTTTCTTTTTTTTTCTATGTTCCCTCTCGCCATCTGTTACAACAATGCCTGAGGTGTATGTATGATGAGTATCTATCTTCAGGCGAGATAATTTTTCAGTAGACAGCACATCAAAATAAGTGACACATGTTGGGGCATGGAAAATGGTGCAGCCATCTGAGAAGGAATGACCCAAAGGAAAACGTAAAACAAAGAACGGAAACAGTAAAGAAAAACCCTTTGCATGATGACGCGCATTTAGAGTGTAGATTCTTCACATGCCTCCTAATTAGGTTGGAGATTTTGAAGATGAATGTTGAGCCATTTTACACCATCATGTAATATTCTGTCAGAGTTACTCAACTTTTGGCTTGGGTACAAGGGTTCTTTGGAAGTAACTCACAGAGAATACGATTTAAGGTTATAAAAGTCAAAAATTCCAGCATGGCAAAGTAATCACTAAAAGTCTGGCACTGAATAAGAACTCTCTGTCAAGGAAAAGTAAAATGCACTTTGGATTCTTTGCAATGGGAAAGTAAAATGTAACCGTCGATGCCTTAGCGGATTAACAGTTACATTTGTGTTTAGAAAGAAAAGCTTGACTAATTAAAGTATATATTTTGTATTTAGCTGAAAGCATAAAGATTATTGACTGATGATGCACCATGTTAACACAAAGTAGGAAATGATTCTTGAGCAGGGGTGAAAGTAGAAAACAAAATGCGCTGCCACTTTTGTTTTCCAGAATATCTTTTCATTTTTTTTACTGAATCTAGTCCTCATCAAGATTGTGAGGCTCTTAAACTGCGGGGAATTCTGACACGTCCGCGAGAAAGGCTTAGAGCCACAACGGTTCCCCTCCTGCGAGACTCACTGGAAGTAAGGAAATGCATGTCAGACCCATACCGTACAATTCCAGTCCCTCAAGTGCCATCCATCATTGAAGGGCAGAGCACTAGTTAGAGGGAGGTTCAGCGACTCAGACTATGATGGAAAGATGACCCTCCGGGCTTTCCTCTGATGCTGGCTTGAGCAGCCCCACCGACTAAGGTTGAAGTGGAACTGGCCCCAAGCCAGCATCCTCTCCCTGACGCACAGCAGTCTATACCTGCTCCACGAATCACATCTGGGGTGAGACTGGGTAAGACCCAGTGAGAGCAACAGAGCTCTACCTCCACTTTCTATTTCTGCCTCCATAATTATCCTTCAAGTTTCGACTTAAGATCCCCTGGAACTGGCCGTACAAAGTCAGCTAAAAGGAGCCCCTCCTATGGAAATGAGAGGCGCCGGGATAATAAAGATTTTTTACTTCATGTGTCTTAAGAAACTTGTCCTTTCAAGCCTAAATTTATACACACATTACCACCTCCGAACCTGCTGCTTCAGCATCCTGCTGCCAAGACTCATTGGCATGGCAGAAGTAGACAGCATACTATCCAATTTTTTAAAGCACACAGAGCCATCCACTTTTGTTAGAGTAATACATGAGCACATTTAAAGCTTAGGGATACTGGCTTAGGCACACTGGCTCACTCATTCATTTTACAGGCTTAGTGCTAAAACCGAGCATGTTCGGTGTCCGCATGGTGCTAAAAGCACTATTTATGGAAACTAATGTGAGCTTATATGCATGCACTTTTCTTTTTAAATGTAATTCTGAACACTTATCTGGGTTTTCATCCATGTCATCTTCACTTAAATGAGGAAGCAGATGAGTCGAAGTTACCAAGATGAGAAATGCACTGCTAGGAAATGTTTATGGCCAAGTACATACAGCATCCCAAATGCTTAGGAATAGTCTTTACGTGCCATGAACCTTTTCACAGTTTATCAGTTTAGGGATTCGATATGCCATACTGACCCGAAATAGCGTAAAATATTGAAAAGGATTTCAATATTTTTTCTTACATAAATAGAAAATCGTGATATTTCCCCCACCCCCAAAGAGCTCCGGTTTAGTGAGGTTAGATAGATACTCTTGAAAAGTATTAATTTAAAATTGTGGATTGCAGAGGTTGTGAATTCATGCATAAATGTGCTTCGATGTAAATCGCTGTAAATTTGGTTGTACATTAGTTATCATCCTGTACAAAGGTTTAACACGGTTTGCAGTCTTCGACACCTTCCAAACAACATTTATTCTTCCTTCAAATCAAATCTGACCAATATCACTGATAAATAAAAGTATCATGATGTTACCATAACCATAGAAATAATGTGCAGATGGCAATGTACAGATATGGTTTTGCATGTAGGTAAAATTTTTGGCTTTTCTCACCAGGGCATCTCTCCTCCTGACTTCTTGTGGCTTTCTTTAAACATTGGCTTCCGTCCAAACATGGTTTCATAAAGTACAGTGGCCTTGAAGGATCAACAAAATGCAAAAGCCACAATGCAACAACAAAAGCCATCACACAACCAAAAACTAAAATGTAAATACAAACGTCACGAAGCAAAAGTGGCCAGTTGCGTATGCGTATGTGAACCTGCTAGCACAACTTTTGTTTGAGCATAGCTTCTTTTTTGTCATTTTGTCGTTGTGTTGTAACATTTCATTGTTAACTCTTCTGGGCTACAGCAATAAATAGCAGCTTTGTCGAGTGCAAAACTGAAGTTAACATGTTCTTTCACCTGAGCAGCGAATCTCTGCAGCGAGATATAACATGGCATTTGCTCTGTTTTTTTTTTTTTTTTTAAGAAAGAGCAATGAATATTTTTCCTTTTACAACACACCTTTTCGCTATGTTTCATGGGTCTTTCACATGAAATCCAAATAAAACACCATAAAGTCTCCGTTTGTGATGTGATGAAATGTGAAACAAAGATTCACTGGTGTAATTACTTTTTCAAGGCATCACAAATGAATGCTCTAAGTGTTAATAGCGGTAGAAACACTGACAGACATTATGACTGCATGAATAACCATAATACATTTTCAGGACAAAAGGATCCTATTATCAGTTATGTTTCCCCAGTCTTCAAGTCAGCTGGACCAAGTGATGTAACTGTGGAGAAATCACTTTAATGTGTCAAAGAATCTGGTATGAAATGAAATGCAGGGGGGGTTTATTGAGATAATGGGACTCCTGCTTGTGTTCCATTTCAATTTCAACATGTGGCCACAATCCTTGCCACACAATAATTTAGTTCAATCAGAAAGACAATAAGCCAATTCTTTACAGTGCTGTAGTTAATGGCCTGAGATGCGATTACATGCCACAAAACCCCCTTTCAAAGGTTCTGGCCTGTCTCATGTCATTTCACAAATACTGTAACGTGTGTGGTCTAAGTTGAAACGGGGCGCCTTCGCTCTCATTGTCGGCGATCAGACAAGCGAAAGCACATTTTCGATTTCAAATTGGGCGAAGGGAAACGTAGACACATTCAAAACTATGACATGTTGACACATCATCAGCGCCACTGGATCCAGCTCCATTGTCCCATAAAGTAATTTGTTAAAAGGGCTATAGTTTACCAGAGTCTATATAGTGTTGGAGCTTAATGCGGGGTAGAGAATTTATTTGCGCTCCAGTTAGGTTCTTCCCAATGACCTACTTGCTTTAAAATAAAACCACAGTCGAGTCATGGCAAACAGTAGCAGCTAAGTTAAGGAAAGGCACAACGATGAAATGACCGCCGTGGAATGATAAGCGCGTCGCCCATACCGGCTTTCCAAAAGCGAACACTCTATTGGAGCCGTTTCTACAGGAGTATCCAAAAACCTACTAGTCCCATGCCCCGTCTCTTTTCTTGTTGCAATAGGCCACAGTGCTGGTTCAGGCTGGAATAAAAGAGGCCAGACACTCTGGCAAAGCACAGTGACCTCTGTTTAAGGAAACCCACACCTTTGCATCAGCATTTCAAACTGGCACCCGGGCATCGACCCAAGTTGGCATTCATAGGAAAAACAAGGTCCATTAGCGCTATATTCTGCCCTCCAGTCAAAACAATGTCTTGATTTAAGCCTTTATTTGCTCGCGCTTTGTTCACAAGAACAAGATGTTCATGTGTTAAATCAGCAATGGCCAAAACAACCTTACCCTGTTCTGGCACTGATATAGCCAGCAATGAAAGCACAAGGAAACCCCCTGATGGGAGTTCAAACTGAACAAATATATAACGCTAAAAACATCATCTGTGAGATCTAAAGGAGGAAAATCAGACAGTATTACCAAAGAACCTCATTATCATGCAAATGCCATTTATTCCATTTTATCTTACCCTTCTCAATAGCCCATATGGCAGCGAGTCCGCACAGAGGAAGACACAGGGAGACCTCATGCTGGGCAAGCAGCCACATCAAAATTCCTCCATCTGTGGTCAATTGAGTTTGTGTGTGTGGATATGTGTGTGCGCCTGTGCAGTTGTGCGCACATGCTAGTACCTGCCTCCAGTCCAGCAACACGAGTGCTAGCCCTCATATCGCACTGAAGATGACTAACCATTGGATCCCCCAGAGGAGTGATTATTGCTGAGCCTGGGCTGAACACAAAGGGATTGATCGTCAAATGTGTGATGTGTGCCCCCCCAACTAGAGAGACGGGGCACATCGCTGGACCCAGATAAGTCGAGAGGTTAAATCAGGCTACTGAAGATGTCTGTTATTGGATTCCAAGTGTGTTCTGGAGTGCAAAAAAAGAAAGACTCGTTTAATAAAATAAAAGGATATAAAATGGGGAAGAAATGTCTTTGGTGTATCCCTTATAATACATAATTAATGAAAGTGAATAAAAGACTATGTGACAAATAAATAAATAAAAGATGACTGAAGCCTTATCATCTTGCAGAACTGATATCTTCTGATGCTAATTCAGTTGTGTGTAGAACATGTCAATGTGTGGATGCGTCATAAGTTTCTCCAACTGAACAGAAACAAAACTGGTAGCACTGTTGCCCTGCAGCAAGGCGGAAATGTTCTGGGTTCAAATCCCAGTCTGGGGTCTTTCTGCATTGAGTTTGCATGTTCTCCCTGTACATGCATGGGTTCCCTCTGGGTACTCCAACAATCCAAAACCATGATTGTTAAGTTAATTGGTCTCTCTAAATTGTCCTTGGTGTGTGTGTGTGTGTGTGTGTGCGTGTGTGTGTGTGTGTGTGTGTGTGTGTGTGTGTGTGTGTGTGTGTGTGTGTGTGCGTGCGTGCGTGCGTGCGTGTGTGTGGTTGTTTGACCTAAGTGCCTCTGTGAAGACTTTCAGCCTTCTGAGGGTGAACCGAGCGTCTTGCACATTGACTGCTGGATATAGACAACAGCCCCTCTGCCACCCGTCAAGGATAAGTGGGTTCAGATCATATTTATTTATAAATATTATAGAAAAAACATGAATCCTTAGATGTGTCACTTATGGCCTGTCAGGTAAAATCCCAAAACGGAACTTTTAAGTTTGCTCTTGTAATGTGACGATTCAAAAAAGTTCAAGGGGTGTGGCTACCTTTTACTATTTTTTTTTTTTTAGTGAGCATTTTAAAGAAAAGCCACTAAATAATCATTTCTCTCTGAAATACAACAACACAACAAAACTGACACCACTGCAAATTAAAATCTGACCAGAACTGCCTGAAACACAAACAGACTCATTGTACACAGAGAAACCAGTCACCGTTAGTCTGATGTGATTACAGTGCATGATAAATCATGAATCTTGACACCAACCAGATATATAAGATAAGCAGTTTTCATGTTGTGTGACGCAATCAATTTAAAGGGAATTACAGAGCTCACTGATTATGATCAGAGCCTATTAAAGTTAAATGGCACTGTAATCAAATTGATTTACACATTTGGGTTGTGATACGACCTCCTTCATAACCCCCCCGCAACACACACCCACTGCAAACAAACACTTCCACCGCACAAACACACTCATGGTAGACAGGCATAGAGTGTATACACACAATCATTGATGCTGCATGCACTAAAAGAGGAATGAGAAATGAACACAGACCAACTGAAACGGAGAGCACTATGACTATGTGAAGATAGGAATTAGGAAATGTGAGAGGTGTGCTTGGGCACATAGGGGAAAAAAAAAAAAAAAAAACATCCAGAAATTAATTTCTGCAGATAAGGAAGCATCGATATTGTAAATTTTATTACTTTGATTAGAATTTTTTTGCTTACTATAATAGCCAAAATCCAATAATGGGCTGTGTTGATGTCAGATTCAATCAAGCTGAGACTATGACTGACCACGCACACACACACACACACACACACACACACACACACACACACACACACACACACACGCACACACACACACACACACACACACACACACACAAACACAAACATTGTCTAAGCTAGTAGTGATGAGTCCAGCTCAAATCCATCAGTTCTGTAGTGAATTGAAAGAGCTCAGATCTCATTTTGTATTACATATACAATATAAAAATGTATGTTTTTCATTTGTTTTTGCGTTAAGTGAGAATTGAAAGTTTGGTTAAAATAATTTGGAAGGGTAAGAATGCAGGTTTCTCTTCTTTGGGGGCCAAGCTTGAAAAGAGCAGAACTTCCATCACTACAAGGTTATATTTCATCGATCTGCAAAACTCTTCCAATGAGTGCAAATTCAGGACGTCTTGCACCAGATAAACCCATAACTACCTACAGCTTGACTTCTAGTATTATACCAAGGTTTTAGTAACGTTTTCAAAAGCAACTAGATCAGTGGTTCCTAACCTTTTTTGAGGTACCGAACCCACCAGTTTCATATGCGCATTCACTGAACCCTTTTGTAGTGATAAATAAAATATGATTTTTTCCCCCCCCAAATTCAAGACATAGGGGTGACCCAGCTAGAGTGTAGTTGGGTCACCCCATGATCACTAAGTCTTCTTAAAAGGTAGAGTCTCTGAGAACAGTTCTTCAAAATATAGTCAGTGTTTTCAGCAAACAGCTGACTGTCCAGGAACGACCCAAGGTATTTAAAATTTGCAACAGTTTCAAAAGGTTGGCCATCGAAAGAAACTGGAACCACTTTAAGGTCTTGTTTAGATAATTTAATTAGCTCTACATTCTTAACAGAATGAAAATTTAATAATAAATGTCATAAGGTGGTATGGTTGGTGGTGAGGAGAGACGCTGAGACCCAGGTTATGGTGAGGATGAAGATTTAATGGTGATGCTCACAGTCCAAAAAACAGGCAGCACGGCAGAAAGACAGGCACACAGCCAAATACCGGTAGCAACTGCGACACAGGACTGAGACGAGAGCTAACGCTATCCAGGACTTCTCAGTTCTACTGGAGCGAAACACAAGACGTGACACAAACGACACTGACTTCGACACATACGACGAGGATCCGACAAGGAACACAGACAACAGGTGGGTTTAAATACACATGGAGGGTAATCAGGTAAGTAGACACACCTGGGAGACAATCAACGGGGAGGACAGGACAGAGACTCACAGGGAAACAGGAACACATTGAAAAACTCAAACACACAGAAAACCACGGATCATGACAGTACCCCCCCCTCAAGGGCGGATACCAGACGCCCACAAAAACAGAAAAGTCCAAAAACACAAAACAACCCAACAGGGTGGGTGGAGGGGCGACGGAAGGAGGGCAAGAGTCCATAGAAAAAACAGTCCAACAAAAAACAACCCAACGGGGTGGGCGGAGGGGCGACGGAAGGGGCCAGAGTCCAGAAACTGTCCAAAACAAAAAACAACCCAACAGGTGGGCGGAGGAGCGAATCCGGCGGGCGTCGCCGGCGCAGAAACCGGAATCCCGGAGGCGGGTCCGGCGGGCGTCGCCGGCGCAGGAACCAGAGACGTGGAGGCGGGTCCGGCGGGCGTCGCCGGCGCAGAAACCAGAGACGTGGAGGCGGGTCCGGCGGTCTCTTCCGCCGGCGCAGAAAGCAGAGACGTGGAGGCGGGTCCGGCGGGCGTCGCCGGCGCAGGAACCAGAGACGTGGAGGCGGGTCCGGCGGTCTCTTCCGCCGGCGCAGAAAGCAGAGACGTGGAGGCGGATCCGGCGGGCGGCGTCTCCGGCGCAGAAGGCCGAGACGTGGAGGCGGATCCGGCGGGCGGCGTCTCCGGCGCAGAAGGCCGAGACGTGGAGGCGGATCCGCCAGGCCGGCAGGAAACTCGGGCGGAGCAGACGCAGGAAACTCGGGCGGAGCAGACTCAGGAAACTCGGGCGGAGCAGACTCAGGAAACTCGGGCGGAGCAGACTCAGGAAACTCGGGCGGAGCAGACTCAGGAAACTCGGGCGGAGCAGACTCAGGAAACTCGGGCGGAGCAGACTCAGGAAACTCGGGCGGAGCAGACTCAGGAAACTCGGGCGGAGCAGACTCAGGAAACTCGGGCGGAGCAGACTCAGGAAACTCGGGCGGAGCAGACTCAGGAAACTCGGGCGGAGCAGACTCAGGAAACTCGGGCGGAGCAGACTCAGGAAACTCGGGGAGCTCTGGCTCGGGGGAAGGCTGCGCTCCGGCAGCAGACTCGGGGAGCTCTGGCTCGGGGGAAGGCTGCGCTCCGGCAGCAGGCTCGGGGAGCTCTGGCTCGGGGGAAGGCTGCGCTCCGGCAGCAGGCTCGGGGAGCTCTGGCTCGGGGGAAGGCTGCGCTCCGGCAGCAGGCTCGGGGAGCTCTGGCTCGGGGGAAGGCTGCGCTCCGGCAGCAGGCTCGGGGAGCTCTGGCTCGGGGGAAGGCTGCGCTCCGGCAGCAGGCTCGGGGAGCTCGGGTGCGGGCCACGCCACTAGCCGTGCCGCTTGTCGCCCAGGCGCCAGCCTGGCTGCCTGAAACCCCAGCACCACGGGGACTGTGGCGACTGGAGACGGGCAGACGGAGCTGGCTGGAGACGGGCAGACGGAGCTGGCTGGAGACGGGCAGACGGAGCTGGCTGGAGACGGGCAGACGGAGCTGGCTGGAGACGGGCAGACGGAGCTGGCTGGAGACGGGCAGACGGAGCTGGCTGGAGACGGGCAGACGGAGCTGGCTGGAGACGGGCAGACGGAGGTGGTGGAGCAAAGGTCCAGCTTGGAAGGTTGGGAACCTGCAGACAGCACCGCCCTTGCTGTCTGAAACTCCCGCTCCACATCCTGGAGTATCTCCACTAACTGCCCCTGAGGGAGATACGGACCCCACTTCTCCAAAAAGATTGTGATCCGGGTGGCTGCGTTCAGCCGACCGGCCGCCGAGTAGGGCTTGGCTAACTCAGCCTGGTACTTCCTGATTTCCCCGATCAGGAAGCGACGCTCTGCTGGGTCCATGTTGTTAATCGCGTTCCTCACCGGTAGTGGTCGGATCCTTCTGTCATAAGGTGGTATGGTTGGTGGTGAGGAGAGACGCTGAGACCCAGGTTATGGTGAGGATGAAGATTTAATGGTGATGCTCACAGTCCAAAAAACAGGCAGCACGGCAGAAAGACAGGCACACAGCCAAATACCGGTAGCAACTGCGACACAGGACTGAGACGAGAGCTAACGCTATCCAGGACTTCTCAGTTCTACTGGAGCGAAACACAAGACGTGACACAAACGACACTGACTTCGACACATACGACGAGGATCCGACAAGGAACACAGACAACAGGTGGGTTTAAATACACATGGAGGGTAATCAGGTAAGTAGACACACCTGGGAGACAATCAACGGGGAGGACAGGACAGAGACTCACAGGGAAACAGGAACACATTGAAAAACTCAAACACACAGAAAACCACGGATCATGACAATAAAGACTTTACCGTATTCTGATTTAGTAATGTAATTATATTAGTTGTGTTACCACCCCCACGCCACTAGAGGCAGTACCAAACCCGAAAAGATGCGACTAAGGAGCAGATTTAGAAGTACACGAAAAGCTATAGAATTTGGTAAAAACTGAGTTTTGCTGAAGTAATTAAAGACACAAGTTCAAATCCATGCTGAGAGTGGAGCTCCTTCAATCAGTGCTCCTCCTCAGCACTGATTGGCTAAGCAATGTGACGTGATCCTCTGCAGCAAGTGATGGCAAAGCGGGGCGTCATCACGACTTTACACAAGTGTGTCTTTACCTCCGCGGCAGAGGCTCCGCCGAACCCCTGAGACCGACTCACCGAACCCCTGGGGTTCGATCGAACCCAGGTTAAGAACCACTGAACTAGATGTTACAGTTCCCATAATTTAACCTTCTTTTAATGAGATGCTAGAGAATGGATCGGAGCGATTGGAGTTTTGTCCTTTTTGCAGAGAGCAGAGCAACAGCGTAGAGCGCTAACCTCACCTGTTTCTGAAGGGTGTTGATTGTTTTCACACATTTTTTTTTCCTTCTAACATCAACAGGTTTGTGGGTTGAAATGTCTTGGCAAAGAAATTAAATGAGTGACACTGATTTCTGCAAGTTTTCTTTAGTCTTTTTAAGGATTAAAATGTTTCAATTTGAGTCATTTCAGTTTTATACCTTAAAAAGTGCCAAATTAAAAGTTGCACCTAGGTGCTAGAACTGCTGTCACAGATTTATATTATATATATATATATATATATATATATATATATATATATATATATATATATATATATATATATATATATATATATATACACACACACACACGCACACACACACACACACGGAGGTCTAAACATGAGAAAATAAATCTGATGTCAATGAATTTAATGTTAAGTTCAATGCACTATTAGTGGTCAGGCCATCAGAAAAGTATTAGTCAACTAATCATACTTTATGTTTTGTGGCAGGTATCACTTTTCACTTCAAGGATTCATGAATTATTATTTATTTCTTCTAAGTCTTTTCAGGAAACCTACGAAAGAAATCGGTTTGCAAAACTAGCTGAATGTGTTTGCAAAACTAGCTGAATGTGTTTGCAAAACTAGCTGAATGTGTTCTCATGATTCCGGTAAGTGAGAGTGGTTTTGTATATCTGTGAGTCTTCTCTCAAAACACAGGATCCCTGCTGGCCTGCTGCAAACTGCACACCTGCCTGCAATTCCTCCAACAAAACCACCTCTCGAACACAGATCCTCATCGAGACATCTCCATTCACACTCCACCGCTGTAGGATCATCATTCCTCCCTCACCTACATCCTTCTACCTTTCCAGCCATCCTTATTTCAGTACCTCCTGTTATTATTCTGCATCATTTTTATTTCTCGCCCAATCTAAGTGCTCTTCTTCCTGAACCACCGCCTGAAAAAAAAAAAAAACAACCTCCTAGTAGTACTCATATTTCTGGTAAATACTGAAAATAAATCACTTTTCATTCTGCCGTCCGCTGTGCAGTTCTACGTGTTGGTCAGGAAAATACCTCAAAACCTGACATGTTTATTATTTAGGGAATTTAAATCAAACTGTTCTTACCCACGACCAGCTCTATGAGGCGAGTGTACATTTAAGGACGTTTGGGTCGGGAGAAAATCATATCCTAATAAAACCTGTTCTAACTAACAATTATGATGCTTACTGCAGAGGCTAACACACAAAATGTTTAATATAAGATCAATTAAATGCTCATGCATATGCTAAAATGCTAAAGGCACCAAGTACAGACAAGTTGACAAAGTTGTGTTTAACTAAGCTACTAAGTAAGGAAGTAAGGTTAACTTATTTTAATTCATGTGGATCTTGAATGTAAATTAAAATATACTTAAAAGTTAAGATGCTACTTCTAGAAATCCTCTTAAAATAAAGCCATTTTGAAGTTACAGTTAGCCATCTGCAGTTGGCTTGTTTCTTACCAAGTTATCTGCTTGGTTTATCTTCTAGGTAATTGTGTTTTACTTCTTCAAATAAGTAAAACAAAAAAAAAAACGTCGCATCAATTGGCTGTAATTCACATTCTTATTAAATCAGCATATAATCTAGCCTGCATATAATTAAATAAATGCAACAAAGTCAAAGCAAAAGCTACTGAAATGTCACACAAATAGCTCAACAATAAAACAAGTTCTCATGTTACACAATACGGATGCTCTGTCTGCGCTGATGAAGACTCGGCTTATCTCAGCTGCCCAGTGTGATCTTTACACCCCCATCCCAATGCACATGAACTGTACAAACATTAAACATAATGGTGTTACCAACTTTAGTCCTATCAAGTCTATGAATCAAAAATAAAATAAAAATAAATGTCATGTAGATTATTATAACAGCAACAATTAATGTGCATTTTTAGAAGTTGTAGTATAATCAATTAGATCATGTGATTTTTTTTTTTTTTTTGGATTAAATGTTTGTAATATTACCATAACTCTAAAAAAAAAAAAAAAGGGTATTATTTTTTTCATTAACATACCGTGAGGACCTCATACCAGCCCATGTACGTTCATAGCTAATAATATATTCAGCTAATACACCACATATGGAAATTATTTTCACTGTAAGAGATCTGTGCCACTGATAAAGACATTGCTAACACTCCAAGGACCAATAAGTTAATTCTAACTGCAGGCGAGCTGCGCCTGACTGCAAGCATCACTTTGTTAACCGGCAAAGCTAAAATGGATTCTGAGAACGTCATGTTCCACTGCGAAGCACCAGCAGTTTCTCAAAATGTAGATTCCCAATTGTCAAAATTTCCCTGGTATGACTAAACACACATCCATGTCAATATTTCCAGGGCCCGGTGATGCAAAAGCTGACAGTCTGGGGTTTATATATTGCGTTTTATCCAACTTAAATGGAGTGACACATCGTGCTCTCCTCCCCATTTTTTGCTTGTCAGTCATCTTTACTGCAATGAATAAAGCTTTGCGCCGGTACAACCTGTCACTCTGCCACTCAAGCGCTTAAAAAAGACTTCATGTCACAATTCAGGTGGAGCTGGGGAGGAATTCCTGCGTCTCATTTGATTTCTCCTTTCCCGTCTAATCTCTCATTTTATGTGGGCTCTGTGTTATCTCCCAGAGGTGGGAATCACATTTTAATTAGGTCTATCCTTGGTTAGCAGTTTATCTCTGCATCTTTCCGCCGTATGTGCTGCTCATGTTGTGGGCTTTGCCTCTTTGTTGAGGGCGCTCAGTCCCCCACTCCCTGTCAGAACATTACATATCCTCTACCTCCCCCCCCCTCTCCCCCACCATCTTGTGCCACCTTTTCATTCTTTAACTGCTCCATCTCCTCTCACAATCTTGTTCTCCCGCTGCTGACAACAAAGAGCACCCAGTCTCAAAAAAAAAAAAAAAAAACCTCTGTGTTTTGCAGATGGGAATAGCACAATAAACAGGCACAACAACAGAAACAATGGAGGGGGAAAAATGCACGTCTTTCACATGCTGAGGATATGGAGAAAATGGAAATGATCAGCTCCTGGCTCTTGGGTGACCAGCAAGCCTGTATATGGAATGACTAAATCTATTTAATGGGTTCTGAAGCAATCTCTGACCTCCACTGGGCCAGAGGGAAAGGCAATATTGGCAAGACTTATCCTCTCCTGCACAGCCACCACCAACTCCATTCTAGAAGTACGGTGTCTCTAATGGACACAAGCATTTCCAAAAGAGATAAATAAACTAAATAACCAGACTCTACCCAGCTGTCAAATAAACAGCCCATGCATCACAACGCAAGTTGCTGGACTAATAATAGAACCCTGCCGTCTGCTGTTCTGCCGTGACGGTGACACGTTTTATTCTTTGATCCCTCAACAGGCTCCTACATTGCTTTGCCTTGAAGAAGTCAAGGATTTTGTTGCACGCATAGATAACAGAGACGCCTTGAAAATATCAGATAGAAGGTAGAAATTATACACCCATACAATTAGCTTTATGTCAAATTACCTTAGACATTTTTTTGTTTTTTTACCACCCTTTAATAAGGTTGTTCAGATAATCTGACGTGGATTATTATCTCTGAAGAGATCAGCAGCAGTTAATATTGTACCTGTTATACAGTAGATAACTCTCTTAGTGTCTTTGACGTGATAAAACTTTACAATAAAAGGTCAAAAACAGCTGAAATAAGAGAAAGCTTATTTATGTTACCTTACAACAGTTTTACTATAAAAGTGTTAAAGCGAGATGAACTGTCAGCACCCTCTTAACCCACTCTGAAACCCTAGTCATATTTTTACATTTGGTTTTTATTCACTTGATCTAATACTAAAACACTAAAATTTGCACTTATGCATTAAATCCATTTATTGTAGTTTTTTTTGATAAAGAAACAATAGATAGATCAATCAATAGATAGATCTATCTATCAATAGATAGATAGATAGATAGATAGATAGATAGATAGATAGATAGATAGATAGATAGATAGATAGATAGATAGATAGATAGATAGATAGATAGATAGATAGATAGATAGATAGATAGATAGATAGATAGATAGATAGATAGATAGATAGATAGATAGATAGATAGATAGATAGATAGATAGATAGATAGATAGATAGATAGATAGATAGATAGATATAGTTCTAGTTGCAACTGCCTCAAAAACAACAAAAAACTAATGCATGCAGGATTGCAAGCAGAGTTTGTATAAGGAAGAAATGGTAATGATGCAAATATTTTAAACCACCTGCCCACCTAACTAACCTTCAAAGTCATGTTGACTTACAAATTCAATTAGACGTGACATTTCATTTGAACATTTCTTTCTTGCTTTTGACTCTTTTCATTTTATGTTAAAAGCTTCACCAATAATGTGTAAAACTGACTTAAAATAGCATGTTGAATTTCCTTTGTTTATCTCCTGTAAAGCACTGTGCGTTACATTTAGCATTATGAAAAGTGTTCTATAAAAAAAAAAAGAATTCTCGATTTGCAGTGTACATTTGTAACTTTCCGAGAGTATCATAGCATCAGTCTCATTGCTGCTATTCGTTTAATTGTAGCTCTTAAGGGACTCTGGGAAAAGGCTTACCCTCTAAACTGATAACCTATGCACAAAAAGAAAAAAGCCCTGCATGATGATGAGATAAAACCACATTAATGCAACAAAGCAGTGATATAAAAACATAATGAGAGAGGTGAGCTGCTCTTGCCCAGCAGTGAAATACCTGTATGTCGAAAACTGGAAATATACCATGTGATTCACTAGCATTGGTAATAAACAAGTACTGGATTATGTTTGGCAGCTTCAGGTAGTACATGGTTAGTGGTCGGTTGTGACATTTTTTCCTTTTCTAATGGACATCCGCTGAGATCATCGGCTTCTGTAGGGATTATTGTGCACAGAAATAATGGCACCTGCAGACCTAAGCTGCTGTGTAGCTTGTGTCCACCCACAGCCAAACATTGTGTTGTCTGCCGGGATGTCATGGGTCAGATTTATTTAGAGGGCAAATGCTCCATTAGTTGAGCTTTTTTAATTAGCGCACTTGCGAGAGAGGGTCATTAAGGATGTCTGACAGAGGACCTGCTGATGAGGGGGGATGGAGGCACTGCTTAGACAACACACACACACACACGCACACACACACACACCCACATACACATGCAAACACTCAAAAAGGCACAGATCTGCTTAAAAAACAATTTTTCACACAGTCAACAACAAACGCGCTCGATGCAGAGGTGAGAACATCTGCACTACGAAATGACTCCAGAGCACAAAAACATCCCTCAGACATACCTGTCCTTAAAAATAATAACATGATAAACTATTCATACATCTTCAACTTTTTTCAGTTTCTCGTGCTCGCAAGCTTTGATGTGTCTTACAGTCAACTACGACATTTGCTTGGCTTGAACATAATGCGGGGATCAGGAGGTGAACACTGCGCGTGTTTAATTCTTATGGCACATCCCGTCTCACTGGAGTAGATGAGAAACCCTCTTCACACTCCGGGGTTACATGTTGAGATCCACAGGGCTCGGTGCTTGACCCAGTTCCCTTTCCTATACGGCAAGAGTTCTGATGAAAATTGCAACTTCAAGAGAGCGACCATGTTTGTCCTCCTTTACTTCTTCATTGGCTCCCTCCTAAATCCAGAATAGATCCCTTAACTATAATCAAGCTCCATTTGTCAGGGATCCAATTGTTTCATTTGTTCCTAACAGAGCTTGCCGTCAGACTGCAGGTGGTTTTTAGAGTTGCTGAAGGTAGAATGGTGTTAGTCTGTGAGGCATGCATCGTGTCCCTCTCAATAGCAATTGGCTTTTCTTTTGTTCTTTCTTTCATCCTACAGACTTGAAAACAGCTTCAGAGCTGATATGCTTAGTTTTGTTTCTCTTCCAGATGAAGCCTCAAAAGGAGCTGCTATTGTCACTAACTGTTGTAAGATTTTTTTTTTTTGTAATATATAAAATACATCATTGCTTTTAGCATGAATGATTGCTTCAAGTCGGTGACTTAATTCAATCTGCTGGGTTTCACTAGAAAATCGTTTAAAGTTGAATGCATTGTTTGACAGATACGATCAATTTGTAACTGTCTTGGAATTTGTTTGAATGATTGGATTGAATTTTTTTTTTCTTTTTTTTTTGAACAACTGCAAACCTTCCACATGGCCATTCACCTGCATGGGCAGAAAGATGACTTGATAAGAGAAGCAGCAAAGACCCCAAAGATAACTTGGGAGGAGTTGTAGAGAGCCACAGCTCATGTGGAAGAACCCGTTAATAGGACAATCTTGTTCACAGTCTACTCCACGAACCTGGCTTTTATGGAAAAGCGAACAGAATAAAGACATTGTTGAAAGGAGGCCAGATGACCACCAAGCCTACTTCTTCCGAGTGATTTCCAACTCTTTCTACTTTTTGCCCTCTTCTCTAGTTGGTTCCTTGTGTAGCCCAATCTCTTGATGTTTGCGTCCAAATCCTATTGCCGGCTATTTTGAGGGAATCCTATCTTCCTCCTTCCTGTGGGGCTCCAAGTCACAGCTTGTGTAGTGATTTTATAAGTGGGCTGGAAAGGAGTATTGCAATTCCACAGCCAACGTCTCCCTCCCAATCTCCCTACACAGGCAGCTGGTTTGTCTATTTCCAAAGGTCACTGTTGTTGATTTTATGTGGCCAACCAATGTTTAGCATGGTTCAGAAGCATCTGTTGATAGAGACTGCCATTTCTTCATAGCCCTGATTGTTATCCTCTGGGTTTCAGGTTTGAAACGGTGTTTCGACCCAACAATGATGTTCAAATCGACAAGTTTCCTGAATTCCACAATTTTTTTTGTTGTTGTTGTTGTTGTGGTTGATTAAATATTGTCCTTGGTTTTGCTAATGTGAGTTTTTACAGCTGCGTTTGAGTCACAATGCCTGGTTAGATGAGACCAGAAAATAAACTTTTTGCTCTGACTGTGCAAAACTTTAACTTCACACCATTCAGTGAAACACGAAGAAGGCAGATTTATGGTTTTGGTATGCTTTTATCCAACAGAAAGTAGAAGAAGCCCGGCAGAAATTGGATAAGTGGTAAGAGAATCAAAACATGATGGAACCTGCAAAAGACTTAAGACTGGGATGTAAGTTTACCTTCCAGCAGAACAATGAAACTAAACGCATTGAAATGATCAAAGTTTAAACTTAAGTTCTGAGCAAAGCACTTCTAATTTCAACATTTTTATAAACAGAATTTGTTTGATAGTTGTGACTTTAACGCAGCACTATTCTAAAAAATATTTTTTTTATTACTTTGACAGTGAAAAACTAAGACGCTTCGGCTTTACAAATGGCTTGGAATCATGATAATAGTTTTCTTTCACTTCACAGTTATGCTCCACTTTGCATGGACCAATGAATTTAAACCCCACTGGAGCACACTGAAGCGTAAGACTGTGCAAAAATCAGAAAATAACACAAGACACGGCACACCGCGAAGCTCAGCACTGTACCGTTTTCTGGGTGCTCTGTTTCTCCAATGCTGCCATCTGGGGTGGTCCTCTCGTAGTGGTCCTCGGGCAGGGTCAGGGGTCCGATGCGAGGACCAGATGAGGACTTGCTGCTGGGGGTCTCCGAATCCTCTAAGCCGCTGTCGTAGTAGCTGTGCTGCGAGGCGTCCTGCAGGTCCTGCACGGGGTTGGCGGTGGAAAAGGTCACGCGACGATGGGGATGCTGCAAAACACAAAGCAACAGATGTTATTTTTTTTTTGCCCCCCCAACACAAGCAAACACGGCTTCCGACTACATTTTCCAGTTCTGTTGTCTCTGCAGTGGATCGCTCCCCAACGGCAAATGTTATACCTGGAATCGCTCCATTTAGCATCACCGATCACCCGCTCTCTGTAAAGTTCCCTCACCAAAAAGTTAGAAAATAGTATCAAATATTAAAAGGTCTTTTGGGCTATTATTATTCTAAATTTTACATAAGGAATAAATATGTGAAGAGAATTTGGATATTTATTTCTGTAATAAGAATGTGCAAATTGGCGGCAGCAGAAATGAATAAACTATCACAAAAACTCCACACCAACTCAGAAGACTTGAATGTGTAAATAGGGGGCAAAGACTGAAACATATTAAATATTATTAGTGTCAATATCAAGAAGGTTGAAAGTCGGTTATTATCTGAAAAATAAAGCATAAATTAAGTCAACCCACTTGAAAACAGCACCCATGTTTAAAAAAAAAAAAAAATTATTTTGCCATCTATAATTTTGAAATCCTGCCTATGTCTAGTGTACATAAAACCATTGTGCAAATGGTTGGAGTGCCATGAATAAAGCATGTACATATGAGATGTTTACCTACAGAGACGATGCCTATTCATATGTGTGAACCTGAACGCAAACATTAAAAGACAAACATCGCCGGGGTGTGTGGGGGATAGCAGAAACCGAGGAGCGTCAAACATATTTTCATAGCTGTTATTATGATCATTAGTCAGTTAGAGGATTCATTTTCTAAATCTGTCACCACCAAATGAATTCTGATGACAGTGATTGGTGCGCTAATCAGTAGCCCCAGTGAGCTTCTTCCTCGCAACACATTTTAATATCCCCCTCCCCAAAGCTCCCCCCCCGCCCCCCGCCCCATTTCTTCTTCCGCACTGTTTGATGTTTAAACCAGCAAAAAAAATAAATAAATAAATAAATAAAAAGCCCAAGCAACATTTTCACAATTTAACACAATTCCCAAGAGGCTCTAAATAAGTATAACAAAAAAAAAAAAAGAACCTCAGAAGAGTACTGAGAAAACAGTTTGGGACAGGCATCATTATGCAAACCTTAGAACGCATTATTAGGGGCTCATTTTTGTTGTTGTTGTTTTATGCCGATAAGGTTTAATTAAAGATTAAAACAGCGAAATGAACAAACAAAATAAAAAGATGAATTCCAGAATGCGATTGCTTGAAGAGGAGCGGAGCGGCGCGCGATGAATCATTGGAGATCGCACCCTTTATCAAATTGAATGGCTTGTAAATACAGTTAGGAGACCATTAAATTTCCTCATCCAAAGATCGGTTTACTAATGGCTACTTACCACCGATCCACAACAGAAAGATGACTCCTTGCAGGGCGCGCGTAGTCTCGCTTGCAGGCCACTCCCCCTCCCCGCCCCCACACCCGCACCTCTCGTAAAAGTCAGGAAAGCACTGATACAGCAGAACAGGCCTGCCTCGGCTCTACCGGTCAGCCCCGATCAATACGAACGGCCTGCACATTTTTTTTTTTTTTTTACCATTTCACCACTTTTCGAGCAAACAGTAAAGAAAAGAAATGCTTTTAAAGCTCAGGTGAGAGCCATCAACACCCTAATGCCATCAGCAATGTTTCCAGGAGGCCGTGCGTCTTCCCATCATCTTTCTTTTTACACACACACACAAACAATGCATTTGTAGTGAAATAATGATTATTAAAGTACTGGAGCAGTGAGCGATTTTATCTGCCTTCACCCCTCCTTTTCTGACGGAGGTACTAGAACAGAGTCCAGTCAATAAAACTGCACATGCGACTGGGTTGAAAACGTTGGATTTTTCATTTAACGGCAACATTACAGTGCCTTGCAAAAGTATTGAACTTCTTCTGCTTGCAATCGCAAACCTGAATATATTTTCATAGGATTTTACGCAAACTACCAACACACAGAGTTGTGCACGATTATGAAGAGGAAGGAGAAAAAAAAAATGCTTGTTTTTAAATAAGTATGAAATGTGTGTTATGCACACAGCATGTGAAGGGACTGGGGGCTTTTATGATTTTTCTTTGCCAAAATTCAGATATAATGGAGTGAGAGCTCTCTTCGAGTCTTGGCTCAAATTTGCAGTTTGATTTGATTGAACAGTATCACTAAGGTTTGATCTAAACTATTCCAATTCTTACTGTACTGCTAGTATTGTGCTGTTGAAAGGCGAACCGACACCCCGGGTTCAAGTCCTCAGCAGCCTGGGCCGTCGAGTTTTGATAGCTTCACAGTTGTACACAATAATAATAATTTTTTGAATGATGTATTTAACCCTTCGCTGTAAGATGTTCAAAGGTTGGATCATAGCTTTAGAACATAACTCTGGTTGGAATGTCTCCACGACCTCGATCCTTGATCTTGCTGTTTGTTTAATAATGTCCTGTAACAAACCTCGGAGGCTTTCACACAGCAGTTGGATTTGCGCACTTCCAATTACAAACGTGAACTCTACGTACAGCTCAGGCGTCCGTTGAAGGCTTCCACTGGAGTTTGTGTCGACGAGTCAAAGTACAGGGGCTCGAATGCATATCTATGCCACATTTTCTTATTTTTCATCACAAAATGATTCCTCCACTGCTTGATTATGCACCGTGCTTTGTGCTGATGTCTGAAACAAAAATCAAAAATCAGGTTTGTGCACATTGAAGCTTGTGATTGTAACATGGTGGAATGGAAGGGGTTGAATAGTTTTAGCAAGGCGCAGCACAGAACAGAAAAATGTGAAGCAGAGCTGTTTTACACAGGAAAATTGTGCTACTTTTTTTTTTCAGCAGCATATTTGCATGTAGGGTTCTCAAAAAAAAAGAGAAAATAGGGCATCGGGAGATTGCAGCTTGTTTTCTTTGGTTTAAAATATGCTCTGTCATTGGTACATCTAGTCTTGTACAAATATGTGCTTAGTAACTCTGCTTCATTCTCAAGAACACACTATAATACCTAAGAAGTACATGAATTTCATGGACTATTTGAAATAATTCCAAACTAAAGCAGGAACATGCAGCAGTAAACAGTGAGCAGCAGCACATCAGGTGAATATGAGTCTGTCTTCTGGAGCCGACTAACGTGGCTCCATATGCCAATGGTGTCCATTCTTAAAAGTGATTGGACGCTCCCATAAATATGTGAATTTTAGGTGCTATTTAGCTGCTCAAATATGGATTCAAGCTTAAACTTCTCCTCCAGGCGTCACTCCAAAGAGTCAGCATGGTATGATAACTAACTAAAGCTGCAGAGATGTTAAATAGATTCTCATTTAAGTCTGTGCAAAAAAAAAAAAGAGAAAAAAAAAAAAGAAAAATCTTTTGCCAGGCCTTGGGGGGCTGCAGGGATGCAGCAAGACGGAAGGATGGGAAGAGGAGGCTGAGCGGGATTGCGGGAGTTGGTCAGGCAGACACGGACATCGCTTTGGCTGGAGGGGACAGGCAGACGGATTAGATTCTGGGAGACTGCAGGCGGGGAGAGCGGGGTTGTTTGGGCATTGTTGTAGGAGCAAGAAGCTGTGGCGCTGAGAATGGGAGAAGGGACATTAACTGTGACATCTGAATTCATAACCCCATTTAGATTGAGCTAAAATGACCTCGTTTGTAATAAAGCAATCCCAAAGCAGATGGAAAGATACAGCCGGATTGTGTCTTTGCAAGGGGGAACAAGACACATTTTAATGCTGTAATAAAAAGCAAAAATCCACTGCCTACCTAGAGCCCAGATTTTTTTTTTTTTTTTTCTTTTCGTAAGACTGCCAAAAAGTATTATCCATACTGCAGTGCCACAGGGTAATTTCAAGTCTATTGATATTCAGTTAGAAACAGAAGCTGCCAATTAGATAACAATGTTTTTATGCCTTTATTACATTACCATATGCAGAACGCTGTGGTGAAGTAAAAAAAAAAAAAAAAATGAAAGTGACTAAAAAAGCTGTTTAGTTTGGAAATGTACAAATTAACATAATTTTCTCTTCTTTTATTTACAATTTTTGGTCAAGAACGGTGCGCTTAGGCTCAGTGGTGGAGCAGGCGCACCGTATGCAAAGGCTTAAACCATGGTTCGATTCCCAGCGCTGGACCATTCGCCACATGCCGTCTGTCTCTGCTCTTCTTCCTGTTTAGCTGCAAATCAACAAAGGCCACCAGTGTCACTAAAACCTTTGAAGAAACTGCAGACCCCATAAATACTCTTCATCGTGTCTGGAAAACATGTTTTATCACCTAATTTATATAGATTGCTTCAAGACCTCGTGAAGCAAATAGACAGTTTTGTAAACTCATACAAAAAAAAAAGCTTGCAAGCTCTCGCTTAAGAATGGCTGCTCACTCATTTGCAGAGCACGGTGTCTTGTTTATTTTGTAGACTAGTTTTGAATTCTTGGAGGCCTCTTTTAATATCTGATCAGACTCAAAGGCTGCTGCACGCTTCCTTCTGAAGGCCTGGTGTTCAATCATACTTCAACAGTCAGAAGCATGCCAAACTAAATCCCTAAGGTTGACATAACAAAAATCTGTAACACTTTATTTGAAGGGCTGTGCATAAGACTGGCATAATACTGTCATAAACATGACATAACACCTGTCATAAGCATGGAGGCGACTTGGTGAATGTCTGTGACTGTTGTCATGAAGTGTCATTCGGGAGATAATGACACTTTTAGAATAGAATAGAAGTACTTTATTCATCATTTAGAGCAAGTTGACGTTTTTAATTAACTTTTAAACAAAGCTTTAGTACAACTTTGCATTAAAATTGTTACTATTTATACCGAAAAATGCCAAGTTGGCGATTTTAACAAACTTTTGATGCAACTCTTAGTACACCTTTGTATTATAAGGGTCATTATTTACCAAATGACCCTTCATGACAACAGTCATAAACATTCATGAAGACTCCTCTGTGTTCGAGTTTGTGACAGTCATGTTAGTCTTATGCACACCCATTTAAATAAAGTGTTAGCCAAATATCTCACAAAGATCTAATTATGTGCACCTAATGAGATACGTCATGTGCAATTTTAGTAATTTTATGTAGGAATAAACACGAGGGCGTGGCATTATTTATTAACATTCTAACATTTTAAAATGTCTCGTTTTCAGTTTTTGTGCTGTTAACATTTATATTGCATATTCGTATGACCAAATGTTTTGTTGTATGGTTTTAATATTATAATCTACAAACAAATGACCTGTTCCAGGCTCCTCCCTCAACCCTCTCTGTTGTACTTTAGTAGTTAATCTGAAACAGTGGCTGTCACACATGAACCATGTTTATGACTACAGCAACTGAAGAATTGGCAGAGACAGAGGAGAATCCGCCCGACTCTGGCAAGACGGCGGGAGAAAGGATTGAAATTCTCTGAGAACTTTTATACAACTGGCACAACTGGCAAGCTCCACAGAAACATTTGCTTGTTATCACCAGAAACTTTCCTGCAAAGTGTGACATGAAGTTTTGGATTTTGTTTGCTCATTTCTGGCTTTAGTGACAGAGAGACAGAGAGAGAGAGAGAGAGAGAGAGAGAGAGAGAGAGAGAGAGAGAGAGAGAGAGAGAACTAATGCAGTTCAGCTTTTATCTCTGGTCTTTGTTGGAATCCCCAACATTTTCTTTTTTCTACTTCACCTTTGTTTAATTTCCCAACCCAGTTTCCACACCTGCCGTCGTTCACTAAAACTGCCGCCGTAATTGTCCTGATATCCTTCACAATCATGCTTTCCAGCCACTTCTAAGTGTGTGTTCCCACAGACGATATTGTTCTGTCTAAAACATATTTCGACGTATCAGATAAAGGCATATCTGATACAAAGTCGAGAGCAGGCAACAAAACGGTGCCATAATCTGGCCTGAAATTGGAACTGATAAGGAGTGAAATGAAATCAAGCGCATGATTGCAAGTTATGATATATGTGATGTAGAAGTTAAATTAAAAGTGCATTAAAGGCTGGGTTGAAATCATTATATATATATATATATATATATATATATATATATATATATATATATATATATATATATATATATATATATATATAATATATTTTTTTTTTTTTTTTTTTTTTTTTTTTCATCAGAAACCTTGAAAATTACACAAGACTTCCTCAGAATATTGGATACTTTACACTGGACCTCAAGCAGCTTGGTTTGTGTGCCCTTCCACTCTTCATCCAGACTCAGGCAACCCGATTTTCGAATGAAGTTTTAACAAATGACCTTAATTTGAAAATACGATTGAACCACTCACTAACAGTTCTTGTCCTCTTCCACACAGGTTGGGTTTCTTTGACGTCTCTGGTTCTGGAATTGGCTTAAAGCGAGGATGGCCATAGTTGTACTCCCTGTCCACCATACATCTGCTCATGGCGACTTTTGAAACACTCTCTCCTTCCACTCAACTTTCCATGAATATGCTGGGAAATTGCACATTGTAAACAATTGCTGATGTTTACTTAGCAATAGGCAATGTACCCTGTAAATTGTTGTTGCTATCATATATGCTTATCATATTAAATAACATTTTTGGGACAGAGATAGCACTTTCTCGGGGGGAGTTAATTAGCTACAAGCTAATGATAATCAAAATTGAAAGAACTACATTCTTGAAATATATCACCCTGTAAGTAATGAATCTGTGTAATTTATGGGCTTCACTTTTTGAATCAAATTACAGAAATAAATTAACTTTTTAATGGTAGTCTGATTTATTCCAAGACACTAGTAGTTAATTTACCCAGAAACATTTGAGGCTGGTATCTGGCTCCAAAAGCTTTAAGCCAACCCAGCAAGGAATGCGAGGGCCAAACCCTTGGCGTAAGCAGCCAGGATAACATCTTGGTGACCAGCATCTCTTTTACAACTGCTGATTTGCAGTACGGATTCCTGCTGGGATAGCAGGTCTCCACTACTGCTGCGCTATCATGTTACATCGAGTTTCGCCCCCCTTCATTCAGACTGCCATGGAGGAATCTGAGACCTCTCTGCCATCAGGTGCCCTGTCACCCGGCCAAGTCTTGCTGATTACAAATGTACTGCACGGCTCTAGAATAGAAAACTGCTTGATTTTCTGTACTTTTGGACAAAAAACACGCCATGTGGGTTGCAGGGTGGTGTTATCATTATTATTATTATTATTATTATTACTATTGCTGTTGTTGTTATTTTGTTCTCTAGCATCTAACTTGAGATTCCAAACTTAATGAATTACATTAACCAATGAATTTTAATCTAAATTGTATGTCTGTAAACTTGATACAACTCTGATTGCATTTCCATTTATGCTTTTCCTGCTGCGCCCCCAAAACATATTTGTATCATCTTTAATTAAAACATTCAAATAATCCTTTTAATCAATCTAGTAATCCATATTTTGCATAAACTGGTGTATAATAATTTAAAAAAAAAGGATGCATCCAATACATAAATCTAAATGAATTTCAGTTTACTGCTCTATATTCCAAAACTGTATCGGGGGGAAAATAAATAAATAAATAAAAATAGTGCGTTTCCTGGAGATGAATTGGCAGCGGTGTAACGTTGAGTAAAAGTTCTTCTCTTCTGTGTCCAGTGAGAAATGTTGTAGTCTTCACAGGTGAAGTGTTGACAAATGTTTTCAGTTAAATTTTTTATTACACTGAGGTGTTGCTCAAGTTCCTCCACCGTTGCCAATGAAGTGAACTGAATATAAGGATTTACGCTTGTGGAAGCACAGGCAAACATGTCTGCATTTCAGATAAATGATTAATAAATAAAAAGACCTCCCACATTTATTACTGAGTTGGCTTCATCTACGAAATAATTAGGAATAAACAATATTTTTTTTCCTATTATAGGAGAACCATCAAATAAGGAGCGACGGGGGGTTGATTCGATGATTTACGCTTACCTGTGAATGTCATGCTAATCATGGACTTTTAATTGTGCATTTTTTAAAATGTTTTATTATAGTGGCCTCACACCAAAAGAATAATAAATTAATAAAACAGAAATTATATAAAAGGTGTGAATTTACTGTCAATCTCCCCTACTTCAAAGAGGTTGAAATTATTTATTTTGACCCAAATAAATATGTGCTCCTATGCTAATGTTTGATTGAACTCTAGCTAACAGAGAGTAGGTCATCCCAGAATCTTAATGTTAGCTTGTTTTGCTAAATCAAAAAAAAAAAGAAAAAAGAACATTTCTGATGTGTTTCGGATTGTGTTTTGCCGAAGCACCCACTTTGTCCACCTTTCAACCCTTTAGTAGCTGATTTCAGGTGACGTTAACGAATTTGGGTGCAATCTTCATTATTTCATCAAACGTTTACCGTGCAAAAACAGAAACTCACTCTCAGCATGATGCTACTCCAAATATGCTTAGCAGTTAGTTCTTGGACCTGAAAGCCTTACCTTGACTCCAAAATAATACAGCATGATGTTTGTCTTCTTTACATAAAACTTTTCTATATATATCTTTAACTGCAAACTGTAACAGCCAAAATAAATATGACATCCTTGACAATGATCAGTCTATGTGAACTTCTGATTGGCACTGGATGTTTTATATAAAAAAAACAAACAAAAAAAACAAAACATGCAGATGGATATGAAGTGAATTATCACCGAGTGTAGTCCACAAAATCTGTCGCAGGGCCTCCCTGCCGAAGCATCAACTTTTCAAGCTGCGGGTAACTCATGTGGCCCTGTTTATCAATACTGAGTTAGGTATATCGTATGTGCACCGGTGCTGAAAGGCAGACTCCTTCCCATTGAATCACAGTTGTGTGTGCCTCTCTCTGATATTATGAAATGGGTTTTCTGCCCATGTTAAAGGAAACGGCTGATGTCTCAGTGCCCCTGTGATATGAAAAATTCAATTTAAAAGGATGAGAGAAAGAATGGTGCACGGCCTATTTTCATTCCCTCACACTGAAAGATATGAGAATGATGTTCCATTGTGTGGAGGAAATGATGCCAATCGTGCTGCAGAGAAATTCCTTCATAATTCAATTCAATTTCTTCTAAATCCCAATGCCAAGCTCCTGTGCCAAAGAGAGGCGGAATGACAGAGACAAAAAAAAAAAAAAAAGGAGAAGAGGAGGGAGGGCTGAAGACTGAGACGGAGGGGAGAGGCACTACAATTTGGGACTAAGACAATAAAGATGTGGGAGACATAATCGCGGAGGGGATAGTCTGAAGGAAAGGTAAGAGAAAGAGGCAAAACAAAGAAGGAAAATGTTTGCGACGATTATTTTAATTGGGTTTAGCCAGTGGAGGAAGAAGCAGAGAAAAACACTGCTTAAATTTAAAAAGGCAAATATCAATCTTGTTTTTCTTCTTTTCTTTTTTAGTATTTGTAATTTTAAATCAGAGCGGGAGTCAGCATGTCCTTTTGGTTCCAGTCTTTGCGGGTACATCCTGGCGCTGACATTTTGGCGTGTATGCGGGAATCAATGAGCTGCTGCCTCTGAAGGCAGAAGAAAAAAAATGAGCTGCACCAACAAATATGACAATGAAGAAGTGCACCTCTCAGTGTACGCAGCAAGCATAAAACCATAAAGACTAAAGCAGTTGCAAAGGAAATTCACATGGAACTGTTTTTTATTTCCCATATCACCATTATGTCCTCCATTCTCATCTCATCTACTGCTCTTTCTCTTTTTTTAACACACACACGCACACGCAAACACACACACGTGCACACACGCACACACACGGTTGTTTTTGTAGGTGCAATAGCTCCGAGGCAAGCAGCGTGGAATTGGAGTCTTCAAAGAGTCTTGGATTATCAAAGAGACAGCTACCAGAAAACTAGGGGACACACTGGATAGGGGGGAGGAGGGGAGGAACATAAGCATGAGGTAGGGTGGAGGGTTGGTGGGGGGGGGTTGCAGAGGAGTCAGCAAGGGTTGGGGTGGAGGATGAAGTGATCAGACAAGAGAAGGAGATTGGAGGAGTGGGGTGGGTTGAGGGGGGGTGGATAAAGACCAGAAGTCCCTTTGTTCGTATACAGTAAATGGAGAGAGAGAAAGACGGGGAGGGGTTGGAGGGGGGGGAGGGCTGGAGTGAATGCATTAAAAAACAATCACACAGACCTTAATGGTCTTGATAGGCAAGACTGGATTTGCATTCTTCAGCGCCTGTGCCTGTTCAGGAGCATTCTCTCGCTCTCTCTCTCTCTTTTTTTTTTCTTTTCTTTTAACCCGGAGAATTTCATTACAATGGGAGCGCTGGCCTTGAAATACCATAATGTTGTCACAGTGAAACCAAGTATTACTGCAGCAGGACCTACCGAGTGTGAACATACCTGCCACATCTAATGACAAATCTGACTGTTCACGCAATTCCGCGAGACAGGATGTGGGGGTGTTGGGGTGAATGCATCAGCCTTCTTCAACAAAAAAGCTCTCCGTCAGCCTCTCTGTCCCACGATGAGTTATGGATGTCTCTCTTTTTTTTTTCTTCTCCCTATTACAAGAACACTTCTCACCACAGAATGCACTTCCAAGTTGGTGTGTAAAAATGATTCCGGTAGCTGCGCTGCTGTCAGCTTTGGGGCATTCTCCGGCAATGATCCCATCCCGCTGCCACTGGCTTTCTCACATCAGAGCCGGCCTGAGGTGTATGCGAACTGTATGACTGCTTGGAGGGGGAAGGCCCCCGAAGGCCTAGTTGGGGGCCCCAGAGCAGTGGGAATCTCCACAGGACAGGTTTACAATGACATATCAAAAGAAAACTTTTCATGTTTTCAAAGTCTTATTTTTTTTTCACTGCAGTTGTACTTTACTAATACTTTAATCATTTCTTCCACTGTTTTTTTTTTTTTTCTACTCTTGTCAGAGCTGGGGTAATATTTCATGCTCGCCTGAACTGTTTGTAAGTAGATCAACAAGTAATAGCTCTGTATTCCCTGTGTTTGCTTGCCAGCTAAGTCCAGTATGAGAGTCTGACTATATAATTACCCTGAGCAAATATACCACAATTTCCCGATAGTTGGACAGAAAGTTCAACATTACGTAATTTTTAAACAAATATCTATATATTACCACTGCTGCTAAACCAAACACTGGTTATTAAAGTTAAAATAGTATATTTAATTAATTTGGTTCACATAAAAGACAGAACTTCCTACTAGCAAAACTCTGAAAACAAAGACTGCAAATGACAATTTTCACTTTTGAAAATCACTAATTCTAATCTAAAAAGACTATAACCAGCATATGTTTATTCAGTCTAGGTTTGAGCGCTCTGTATATTGAAGTCTGACTAATTCAAAGGTCATCCTGACTTAAGAACACTGAAAAAGTCCACTGAACCACTTGGCACCAGGATACATTTTCGTGGCGAAGTCGAGACCAGGCATGTTTTCTGGTTCAAGTTCACTTTGCATCCCCATAATCAGAACCAAATAAGGAGGAGACACATTAGGTTTTCATGCTCCTCTACTGTGGAACAAACTTCCAGAAAACTAACTGCTGAACTGTGGGGCTGTATGTTGTTTTTATGATTTTTTTAAATTTTTTTATTTTAGTGTAAATTGCTATTTTTGCTTAAATGTGCTATACAAATTATTGTGATTGATTGAATGACAGATTGATACACTGAAATTATTTTCAATATACAATAATTTTCCATAGTTTTGGGCTTTAAATATTTTTAAGCACAAGTAAAAGTTGATATTAGCTTGCCGACTGTACTTTAAAAACATCATTATCTTAAAATTGAAGAGTAGAAAACTTCAGTTTCCACTTTATGTTTATCCAACTGGACATACTTCTTTGTTGTAAGGGTGGGAAAAGTGTAACGACTCCTTTTCAGCCAGCTGACCAGCAGTCTCCTGTAAAGCCTGGCCTAGTGGCAGCACAACTCTATGTTCCACAAATTCAGGTAACTTGCAGTTTCTCTGTCACCTTTTCAAACGGATGTTAAACCCTAGGAACAACGTAAAAGAAAAGTTTTGGGTTTTATCTAAAATGGTTCACGAACAGACTCCTGACATTCTTGGTCGTGACAAAACATTAACCTGTATTCCGCCTCTCAGATTCTCCCAGGTGTATAATAATTGGCTTAGCTGAAAATCCCCCCCCCCCCCACCCCATATGAATTTCTGCTTAGGGTCTCCTACGATCTCGGGTCGGCCCTGCAGCACATAAACCTCCCACCTTCACTGACCTGGTTTGAGCCAGATCTGATTCCTTTAGTGTCTAATGAAGGCGTAAAATTCTTCCATCACACGATGCTGAAATCAAATTATACTGCTTAAAGTAATCTCCTCCGCACAACTCATACTGGCAGAAACTTGTGTGAAGAATTATGCCCTCCCTCCCATCCCGCTCCTGTTTGGTAATTTTGGGGCACGCCAACACTGCACTGGTGGTGCAGTCATTTGTTCTGACAAAAGGAGGAGGGGTGCAGCAGAGCCATATCTATGGAGAACAAATTGGTAAATGTCACACGAGCCACATGTGGAGACGTTCTGCGCTGTTTTAAGAGAGGCAATGTTTTTTTTTTTTTTTTTTTGGATCTTTTCCTTCTCGACTCTTCCGGAGTGGTATGCAGCTTGTGTGCGCATGAAAAGCTCAGCGCAGTTACCACGCCCAAAGAGCCCATACAAGGGAGTTAATCTCTCCCACAGGAGGCTGCTCTTCAATTGGCTGTAGCACCTCGTGGGCAGTCCACGTTTTTCATCTGTTATCCTGATACTTAGACCACATTGTGACACATTTGCATAATGTTTATGTAGTTACCCCTTCTGGCATGCTGCACGCAAAAGAAATAACCTCTCTCTTCCAAGCTGCACTCTGTGACCATCACTTGGCCATCTGAGCAGGCCTTAAAGAGACTTCAATTAGCTTGGAGTGTGTTAAAAATGTTCTGCAGGAACAATGGACAATTATGTACATATTTTTTCTTTTTAAATATGTTTTTATATTTAGGAACATTGTTATAAAAAAGAAAAAGAAGAAGAAGAAGCATACATCAACAAATAACTATGCAGATGCAGAGAAATGTGTTATTCGAAGATACATAAAAAACTGCCGTCTTTAAAAAAAAACAACAAAAAAAAACTATATGTCTAATTTTAGATATTTATTCAGTGGGGGAAACTTTGCCATGTTGAGAAATAATTACTCTCAGCAAAATCCCCATTTGGCCAATTATTAGGTCTGCTGCCAATAGTTGGCTGTATAACTCAAGTTTTTCTATAAGATTTTGAGATTAGGACTGGAATGGGCAGCCTCTGTTCAACTGTGTCTCTATGTTGATTTCAGTATACTCCAAATGATGTTTAAAGACCAAGTCATGATTCTTTTAGGTTTACGGATAAATTCCATGATTTTCTTTTTTTCTTCAATTAACATGTCCCTATGCCATGATGCAAAGCCCTCTAACGAAGTTCAGGAACGGTGTCACTCTTGCACAGCCTTGCTGGCACGTAAACGGTTGTTATCTAAACCGAATGACCAAGGTTTCACCCTTTGGTGCAGCTCTTATAGAGCATGGAAGATTGCGCTGAACCTCCCTAAACATCCTCCACACACACATTTTGGCAGAATGAATATGAGTTCTTGTTCAGCCACTGGTGGCCAGTCGCTAAAATAAATGACTCCATGTATCATCTTTTATACCCAAGGCAAACTAATTACTAATTAGAACGTTTTTTAGTCTCACATTAGTGTACCTTAAATAATAAAAAAAAAGGAATTTTTTACATCTTAGAGCAGTAAAAAAAACAAAAAACAAAGATTTTTGTGCAAAAGTATTGAAACAGGAGGAAGAAACTAAGTGCCTTAAAGCCACTTAGTAACTGGTGGTTACAAACAATTTAAATAAAACTATGTTATATTTCTGTTATTTTAAATATGTTGTAAATAACGGAGTATGTTTCTCTAGTAATTATACAATCCTCTATTTGTTCTGTCAGATGTAATTAGCAGAGGTCTCAGAGGTTATTTGTATTTGATGTTTTTGCCGCTGTAAGGTGCATACACTTAATATTCACATAATGACACGACTATCTTTCAAAGTAAACAAATGGGAATTTATTTACTATGCTTTGAAAATGCTCCCTTTTTCAAAGTATAGCAATTAAAGTAAGAATGTATGTGCATTTCAGTGGCAAAAATAGAGTATAATGTCAACAACAAGAAAAATAATTAAAAACTCAGCCAGTTCCTAACAAAAAAATAAGATTAATATGATGCTTTTTTTTCATTGTGTCATCATTTTAATTAGCAGTCCGTGACTTCCTGATTTGCTGAGGTGTAGCAAAGGTCAATATCTCTTCAGGTGGGACGCCTTATTTAAACAAGCAAGTTTAAGTAAAGTGTCTGTTAATCATCACACATCAGGAAAAAAACTACAAGAAAACATAAAATGGCCTAAACCTGTCCAGATTTTCAAGGCTGGAAAAGATCCATTTATACTTTGTCGCCGCGCATAGTGAGAAGGATTTTGAGGAAGGCAACATTTATTCAATTTTGCATTTAGTTTGGGCTTTTTATGCATCTTTAAAGTGGCGCTAATGAATGCGGAGTGCATTGTAAATGACATTTCTGAAACAAGATGACAAGATGGAGAAACAGAAATGTCATATTCATTGTAGTCAGGGGAGATTTGGAGGCGAGGGATCAAGCCGGAGAAAGGATCAGTGGTGAAACTTAATTGGGAAGGCCACAGGATTAAAATTCTGATTGGTTTAAGGCTTAGGGGGTGATGCCTTCCTACCAACACTTCTATTGTCTTAAACCGTGTGGAGTACATATGCTAATGTTAATTAGCTAAAAAGGGCGCCAGGCAATTTTTAGGGGTTGAGGGGTTGAGGAGGTTGCAAGAAAAGCGTTATTAGAGATTTTGCAAATTAATCCATGTCCAAAACACAGGCAGAACAAAGCAAGTTTGATAGGTTTGTCTGGAGGACACGCTGAACAAAGTATGAGAGGAGCATAAAGGGCGAATAAGCTTGAAGGCACTATTAGACATCTGATATCCCAAAATACAGCTCTGGTAAAATATTACTGCACTGAAGCGACGACGGTGTCGAAACCGGTGTTCCCTAAACAGTCATTTCCTTCATCTTTGTCATTTATTATTTACAGTATAAAGCACCACATAAGTTAGGGATGTTATTTGATTTTTGCAATGTGTAGCTTTTTGATGAGCAGACTTTGCACAATGATTTAGAGGAACATTTGTACCTTAACAAAATCTCTGGAGACCATAAGAACAGGTGCGTTTGGAAGAGAACTGGTGGGAATTAGTGGGGCTATATAGCACTGCGGATACGGGCCCGCTGGGTACACAGTTAATGAGAAGCATGGAAGCCTATGAGAATGAGACTAATATTTAGAAACCTCGACTATTTAAAGACGGGAATCTAAACTTTGTTCTTATTAGAGTAATCTAAGCTTCCACATAGAAAGCTATGATTGCTTTGCTTCATTTGCAAACACATTATGCACAATATGTGTTTTATATGAAAGCCCCGGCAAAACTGAAACACTACAAAGATAGTGGTAATGATTTGTGTAAAAAAAAAATACAGCGAGAGTCATTGTTTCCCACCCTAACAAGTATGGAATCACAGCACCGCGCACGCAGCAAAACTGACGTTGATTCTAATGAATAAAGAAATTTGGTTTAAGCTGTAAGCCTGACAACATCTCACCTCAGCAGGATATTTTTGGAGACATATATTTGCACCGTGTGACTCTGCACCTCCGAAACAAGAAAATCACTTGGCTGTTCTGTGAAGTTTCGACGGAAACCCTCAGTCTGCCACTGTCGAAGTGTTCTGCCGGCTTCTTATGTGCCTGATTTCAACGCTGAATGTAGCCTACAATTTATCCTAATTAGACTTACCTCAGCGCACCTCAGGTTAAAGAATGTACATTTCATACTAAAGGTTTGACAAGATCAGCAGGAGTTCTTGAAACATTAAGACGGCACAATATTTCTCCTCTTTCTTGCAAAGTGCTATCCACTTGCTGTCAACATGTGACTGGAGAAAAAAGTGTAAACTATAATTATGAGCATTTGGTATAACTGCGAGTACTTTTAGCTTTACATTTTCTGACTTTTTTTTTTTCTTTATTTAGCACGGCTAAAGCAGTGCTAGTCTGAAGACTTACCCAAAGCTTTCGCTTTCTGCTACACTGTTTACAGTTTGTTCTCAGTCATTAACTTTCTAATCTTACAACTGAATGTAATTCAGAGGAATTAAAAGCAAGAGATAGTGAGGTTTTTCCAGTTCATTCGTATGCATCAGTTGTTAAAAAAAAATATTCACTTTGGAAAGTAATAGCTTTGCAAATGGAAAAATAAAATAAGCAAAAATCATAATTTTTGCAAAAATATCTGGGTTAGCATGTACTGGGCCTCAAGTAAGCATTTAAAAAACACTGCATAGTGTAGTCAAAATTAGACTGGAAGGTTCTACAACAATTTTAATGATTGAAAGGTCACTCTGCTGCTTCAATTTTTTGTGAAAATAAAAAAAAAGTGTTATCTTTGTTATACTGCCATTTCTTCTTCTCTTGCTGTTTTGAAACCAACAAGAAAACTATATATATATATATATATATATATATATATATATATATATATATATATATATATATATATATAGCCCCCCAATGCTGTGGTTATGTTTCTAACCTGAAGAAACATCCCTAAAGCAATGTGGGGATCTAATTTCAAGCGCTGTGCTGCTAAACAAAATGTAATTAAAACAGAATACAAAGGAACTGTTGTAAAAGGGAAAAAAAACGGAAAGGGAGCTGCACCAGTGGAGCCCATTTTCCAGCATTCTGATTGTGTGGAGAGCAAGTTACTACAATACTACAAACGGTTCATTTGGGTTTCTTTGAAGGCTTGCCACCGACTCAAATATCTTTGACTCAGAGGCTATTGAACAAATCACAGCCTTGTCTGACATGGATTATGACTGAAACCCACACTCCACGATACATTTTCTGTTTGTCTAACCTTGCGAGCAGTTGCTTCAAGTTCTGAGCAACCAATCAATATTTACTGTTTTTAAGCCCAGAGCTGAAGCTGCACCTTAATAGCCGTCCGTGGACCAGTATACACTCCGTCAGTGTATTCTTGTCAGGAAGCTAAATTACGCCAGAGTTTATGTCCGCAACCGACTTGATACTTCTTTAAGTACACTCTTACTGTAAACTGTAGGCTGTCTGCGACGCTGTGTGCATATATCACACTTCTCAATGTCTTATAATAGGCTGCACTGTAAAGTTCACATCTTCCAAAATGTCTCTCTGGAAGACATATCGGGAGTTGATAATGCCAGAGGGAAGAGATAAACAGAGGAGGAGATGGGATAAAATAAAGAGTCAGACATGAGATAAATTAATCCTCAATATCCACTCCCTGCTGGGTACCTTATTGCCTCTCAAACTTTCCATCTTCAGAGTCAATATCTCTACTGCTGCTGTATCTGACTGCAAAGCATGTGGGGACTTTCAATTGTCTGAACCGGAAGAAAGGTGGATTAGAAAGCAGGATGGAGGAGGGGGAAGGCTTTCAGCCGCACTTAAAGCGCCTAATGTGCGTGCACTTGTTTGTTTAAGCATACACATGCATGTGCAGCACTATTAATAGCATCTCCTATGGTCCTGCTTGTCTCGACTTGTTACCTCGCACCCAAAACGTCCCAATTGGCAATGCATTCCTGAGAGCCCGGACGATTTGGGGGCAGCGCGTCTCCGTCTCCTCCTCACACTTAGCCGGGTCTCGTTCTAAAGCGACTGAATGAGGGGCCTTCATGCGCCGCCATCGCATCAAAGAACTGAAAAAAAAATCATGCCTAATTAGATTCATAGTGACCTTTTTCATCCCAGGCAACCGGCGCTCAGTCAGTGCCGAAGCAAAAATGTGTTGTCGACATTGATCTTTCTGCAGACCTGGGGATTGAGAGGACCAAGGCTCGGGGAAACAAGGCAGAAAAACAACATATCAAACCCATCAGATGAAGAGATTACTCTGTTTGCCGGAGCTTCTCCCTGTGTCGAGGCCTTTCGCAGTTGGCATGTTTTTTTTTTTGTTTTTTTTTCTGAATATATCTCTGTAATCCACCTTCTGCATCATAATCATATAGCAGGCAAACTCTCACTGAAGTATCAAGGCCCACTTTATTTATCTATTTATTCTTTTGTGGCTGTTGCCCATTTGCCAGACCTACACATGTAATCCCGCTGCATTTCTCACTGCCACATGTTACTTTTCTATCTCTTCTCCCTTTGCATCCTGCTATTGTCCTCCCCTGCTCTTGCCACAACACTGACACTGACCATCAATCTTCCCGGGGATATCATACAAAGGATAATTTACAGCTTTAGGAGGGAGAAACAAAATATATGAGCAGATTTTACAGCTTTAACAAGCGTCATCTCCATAAACGAAGCACAGACATCAAAAACGCACCACATTTGTAAGTACAGTGTATATATATATATATATATATATATATATATATATATATATATATATATATATAAAACAATAAAAAGACTTTTCTTTGTTAAATGAAACGCACAGTTTTTTGTAAAAGTGCTCAACTTTTGTATTTTGTTACATTACAACCACTAACTCCAACATATTTTGCAGATATTTTATGTCAGACAGCAGCAAGCGGTTCAGTATTGTGGACAAAAAAGATGCGTGGGTTTCAAAAGTGTGTGGAGTACATTTCATCCCTCCTCCCATTTCCCCTGATGCAAGTCTTTAGGGGTGTGAACTTTATCTAAAGACTGGAATTTATGCTCATTCATCTTTGTAAAGTAGCTCACGTTCAGTCAGACAGTACTGGTACCATATATGGACAACAGTTTCCGAGTCTTGCTGAAGATTCTCAATCCAAATTTTTTGCCTGATCTGTCAAGGAAATAAAGACTCTCTATTCCTGTCCATTCTATCTCAGCTCTGGTTGTGTGTTTAGGGTTGCTGTCCTGTGAAGAGGCGAATGCCCCCCCCCCCTGTATTGTTCAGGCTTCCTTAGCTTCTAATAGGTTTCCTTTCAGAATTGTCCTGTCTTTCATTTCAGCCATCTTTCCATCAACTCGTACTAGCTTCCCCATCTCCACTGAACCAAAGCATCCTCACAGCACGACGGTTACGTCATGCTGTGGTTAGTTACAAGGTGACGTGCAGTGTTAGATTCAGAAAATTAAGATTCTCTCTCTTATGACCAAAGGACAACCTTCACATTCTTATTTTGTCTCCTAAATTGCTCTTGGCGAAAGGCGAAGATGACTTCTTATGGCTTTCTCTTAATAGTAGCTTGCTTCTTGTCAGCCGTCAAGACGATTGGCAATTACAAAGATTTGTGGAATGAATTGATGATAGTTGCCCCTTTTTACAGATACTCCCACCTGAGCTGTTAATCTGTGCGGCTCCTCCATAGTTGTTTTTTTTTTTGTTTTTTTTTTCTGATTCTTTGACCAAAGTCCTGCCAGTCAGTTTAGCTGAACGTTTATATCTTGGTAGGTTTTCAATTGTTTTATGATGTTTTTAAACTCTTGGAAACTTGGAATAATGTCGTCTTACCCAACTCTCCTTTATACTTTTCCACAGCTTTAATCCAGACTTGGGTGGGTTTCTGCTTCTTCACAATGCAGCTTGTGCATCAGTAGGTGTATTTGTGCTGAGGTGGGCTAAACACAAGACGCTCACTTTTCCAGTTTTCACTGTACACTAAGTCTACCACGGAAGACTCCATGTGATTTTACCATGTCAAAGAATGAAAATGTTAAAAAAAAAAAAAAAAAAGTACAAGCAAGATACTGTAAGCAGATATGTGACACTGTAGCTGTGCAGGGCTGGTAACTCTGTGGGGCGATATTCGACGACACTTGATACAGATGTCTTGTGATATTGATGACAGGTTTGATTAATCCGCTGATGAAATTTGGGTGGAGAGCTCTGCAGTGGGGTTTCGACAGGGCCACAAGCAAAGTATCTAGTATGAATACTCTATTGCCAAATCCTTTCAGAGCTCATTTGAGTCATATCTGACATATTTGTGGCTCATCATGTCATATTGTACCCATCAGAGAGCAAGCACCATGAACCATTTAAGTACTGTGGGCCATGCTGTCATCTCCTGTTAGTAACATATGTCTGATCGACGCATAAGAAGAGGCACTCGAGTTGATTCTTTCATAGTGCGGGTGAAGATACGAGAGGCCGGCACTGGCAGGAGCAGCGTCTGCAAGAATGCCTATTTAGTCAAGTAAATTATTGACCACTGCTCTGTATATTGAATGACATGCAAAGGCTATGTCGGAGCAAAGGGAAACACTACAAATAGGAGTCTTATCAGGATACTGTGTTACGGTATCCCTTTTTTCTTTCTTTCGTTCTTTCTTTCTTTTTTTTTTTAAGTACAACTTAACAGTTGCACCCAAGAAATCTATAATGATCCTTTGTGTGCTCCTTAACAGAGTTGCCTGGCAACAGAACTGGAGCTCTGCAGTGAATTAAAGTGTCAAATGAAATACATTTGTAATCCAAGGGAAACATGGATTAAGTTTTAGACGGTAGGTGTGCCTCATGGACAAGATTTCAATAGCTAAGGTGGGCAAAGTGAATTGAGGGGGCAGGAGGGGAAACAAAAAAAAAACAAACAAACAAAAAAACAAATCAAAACAAAGCAAACAATTTTCTGGTGCCGTAATAACTTTGCTAACACTGACTCACATCGGAACGTGTGAGTCAGTGTTGAATGAGCACGAAATAAGTGCAGTTAATGAACAGCGTAGGTTTAACATTTGTGTCGTGTGCATTGAGCCAGACGCTGAACAAGGAACTGATAAATCACAACGTCTCAGATAGCAGCGCCATACCTTTTTTTTTCCTCCTATAGAGCTGATTGAATCATACACAAGTTGCTGCTTGAACGGTATATTTCCCCGTTTTTGTCAACAAGAAACAGCATGATAGATGTTTGAATAAGTGGTTCATAGAAAACAATGGTGCTAATATGCTTTATGCATGAGAGTGAGGAGAAAAAAAAAATAAAAAAAATAAAAAAAATCCTAGCTTTCAAGGCCCTTATCCCCTCCCCTCTGTCTCAAATGCCACACATACACAAATAAGCAGAGTGCTTATTTTCTGCCAAACAATGTTAAACATTTACACAAAGGGACCCAAATGAGCTGCTGATTGAAGATAGAATCAGCGCCCGAGCAGCCCATCGCAGAGCGCTCTCGATCCCACATATGCATGATTAATACATCAAACAACATCAATCCTCCTTCCTCTCCTGCTTGTCAATGGGCGCACACCCGCTTGTACACGCCCACGTTCGCATTATGGCGGGCAAGCTCTCGCGAATGCAAAGACAAGCGTTCACCCCCAACCCTCACACAAACACACAGAGAGAGAGAGAGAAAGAGAAAGAGAGAGAGAGAGAGAGAGAAAGAAAGAGAGAGAGAGAGAGGGGGGGGGGAGGGGGGCATATTGTACCCAAATCCTTCCAAGACTGCGCATGAAACACGCAGACACTGCCCCCTCCATCATGGTTAATACATCAAACAGCATTAGCTTCCTGGATTCCTGAAGCTTAGACAGATATGGTTCTGACAGCACATGATTCCTCACTGGCTGTCTACCCCCCCCCCCCCATATCCCCACCACACGCCCCTTTCAGCTTCCCTACTTTCTTTATTCCCTATGAAGTCTGTTTGGGTGGTTAAAGAACATGCTGCCAAAATAGATTCACTTACGTATTACCTTTTGCTTTTTGCGTAAGCTAGTATAATGTCATGTTAGAAAGACATCTCCACAATGAGATGACATTGCAGTGGAGCTTAAGAAGCTTGAGAGATGTAACAGTAATACCAACAGGCCTCTGATCAACAAATTATTTATTTTATAACATTTTTTATGACATCACCAGCTATTTTTATTTGTAGATACAAAAAAAAAAAAAAAAAAAGTACTTCTTCTTATACCAGCTCTGGTTTAGGAAAATATGTCCCATATGAATGAGGGAACAAGCAGGGGCCTTCAAATGCATTCAGATTTAACCATTGCAATTCAAATCTTTTTTTTTTAGGGTTGCAACTCTATAGCATTATTGGATCTTCATGGCATGAATAGAACAGGTGGCTCATTGCATCGCAGGCTAATAAAATGGGCATTCATTAGTATATCTTTAGCATAAAGTGCTGTGTAATTACAATGACAGGCTTGCATTTCAGCTCCATTTGATTGTACAGCGCTTTCAACGGCATATTGATTTGAACTTGATTATAAAGATCCAAGCATAAATGATTAAACAGGAGTCTTTAGCCAGAGATGGTCACTCTGGATTCATACTTGGACTATATATATATATATATATATATATATATATATATATATATATATATATATAATTTTATTTTTTTCTTTTTATGTAAACATGTGTGAAAACAAGCCCGTTAATAATAATACAGACTGAGATTCTGATAGGTGATATGCTGCTTCCACATATTTTCCTGTGGAAAAAAAAAAAATTAAATGAATTTGATATATTAGCTGTTGGCGAACTGTAGGCTGTTAATGGTTTATGACAATCTGTTCATCTCAGCTGTAGCTTCAAATAGCGGCCGCACACAAAGCTCTCCACCTAAACGCTGTATTAAAAGGCTTTGGCTCGTTTCGGAACAAAATAAATACTTCACTTGCCTCCAACAAATTAATCTGTTTGTTAAGCTCGCTGTGTCGTCGCAAAGGCACTTCGAATTTACCAAAAATAAAACCACTTTATTTTCTGTTCATCGTCGTGAATTCGACGTTCTCGCTCACGAGAGTCAAGACATTTATTCTGTCTCTCAGAAGGTTTTAAAATAGTAGGCAAATGTTTGTACACAAAAGGTTAAATGTCTGCTTATAAAATTAGCATAAGGACAGACAGCACACAATCTGAGCTTCTTAAAGCTATATCACAGGCAAAGCAGATAGAAAACCGTTGACTACGGTCTTCATACAGTTGAGACCTGAGCTGAACTTGTCGACATCATTTCATATCTTGCACCGAACCCCAGTCACAATAAAAACCATAAACGCCACTGACAAAGCGTCCATTTCTAGGACGTTTTCGCCAGCAAATTAATAAACATTCTGTTCCCACTTGTCTCCATCTGTTTACCAATCTCTGACAGCTCAGGAATTTGAGATAAAAAAAAAAAAACAGCATTTAAAGTTTAAAGCCAAGTAGTTTTCCTTATTCCAATACAAACTCCACCATGCTGTTATCTGCAAACTGTTTGTTATCTAATCGTTTTTTTTCCTTCTTCTTCTTCTAGAGTGATTTATGAATGAGCTTCTTGGGCAACAAAGACAGATTCAGCACTAAGTTTTTCCCACAATACTTTCATTGGCTTAAAGTCGTAACGTTAAGGCACTTAGCAGATTGCTTCATGAATTTGAACGCTACCCAGTGTGCATAGCTGCTCAATAAATGTAAAAAAAAAAAAAAAAAAAAAATGAAAGGAGGCAGTGTGTGTGTGTGTGTGTGTGTGTGTATGCGTGTAGGTGTGCGTGCATGTGTGTGTGTGTGCTATGGATAGCCTACTGAGCTGCTGATAGTGTAGCTTAAGTGCAGGGAGAGTCACATGTGATCCGCTATACTGCAAATCCTCAAAAAAAAAAAAAAAAAAAGAGGATAAAGAGGCTTTAAAATCACATTTACAGCACAGGGGCAGCATCCTGCTGATAAATACAGATCATGGTGTTTGACCCTGTCCATCAGCACACAGAAGTGCTTGTGGCTTCCTCACTATAGAGTCACATAGCGCACGCTCTCTCTCACGAACAGATACGGGGTTACACTTCAGTGACTCTAAATAATAGCACCAGTTTGCGGGACCGGAGGAGCGACCAGGGCCAAGTCAACGGGGAGTCCGGGATTTTTCCACGCTTTTGCTCCCTCTTTTAACATTTCTTTTCTTCTTCTTCTTCTTCTTATCTGCGAGAGTACACGCATACTCCTAATTTCGGCACTGAAACATGAAAGGGACGTCTGGCAAAAATATGTTCCAAGTCACACCAATCAATAGGCTTTTATAACAGCCAGCATTCAAAACGACTTCCCTGTCTGATATTCAACAGCGACCCTGAAACATAAATGCACAGAGAGCCTCTGCTGGAGATTTTGCAGCAGTACCTGAATCAAGTGCACAGAATTACAAAAGTCCAGCAGAAGCAGCTGAGTGGTGGTTAGATAAGTGGTGCACGGTTGTGAAGTGGAAGAATAATGACATGGAATTTTCTCAATGTTTAATCAAATCTGAAAAGGATAGCATGCATTGTTTTTTTTTAACCAACTTCACAGAAGTTTCTCTAGGATCAAAGTGTTGCCACAATTAGAGCTGTAAGGATTTGTCCCTTAAACATTATTTAGAATCTGAAATTTCATAGTTACAGTATATACAGTTAATTATATTGGAAAGATTGTCTGTGAACAGCGATTATCCAGTACTGACATACATTTTCAAATGGACTCATATGCAGACTTTTACTAGACCGTTCTCATACAGGTGTATGCTTTGACATTAACTATTCCATTGTAGCTCTGGATATACAGTATACAGTGTGCCATCGTAGTGTCTCTGCCTCTGCTTAGCTCTATCCATCCTCTAACGACCTCTGAGCGACTTCCCCACATCATGATGGAGCCAGTACCGTGCTACACACGGAAACATGTTCATGGTGACGCGCAGTGTTTGTTTTTCCACTCCACAGAGTGTTTTGCACCACCAATGAACCTCTATTGCAAACAGTCATACACTTCAGTGACTGTAATTAACAGATCCGGTCGTGGGACATAAAGAGCAGCTTTGGTCCCACAAGTCAATATCAACTCCCAGTTTATGTCTACTCTTTTCCTCCTTTGTTTGGTCCTTTTTTTCTTTGAGTGTATTCTGCTACTATTAACCTTGAAACACGAGTGTCTGGTAAGAAATGTGATACAAGTCCCACAACCCAATAGGATTCCTAACAGCCAGCATTCCACATGTCGCATATGGAGCTGACAACCTTAAATGTCAATACTCTGCACCATCTGCTAGACATTTTTCAGTGCTAGTTGAATCACCTCAGCGAGAACACAGAAATCAAACAAAAGCAGCCACGTGGATCTAAAACGTCTCCGAGATGTACTGTCTGCTAAAGGCCCCCTTTTTCTGTCACAAGATGCATTCAGCAAAAAGCGTAAACAAGTCACCGGTTTCCCTTTGCAATAAATACTAATGATGGCATACTCTTAGTGAATGGCTTTCATATAGTTACGTTTAGGATTTAATGACATACATTCCTACAGAGAGATTTCTCCAAGTGTTTATGAAATATTAATTCTGTATTGCTGGAGAGAAACCACTCAAAGCTGCGATGAAGGTAATTAATTAGCATGGTGGGGATTTGTGGCGTTTCATCAACCTTGAAATGGCATATTTTAGGAAGATTTTATTTCTACCATTAGTTCTAATTAGCAGACTTGCCGCTATTCGACCGGTGGTTCTCAGACCTTTTATCAAATGTACATCCTCTACAGAGGTGACTATTACACCTACTTAGGCGGTACACAGATTACTCTAAATATACCCTATGTGGTACTTTATAGGCGTGACACTAATGTGTTTCCTTATTGAGTTCATAAAATGTGAAGAAAAACAATGTCACTAGCTTGTGTTCCCGATAGTAGTTAGGTTGTCAGTTAGCAAAACAAGACCCGCTAGTTTTCTCACACAACTCTTATTTGTGTTTGGTATTATTTCAAGACACACACCTGTAACTTTAGAGGTAAACAAGTAGCTCTTTTTTTTCTTAGTTTACAGTTGTCTGCCTCAGGTTACTCTGTGAGTTTTCCTCTGCCCTTTGCCTTCGAGTAGCTTCTATTGTGTTACAACTAATCATTTTTAGTCATTTTGACTTACTGACTATATTTAAAAACTTTTTGTTATTTACTTTGTAAATGTATGTTACCAACATGAACTTGTACCAACGTCCAGCAGCAGTCATTGGGACGCACCCTGGACAGGCTGCTGCTCAATCATAGGGCAATACAGAGACACAAGGGATGCACACACTCAGACGTAAGGGCAATTTAAATAGAACAACTGACATGACAGTCATGTTTTGAAACTGAGAAAAATGGACTACCGCAGACACTGTGCAGCCCTCTAGACATAACTAATGTAAAATTATGGATGTGGTCTGTTATATTGTAATAAAAATGATTTTTTAAAAAGTTAGCATCACAGCACCTTTTGTGAGGTTTAACAGAAATATCTGAATAGGAGACTACCGATTCAAGTAACGGTAGTCTCCATAGTTGAGGGTTGTATTTGGAGAAACCATTCTGTGTTGACTTCATCATTTCTCTAGAGCAATTACGCTGCTAATAATACAAAGATTTATTTTTAAAGTGTTGGATTTTCAAAAACTTATGCCATTTTTTAAATTTTTTAAACAACGTTTCACCAGGCCGTTAGGATAAAAGCAGTCCCACAGCATCACAGTAACTCTACCGTATTTAAAAGTGAGCATGGACAGCTTTCCTGTGAATATTTGTAAAAACACCTAGTTGTTCATAGCGTCACTTAAATTGACTTTGGATAACTGGTGTCGGGGTACTAACAATTGTTTAAATACAACTATTAATTTGACAATTTTCCCCAAATTAATAAATATACACAAGATCTTTTAGTGTAAAATTATGGTAATGCAATAAAAGATTAATTTACAGATTCTTTTTTTTTTTTTTTTTAAAAAAGCTAATCTATCATGTAACCTCAGATATTTTAATGCTTTTACTGTCATAAAAAAGGCCACTTTTGTGAGTGTAAGCTGATTTACTGCCATCAAAGGTCAAATGCCACGGATCTGACTGAGATAATGAACAACCACTCTAAGATTTCAGCTGTGTTTTCTCCCCTCAAACATTAGAGGCATATGAGAGAAAAAAAAAAAAAATCTCTATTTCCCCCGTGGCATTTTAGTGACATTTTGATGTGAAGCTTCTCTGGTGAGCTGGGCAGAAATCTACTATATATGTTCAAATAAAAGATAAAAAAAAAAACACCCTCTCCCTGAAATCCACCAATTGTATCATCTATGTCAGACAAACTGCCGAAGACAAAATCCACATGCATGCTCTCAATCGATGAGAAAATGTAATGTGTGTTCTTTCACACAGCTTCATTGGGTTTCTCTCATAATTAAAGTGTGTTTTCCCACTGCGATGGGGGCTAATGCTGCTCCTGGGCTTATTGAAGCAATGTCAGGGAAAAAATGTTGCAGTTTTTTATTTATTTATTTATTTATTTTTACGGAGGTTTGGAGGAAGTTTGTCATGATATTTCCCTCTCCAAAAGTGAACGAGAACAGACCTGGGTGACTCATTGGCACTACAGTGGTATGCTCTTGCTTTATTTATGAGGGCTGGTGGTTTTCTCCTGCATGTCTCCCAGGTCCAGTGATTCATGAATGGACTAGGCGCCTGAGCATGCAATTGTGGTGGTGCACTGGGAGCAGTGGATATTGAGGATTAATTTCTTTCGTGTCAGACTGTTATTCCCAGCCACCATCAAATCCATCTCTCTTTTGCGCCCCATCTACACCCGCTTTCTCATTTCTTAGTTTAATAGTGTCAAGCACAATTATTTGTCAACTACCTGACAAATGCTCGAAATATTGCAGCGGAATATGCCTCTGATATACTGTAGTCTCTATTATGCATTCGGTGTGAGCGATGATTTAGATGGCATTAATCAAAACCTAGATTGTCTTTAGGTGGATTAACTGCAGGGTTTCATTACATGCAGTGGGAACCGAGTTAGACGTGAACAATTGACCCATTATCCCACAAGATGATTCAACCGGAGGATCAACAGCGTGAATGAATCCATGTATCTCAAAGTGCAAAAATGCAACAATGCTCTTTTTTGTCCTACCGCAAGATCTGGACATTTTCTGGCTTGCAGACTAAACTGCGTTCTCAGGGTGATCAAATGGGGAATGCCTATTCAGTTAATGGACCTAAATGTTGAAAAATCATGCAATATTCTGTCACAGCTGGAACTGTAACAGAGAGCATTTGAAATGTACCCCGTGAAGCCAGCTTCAGTCACACAATGTGTCCAGAAGCGTCTTTGAAAGAGATGAATACGTCCTGGTTTCCACAGCGTGTGTCCCTAGATATTCAGTTTTTTGGCAGATTGTTAAGCATTCCTTTCAAAGTAATGTTTCTTCTGTATTGTGACCCACAAAAATCAAACGGCAGAACAAACAGCGACATCCACATACGGGGTTATTTCTACAGCTGGTGATGGTTGCTCCGCTGCTGGCATGCCAGTCAATCACGACAGGAATAGTTTAAGCAGTACCTCTGGACTGCGCTTCAAAAGATATGGCAGATACTCTCCATTTCACCTCAGCAAAAAAAAACAAAAAAAAACAACAACAAATATTTAAGAAAAGCTACTATACCTTTTGTCGTTTTGCTCATGCTTTAGCAAACCTAATGCCTTCACTGTGTACCTGCCTTGCATTTCAACGGCTTTGGGAAATATAATGCCTTAGGTAAAATATCCTCCAGCATCACATTCCTTTAAAACCCTGCAACATACAGTGGCAGAAAAAAAGTAATTGGCCTCACCTATTTTTTATTTTATTTTATTTTATTTTATTTATTTATTTTTGTCACAAATGTCTCAGAACATTGAGCACATTTTAATATCAGCCTTTTACAACCCTATGGAGGACACTTACCCTTATTTCTTTAGAGGGTTATTTGCTTGGGCACTTTGGACACGTTTTTTTATTAGGCATAATCTGAGTGTGTTTAAGTTAAGGTCGTTAACTAATGGTCAGATGTGCTTTTGCAAGAGAGCAAAATCCAAGGTTCCATCATTTATAGCAACCGGTCCAAGTTCAAAAGAAGAAAAAAACAAAAAACAAACCCAGACCAATTTGTTTTGGTGTTTGTTTTGATTTTTGTGTTGGATTTACATCAACTGTCATACCACCCCAACCTTTAAACCATTTCCAGTCTTGTCCGTTTAAAGTCCAAGGAGTATTTTCCCAAAAGACTTGATAATCTTTAGGAATTTTACTTATTTATTGATTTTTTTGGTCAGTTGTAGCTTTTGCTTCAGAGCTCTCCTGAATGCTAGTTTTGGGGCAGGACCAGGTTGCTTTATATTAACTCATCATTTTAAAACTGATTTTCATACCTCAGTTTTTCCATTGAACAATAAAATTTTTTCATCATCTTGAAGAGGTTTGACAAAAGAAAACAGAGGAAATCTGCAAAAGGGGTAAATACTTTTATGTGGGACTGGCAGAGGACACAGATCTTTTTTAAACATGTACGATATCCATATCTCTACCTTATCCGTATACTTTTCTTTTTTGTTTACCACAACTATTATAACAGCAATGCCCAACTACTAGCATTACTCAAACTTGTCTGCTCTAAAGGAGATACCTCAGGGTTCCAGATGCTTGAAACTGACAGCACGGCTTACTTTTGAAATAGTTCAGGTTATTACTATCTGACCACTTCCTGTGGCATTTCATCCCCTGGCAAGGTGAGATATCACAACAAATGTAACACGCACCACATTGACACAGGCAATTTCACACCCTTTGTCCCAATACACACACAGACACACTCACTATTCAAACTTGGAGTACATTAAAATCATTATACACACTTCAAAGAAATCACAGAACTCGACGTGCTACAAAAATCAGCTTAATTTATCCACACTTAGACCTGTGCAACACAGATTTTTGAAAATGTCAACATTATTGGCAAGACAGGAAAAACTGTCTGAAAATTAAAAGTAAAGTAAAAGTGATTGAATACCTGTTCAAAGTCGCAGTAGGTCTACACATTGTCAGCTCAATTATTTGCTCCTTTGTTGCATTGTGCGAAGCACCGTAACATGGTAACAGTTAAACTCCGAGATCCAATATCTGCAGTTAAACTGAGCTCAGCCAATAAGATTTACCCAAACAAAGCACTTCTGTTCGACCAAAAGTGCATTTGCATTAATTATAAAAGAAGCAAGCGCAGCAGACTTCAAAAGACTGATGAGACTAATTCCTATTGGTCCACTTTGTGTTGTTATTAGATAGCTTCCTGGCTGATCAATGTGTTAATTTGATTTTTAAAGAACAAGATGTATTGAATTTAGCAATTACTAAGTGCTGTTCAAAATGACAGCGGTGACGCTACACTTACACCCACAAAAAGCCATTATGTGACTCACTGTAGCTTTGATCTATAAGAAAACATATGCAGATCTGCACATAACCCTCACATCCTAATCCTATTTTGTGGTAAAGCAGTTTTTGAAAAATTGTTTCATTGCTGTCATTGTAAATCCAGAGCATAGGTGTTTATGGCATGTCTGGGATCTTCCTGTGTCCCTAAGTTACCTTAGGGAACTTAAAGAGCAAAAAAGTGATGCTCTTCTTAGTTTTACATTGTACTCTGACATTCTCTGAAAAAAAAAAAAGTATGCCTAAAAAAAATCCAGTTTTTGGACACACTACTCCAGCAAGGTAAATATGACAAGGTAAGCTCTGGCTTGCAGTAAGGTGAAGCTAACAACCTTCCAAAACAATGCATTAGGCCCATTTCCCTGAGTTATCTGGGTGAAAATGGAATTCAAAAAGCATATGTGGCACGTCTGTTGCATCAGTATATTTTTCTCCCTCAAGAGACACTTGAAGGGGAGATCGTTTTCATCATTACAAAGTTAGATTTGACAAGACAGGCTTAATTTTCGCAGGAAACAGTAGGACACTGGATTGAATTGAAGCAATATATAATCAATGTTTGGCATGAACCAAAAGAACATAAGTGTCGTGCAGTTTGTTGATATATTTAAGGTTCCATGACCGCCTAACTACACTAAACCAAAGATCAAATCTTTGAGTTAGTGTAGTTAGGTGTACCTGAATTTCCAACCACATCACATTTAACATCGCAGTTTTACAGTTTTACCGCAGGAACACACACACACCTTGTTAACTGTGCATAATTCTCAACAACCGCAGCTTAAAATTCAGGCAATCAAACAGTGCAATAAGTGATAATCACAAATTTGTCTGTCAAGGTCTTTAGCAAAGGTTTCTCTCTCGTATCCAGTGACGTTTCCTTCTTTTTTTTTTTTTTTTTACTTGAGAGTTTTATATTTGAGAGTTTGCTTAAAGTATTTGGAGTTTAACAAAAACTCTGTGTGTCTGTTCTAAACTCTTCTAGCAATATAGATATGGCAACTTTTTATTTATTTTTTTATTTTTTTACAAATGACCCAAACTGTTATAAAAGACATGCCAGGTCTTTATGTACAAATGTATTAAAGTCATTGTAACACAAAAGGAAAGGAGGAAGGCATGGAGCGTTTGGAAACTTGCTGTTGTTACATCCAACATGCTTGAGGTTGAGGGTTGAGCTAATGTGCGAAGGTCCGTTGTGCAACAGCAGAATCGGTGTCTCTGTTCAGTGTGGAACTATCCAGCTGAAGTTTGACTAGTCTAAGTATTTCAGTTTTTAACACGAGCTGATGAAATGTAGTCTAGAATCAATAAATCTTTAGTTTAGTGCTGATACGGAGTCAGGAAGTATATAGTAACTACACCAATGGTAGCAAATAACAATTTCATCCTTTCAGTGCTTACGAATAAGCCATTTTTTCCCCCAACCAAAACCCAAACAATAAACAATTTAGATGTGCCTTTTATTTTAAAATGATTCAAGTCTAACCTCACACATGCTAAGACATATCATCATTTGTTACATAAAGAGACATCAAATAAATATATATATTTTTAAATGAAATTATGAATACCCTAAAAATCTGAAGGTATGCACAAATTCTGAAAACAAAACAAAACAAAAAAAAAAAAACATTGCATTTAATAGAACATATTAAATGCTAAGTGAGGAATATCAGTTTGTTGTGGATTAAAATGAACACATCACTCTAACTGGGTCACAGCTTTCAGCCATTTCCCCACCCCATTTCTGATGTACAGTTTTATAATTCCCAAAGTACCGACTTGCGGTTAGGGATTGGTAGTCCTGCACCATATTTCACTTTAAACAAATAAACTGCAGCCTGAAATGGCAATCTCTAAAAATAAGTTATTGTTTCATATATTTAAACTCTAAGTAAGTTCTCCTTCTGTGTGCTGTCAGACCTGACTAGATGCTCTGGAGGGTTGTGATGAAGCCAAAACCAACACAACTCAGGTAGGCCTGAAGCCAACAGGAAGTATATATATCCTAAGATAAATATTAGAAGAAAAAAAAACAGGCAGAATAAGTCCTTGAAGCTGAATGGCAGCAGAACAACATGACCCAGCTATTCTGTCTCATCACAGCATCTTTTTTTTAATTTATTTATTTTTTCAATGGTAAATTAAAAAGACAGAATTTCATTTCTTCTCTTTTCATTTCTTTCCTTCCACCTTTCCACACTTCACTTTCAAAACCCCGGTGCTCCGTCACTCACTGTCTGCGGTCTGCTGGGTGCAAGGGCATGTCTGACACATTTCCATTAGTGGGGAGACTATTCAATTACCATAGCTCAAGATATTTAAACCTCGCCAATTACCGAACATCTCCTCTTTAAATTATGCATATGCAGAGCTGATAAGGTGGTGCGCAGCGATTTCTGTTTTTGATATGTTGCAAAATGCCCCGAAGTGTCAGACGTGACTCTTCAGAGAGAAAGCTACCTATTTTGTTTGATTAGATCTGCCATATGAGCCTTAGAGTCATAGTGGGCGACGTCAACATGAGTGCTCTACCATGAAGCTTTTCTAGTGCTCATCATGAGAATTATGCATTTTGCCCTTGATAAGAGAATATGAATGTTTTCAAGTTGGACGTTGCTGACCTACAAATTATACATGCATTTGTTAGTTTAGTAAATTTGGGCTTTAATTTTTTTTCTTTTAAATATCACATCTAGCTGACAAACTGCAGGTACTCTGAGAACACCTTATCCTTTTTCATGTCTCCTAGCAACCTCCATTTCAACACAACTTTAACAATATATATATTTTTTGGACTCAATAGTATTGTTGTCTTTTCTACTTATTAGAAACTTAATTTATTCTTGGTTTTGCCAGTTCACTGAAATACCAATACAGAGATGTGAAACTCTTCACAAAACAGATTATATGCAATGTATTGCGTTGTTCATTCGTCCACCAGTCACCTATTTGTGTAGCCATAAAGAAACCAAAAGTTCCATTATTGTGATGTTATTAAACTTTTTAAAAAAATAAAATCTTTTACATATTTTTTTAAAACAGTTTCAATGTCCTGATAGTATATGAGACAGATAATCTGTGAAAATGTTGACTTCCTCATTCTCCTCCCAGTGGTACTATTGCCTTCTGAAGAAATGCACCGCTCCCGGTCAGAAACAACCAATCAGAGCCAGGAGGAAGGTCTTAGCAGCCTTGTGTGCATCCGGCTAAATGTGCTAATGGCAGAGAAACAGCTGTTTATCTGCCGTCATCGGTGGTGATGCTAATTAGTCTGAGCAGACGTGGCAGGCTCTGCTGATGGAGAGAAGCTGAAGCATAGCAGAGAGCAAGCAGGAGGATGTGAGTAGTGTGTACACCAAGATGATTGAGAGCACTAAGATCCTCCTCCTGGCTCTGATTGTTTCTGACTGAGCTGTGAATTTCTGTAGCTAGCACTGGGAGAAGGCAGAGGAACTAGACTTGTTTCACAGATTATCTGTCTCATTGTTTACTGTTCTACTGACATACTAACAGCTTTAATAAATATAACATATATTTTTATAAAAGTTAAATGCCCCATCTTCATTTCCTTGCGGTAGTACTAGAACAGACATCTGTGGCTCTCTGGTTAAACAGGATTTCACTTATATCTTCTTACAGTGATTAAATAATTGCAGAATTGGCATTTTAATTTGTCTTCTGCATCTTATATTTGTGATTAGCACAAGAAGCATGGCCAGTATGGTTCACATTACCAACAGTCATCTGGTGGAACAGTGGGATCCCTGCAGAGTTAATTGACCTTTACGTTAAATATGAGGTTTCTAAAAGACCAGCAGCATTTTCTAATGCAGCAAGACTGATAAAAGACAGAACGGTCCTCTCCGGGTGATAAAGCTGACTGCATCACAAAAAAGGTTGCTCTGTTTGTTTTTTATCAGTTCAATTTTCAATTTATCCAGAATAAGGGGGGGTGGGGGGGGATATTTAGTTGTTTTTAATTGTTCTTATGGATAAATTGGAATTGCTAGAATCTGTGTCCGTTCATGAAATAAGAAATAAGTGCCTCTGTATTCAAATATAAATAACATCATAGCCACTTCCCTTACCACACTGCAAAACGAGGCAATGCTTTAAGATTCATCAGCATTTTTTGTCCCATCTTCTTTTCACAGTTTAAAGATTGTTGCGGTTTCCTGTGGTGAGTGCGCCTATTTTACTGGAAAAAGCTCAAACGTTTCAAATGTAAAATGTATGAGTTCACCTAGTTTTAAGTCTGCCTAAGCAGTTAAGATTGTTTTTTTTTTCCTGAAACACATTTAAGCCTGGAAGCACTCAAACTGATAGAATTACTAAAGTAAATCAACAATTTGTTGGTACCTGGAGAAAGGCTTAGTTGGATTACTGTATCCATTCTGCCCACCACTGCAGAGCAGTAAATTCAAATATATGGAATAGAAGCTTCCACCAGATTTTAAATGGCACATCTGGATGCACAGAGAGGCTATTATTCTATAAATTATACATAGAAGTTTCCAACATTTTGATATTCCACATACAAAAAGGGCCATTTCAGTTTCCATTTGTCTAAATAATCAATATTTAGTCATTGGAAAATGAAACTTTTTATTTATTTCTGTAATTTCATAGTGTTTGTCCCTCAAACTGCCTCCCTGGTTTAAATAAAAATCACTCACAGATTATCTGTAACTGGGTCATGCACTTCCAAAAACAGTAAAAAAAAAAGCCAATGATGGTGCAGCCGTACGCTGTCTGTTTCTGTGAGGCCTCCATGAAGCTCTTGTTGCATGCTTTATCCTAACTGGTGGAGACATTACAGGAAGCCTTGCATATCAGAGCAAAGAACAAGCCTCTGGAAGTGCTTATATCAGTGATGAACAGATGAGCCCAAGGCAGGCAAAACTTTCCTGGATTCTTTTAGCGAGGGAAACACTTATGACCAACACCAGCGGGCATCACAGCAACATCATGTAACCTCTGATCTAATCCTACAGGAAATGACAAACCTTTGATAAGAGGGAAGGGGTGACTTCAGGGAAGGAAAAAGACTGAGCTGATGAAACGCTCGCATTACATCAAATATTGTCAGTGAGCGCCGAGTCCCATGAATTTCTTGGGCTCTGCGAGAATATTCTATCGGCTCGTGAGTCTTTACAAAACAGCAAATGTCATCAAGATGTAGATTAGAGGTGTCAAGCTGTTATAGCTCTAACGTATATATGTAAACACACGCGCACGCGCACACACACACACACACACACACACACGCACACACACACACACACACCAGATTGAGAGTGAATGTCTGAGGCTTGATCTCATTCCAGACTTGTTCAATTACCGCTGTGGTGATTGGTCACCACAAAGAGAAAGAAACCAATAAAATACATAGAAAGTTACATAACACTGCAAAGACAACAAGTCTAATAAGCAGGAATAAAAAAAAATAAGTGTTTGGATGGGTGGATTAGATTATTTTTTCTTGTTTTACGTCAATTAGGATCTGCTAAATTCCCTGATTTTGATGTTTTATTTTCTTTAACTTCAGAAGTTCCCGTAAGTCTCAATTAGTATCATTAAAACAATTTCTGAAAGTCTTCACGATTATCTCGTAGGCATCTGATAAATATGAAGATGCAGAGAAGAGAATTGTAAGACTTGGGCACAAATTCCAGATGCCTCCAACGTGCCTCGTTTGACCGCTCAAATATTTTAAAGAAGCATAATCACACCATGGGAATGTTGTGCCATCATATCGTTCAGGAAGATGAGCGGATCTTTGTGTCAGATATGAAGGAGTTTTGGTGCGAAATATGTGTATCATGCTGAGAATGAAAGCAAAAAAACCTTGTGAAGAAGCTGAATGAAACCATTAAGAGACCATCATATTAAATACAGTGAAAAGAGTCTTTTACCAACACGAGCTGAAAGGTCACGCAATGAGGAAGATAGCATTACTCTACAAGCAATTGAAAAATTGCTGTGCAGTCACGGACAAATGAGTTAATTTTTGGAGATGTGTCTTGGGGGCTGCTAAGTCCAAAGTTAGGGTATTTGGGCGTGGTAGCCTATGATATAATTGTTAAAAAAACAAAAAGCAGAAGTTTACAAGCTTGAAAATGCCTTCCTAATTACGATGTATGGCTGTGGTAGCATTATGAGTAAAGACCATTAAGACCATATAAGGACAGCAGAATTGACAACAGTGTCATTTTACAGCACAGTAAAGTAACCATGTTACCTTCAGTTGTTATAAAAATGTTGCAAATATCAAACATGATTTAAAAGAATTTAATACCTTGAAATTGGGCCTCTGTCTCTTTAAGAAGCTCCTTACTCTTTCCGACACTTCCTGCTCCTCCTCCATTGAACCTTTAACATCATTTTGCACTGAAAAGTAGTTTGTATGATACGCTCAGCAGACATGCAGTTGTACCTGGCGTTTGCCAATTGCCAAATTTAAAAATGAAAATGAAAAATAAAGCCTTTTGCGACCCCGAATGGCTGCCACGAGACATTCAAGGATTTCTCAAACATGCATCAAAGAATCAAGGCAACATTCCAGGTATGTCTTGGATGAGGGAATAACATAACATGATGTAAAGCTCAAAACAAGTTGATTTTACATAACACTGCCCCCTTAAGAAAGTTTACAATTATCTGACATTATAAGACAGAAAAAAAAAACAAAAAAATTGTATGCAAATATCTATTTTCAACTGTACATGCATACTCGAAGTAAACTTATTTTGTTGTCTTACGCCTGACTGGACATTTCAATAAACAAAGTGAGATCTCCCAGCAGACTCATAAATCATTTCAAATGAATGGAGAAGATTAAGGAAGTCTGTCTCCAGCAAAGCAGAAAAAAACTGAAGCCGAAGGCAATCGTGCTCTCTCATGAAAACCTTATGTATATTATAAGAGAGAGCCAAATGAACTCTGTTATGCATTATTACTTAGGAAATGAAGGAAATTAATTGAATTATTTTCAAGTCGTAAGGGTAATTGTTTCTGAGTCAATGACTGTTTCCGACGGGGAGGCAGACAAGCCGAAAGACACAAACAAGCTCCCAGCTGGAGGGATACAGCCACAAAATCACAGAATCAAGCTAATTGCAAAGAGTTTGAAACAAATCCATACGTTGGCTGCATTTAAAAAAAAATACAAAAAAACACAGTCAGTCACGGTGGAGCGGCGAGCCTAAGCCAGATATGAATACAAAAGAGAAGAAGAAAAGGAGTTATTACAACACCGCTACTCATCGCCGAGGTGCAACATTGTGCGCATGTTTGTTCAGAACTGATTCGAGTCTCCTCTCAGCGCCAGCCGCGGTCAGCCCTCAAAACACAAATATTAATCCGTCTGCTTAAGGAAATTCGAACAGAGTTGGGGTCGAAATCGTGGCATTACATGCACTGCGAACACAAGATGATCGCCGTGTGCTTTTACGGAGGGCTCCAGTCAAATGTGGGGCTTATCACTCACTTGCAGCACATTGATTTAAGACTGCCGCTTATCCAGCTCATACAGAATCGCTATTAAAGCCAGACGAGACTATTTTTAACATACTGTTGGGGGCCTTTTCACAGCTAGGCCCTGAAATATTTGGGATTCTGTTATGTTGTATTTGAGCTTATCCATCTCTGCAGACTGTGTGCTACCCGCTTAACAAGGTGGAAATACTCAAAGGGAATGCACGACTGAGTGAGGACGTACGCAGCGCCTGTCAGATAACAAATATACCACAGTGATTGTGTATCATCTGTGCAAATCCAGTAACAGGAGATCCTTTTTTTTCTTCTTCTTACCTTCAGCTCAAAAAGCAAAATATGCCTTTTGTAGATTAGCATTTCTTGCTGAGAATCTTGCAATACCTTTTTAAAAAAAAAAAAAAAAAAAAAAAAAAAGCTAGGGGAATCTCTCGGTGATCAAATGGCTGGGGAGGCAGTCAGGGGTTTTGATGTAACTTTTAATGTGTGAGGTTTTGGCCGAGTCAAAATAACTTGTTTCACAGCTGTAAGTGGTGGAATGTGGACCGACTTTGTTGTCGTCTATCTGCTCTGTTCCCTCAATTTTGTATCTCCCTGCAGCTGAAAGAGATTCAGCGGTACGGGTCGACTGGACTTTTTCGTCCAGTCGAGTCCTCTCCAGTTAGGAAGTGAACTGGATGAGAAATGAACTGCGCTTTTACTAAACAAGGAATTCGCCTTTGTTCGGGATTTCTCTAAAGCAAAAGGGTTTTCATAAATCATAATGTTTTTGTTACTTATTGTTGTCAACGGGCATAGCGCTATGTAATACTTGGCAATGTTTGGTTCTCTTTGCACTCTGTAACTTTTTCCCAGTGCTGGAAAGTCAAGAGCACCCCCTGAAGTTGAAATTACAACTTGGAAAGTTGGAACTTCATGAGCAGCCCTGATTTTTTTATTTATTTGTTTTTGTCAAATATGATTGCTATGCTCAGGAATATAGTATTACCAGCTATTTATTGGCCCATTTGATGGTTTGTATTTCCAATAAACATAGTGCTGTAAAACACTAATTATATTTTTAAGGGACATTATGTTGTTATCAGCTTGCATTTAACTTTTTTGCACCAAAGGTAATTGCATGTCCAACTGTTCACCAACCTGCTACTATAATATTTACCTTCTGACATCGAGTAGAGAGAATATATTAGCTGACTCAACAACTGTGTAGGGGAGTCTGGATTTTAACTGCAAGCTTTTGCAAAACTATAAAATTTTTAGACAACACACAATCCGACTCCAATGCGCCTTTGCGTGGGCTCTGATCAAGATGTCCAGCAAAGCTCAAATAAACAACTCCAGACAACAACGATCTACTACAGAGAATGTAGGTTGGGAATGGTGAAAAGCACCCGGTTTAAAGATGATCATCATGTTTGCATTAACACAAAGTTTGACAAATAACATTTCCAATCTGTTTAAATATGGTGACTTATTAAAATTGTCTGCATAACTGTTTTTTTTTTCTTTTGTTTTGTTTTGTTGTTGTTTTCAATGGTTGCTGGCCTTTTTGAAGTACCTTATTTTGATTCTATTGCCCGAATTACCTGTGGTCAATATAATTTCAAGACTTTCAGTTTTAAAATGAGAGCTAAATGGCATAACGAACAAAAGAAAAATCACTGGCATTCATAAACGCTTGACTGCAGCGGTAGGACTAGGGTAATTGAAAGTCTATATAGACACTGGAAAACTACATAGTTTATAGAAAAAAATGCAGATAATCATCTGAAATATCTATTCATTTCAGCGTCTATTTTTCTTTCTTTAATAACTCCTTTCATGCCAGCATCTTTTAAGTCTATTTTCATTTCAGCAATTAAGTGGAAAATTATGTCTGTCACACAGGAAAACACCAACGAAGGTTGAATAATGAATCATAAAATACTGAGAAAAATACAAATGTTTGATCTATTTGTTATGAGATACCAAGAAATACATGTTCTCTGAAGGTCAGATGCTATCATAATAAGATAATTTACAACCAAACATTTAAAAAAAAAGAAAAACATTGACAGTCCATTGCATCTTTTAATGATGAAAAAAGAAAGAAAGAAAACATCAAAGTGTTTGATGCAAACAGAAAATATGCTTTATAGCTTATGGTGGCAAAGATTAGCTTAAATGTATCACCATGACAGACTTGGACAACACTGCATTCAAGAACCTTATACATTTTAGATGCGGTTAGCAGAGCAACAGCGCTGTTATGATATGCAGTCTTTAGGCAGAGTTCCCATTCGGCAACATGAGATGCATATTTTCAAAAACTATACATAGTTTAGTGTGCAGCAGTGAATGCAGCTGCATTGGACGTAAACTGCCCGAGCCGATGCCGGACAATTGTCTTACTGTAGGGTGCCCTGAAGCTCAAACAGTGCAGTCATGGAAATATCAATGTGCTACAGTAAGTAAAAGAGGTTATAAATGCAACCCCCCACCACTCAGTCCAGCTGTGCATCCAAACTTCCCAGCAGCTGGAGCACAATATACAACACATGACATCTCTATTTCTTTGTCTCTTCTTTCTAAGTTACATTCAGTGATTTTTATTTTTTTTTTTTTTTTCGGGCAGTGGTTTTTTTTTTTAGAGACGCTACGTTTTACTAGTCTGAAACTGAGACATTGACGTCCACTATTACTGAGGTTTATCTACGAAGAAAAAGGCTACAAATAAATTATCAAAGAAAAAAGATGTAATACTATCATTTGATCAGGTCACTGTGATCGCAGCAGTTTTCTTTCTTTCTTTTTTTTTTTCAATGTACTTGAACAGTGCAACCTTGTGCAAGACTTCAAAGGGGGGATAAGAATACGTTTCACCATTTTGGATGCCAGCAAACTCTAATTGCACAGAAACATTATAGTTGGTGTAGTAGTAGCAACAAAGTCAGAAATAAAAAATGGACAGGCGCCTTAGGGAGCGCTCCAGAAAGGCCTGCATCCAAAAACGAGCCAGATGTCTGCAAAACCCATGATAGCTGCAAATAAATAAATGAACAGATGTGTTACCAAAAGCGTCTCCCAGCGATAAGCGAAGAAACGTTTCATGCAGATATTTTCATGGCTTTAAAATGACAGCTTAAAATTAAAATGTAAGCATCTGTTTTCGCAAATACCGTCTTCTAATCTTTTTTTTTTTTTTTTTTGTCGGCGGATCGCATTTATTAACACACCAGAGAATTACACAAACACACATTAAAAGGGAGGGTTTTTTTTTTTTTATATCTTAAAAAGGATAATGAAGAACTAATAGAAAACAGGAGGAGAAGGCGGCTTTGTGATGTTAACAGCATTCCTGTCCAGTGACAAAAAAAAAGAAAAGAAAAAAGAATAAAATAATCAGCTTGATAGTATTAGAAGGCTGCCAGTTATTCTGACCTCGAGACAGCACGGCTCACAATAATTCTTGTGGCAAATAATTAGTTTTATCACACAATGACATGGGTCACCCGTAAGGGCTTGATTAGAACAAGAGAACAATATAAGAAAATGTGCGGTTCAGTGAAGCTCTCAGTGGGGATTGCTTCTTCATATCTTGTCAAATTCCAGATGACATTTCATATGACTGCAAACCAGAAACAATCCTTTTCCAGTGCGAGCCGCCGCCGCCGCCGCCGCCTCGGAGAGTCATTATGTTGAGAGCTGAAATTCCACACTGCAGTGCTTTAGTCTTGACTCTAAGTGCTCTGTTTGTTCTGACACTTAGCAGAAAGCAGGAAGAGACAGAAATCTGATTTTTATAAATCAATGCTGTTTTGTAGGATTCGCTTGAGCGATGCACGCAAAAAAATAAAATAAAATAAAGACAGGAAGACGAAATATGGAAATCCTATGAACAACATTATGACTTGCCTCATTTTCAATTAATCTTTGCCTCTAATTGATTGACAGGACTTATTTGAGGTTCTAATATTCCCCGCTCCCCCCCAACGAGTCGTTTCCTTAATAGAGCGACAGACTGTGACTGCCAAGGAGAAAATGGTGTAGCAGACATGCACATTTTGCTGTTTTATTTACTCTGACTCCAACTGCACCATATTGACCGTATGTTGAATACCATACTCTACTATTTGTTATTCCAATTACATTCGGAGCACTGTATTTTTTAGCTCTGCCTGATGGATTTGCACTCATCTAATGTTTGCAGTGCACTGCTGCTTAAAGGACCAAGAATTTGCATTATAATGATTTAGAGCAGCAATGCATTTTTAATGTTCATAAACAACAGTGTGAGCTGTGTTCCTTTTTATTTCCCGCAGAATATGTTAGTCACCATTTAACCGCAGCATTTGGAGCCACTGCTTAATATAATGTTGTTCTTATTTGTATGAGGCCTATAAAGATTTGGTGAAATCTTAAAAAAAAAAAAAAAAAAAAAAAAAAAAGCTGGGAATACAAGGACAGATGTTAATCTAGAATTCGAGGCGTCTTGGAGGTAAATTACATTGATTTTGGTCAGAGGCGTGGAGAAAATGTGCATAAGCGTACCTTTAAGAGAAACTTGTAGCTGTGTGTCAATTATCATGGCGAAGGAGGAGACTTGATGTTCTTGTGGTGCTTAAATTTTCTTTGTAGGATTGTGAATTAAAAGTAAAATGCCACGATGCCTTAAGGGCTGCCACCAAACTGTATCAGACCATTCCCCGAGGTGTTTTCCCATTGAATGCAATACACTTGACCACTTTTATCTTAATGTACTTTTGGATTGGTTCTGCATTCAGTAGCTTTTGATCGGGAGAGCGCAACCTTCCGCCAACCTTTTGTTCTTTCTTATTTTTTTCTGAGCTCAGGGTATATTAACACTTGTCCCCAATTTTCTGCAGATTGCACACGATAGATTGGAACTCGTGCGGTGCATTTATTTTGCAATTGTTTTGTATGCTTGCTCCATAAACAAATGTTTAGAATAGAATTTATGTCTGGTGCAGAGCGGGAAAACCAGCAGTGACAGAAACAATCAAACTATAATGGCATTGCTCCGGGATCGCAGCTGTAATATCCTGATTTATACAAACAGTATTAGTATTTTTGTCAGTCTGCCAACCGAACAGACAACAACAACTGCTACAAAAGCAAACCATAGGGAAAATAAATCTATTATCTTTAAATATTAATTTACAGACTGGTCCGTTGCCTGTTCTTTCATTACCCTGCAAAATCACATAACGTGTCGCATTTTCTCGTGACACAGCCACAAGCTTGGATAAGTTTTATTCAGATCTTATCTGATACAGCAACACCCCAGTGGCAAGTTCTTGCACGCATAGTACCCTGAGCAATCTCCTCTTGCTGCTTCGTCCACCCAGCCAATGAAAATCCAGGAAATCGTCTGAAGACGTGAGGAGGATGAAATGCCGTGCAGTTTCTTCACAGATCACAAACTCTAAAAGCCCACAAAGCAGTCAAAGATCTGGAGCTACTTCCTGTTTACCTGACCCGGACAGCTGAAGTCGCACAATGGAGCCACAATGGAGCCACAATGAAGCCAACGTAGTCAGACGAGTGTGTTCATGTATTAGGGTGGCCCTAGGCCTGTATCTTATCAGGTTTCGGCCCAATGCACAGGGGATGAGGGCGGGTACAAAAGGAAGTCATGCAATTAATTGTCTTCTCTGCTTGGCATCTCATTTCAACACTGCAGAAGGTCTATTACAGGAGCAAGTCAATGATTAAACCTTAACAATAATCACTGATGAGCTTATGCCTTCATCCTCTATGCTACTTCAGGGTCTCCTGGTTAATTGTGCCCAGCTACGACAATTCCACTCAAACGAAATAATAAAAATGTAGGTACAAGCACAAAGCAATTTATGATATTTAAACACCAGGTTTGCCCCCAGTGGAGACATGAAACAAAAGCTTGAAGTAATTACAGTGTTTGAGGATGAATCTATCAACAAAAATGGACTACATAATCCTCTAACCAGAGAGAATTATCTTTACCAAAAAAGAAAAAGAAAAAAAAAACTGAGATACTTCTGAAGCTGCAGAGAGAAAAAAAAATAGGGAAGGTAAAAGTCAAAGGCGAAGCAGTGTGTGTGCATTACAGGGAGAACAAAACAAAAAGTAAAAAAAAAAAATATGACAGAGAAAACTCACTGAAAAAAAAAATTGCGAGAGAGGTTGAGGGTGCTTGAGAAGAAAATGGCTAGGGAAGCTCAGAGGAGACTAAGGGTGAAAAAGAAGTCTTAGAGGCACAAAAGTGGCAGTTGGAGAAGAGGAGATGGTTCATTTGTCACTGTCAGATCAGTTTGTTTCTCCTTCATAACTGCAAGGACGCGAACTGGCCCACAACCCAGCCCCAGATTCCTCTCCTTCCTGAGCCAACCGCCCATCGAAATGTAGGCTCCAACCTCTGCCAGCACCTGGCCTCGCTGGAGAGGAGGATGCACCCATGCAACAGTGCACATAATGTTATATCTGCCTGTGTGGCCATGCTCACTGAGCTTAATCAAATGTATGTCCCACTAACAGTTGCAACCTATAGCCTCGAGACAAAGACTTTGTCTATGGGCATGTCTAAATAATAATCTGTTTTTTTTTTTTTTTTCTTTTTTGTACCAAAATTTACAAGTCATGAACCCACTACGTCGTCATTCTTTGCAAAACTTACATTATGTATTCGTTGCATGAAAGAATGAATGTTTGAATTAAAGTGGGCATAATGCAAATACTGAACAGCTGCTTGCGGCTCAGCTTGACCATGGGCGCTCTTCCATCTCTATATGGACCTCCTGCAATGAAACTGGAGGCAGCGTGCTGATATAGCACTCCTGGATGCATCACAGGCAGAATGCAACAAACTTTTATTGGCTGAGTGTCTACCCCAACCTGGGCCCTGTAATGAGTACCGTGGCGGTGCTTCCTCAGTAAAAAAAAATCTCTCAGTTGGAGGCTAGGAAATACTTTCTTTGGCTCAGAAAAAGGCAGCGTGGTTGGCAGTCATATTGCATGTTTGGTCCCTTGTGGGTAATGTGCCTAAGCATCCTTCACCAAGTGTAATTAACCCAAACTGTTTGGGGTGTGTGTAGGTAAGGTAAGGCAATTACCGCACCTAACCGTGAGGTGTTTCTGCTGCTCCTGCAGTTATACTGAATTGTTTGTACGAATGATAATTCCCATCATGGTGTTTGCTTCCATAAGGATTCCATTATTTCCTCTGGAATCCTTTTTTTGTTTTGTTTTGTACTTTTTGCTTTGTTTGAAGGATTTTCCTTCCAGCTGTCTTCCTAAGAAAAACAGCCTCTATTGCTTTTGTGCTATTCAAGATTCTTTATAATATACCATTCCTCAATGGTATATAAGTGGTCTGCAAATAAATATGTTTTTTTCTGAAACACTAAAAGCTACAGAAAAAAAAAAAAAACTTAAATTATATCAAATACATTTTAATTAGTTAAATTATTAGAGGAGAGGAAAATCAACCTATATAACAAAAATGAATTTTGGAGGGTATCAAATATTACTTGCTAGAGTTACTTAGTTTTCATGGACACTTGTTTGCAAATTTGAAGTTTTGTAAAAGTTAGTCATATTACATCTTTTTAAATAAAAAGAGATCATGCCATTTTCATTTACTCTGTATGGTAAAACAACGGAGTACAGAAAATGCTTCACTGCGTTTATATTGTGGGGATCTCAAAAGACTGACACTCTGTTCACAGCAGCTGTTCTGTTATTCCATAAAAGTTTTAAACTCGGCATACTTAGGGACGTAAGTACAACCGGTTAATGAATGTAAACTGAACTGAGTGTAATTGCTTCGGATCTTCTAGGTGATGTTAGACATGTCAAAATGTCCGCCAGCGACACAAACAGCGAACTTGACCAAACTGTCATCCCGTGTTACGACTGTTGAGAGAAAGTCTTTGGTGTTCCTCTAATTAGATGAAACTTTGGGAGAAATTCCAATATTAGCTTCTGCTTCACATGCAAAGTGTTGAGTATGTAGGAATTAATGAGATTATTTCCTTTTGACGATTTCTTTCCTTTCTTTCATAAAAAAAAAAAACACAGCCCTGAAGTCATTGACATTTAAAATTCTCAATGATAACAGTAAGTTATTCATTCCCATAGTTGAAATGATGGAGTAAAATCAAGCCATTTTTACCAAATGATTACTTATTATGAATTCAAAAGCCACCACCGGGACAATAATCAGGATTTCCATTTTGCAGATCCTTTCAAAAACCTCTTGAGTGGTGGATAACACGATGTGAAAATGGTGCTAAAGCGACCGAAAAATGAGTAATGCAGACGCATTTTTAAAAAGCTGATTTTTGTATTATTTTAAAGTAACGTGTTGCACAGATGTGGCTCTGCTAACTCTCTCTGCCAGAATTACTATGATTTCATGACTGTTTTAAAATTATGATTTGCATATTTCTTTTTGAGATGCTGACAATTACTCTAAGCATTGAACTCAAATAATAGGTGGCAGGTGTGAAAAAGCTAAATTTGCTCCTGGAGCTGGTGAGTATGAATGCATTTTAGGGGGAGTTTATCTTTTAGAGTTCAGATTTTGGAAGAACAAGTGCTGCTAAAAATATTGTTGTCAAAAACACATTTCTGACACGTAACGCATATCAAAACATTCATTTAATTTCGGTCATCACAACCCGCAACCACCAAGAGAGCAACTTATAGAACAGCACCACAAAAACAGCAGCACTAAATTTGTCGATACAAGAATCAGATTGTGAAACATTGGTATTGGAAGCAAATGAAATGGAGGAGTCTGGATCAAATCTGAGACTAATACACAGTTGAAGAAAATAACTCTTGACAGATGGGTTTTGTGATTTTACATTCTTGTAACACATCTAATTCATAATGCAGGATGTCTTCTTCAAACTACGTATGACATTGGCACCTTGTGGCAGAACATTTTTAGCAACAGGTTTGGTGAAAAACGGGGCTGTGATTTTTCAAACAAAGGAGTTTTTTTGTTTGGTTTTTTTTCATCTTTGAATTTGGACACCAACAACTTTGGTGAATTTGAATTGCCCTGTCGCTTATTTTGAGATGTGACACTGACTTTGGGGAAAGAGGTGCAAACAGTTGCATTATTTACAGCTGCTTTAGAGAATGTTTCTATTAAATCTTCATCTTTTTGGTGCCAGTGTTTATCATTTTGCCGCTATGGCATTTGTTTTTCTTTGCAGTTTTGGTTAATATATATCCAACTCTTTTTGGGTACAACAGGAATAATTCTTATGTACTTAGACAACGTTTAATTGAAAATAATTCTCTGTGATCTACTGAGTCTACAGTAAGAAAACATGGTTATTTGGTAAATGGTATTTGCCAGCAGGATGTGGCTCGGAGTTCCTTCTGTTCTAATATGTCACATTTCATTAGTCAACTTTTTTTTTTTAAACATGAATCAGAACGAACGTGAAATGGAAATGTGGTGTATTACAAAACTACAAAAGAATAAAAAATGCATGAGATTTGAATTTTTATGTGTCTACTTCACGAATAATAATACTTTAACTCCAGAGACTACTGAACGAGTATCTAATGGCTTAAGAGCATGGGTATGCCATGGAAGTAGGAAGGAATGAACTAGCAATGCGTTTTTGACCCAAAATCTTTTGTGAGCTTTATATCAGGTTTGTTTGGTTCCGTAAAAAAGCAGCACTGACTGGTGTTGGAATTACATTTTGATCATTGTTCACTGAATCTGCCTCAAGATGCAGAAAAAATACATAAAAGCTACTGAACAACAACAATAAAGGTTTATCTCTCAGATGCCTTGTGTAATAAAAACTGTTTGCAAGTGTCCCAGGGGTGAGATCTGGACTCCAGAAATATATCACGCTTAGGTCACTCTTTAGTTTAGTTCTTTTGTTTGTTTCTTGTTTTTTTTTTGCAAAATCCTCAGTGCTAAATGTAGCCATATGGGGTGACTAAAGTATGAAGATTTTAATTTAAATATGTGCTTTTCTTTTTATAAGTAAATATGGATTTTCATAAATATTTAAAGGGGCAACCTGGTTATCGCTTGTTGTTGTGGAGTATGCGCAGGCCTTAACATACGGCATAAGCTTGAACATGCCTTTTTCCACAGTGAGAAATTGTAGTGGCAGCATTATGCTGTGGGTATGGTGTTGTTTTACAGGAACAGGAAAGATGAGAAGAGGGGATGGTAAATACAAAAGATGGCAAAAATCCTGTGACCTGGTTCGAAATACCTTACAGCAAGTCCGCAACTCTAAATCATACAGAATTAGCTACAGTCTAGATGAAAGCATAATCATACTTTAAAACAGAAAATTGAGGGGGTGCTACAGCGGCACATGGGGTGAAGCACAACCTGATGACCCTGGCCACATATCTTCCCTCTCTCGTTACCCACTTTCCTGTCTGACCGTTCTCAAACAAAGTCCACTAGGGCCAATAAAACCTTTTTAAAAGCAGATCAGTCATAGTCCAGACCTAAATCCAATTAAGAATCTGTGAGAGGATGACACGGATGTTTAGAGATAATATCCATCTGATCTGCCATATCCAGGAGCTATTATTTTGGTTGTGCAAATATTTCATCCTCCAGACATGCAAACCTGGTAGAGAAACACCCAAAAACGACTCCCAGCTGCAATCGCAATTCCTATTAGTTTACTTTTTTTTTTTTGAAAACCATCTATTATTTTAGTTCAACTTTACAATGTTTGGCGCTGGTCTATCACATAGAATAAAATGCTTAAGGGGTATAAATACTCTAGCACGGCACTGGATGTAGTAAAGCTGGGCTCTTTGAAGGGGAGAGGAGGGCACGGTTGGCAGCTTTACCCAGCTGCTAATCCAAACATGCCCCCAGAATACTTCACAGAGGGTCATGGAGCAGAAAAAACTACAACCGGATGACAGCAACAACTTGCTCCTTTTCACTTAATATTTCAAACTATTCTTTGGTCCAATTAAACAGCAGATGTACAAGTCATTAAAAGGTGCTTGTGAGAATTAATTTGCCGATGATGAGAATAAGTTAGCTGTTACCAAAGGCATTAAAAACACCAAAAAAAAACAAAAAAAACACCCACATTAAATTAATTTTAGTTCAGGAATTAATTGTAGCTCCGCAAAAAGTTTGTTACAATGAGAAACGGCGAAACAATGCTAATTAAAATCCTTCCATTAGGCAGTGCCTGATGTAAAAAAATAAATAAAATAAATAATTGGTTTGCAGATACATAGCACCGTGCCTTCAAATGCACACGTCCGCAACAGCTGAACAAATATTAAAATCTTCAAAGAGAACAGCCTGCTTGAAAGTATGTCAAAGTATCCCCGTTTTCACCGAGCGCCCCAGAAATAGCAGCCAAGTCGGTGATTCACCTTTGACATGATTTGGGATTTAAAATGAAAAAAAAAATGAAAAAAAATGTGTCTGCCTTTAGAAGATTTGGGTCAGGCTCATCAAACATAATAAGCGGCACACTAATCACATGAGAGGCAGCGTGCGGAAGCCTCACAGCTGTATGCAATTGTTCCAATCGAAGGAGGGTGAACGAGCTCCCATTAGCTGGAGAACATGTTCAAGCAGTTACAAAAGCCCCGGAGAAATCTCAGCTGGGATCTGTTTATGCTCAATAATGCTTATGCTAATTTATATTTGTTGCTGTACTTCGCGTCGTGGGATGGTTTTCTAAGCAGAAAGTGCAGCCATATAGCTGTGCGGAGCAGCTGCCAACGTGAAACGTAGATTGATTTGAGGACGGGCGAATAATTAAACAAACAAACAAAAATATAATAATAATAATAATATAAACGAGCATACGGCATTGTGACGGGAAGCGACGCTTTTCGGGCGACCGTGTTTGGCGGTGATCGTGTTTTGGAAGAAGCGCGTGGCTTTTCAATGACAAATCAAATGAGTTTCACATCATATGTAACTGTGCACCTTTGTGGCTGAGTCGTCTTAAAGGTGTCTGTGGGCGAGAGCGCTGCCCTAATGGAGCTTAATGGGTTTTATGGTGCGCTGCGGGCTTCTAATGGGGTAGTATGTCTGATGGGGATGCAGCCCTCACTCCGCCCCCACCCCGGGGACCTGTCTAGGTTCCTAATGTGACCTGAAGAGAATAATACATAATGTCCTGCTGTTTGCATAAGTAATTGCTAAAAAAAAACAAAAAACAAAAGTGACAATTTTTGGAAGGGTTGAGAAGTGGAGGGTGGGGGGTGAGGAGTGGAGTTAGAATATGTTTGAGTATAAAAGAAGCCCAGGAGTTAAACCAGTGGGGAAAGAAATGGCATATTATTGAGGGACACTTTGGTGCTAAGCTGCTTATTGATAAAAGCACTAATCTGCCTGGCAGAAGGTAAGGAGGCAGGGCGGTGTGGTGATATAATATCTTAGCTACACGCAATATCATCAGGAACCTGAGCCTCCACACAGCCTTTGCCTAAAGGAGTTATTTTATTTCATTTTATTTTATTTTTGCATAAAAGGTGGAAAATGGCCGGCTTGCTGGAAGCGTCGAGCCTGAGGAAAAGAGTCGGAGCAGAAGATTGCGTAAACCGCCGGCTTTTCGTCGGACATTTCGTCAGACGTGATCAACAGGCAGAGACCATCGTCTCTTTAACATGCGTATGGATCACATGCATCGCTTTAATTATTTTCCTCCTACATGAAAGAGCAAGTCAGCGCGGCCGAGCCTTTTGACGACGTTGAGAGCGCTCATGTTCGGCAGCCCCTCGGCACACAGAATGAAGCGGCTTTCGTTTCTCTTGAAGAGTTTGGTCAAACCTCTCTTTTCATGATCTAATGTATCTGAATTCAGCCAGAAACTCACATTAATTTATGGGCTAACTCTTTTCAGTGTGTTGCAGAGAAACCATACGCTTTATATCCATCGACAAGTACCTCAGATAATTCTGACGGGATATTTGACCGCTCTTCCTCTACAACAGTAAAGCTCAGGATTTTGTTTGGCTTCCTGGTATGGACCAGACTTTCACACACAGTTCACAAACCTTCAGTAAAAAATGAAAATCATGTTTTTTTTATTTATTTATTTTCTCATTCCAAAACTATTGTTGACTATTTTGACCACAATGAAAAGAAGATTGTTTGTAGACGTTTAGGTGAGGCTTCCAGAACAATTCAGCAACTGCCAAGTTTGACAGTCAAAGCGTTACGCTGACAGTTTGTTTCTTTCCTAGTGCAACAATGGAGGACTACAGTGGACACCCACCTATTTGTAATTCAGTATTCGCAGATTTGCCAGCTTGTAGATCGTTCTGTGGAATGTGACTCAAAATGTTTGGCTGAAAATTTGCCTATTTGCAGTTTTTTTTTTTTTTTTTTTTTTTCACAAAGCATATTTAAAATATTTTAACGAAAAATGCAAGGTTGGGAAGCTGAAATACGTAGCTGCACTGCTTCTTGACACACTATTGGCTAGAGTTTGAAAAGTAGCCAATCAGTGCCATTTATTTCCTTTGACACTGATTGGCTGGAGCCCCAAGAGTGGAGAGAAGGAAGGCAAACGATGTTAAGTCATAATCGGTGCTAAGACAGTTTCAACAGTGCATATTAATGCATCTAGATATATTTTGTTTTTAACTATTAAAATATGCAGCTACAGATCATTTAAGAGGTATCTTCAAGTATTTGCATATTTTAACTATTTGTAGGTGACTGTGGTTCCTAATAAATAGGGGTGGCCCACTGCTGTCTTGCTTCATAAACACTCAATAACTGTGTCCTTGCCAGATAATCATTAAATTCTATTTAGCAAGAAAGCATGCGGTTTCTATACAACTTGATAAAAGCTATTTAATCAAATTAAATACAGGGTATGTGTGTGTATGCGGTATTTGGGCTTCCTTGCGAACTAGATAAAATTCAACATTATTAAAAAATTATAGGTTTAAAAAATAAAACCCATGAAAACATGTTTTTTTTTTTTTTGCACAAAAAAAACAAATAAATCTTTAAAAGCCCTACATTATTGTCACATTTCTGCTCATCAGTAATTTATGTTAACTTCTAATGCAGACGACAAGCTCTTTTTATAACAAGTATTCATAATGTTAATGTCCGTGATGTATATATGTGTGATTTTCATCAGCTGCGAGGTGAAGACATTTATCCGGGTGAGATGTCATTCCGCTGCTGAAATGTTAATCACGTTGTCGTGTTTCATCATTCCTCGGCTACGACTCCAGCAAATCCAGTTTAAACAACAGGCAAACTGGAAGTAACAAGTGTCACATCGTGTTAGCACACAACGCTGGCACATCCTCCAAATTCTTGTAAAAGCTTGCCTTAAAAAAAAAGAGAAAAAAAAAAAAACAGAATACAGAAAGAAAACCACCTTTCGCCCCGCCGCAGAGAACAGTGTGATGGATTTTAGGTAGCGGCATAATAACTGCAAAAGAAAAGATTACCTATTTCACACGCTGAAAAGCTTAACACTCCTATTGAGTAAATGTTTGTTTTTATCCATTATCCACAACTGTCAGTTGTTTACCAAGGCCAGCTGATCCCGAAGGACCAACTCCGATCATTCAGTTTAAGAGTGAGGCACAAATGAAATCAATGGGTTCGTCCTAGTCCAGCAGACCGCTCCTTCATTAGAGAGGCTTGTTGATTGAAGACGTCCACATTTGTTCCATCTCCTTTCCTTTCTCTGTTTTGATCATTTCTCCGTCTAAAGGATTTCATCGGTAACATCTAGAATCAATGCCGAGGGTCTCGAGCTCTAATTCTTAAGGGCCGGTGTCCTTCAATCTTAAGATGTGTCCCCGATCTATCATGCCTGAAACAAATGGTTGAGTTAATTTGTCAGTATGTACAGCAAGGACGCCCTGATCTATGCCTTCTCTTTTAGCAAGTCACTATTTTGAACAATAATCTCATGGATAAACCAGGTTTCGATTTTAGGTCAACTACATAACGTAAACCGGAGATGCACTGATCAGACATCCAGTAACTAACTAGTTCTGTTTTCCTTGAGGTCTGAAGACCGCAACTTTAGCTAATTTGTGTAAAAGGTTGTTTTTAACTTAACCACTAAAACGAACAATTACTAACAATATAACTACAACCAGATATACTGATGGATGTAGTTTTGAATCCAACAGAAATTAAAGGCATGACAAGCTTGTTTCCCATTGAAACGTCAAAGCTCGGTCCAACCTTTTCCCCGATTTTCACTGAGAAACTGTCAGAAACCTCAGAATTAACCATGTATGTATGAGAGCCACACTGTCTGGTGTAAAAGGCTGTTACTGAATGAAGAACACCGAGCTTGAATTAAAAAGAAAAATGCATTTTCTAAACCACTGCGTGGCACGTTTTCTGGGATTCTATGCTGTGAGAGAGTGCAAGAAGCTTTGCAGAAAACAGGAAGGCTAAACAAGCTCAATAAGTATTTTTTTTGTTGTCGTTTATTGTTTTGGTCCACATAATCACTGGGACTTTATATGCTTCTTTGCTAACAGAAAGCATATCTTAGCCAACTGCTCATGAACGATTGCAAAGAAACTTAGTGATCATTTAAAAAAAAAAGACAATTTTATTTAGGATTTATTTGGAAATGTTTTAATTGCTCCCTCCACCACTTGCCCACACACAGCATGTTCCTGCATCCACTCCAAATGTCAATAATTAATACTGCACACAGCAGAGGCTAAAACTAAATACTTTGAATCATTTTCCGATTCTTTATATTTCTATAACAGAAGATGCAGATTAACAATACAGCTAATGGTCAAAAACAACAACAACAAAAAAAACATAGAAGTCCATCTATTATTTTCATTAAGCTAAAATACACAACATAAAACACTATTTAGTGCTTTTAAAACTGTGACTCTTCAATTGTGATGCATTTATTGAGCAGAAGAAAATTTTTGTCTATTCAGGGTTTGAGGTACACAAAATAAGCTAATTCTGATCCCACACTGACTGCCACAAGAAAAGGACTTGTTTTAAGATGCAAATAAGCAGAAAGTATAGTTTATGTCTAACCATAAACACTAAAACACTGCTCTAATTTTCTCCTATTAAAAGAGTTTCCATGTAAAAAATTAATAATTTTTTTATTGTATTAGAAATGCTGAGCAAGGCTGTGTGGGGAATGTTCATTAACAGAAACTGTAACCGGAGTTCCAACAATGTGGGGGGGAAGCATTTCCTGCTTTTTCAAATTGGGTATTTTGTCCCCAAAATACCCAATTTGAACTTGTCATTACATCACATTATTTAAACATCCTTTTCATACAAACCTGCCAGCTGTCTGCATTAGAGGCACTCTATGTACACCAGGACTGTCTTACTTACATCCTAATCCATGGATTCCGACTTTCAACCAACTAAACCCCGCAGTAAGCCAGGCATTCCGTTGGACTCGTTGTGTAAAGCCAGAATTATGAGCATTATTTAGATGAGCATCTTCCGCATTAAGTAGACTTACAGTCCAAATTAAAGAAACAGCCTCCCTCCAAGTTTTGACACTTGATTAGCCTTTAAATAATGAACACATCCTGGAACATGGCAATCTTTTAGGAGTGTACAAGGAACCGACAGCGACACACGGATCCTGCAGCCACTGCCAAGAACTTGTAATTGTGCTGAGTGTAGCAGGTGATGTATGCATACAGCGCTTCTGCATAAACCTTGATTATTGAGCCGTGCCATCTTTTATAATGTGCCGAGCCAGACTGTGAAGTTGACATCCATCTCCGTCTACTGTATCTCAAGGTAACGCGCACACACACACCTCCTCTATCCTGGCATGATAGCCTACTTCAAAGGATATCTGCAGATGTTATGTGAATAATATTGGCCTCTCTTTCCACCTGCTTGGCACAATTTTTAATAGCAGTGAACAGTTACAAGGATGAAGATACAAATGGGTGGAGTCCAAGGATGTAAGACAACAGCTTGCTATTTTTACCCGCTGATATGATTACTTAACCAGCGAAAATACAGCAATCATTCATATGATCGGTTTCGAGTGCCTGGAATGATCTCGGTGCTGTAATTTCACCGACGTGCCAATTTGGGAAAATGTCCCGCAAAATAGGAAAGATTTTAATTTATTTAGCAACCACTAAAGCTGAACTTTTCCTCCCACCTAACACGCTTTCACAGAAATTCAGCACCTATCGGTTTTTTGGATGAGATGTGGCTGTTTCAGTCCCGCTTCGGGTGCTGTGATGTTGACTGACTATTTCTGTCAGCAAGCTAAATAACTTAAAAGATGCCTTCTTGTCTGCTGTGGACTTACACAGGCTTGGCTGCGGGAAACACACAGCAGCAGATCCAGCTGGAAGGTCAAGGACGAACTTTGATTCGAAAGAAGACTTGAAGAAAGTGAGTCAGAAAATCTCCCGCAGGCAACCTAAATACAGTATATGCTGCATGCCGAATTACTGCATGACTTTAAGTGTGGCTTACTAACTTCGTTACAACTGCAGCTTTTCTATAACTAATATCAAAACCCTAGAAAAATAAAAATCCCCAGAGCACATGGGGATTTGGTGAACGTACTGGTATGCCTGTCTCATGTTTTGACTTTGCTACACCACTATCCTGGAAATTCAAATTAAATGAAAAGATTACTATTAGTGGTAGTAGTAGTTGTCACTATGTCGTGACAGTATGGTATGAAACAGATAATCTGTGAAAAAAAAATCAAGCTCTTCTGCCTTGTCCCAGTGCTAACTAGAACAAACCAATCATAGCCAGAATGATAGTTTTAGAGATGTCAATCAGGCCTGTGTACCTGCCGCTCATTAAGACATGCTTAATTAGTAAACCGTGACTTTTTAATGTGTAAATAAGAGTTTCATACAGATCCAATTTCTACTGGTCACTTCAAAATGGGAAAGGTCAGAGAATATATCAAAAGAGTTTATCTTTGTAAGCCAGAAAAAAAGACTGCAACTTGTCCGGCTGTACAGTCAGTGTATAGCTGGGATGTAATAAGAGAGAATGTTATACCCATTTTTTAAAATTTGCACTTAGTGTGGAACATCGTTTTCCAATGTAGGAAATATGTAATACTGTTTGGCTGCTTATCCAGCAGAAGCCCCAGGAAATGCCTGGCATCATACACTATTTAAAATATCAGTACATTTTAAGGAAAAAGTTTGGCAGTCTTTGCCAAAAAAAAGATTGAAAATGTATCAACACTAATTTTTCAGAAGGATCACCTGAGAAAAATCAGCATTTTTTCCATGGCCATCTCAGTTCAATGATCCTAAATATTGTAGAAAACCTGTGGGGTGAGCTAAAGAAAAGAAAGCAAAAGAGAGAACCCAGGACTCTGAATGGTTGATTTAATCATGGTAAGAGGAATACATTCACCTCCCTATGCGCTACAAACTGGTGAAATATAAATAAACCTAGGAGTAGTCTTTAAAAAATAAAAATGATTGTTTGCACGATGCGTAATCGTTTCCTCACTGAACTCAAACTAGGTTTTTCAGTGTGAGGTTATACGACTGCGAGATTATTTTAAACTTCATCATTAAAGGAGCAAATAAATGCAGGGAGCACTGAGTGTTACAGAAAAATACTGCAGCAAAAAACAACCGAAATTCAGTTTAGATATGAATAACAGATATTTGAAAGTCTTAGATTGTTCCGTTCTGTTATTTTCTTTTAAATTAAAACTCACCTGCACTGGATGGGCTTGGAAAAAAATACTAATTGCAGTCTTTCTATAAACCTTTTATTGGTATGAGCCGGCTTTTAGACTATTCATAACTGTCTGAAATGTTCTCGTTATGAAGAAACATGAAGTGTTTTTCTTATCACTTGTGCAATTTCTTGACAAATAAACAAAGAGAGGATTTTTTTTTTTTTTTCCCCCGCTGTTAAATATCCGCAAATCATTTTTAGGACGCATGAAGAATGTTTCGGGGACGCCTTAATGTAATTACTGTCTGCCGGGGAAAGTTGCCAGTCGAGTCTTTGTGTTCACCCATCCTAAACAAAACAAAATTAAAAGCATACAATGTTTAAATGCAAAGGCTCTGGCACAAAATAATGAAAGAGCTCTGGGGTTCTTGGATTCACTTTTTTTTTCTTTTTTTTTTTTTTAATGGGAAACAAAGTGAGACGGCAGCAAGGGAGCAGCTCAAACACTAACAACCCACAAGACCTGAGCAGCTCAGTGCTGCAACCGCGTTACGTTTAGCGTTTTCTGTTATCCAGCACATGACTTGGTGACTGACACGAAGCCCATTGTTGCACTGACAATTTGCATTGTTATCCATTTCTTTCTCCGGCTGTCTAGAGAATACTTGTTGCCGAGATCTTGTCAAAATTACACTGTATTCGACTCCCAAACGCATCTACATATTCGAGTCTTCAATAAACTCCTCAGCTGCATGCGCAGATTTATGCAGCGTTTGTACCCGTTAGCTTTTCATTCATTTTGTCACGTTACAAAAACAAACTTCAACGTGTTTTTTTTTTTTTTGTTTTTTTTATTGAGATGTCTTGCAAATAATAAGCGAGTGGAACGAAAACGGTGGCGGGTTGTTATTATATTCAGTGTTGACATAATCTGACCGAAGCGTAGCATCTTCTTGCATGTTTGCTCGTGTGTCACACGTGCCTTTGAACAGGATCTTCTTCTGTGACTTTGTTACGACGACGGCTTTTATCAGACCACTTTCTCGTGAGGTAGATCTGTGCAGTTCACGACCAACAGCTGTGGCCTCAGCAGACTACTCACTACTTCTCAGATGACAGGGAAGGCCTTATTTAAAGGAAGACAGAAACTTATTGGAAGTTGCGTCATACTGTCTCCATTTTCAAATGACGAACTGAGAAATGTTGTTGGATTTTAGACGCTGGATACTAAAATCCAACTTTTGGGGACTCGGAGTAAAGAGGGCTGACGTGAATAGAACGCTAATTTCTTTTTTCTTTTGTTTTTATTTGCCACCTACGATTACATCCACCCTTATTACGCAGCTGTCACTTTTCTTTCAGTTCGCCAAACACACACACATACACGCACGAGTATCTGTAAGTGTACTCATTTAAATCCCAGAGACACAAATTTAAGTTTGCGCTTGTACAATGTGAAGGGGTTCACGGCGTATCGGTACTCTTGCAAGGCATTACCCAGGAATAAAATCCACTGAAGCAAGACTTTTCTGTCCTAGTTATCTCCACAAAGTCCTTTTTTTTTTTTCTCGCTTTCTCTCTCTGCCGTTTGCCTGCCGTTGTTTGTCATTCCCCCTCTTGCCAAAGTCTGCCCCTCGCTGCATCTCACCTAACCCCATCACCTGTCTGCCGGGCCGATCCTCATCATCAATTAGTCCGAGCTTTTGTAGAGGGCAGCCCACTGCCAGGCTTTGTTGCTTTTCTGCGGGCCAGTCCTCTTGTTATATATTTGTCTGTGACAGTGCCTGCCCAGCATCTCTTTGGCTGACGCACCTGTTATCTATGTGTCAGCATCTCTCCTGACTGCCACTTTTTTGTTTGTTTTTTTGGGGGGTTTTGCCAAGTGGCCTGTCTGTAGCCCCTGTCTTTGCTGTATTCCTGAAGTCCCCCCATTTCTTTTTCTTCTTTTTCTTCTTTTTTTTTGAGGATTGTAAGACTGGAAATATTCCAACACGTCTTAACCCAAGCTTCTAGTGACAGTTACCTGCGAGCCTAAAGTGTGATTTGGACGTTACTAAAGGAGCAAGTGGAACCTGGTATTTATGGAAGCTCGTGGGAGGAAAGCGAGATGATGTAAGAGACGCCAAAAGGCAAACACGTCTCCTGTGTACATTATTTTAAACCTTCATGTTATGTGCTTTCTTCAGTAGTAGATTCCAAGTAAAAAAAAAAAAAAGACTCAGATCTATGAAGGGCTTTCTCCTTGAAATCTACTCATGCCATCTTTGGGACTGTGTTTGATCTAGCCGTGCCCTGCAGGCTGGATCAAAGAAAAGCACATCTACTGCTCGTAACGCAGCGTTCCAGAATCCGTTTCAATGCCACAAACAAATGATCGCGAGTCCACGGTGTGTCTCTCCCGCCTCATATAAGACGGTATTTTAAATGCGCAGTCGTATCCATGCGCTTTTAGAGGAGGCTCGTTTCTCAGATAAAAAAAAAACAAAAACCGTACTTTAAAAATACTAGCATACTTAGATCAGCTAACACCACCCAGAGGCAAATAAGTGCTTTATGTAGAAATTAGATGCAAGCGAGAATGTGAAAGCAAAAAATAAATAAATAAATTTATATGATTGCAATAATCATGAGTACTAATTACTTTTACAACGTATGCTCAGAACCTCGGCCAGGTACTGCTGGTGGTAAAATTCCATCATGCATTGATACCTGATGTGGCAGTTAAAACTAAGACCTAACATTATATTTCTTCTAATGAAAGAGACTCTGAGTACACCACTGTGTCCTTCTACAGCAACGCATTTTCAATAAAATAATCGTTATGACAAATTATGACAAATACCACCTATTGCCATCATCTATAAATTTGTGCAAAGATAGATTAGATACAACTGCACATCGTCTGCGTATTTATGAAATATGTCATTCATCGTTATTTCATCTGCTAGAAGGAACATGTGGCACCGTAAAAGGGCAGAGTAGTAAGCGGTGGTATGGGAGGTTAGATGTGGCTCTGCAGTTACCAAGCTCGGCCTTGTCTAAATAATAAGTAAATAATTAAAATACAATTAGCCATATAAATAATATATAATACAAACCTACATATTGTACCTTGGAATGGAGCGCACTTGGTAATCTAAAATGCATAGTGTGCACGTAAGCATTTGAGAACAATGTAAAGATGTGAAATGGCAGCAGTATTGGGGGCTAAAACAATGCGGAGCTATTTTTCAGTCTAATGTAGTGCCAGCGCGATGCACTGAATCACTCTTTGCCACCAGTAAGCAAAACATGCAGCACAGACAGGGCAAATTACTCCAGCATTACCTCACTTTCATTCCAGCTTCCCCCTTTTTCTGGGTAATCAGCTCGGGCAAATATGTGCAGTGCAAAGAACTGTGAATGCGCGAGTGTCTGCATGCATATGCATAGCCTGCGTGTGCCTGTGTGTCTCATCTGAGGAAAAAAAATACCGGAAGGCAGAGCGGAAACAGAGATAGGGAAAGATCAAGCGAATAAGCCGGCTGCCCTCTGTGCTTACCTGCGAATGTGGATGACATATCGTCAATGACTTTCTGGGTTCCGCCGGTCTTGAGTGCAAGTTAGAGTGAATAATGTGTCACATTCTTGTAGAACAAGTGCAAATTTTGCCTCTGGCTTTGTCTGAAATACACCTCTGCTGACTTCAAACAGCTGTATTGAAGTAAATTGGGCTAATCCCAGCTCAAAGGGATGCCTAAAGTTCACAAAGTGTGGGGCCTGCTTAACAAAGAAGCAGGTTAATTAAGACTCACACTGACTCATTCTGCCCGACTCCTGGCTCAAAGAACCCACTGCACTGGCTTAAGGTAACCGCAAACAGGAATGGAAATGAACGAATAGCCCCGAGGAAGACCACACTTATTCATTGTGGATGAATAAAACATTTTTTGAATTGTGTGTCTGTTGGTGTGTGTGTGTGGCTACGGAGAGACTTCGTTGCACATTTTTCACAGAGACGTGATTGCTGTGCGACGCACGAACTTTGGCGCTTCACACTTTTGTTCAAATGCAGAATTCTCATTAAGCGCGGTGTGAAATAAAAGGTGTCAGCTCTCGGACCCAAAAGGGCTAATTATCAGCTCTAATGGCTGGAGTCACCGGTTTCTTGAGCAACCATCATGCAATATCACACACCCAAAGGTGATGAGGGGTAAACAAGCACAATGCACATTTCTAAAACCCTTTTTCTTGTGCCGATATTGCTGTGCGCTATGATTTCTACATGTTATGAGTCGTGATGGTGTTTCATTTTTAAGCTGCTATCACTGCTGGATGCAAAGGGACACTAAATACTGTGAGTTAAACAAAGAAACACAAACATTGTGCTAATTAAGGACTTGGTGACATTTAAACTTATTTCGATTTTTTTTAAGTGGTATGAAAATTCAATTTTATAGCGAGAGAGAAAGGGAGAGACGGAACAAGTGCTAACATGTGCAGTTTTATTACTATTTCAGGGAAATATGTGCAGTTACATGAGATATTAGCAATAGTTTGCGAAAATTCTAAGTTTTAAGAACTTCAGTCAATATGTATTTGATCAGTGCACCATAAGTACATATATTGTGTCTTTTATGCTTAAAATGTTCTGATTTGAAACAAAAAAGAGAGGAAAAAAAATCTCTATTCTTTTTTAAACAGAACAAATGTTTCAAGTATGAAACTCTTTTTTGTGCAGAATAATGTAAAATGCACATTCTGATGTCAGTAAATTGAGCGTAATATGGGCTTAGATGAAAGCCAGTTCCTTTGCAGACATACACCTTGTTGTTTACTAACGTTATTTCTGAAACAGCTTACTTCAGCATGTTTTCTCTTACATAAGGAGGTCTTTGAATTGCAGTGATGGTTTAGTAAAAAAAATAAAATAAAATAAAATATTGGAGAGAGTTTGATGCTGTAACTGTCCAAAACCTTTGGCATACTTGATTCCAGTAATTAGCCCGTGGCTCCACATGACAACTCCGCGAATCGAAAAGTCACATGTGATAGGTTGCTGTTGCTTGCTTATTGTAAACAAGGTACAATCATGTGCCATAGTTAAGTAGCTGCTTTCACATTTTCGCTAATGTTCATCAGTTCAGAGGCTGCAAGCAGAACATTTTCATGTGTTTTTTTGCTTTTGTACAGCTGTAATTTCCTTAGATTGCTCCAAATCTTTCTCACATTTTTGAAGTGGAGTTACATCGATTAACACAAGTTGCCAGTAGGAGCTGCATAACGCAGCAGCTTGTAAGCTTGATATTTTAAGCAACTACTTTTTACCCAGTGATAGGTAAACATTTAGTCATGAGCGATGATTTATTTATGCAAATAAAGCATGATCTGGATATAGCGCAAAGTAATTTTTCAATCACGGTAATAAAGGGGTAAATATTACCTTCCTGAGTCAACTTTGATTAGCTACATGGAACACAAATTGCCACGTGTTATACATTTATCCGGCGCAGGGTATTTCCCAACATAATTACTCCTTTGAAATCCACATTTTCTGAGATGTGAATGTCTGCCCAGGCTCAATAACAAAATTGTGACACACACCTGAGAGCGGTTCGACTTGCCAAGACCGCAAGGAAAAGTCCCAGTGTCCCTGCTTTAATTACAATATTACCCAAACAGGTGCAGGCAAATGCGAAAGCAACCGTAAGGCCCTCTGCTGAGATTTAGGAAAGCTACAGCATTATTCTAAATCCCATGATTTTCTAAGTGATTGTGGGTTTTCAAAGCATGTTTAATAGTTTAAATGCATATTTCTTAGTATTATTATAACTTTTTCAATGGTATGAAAAATGTCCCCCACACAGATATTTGTAGTAATATATATTTTTTTTTTTTATTATGCTATATTTGCAAAGAGGCTTTAGCTCAGTAGGCAGAAAATGAGCTGTCCATGGTCCTGAATTGCATTGGTTCCAGACATATACTGTGCATGAAAGCCATTGATTACAGCTATGGTAAGAAAAAAAAAATGTCTAGTCTGGTTTTATATTCTATTTCCTAGTTTGTTTATTTGCCCGATAATGTATTTATTGAAACAAATAATTCAAAGAAAATGTTTTACGCTATTTATTTTACCATAATAAGACTGTAGGTGTACTGCACCCTACAGTCTCATTTAGACAGAAGTATGACTTTTGCATAACACCATGCTACACTCCAGAAAACACATCTCAAGAAACCTTTTCCTAAGTGGGTTAATCTAAAGCAATTAGACAGTGGAAAATTTCTCCATGGAGTCTGACAAGATCAAATGTTTCAACATTGATGGCAGGACGACTTCCTAGTGTTCGGAAAGAAAACAAAGGATTGCTTTTGCACATATAGCTGGCACATGCTTTCATAGTACTGTGATCTAATTAGGACATCTAACACATCTGTTGGGGCTTTGGCACCCTCAGCAACCCTTTCTTGGCTATAAAGTATTTAAATATTCAGCCTCGGGCTGTTCTCGGAGCCAGTATTCAAAGGGGAGACGCAGCTCTTAAAATGTAGGAAATCCTCTGGGGAAAATAAAAAAAAATAATAATAATAATACAAAAACAACAGTAGTATATTTTGCTTTGCAAAAGGAAGACTGCACATTTAAGTAAATGTGGATTTTTTTTCTTCTTTTTTTTTTTTTGGTATTCATATAAACTACCTGCAGCCTATTGTTTATGTAACCACCACATATTAGTCAGGATAAACTATGGTATGCATGTTTTCACTTTAAAATATCTCATTATCGTGCAGGATGTGCATCATTACTGCTATACCTGGGACCTCGTTCAGACATTCTTAAGTAAGCCATTATAAACAATTGGCTTACTAAGTTAGTTGCTTAATAAGCCTGAATCATACTTTCTTGCCAAATAGTGCAGTGATCTTACAGAAAAGTGTAGTCTATAACCAGTGTTGTAAAGATATTCATTCAAATAAGCATGTTTATCAGTGGATTTTTTTTATTTTTTATTTTTTTATTTTCTGCTCTTTTTAAATGGCAGCCTAATTGGAGTAGAATAAAAGACTTAAACCAAAAGACTTTTAGGACACATTTGTGTTTTCATTGTGAAAAGAGTTTTGACATTTCCCATTCAAGGCAAGACGTCTGTGTGCATGTTTTCCCAAGCGTAAGTGTAGGTTTGGCTGTTATGCACATGTTTTCAAACCCCCCTCTCACCCCTCCATTCCTCACCCTGTCATTTTAAACCTATGACAAACTAAAGGCTACAAACTTAATGATCAGACCTGACAGATTATGAAGAGTTGTTTCTTGCCCCAGTTTTGCTGATACAGTACAGAACCTGCTGCAGGCAGTAAGTGCACTTCTGACACATCATGCCCCGATCTGATGAAATTAAAATTTAACAATCTACATTTCTCCACCACAGTGTAAAAGTCACATTGTTTTTTTATGCCTGTTGTACCCACCGGAGGTGTCACAATGAGTTTTAGGCTGATCTTGGATAGCCCTTTTTTTGGCCCTTAACTGATTAAATCAATATTTAAACGCTGCATTTTGTATTTACGGAAATTGTCGTTGTTGAATATTAAAATTTAGTTTGATCTAAAACATTTAAGTGGGACAGAAACGCGAAGACATAAAAAATCTGACTGGGAGCAGATACCTAATTTGCAGCACTCTACATGAGACGATGGTGTTATAAAGTGGCAGATGTACTGCTATGATTTTTAGTTTTGCAGTGTTATCCACTAAATTAAGCAACAACCCCCATCTGCTTACCCTATTTGAATTTTTCTTTTTCTGTGCATGCCTTGGTTCCGAAACTGGAATGAATTCTTCTTTGTTAAATCAAGAGTGTCAAATATAAACACACCGAGATCATTGGTCAACAGTAGAAAGTAAGTTGAATTGTGCAAAAGTGGACTAGTACCTATTACACTATCCGTCATTTTTTTAATATACTCTGTTTGACATCAAACTTAAGCTAGAACTCCATTAAAATCAGTGAAGATTAATTTTTACCTGCTTTAAAGAATGCTCAATATTCAATCATATTCTAATAAAGACAACATGCACAAAGGTACGCACAAGTGTCCATGTCAAAAGCTTTTAGAAACCTGGCACGTAAACACAAATGCAACTATGAAACTGCACTCTGAGCCTCAGAGGAAGAATGAAAAGGATTTTCAGCTTCAAATGGATTTAGAGCTAATAAAGTTAAATTCAAATCCTTTTTGTGTTCATAATCTGCGAGCAAACAAGCAGTAATTTTTAGACATAATGTCAAGAAATGAACTGTGCCTCAAACCCAGATGCCTGATCACATTTCAAATGAAAAGCCATTGTTGAGAGCAGCGCAGTTAATTAACGCAAGGGCACGACTCTACATCTGTCACATCACTTGGCAGAGACTTTAATTATATATTTTGGTCAATCTGTTCTTCCTGATGTGAGAGGGTACGCCATACACGAGACAACATCTGCTGAGGTATGTCACATGAGCTCCAGCATCTGCCTGTGTTTTTTTTTTTTTCTTTGCGCCGACTGTCAATCACTTGAGCCCCGTTCCTCATCCGTGTTTGTATTTATGAAGTTGAAAAACTTCATACGCAGCACTGTCAAGAGCTGAGAGCTTACAGCTGCGCCGCAGCCACAATTAGCGCTGCTCCGACTAAGCAGCGAGCCGACACACGCGCGAGCCATCGAGATTGGCACTACACACAAAAAACCCAGACACACCCTGTGGCTCGCAGTCATTTTGGTCCCTTATGCTGTCCGTCAAGCAGACAGTGGTGACTCTTCTCCAAACTGACTCCACCCACCAAAAAGGCTTGTGATCACCTAAACTGTCAGCAAGCATCTGCTGGAACCACCACCCAGTCAACTGGGAGGCTGGCACTGAAGACGTCTCCACAGAAAACGTGTCACCTACACATGTTCAGAACTCAGTGTCGCGTTTTCTCTCCTTCTATTTTTTGCTAATTTTCTTTTTCTTGTTTTTCTTTTTTTATGTCTTTTTTTTATTTTTTTTCATGTGGCAAACATTATCTCCAAAGCCTCAGAGAGTGTCAAACTGTTTTGTACCTGTGACACTGCGACGTGGGAAGCGTCTTGAAAGCTTGTGTCATCTTGTGTTGGGTGGAAACAAATCAGTGTCAAACATTTTCAGATAATGGCCATCCTTAAGAAAAAAAAAAAAAACCACTGTGGGAACATGAATGCGATACCGTTAGATCTGGTTGTCGTGTGATTCTTAAATATATTGCTGGGTGTAGTTCAGAGATGTCAGTCATATTAGGTTGCTAATTACACTCCTTTTGCAACTGTGGTTGTTTATGCAAAAGAAAAAGGCCCTATGCTATGCGCTCTTTTGAAGCAAGGCACCTTTGAAGAAATCTGATTTTTTTTTTGTTTTCTTTTTATCATACTGCAGCAAAGTTCAGTGATTTATAAACTGAAAAAAAAAAGTAAAAATTAAAAAATTGGTGAGTTTCAAAAGCTCCAGTACGGTGTGTTAAATGGAAAGGATCAAGACATCTCAACATTTTACTGAATTATATACCCCCATTATACAATTCGAGGATAATAGTTGCCTGCATAATCCCCATCATGCACTGCAAACTCACATGCACACACATGTACTCGACTGGTCCAACACACAACATTCACACAGTTGCAAATGACACAGAAACCTAAAGACACACTAGCTTTCCATCCCTAGACAGTACTTTTTTTTTTTTTTTTTTTTTTTTTACTGTTTGTAATCCCCTCTGAGTCTATTAATATTTTCTGTTACCATGGCAATTTGAGTCTTGCCAAATGTTGTCGAGATAAGAGGAGATAAGAGCATAAGGAGCTGGGAGATAAGAGCAAGTGACCTGTGGAGATCCAGAGCACTGGAGGTCGGGTGCAGGAGCGGAAGTAAGTAACAGGAAAAAATGGACCTCGCCTGCTCGACTCTGCTGCCAGTCTGATGGAAAAACTAAATATGACAGGCCGCTGCTGTCTTCTGGAGGTACAGTAAATGGACAAATAGTCTCCATTTCCTCTTTTGAACCCTCAAGGGAAAGCTACATGGGAGCATGTCCCTGCAGCTGATATCAAAGGAAACATTTGGACCGGCACGGGCACGCTGAACGGATATGGAGCCTCGGATACAAAAAAAAATAAAAAAAAACTCAAATGAATGTACTGTGTATCCTTATAGAACCTATGCTAGCTTCTACATCAAAATAAGCAACAGCAGCATGTCTGTTTGGTCGGACCAATCCACCAAGTTTCGATTCAGCCACTCATCATCCTATCGCCAGTTCACCACAATACTTGCTGGCATGCCTCAAATCCTTTCGTGTGTCCGTGTTGCTGCTTCTAACATATCAACCTCGAGACACAATGTGCAGCTGCTGCCTTTTATATTACACTGATTAATATGTACAGTATTTAAGAGAAAACCAGTGCTGTTTACTTCCATCTATCTGTGGTCATAACATTATGCCTAATCAGTGTTGAAGCATTAGTCCTAAAACAAACCTCATTGCATTTATTCCACTGTCATGAGTAAGTTGGAACACCATTGATTTATCTACTCTAACTTGTGTTGTACATTAGCTCTCTCATCAAATTACAACACTGAGTAATACTGAGAAAAACTGGAGGAAATGACGAGAACAAATCAGAAGGATTGTTTGTTCTTTTACCACTTGATAGTAACAAAACATGCGCCACTGACATCATTAACGTCTGTTAATATGCTACTTTCCTTTAAGTAAATCATAGTAATTGACAGGAGCTTACATCCATGTACAAATCATTCACTCCTCCAATGGCCCACCGCATTCCTTACCTGTTTGTTGTTATACTTGGGCTGGCTGGTCTTGTAGCTGTAATCTGAGTACTGGTCTGAGCCGGTGGAGTTGTCATCTCCTCCCGTTCCAACGAAGGTGTTGGCTGCAGGGAGGTCCTGCACGGCCTGGTGCTTCTGAGAAGCTGAGGGCGATTGGGCTTGCAGCTGGATAGAAGGTAAGGGAGAGTTGGATCGGTAATGCCTGCCGATGTCGGGGCTTCCCGGGGAATACGTTAAGGGCAGGTGTATGCGGGGACTGTCGTTTACACCGTCGAGATTAAACTTTAGACTCTTTTGTAGGCTGACCTCCTCATCTTCCCCAAGAGGCTTTGGGGACTTCTGTGGCTTGCCTTTTCGCCCTCGTTTGCCTTTGGTGTTTTTTGGCGCTTGCTTGGGAGCATATAGGTCTTTTGTTTCTTTTTTACCCGCTTGATAGCCACTCTTTGTTTCCCTCTGGATGCGGTGGCGAATAAACACCACCACCAAGATCAGCATCACAACTCCCGCCACACCGGCAAGGCTTCCAAATAAAATGTTACTGCGATGGGCAGCGAAACCACTGTCTGGATCACCGGCAATGTCCCTGTCTAGTGGGGTGTAAAGACTGTGTCCAACTAAGGCTTCCACTAAGCTGACATTTGAAATGGTTTCATTGACATAGATGTGAACCAGGGCAGTAGCATGACGCGGAGGCTTTCCCCTGTCGCTCACACGTACTACTAAACGATGCAGGCCTCCATGTTTGCGGGTCATCTCCTTTGCCAGAGTGATCTCTCCAGTAGTGGGGGAGATGCGGAATAATTGGTAAGGATTTCCTCCAGCAATATTGAAGACTAACTCTGCGTTGGGCCCACTGTCCAGGTCTTCAGCCTCCACCACCTCAACATGGCTGTCTGGAGATGCGAGAGGTGATAAGCGCCTGAAGGAAGAGTTGGAGGGTTTGGTGATGACAGGGTCATTGTCATTTTCGTCCAGTACATTGATAGTGACACCAACATAGGAGGACTTGGGTGGTTCTCCCCCATCCACTGCCTTTAGACGGAAAGTATAGCTGCTTTCTTTTTCTCTGTCAAAAGAGATGCTTGAGAGAATTGTACCTGTTCCATTTTGAACTACAAACTTCCCTCCATCGGGTTCTACGGAGAGGTGAACTCGGGCATTCTCACCTTTGTCCATATCTTGGACTGTTACCATACCCACAGGACTTAGAGGAGGCATGTTTTCCAGTACTGAAAAGCTGTACCCACTAAGCATGAACTTTGGCTCATTGTCATTGCGGTCAAGAACTTTGACCACAACTGTCGCTGTTCCTTTGTGGACAGGTGAACCTTTGTCTGCAGCTGTGACCCGAAACTCATACCGCTCTTTATGTTCACGATCCAGTGGGCTTCGAGCTCTTACTTCACCTGAGTTTGGGTCAATCTCAAACAAACCTTTGATGGTTGAATCTGCAACAATGTTGTACAGGAGTTGGGCGTTAGTGCCACTATCGGCATCTGTCGCAGTGACATCCAAAATCCTCTCCCCCGGTTGGTTTTCTTCAGCAAAGTCAACCTCAAACAATGTTGGGGAAAATATCGGAGAGTTGTCGTTCACATCAGTCACCTGAACTTTTAGGGAGTTTGTACTGGACAGTGCTGGGTTTCCAGAGTCCACTGCGACAATTTCCACTCTGTAGTCCCTGACTCTTTCAAAGTCAAGTGGTGTGGTTGTCTGAAGAAAATATTTTCTTTTGTTGTCGGTGGGAGAGTCGCTGGCAGGACGGAGCTGAAAGGGCACATCTCCCGCTACCACGCACGTGACGACAGCGTTCTCTCCTTCATCTTTGTCAGACACTTGCACCAAAGCAACAGCTGTCCCCACTGGCATGTCCTCCGAAATATTGGCCACTCCGTCACTGTGAGTCACCAGACCAATTCCACGAATCTCCACAGCAGGAGCATTGTCATTTTGATCAGTCACTTCGATCGTTACGAACGTCTTAGAGTTCTTAGGCTGAGGGCCCTTATCCCTTGCCACCACATAGAAAGACAAGCTGCTGATTTCCTCCCTGTCCAGTGGTCCCTTCACATAGATAATGCCAGTAGACCGATCAATTCGTAAGAGTCTTGGTACTGGGTCCACTGCTTGGTGAATGGTGTATTCAATTTCTCCATTAGGGCCCATGTCAGAGTCATTTGCTTTGACCTATAATCAAAACGGAAGACATGGTTAAAAGCCTGGACGACATGCATCAAATCGGGGTCAAATCTGAAAGGAAACAAGTGATGGATTTTTTTTTCACTAAAAATGTATGATTACAAAACTGAATGAATAGATCAAGGTGAGCATGAAAACTACAAAATACATTGCATGCATTTCTTTGTGGCCTTTGAACTTTGATATTGATTGTTGTGTCACTGCATCTATTTTGTGTCTTTATTGCTCTTTCCAGATTAATAGGAAAGCATATGGCATCATATTAATAAAACAATTTCATTTATGATAGTCAGTAAAGATTTCACAGCAATATGTTCAGAGAAAGCTGCACAGAACATCTTACGCCTACATCAAGACACTGTGTTGCTGTTATTTCAGGATATTGTTTTAATAAGAAAACAGCACCACAGCAAGCAATGAGCAGCTTAATTACCTATAAAACCATACTGTGCTAAAGTTGTGTTGTATACTATATAGTGGAATGAACAAAAGAGTTAAATGATGGTATAAAAGCTTAAAAAAGACTGTAAGAAAAAGAGTCACAATTAATTCAGAGTGCATTTAAATAAAAAAAAGTTAAAGAAATGTAAGGATTTGCAAAAAAAAAAACAAAACTCAGAAATCACACAATGGACATAGTAAAATGTTCAAATATTTAAACTAAGATATACATTATTTGAGGGTGAAAAAAAGTATTTTTGAAATTTGAAGTCAGTGACACGCCTAAATACACAGATTTAGACTGTAACCCATTCCCCTCTTCATTTCAACATCTCCCATTAAAAGTTGAGGAATAAGGAAACTAGTTGCTAGAGATTTTAAAGGTGAATGACTTTTTTCTATTCTTTCCTTACGAAAGAATGGAGGAAAAAAAGAGGAGTGCCATAGCTAGAATATTATATCACTACAAAATTTGTCGTTCAGCAGCATTTTGCCATCTTTTCCCTAAGCAACCAATGCATCGCCGGAACCGTCGTATGTGACTGCCTTGATCTGGCTGGCTGTGTAAATGACTGTGTCTTCTAAGAAACATTGGACTCAAACCAAAGTAAGGCCTGCTGTCGGAGTAACTGGTGATTGCGCAGTGCCCACAAATTAGACTAGCCACCTGAAACTGGCTGCAGAACAAATCTGAGAATATATCCTCCAAGATGAGTCAGACCTCTGATTACACCAAAAGTAAAGCTCTATTTTAAATAACTTAAATGTTGTTTATTTTATGTTGCTTTCGTTGTTTTACTGTAATATGAAATGTTAACATTTACTGTTTGAAATAACAAATTGTTCCAAAAGCTGAGCCAATTACCAGATGCTATCAGTGCAAGCTGAAGACTGGTGAAGAGCAACTTTGCTCCTCTGTGAGCTTATTAGGGAGATTATTCTAATTTTTCTGTTTTGATTTCCTTTTTTTTTATTAGCACAAAAATATATGACTGCAAAGTCCTTAGAAAGTGGTAAAGATGGTTTTTGTTTTCTTAGCTGCTAATGTTAAAGGCTTGTTACTAATGCTAAAACCCTGCCAAAGCTAAATCTACCATTAGTCTTGATTAGTTCAACTATTAGTTCAACGGTGTTACAACACTCATAGCATGCTGCCAGCACTCACATTAGTATGTTTTTAGCGGTGCATAAAGGTACATGCAAGATTTAGAGAATCACTTATTCAAAATGTTATTGATTTCTAATATAGTAAATAATGATTTAAAAAAAAAGCTATTGGAGCTGGTGGCTTGAGCAGATACAAATATTTCTTTGCTAGTTTTAAAGCTGATTTGGTCTAATTCCCAAATGCCTAAATTACTATCAGCTTTAATTTGTTGGTGTATGGTCTATGAATGTAATAACGGCAAAATGTATAATATCTTGATCCGTGCACCTATGGAAACAACTATAATTAAATTTAGCTGTTGTTCATTTGGGTATCTTGCTTCAGTCTATGCAATAGTGTTGAAATGAATATAAAGCAAAAATGTATGGACAGCCTTATTATAGCTTTAAGAAACAACATATTTTCTATAAATTTAGGCTTTAAATGAAAACAATTTGATCACAGCATTTACGTTTGATCAAAAGGTTTGTGTGAAATTAATTAAGTTATATAAAAATCTTATACTGACCCATTGCTACATAACACTTGCTTTTACAGCCTTATGTTGCCTCCCCCTTTTCTTTAGAAATTGCAGAATTTGCAAGTTTAAATACTTAACATGTTCAACGTTTTCCACTGTGGTTAAAATGTGGGTCTACGAGATAAGAAAATTACTGCATTCAATTTTTATTCACATATTATACAATGTCCCTTTGTTGGAATGGAGACTGAAAATTATATTGAGACAGATTCTGAAAACAAACTAAGACAGATACATTTTCAGCTATTTACATGTTCTTGTTATTTAAAACCATAACGTTACACAAATATAAATATTCCAAGGCAATCTCACCTGTAACACGGAGTGCCCGACTGGACTGTTTTCTAAAACTTCTGCGTCATACGAGGCCTTTTCAAACTTGGGGGCGTTGTCGTTGGCGTCGGTAACAACCACTCTGAGCAGAGCACTGCTGTAGCGCTGAGGGTTCCCTCCGTCCACCGCCTTTATGGTGAGGTCATAAGAATCTTTTATCTCGCGGTCCAAATTGCCGAGGACGATGAGCTGTGGGAGTTTCCCTCCCCTGTCCTCCGCCACTTGTAAACCAAATAGAGTCGCTGCATCTGGGCCCGCAGTCAGCGCATAGTCAGCCACTCCATTCCTCTCAGAGTCCCTGTCAGTGGCTAGAGGTATGGGGAATAATGTCCCCATGATTGTGTTCTCAGGTACCGAGATGGTGAGCACAGAAGAGGGAAATTGCGGGGTGTTGTCATTGATGTCCTGTACTTCAATGCGTCCTTCAATAAGTCGTGGGCTCTGGTTTTGTATCAGGTCTGTTACCGATACTTCAAATTCCAAGTAGCACGGCTTGCCCTTGGCCAGGGACCGGCAGTCCCGGAGGGTCTCTCTGTCTATTGGAATCTCCGTAGTGAAAATGTCTCCTGTCTTCCCATCAACTCGGAGATAAGGGGCGCCCACCTCAAGCTTGTAGAGGTGACCTGAATCTGGCAGCCCCTGGTCCGCTGCCAGACTGCCTATGAGAGTGTTGGGGGGCTGCTCCTCCTGGACTCGGTACAGGATACTGCCATCGACGGAGCCACCATGCAGCACCACAACCCAAAACAGTACTACTCGTAAATTCAGTTCCATTAGGTCATCAGAAGATCTGCCTGTAGAAAGGAAGAGAAGAGAATTTGGGTCATGATGATGAGGATTTCTCTTAGAAACCCCACTTCAGCATTCTCCTCTAGCCGGTTTCCAAATGGAGCAAGTTTCACAGGAAATAATTACATATTTTATTTTAAAGTGAAATCATAGGGCACACATCAGCAGCTCTGGCATTCCAGAATTCAATATTTAGTCAGCAGGGAAAGGGAGAAAATAATTAGATTGTGATCTGGTTGCTGTATGCTTGTAAAGTTATGTATATATATATATTTTTTTGTTAATACTTTGTAGAAACCTAAGCAGACCTAGAGGCGATGGGAGAAAAAAAAAAGAAAGTTACTTTTTTTTCTGAAAAATGCAATAATAACCACATCCCACAATGGCTTTGTTTCTTTCCCAAAGCTTCAAGAGCTTCAATAAATATCTTGACTTTATGAATTCCATGCAGAAATTAATGTCAGAACATGAAATTAAATCTCGCAAGCACACACATAAAACAAACTGGAAAGCCAGTGTGGATTGTTTCAGCTGAATAATCAAATAAAAATATAATACGAAATCTCACAACCAGAGAGACTCATTATTTCTGTATTATACCACTAGACATTGAGTGGGGGAGCTGTGTGAGCTATGTGTGTGTTTGAGTTTGTGTGTTATGGGTAATTGAAACAGGAGCAAATCATTGAGGTTAAGCAGCATGGTCTGGTGCTTTGGAAAACTTAATGGTGGAAACATTTTTTTAACCGCTTTGCATGTGCAGTGCATCGGGGGAGTGCACCACCAACAATCGTCACGTGTTGTTCACGTTGACGCCTTCGGTGCCTGCTGCGAGGCAATACAGTGTTCATGTTAGTAATGCACTGTTTGAATATACAGATCGATACTCGCTCTTACGGCTGAGGGATTAGTCAGGCTAGACCAATCCATAGTCAATACTGTTGCTCTGCCAGTATCTTAACAAAATAATTTAATTTCCTTGTTTTTACTTGAGCTGATAAAATAAAAGGAAAACTAAAGGCTGCATAGCCCATTAAAGGCTCCAGGCCGTCATACTTTCGCATGAAAATCAAAAGGTTTACAAGGGTAAAACATGAATACATTACAATTAACCTTTTAATTGTTCTCTAAGCAGATAAGTGATTTGAAAGCAATGTTTTCGAAAGCAAAACGAGCCTCTTAATGCAAAGATTGGATTATTTCTTGACAAGAAAAAAAATTACCGTTTTTTTTTTTTTTTTTTTCCAACAATTTGTCAAGTATCTTTGTGGTGGCTTATTTGTGACACATAGAGGGGATTTTAGCGAGCGCCTTTAAATCTGTGCAGAGAATGTGGTTTACGCTTTTGGATCTGAATGACCATGATTTTGCAATCCTGCAAAGTAGCAAGTGTCTGAAGAAAAGGCACACAATAAAGAAGCAAGAAAAGTGTGCAGGTGCGGTCAACGTTTTGTCGGAGCTGTAGTTTTGGGCCGGCCAGTATGAAACTCCAGAAGCACATGATTTTAGTGTGGCGTGATGCGTATTTTATTCTTCTTTTGGTCATTTTCTTTTAAATAAATTTCATGCGTGGATATTGTTTTCCTTTTTTTTTTGACTGTATTTCATTATCTTTGGGTATGCAATGAATTTCTATGAGGCAAAATGAATGTCTGAACCACCTCAACTGACTCCTCTCAATGTGGAGAAGCAGTGGCTCTGCCATATGGCCAAGCTTCACATCCCATCTGTAAGGGAGAGATCAGACACCCTAAAAGGTCCTGAATTACTTCAATCCCTCCATGTGCAGTAGGACTTCTTCTCTGACCCAAAGATACTTTCCTATACTATCCTTTTCTGGCTCATGACTATGGCCTCGAATTTGGATACACTGATCTGCATCCTGGTCGCCTGACACCCGGCTGCGAACTGCTCCACTAAAAGGTGGGAATCATGATCTGATGAAGCCAGTAGGACCAAATCATCTGGGGAAAAAAGCAGAAATGGATGCCCTCAACACCTTGACTGTTTCTAGGAATTCTGTCCATAAAGGTTATAAATGGAATCAGTGACAAAGAGGAGCCTTGGTGGACTTTCAATGGCAATGAGCCCCACCGACTGCTGGCAACGCAAACACAGTCCTTACCAAGAGTTCTCACCACAGAACCATTGGAGTAGGGGGTACTCCAACACAGGACTCCTGTGTTTCCCCTCAGGACTCATGAGTGGAAACACTTACTGACTATGTGGAGAGAAGTGAGACCTGTGTAATCAGTGCATGTCTTATGTGTTAACACAGGAGTTTTCATAGTATGACCAGTTTTCTTTGCACTATTTGATGTCTTGTCTTTGCTTCTTTTTTAAATGCTTTTTTTTTTTTACGTATTTCTTAATTCCAGTCATGGATTTCAATTCAGATGTTGTGAGCTACACTTTCTTTACATGATAAAAAAAAAAAAGTTGTAAAAACTGCAGCGGTAAATTCCTTTTAACACTGCAGTTGTGCCATCTTCCCCACTTTCCAATTTACATTAACCCAAAAGAGGATCAAATCAGCCGTGGCTCAGGTGACCTTTTGCAGACTAATACGCAGGTACATGTGAAAAAACAGGATACTGTGACAAAGTTAAATGTTTTCCCGTCTCATATTCTCTTCAGAAAATGAAACTCATATTTGATTCATAACACACAAACATTTCAACCATTAATTTCTTGTAATTTTAATGATTGTGGCTCAAAGATATAATGAACATTGACAATTTAGTATCCTAGAAAATTTAAATATCGTGAAAAGATTAAATACTGGAAACTCACACGACCACATTTACATTACCTAATTAACTCAAAGCACCTGCAAAGGTTTCCGAAGTTTTTAAATGATCTCTCAGTCTGGGTCAGTAGGCTATGCAATCATGGGTAGGACTGCTGACGTGACAGATATCCAGAAGACAATCATTGACACATAGTAAGCCACAACAAGTCAATGTTAAAGAAGCAAGTTATTCACAGAGTGCTGTATCCAAGTTACCAGGGCAACGTCGGCTTGCATTACGCCTCAGCACTACCATGGACTGATCCCCTCCAGGCTGCATTGACGCAGTAATTCATGTACATGGGAGCTCAACCAAGTATTGAGTGCTTAAAATACTTTTTACATTATCTGTAGGCCATAATAATCAAAAATACATCAAATAAAACCTTGAAATATTTCTTCTCGTCACACATGTGATGAATATCTGTAACGTATAGGTTTCACATACTGAAAGAAAACTATAAAACTGATTATCATTATACTTATCTGGGATGTGCCTGTAAATATGTGAATACAACCATTGGAAGCAGACTAAGTAAAATTCATCCCTCCGTTTACATGAAATGACGAGCTGGAGAAGAATAAAATGTTTACTATTAGACACCGAAGCCCAAATACAGAGAAATCCGATGAGAAATCCCATTTCCTTTTGAATACATTGAAATTGGAAGTGCTGGTATTGATGCACTAATTGCTCGTGTATTGATGTGTAAGCTTTTACATTTGTGGGGGGAGACCTCTAGTCAATGTTGCGTGAATGGTGAGGGCTGTGAGTGTGTGTGTGTGTGTGTGTGTGGGGGTGTGTGTGTGTGTGTGTGTGGGGGTGTGTGTGTGTGTGTGTGTGTGTGTGTGTGTGTTCATGAGCGCATGAGGAACAGACCGGCAAAATGACAAACGCAGCAAAGACACTGTGGAAAAACAGTTCCTGCAGTTTCGACTAACATTACTATCGACACTGTAACACTTGTGACACCATTTAGAAATCATCACAGTTGGTAGAGTGCAGCGTTGCTTATATATGTACATACCTCCCAAAAACATTCTGAACCAATAATTTTCAAAATTTATTTTGAAATAAAAAGGCCTTATGTGAACAAAAAGTTTTCAAAGCCGCCGTTTCTTTTTCACTGAATCAGACTTAGTCAAAATATACGTTTTGCCTTTCTTGTTTAGCTTTAGGGAGAATCTGAAAGAGATGTTTGACTTGAGTGTTCTCCGGAGGCTTTCTCCAGGTTTGGACGTCAGAGGTTCTGCTTTTAATTTGAAGAAAAAAAATACAACTTTACTTCAACAGAGCTTGCAAATGACCACTGTTGTATCTGAGCTTCTAAAATCGTCTGTGGGGTGGAAGTTCAGCGGCTTCCACCTCACAGATTTCAATGCGGCTCTCGCATCCAAGTGAAATGTTGTAAATCCTAAAGGTCCAGAATTGAACTTTTACTAACCGTTTTGTTTTTTACATACTGTCCTGTCTTGACAATATGGAACGAGACAGATGATCTGAGACAAATATCAAGCTCCTCTGCTTTCTCCAAATGTCTCCTCCTCGGTTTCTATTTTCATTTAATATTGACTATTGAGTTTAGTTCTTTACAAAATGGCCATTTAGACATAAAACCCCTAATTGATTTCATTATGTGTTGTTTAGCTGGAACTGTCCCTCAGCTATTACAGCCACTTCTAACATGAGCAGGCATGCTTTGATAGTGACATGACTGTTATGGTTGATGACACTCATGACTTAATGCCTTCCAGTTGGCCTCATGCCTGTCTTCCAGATGGCTCTGTGCCTGGCAGCCCAGTGAATTGGTGTTTTCTTTTTCTTTGTTTACATTGACGCTAAAAATTAATGTTGTTAGTGAAACATGCTACCGCATAGCAAGAGTTTCTTACAGTAGACTTTCACTGAAACCATGTCTTTGACATTTTATTTCAGGTTTCACACCTACGAACATTAGACCAAAAACTTCAGAAGTATCACTTTTTTTTTTCCCCACACCCCCAAAGTGCTCAGAGAGTAAAGAGAATTTCTATTGAGGCTGGCGTCTGATGAATTGTGTCAGACTTCTAGACCTGCTATATGTCTCACAAAAGTTCGCTATGTGAGCGAAAAAAAAAAAAAAAAAAAAAATCAAAAATTAGAAGTGCTGAATACGACCAGGAGTGGCGTTTCCTGCTTCTCAGCGCTTTTTCCCTTAGAAAAGCTTGGTTATCATCTGCCAGCCCAGATGGTGTGGAGACCCATAAGACTTACAAGCTGATTTGGGCCGATCGCAAATCAGCATAAAATCAAAAAGAGGAGCAAGGGGTTAGTTATTCCATGGACCGCAAATGTGTTTGTCTTCTTAGAGTCCCGACAACTCCCCTTAAATCAAATGTTTCATAGTGAGCTTCGAAGTAAAGGTCTTAGCTTCCACTTGAATAAAATGTATGATAATGGGGACAATGCCTGCCATGCAAGGCAAAATATTTAAAAATATTCAGGAGGAGTAAGACGGAGAAAGACGAACATTTTAAGGCTTTCAAAACTCAACCTGAAAATGCCCAGAAGCAGAGGTAAGAAAGAAAACACTTTTTTTTTTTGCCATCAGTGAACAACCCATTATGAGTTAAAAATTCTACCAAAACTTTTTTGTTTGCTGCACCACAGGCAAACCTTGATCTGAGTAACATTTGAAGGTGGATGAGGGGGACTGAATGCAAATGCAGTAAAAGTGATGTGTTTTCTGTAAACAGTGTTTTTTTTTTTTTTTTTTTTTTTTTTTTTATGGAAAGCTGGTTCCAGAAAGCCAATATTAATTGTTTTCCCATTCACTATTTGCCATTCTGCTAATGCTGCCATTTCCTTTTTAAAGCTGAAAATGCCCAAGAAATGTTCTCATCAAAACACCTCATTAAATGTGACCAGGAGATGGAGGAATATTTCAGGAAGTAGCACTTCTAATACAATCAAGCGATTTACAGTCTGAGCAGGGATATTAATTTAACTCTAGCTCTGAAGCAGCACTCAGCAAACAGCCACATGGTGTGATCAGCCAACGGTCCAGATGGTTTCAACACAGAGGGAAAACTGAAGGCGTCCCATAACACTGTATGAAAGTAGGCCTTCAAAAACAGCATCAAACTCCATGATGGGATTGTTGCCTTCAGAGAGGAAGGAAGTATATAAGAAGGGACTTAAAGCCGACTATAACTGCCAAGATTCAAGAACGCCGCCAGTTAAAATCCAGATTACTGAAACTATTGCAAGGCCACTCCATTAGAGAAACGTCTTCATGACTCATTCTCAGCGTAGCTGCTGACAGACAATATGCCTTCACAATTTTAAGATAAATGAAAAAAAATTAAAAATATATATATATCTTACTGTTTCTTACAAAACCATCTTGCGGCCATGCATTCAAGCTTCGGGAAAGCGTAACGTAGAAGTGAGGCACGGGCCAGTAACTAATATCAAGGTTGAAGATGTTATGATTTTAAAGCCTTGAAAAAGCACCGTTACATTGTTTCGACGTTTCAAAGAAATTCTAAAGGCACGTCAGAGAAAGTGCCGGAGTGATGAGACTGCGCTGCGCCCCGTGAATTGGCTGAAAGACATCTGCTAAACGCTTACAAGAAAGACAAAGATTGCTGTGCGAAAATATTTTCAGTTGAAAAATCTGAGACAGCCATGGCGCAGAAAGTGAAGGAGCACCAGGCATTACGTGCTAAGATAAAAGTGGTTTAGAATTGATTATGGCAAGCTGCGGGCGGCTTGTCTGTTAAAGAAGCAACTGCAATTTTTACTAAATTTAGAAGCCGCTTCGTCTATATTTGTTCTTTAGGTAATACAAAGCTAAAACATTAGATGACCGTAAAATGACCAGAAAGGCATCTTTTAGGATTTCGAATGCCACATTTTTATTAAGCTTTTCTCTTTTTTGGTTGATTTTGATCTCTCTTTAGAAACTGTAACATAAGAAGACGCAATAACATATATATTTTATAGCCTTCCAGCTGTGAGTGGTCACTGGTTAGTTTTAGTCGCAGAGTTTCAAGCTACTTGTGAGAAAACAATGAGCACAGCATTTACGATGAATATAAAGTATTTTTAATCATCATTTATTTTACACAGAGACAAACACAAAGTTCAGAAAATACTTGAATGCCTTAATCCACAGCAAATCCTCAATTCTCCAGCAGAGAAAGAGCTTTGTGCAAAAACTTGTTTTGTGTGTGTGTGTGTGTGTGTGTTTGACTGAAGATCTCACTGGCTAAATGAAAAGGGAGAGAAGATTTTGAGAAAGTTGTAATATTTTAAAGAGAAACTGCGCAAACAATGATGCACTTTTCTGTATCCCATTCCATTGTCTCTTCTGCTGAGCTCTTCCTTGGCTTGCACATCTAGCGGTTTCCGTCACTGCTTTTCAAAGACAGCACAATCAGCAACCACTCCTTCTCCGTAAAGGCTCAGCCAAGTACTGATGTTGCATTTTTTCTTTTTTTTTTGGTCACTGTAAGGGAGGTGAAAGACTTGCCCTGCTCCAGCTGAAATCTACACACCGTAACGCCGCCCGGCTGACCCCAACTGTTCACGAGAACACGTCAGATTTCTGAGTCCAACGTCCCTGCGCCGCCTCTAAGTGTGTGGCTTTTCTCGGGAGAGCCTGCTTCTCTGCACAAATGAAGCTCAGGTTGCCGAACTCTGCCACGGCAGTGACCTGTAAAAAAAACTCACTACATGCTAAACTTACTCCTACACTAGCCACAGGAAAACAGAAATATTTTTAGCCCTGCTGAGGATCAGCTCCTGCTCATTCATCCTGACTCTGGGTCGACCCCTTCCTAAAACACCTCCACATGCGCGTTTGCTACAGAAACCTTTTCGCTACACGCAGCTGTCAAAACGTGTTTGGAAAATGAAGTTTTCCAGGCAAAGCGGATCATCTCACCATGAGGAAGAAAAAAAAAAGAAATGTAATTTGGCTATTTTTTGCACTGATTATTACATTCAAATGTGTAAAAATCCAACTTTCGATTCAACCAATGGAGTTCCAACAAATTCACAGAGGTGTATTTCATCAGGTAGTACATTTCAAAATCAATAACATCATCAGTCAATTACAATTCCCATCATTTTTTTTTTTTATTTCAGTTAAGTGGCATAAAGATTTAGGCTGTGGAAGCTAAATGTTTTGCATTATTTTAAAGGGTTGTTGAAGATCTAAAGCACTTTTTCTGGATTGAGAAGCAAAAAGGCTGTTAGTGGCTTGTTAAATGTGTGTTATACTACCAAATATGCAAAATGGAGATAGTTAACACGGAGGAAAAATGTAATTGTTTTGCTGCGCATGTCTGCTCTGGTTGCCATAGAGACCGACTGTGTGCGTCCCGAGTCAACTCAGTGAGTGACTGGGTGACATTTGCTCTTTATGTGGGTTTCCTTGGGTCCAGCAGGAATAACAAAAAAAAAAAAAAAAACTCCAGTGCAAAATGAACTGAGGCGTCATCGTAAATGATGTAGCATGGGTGAAGGAGAATAATAAAAGGCAGCCTTTAATAAAAAGATTACTTTGATCTCATTGCCTTGCCCTGTTTTGCAACAACAGCAAGAGGTGATTCTGATCCCACAGCAAAGCCGAAGCCCCCTGGCTCAAACCTGCGCCTTCACCTGTTACATGCAACAAATCAAGGCCGCGAATTCTCCCTGTAGGATGTGCTCATTGCTGCTTAGCCAGCATGGAGAGATAACGGGTGATTTAATGATTTTCTCCACTGATGTGGTTTGATGTATCGGCTGACTCTGCGCCTTTAGCTAGTATAACAGGTAAAATCCATTACCCTCCCACCTGCATGATTTATGATGGGTAGTATCAGAAGCTATGGGTCCCCCTTAAACAGCTGATCCATCCAATAGAATTTACTGCAAAATGTTATGGCTGCACATTTGGACTGAGAGCAGAACCTCCTCCCCCATCCCCCCACAGCCCTGTAGTAATGAGAAAGTGATGGCCTTTGGTTGGAGAATATTTGCTAGGTGCATTGCCATTTCGTTCAGTTAGATGTAATCTGAGCCACACAAAAAAGCTCTGATGGAGGGTGGCTGCAATCAAATGCAAAAAGAAAAAAAAAATCCTATTAACTACATTGAGATCAAAGAGGCTGCAATCAGACATTACATGATTCTGTAAAGAGAAGAATGTGCATAATGATGGTTCATGGTATTCGTATTCCCGCTTCCTTACACAGACCAGATCAGAGCAGAGTCGGACTGAGGCAGAAGCAAACTAAGCCACTGCTTAGGACCCCAAAACCGTCAAGAGCCCCTCCAAACAACGGCTAGTCACCAGCGTGATAGATAGATAGATAGATAGATAGATAGATAGATAGATAGATAGATAGATAGATAGATAGATAGATAGATAGATAGATAGATAATAACCTTATTCTTGTAGCTAGCCCAACTCAGTGCTAGCTAAGTGCTTTCACCAAGCATTTGGTCAGAAAGTCAATATGGACAGACAACAAAGTACGTTGGTAAATACTGAATATTAACTTTAATATCCCCGAAAAATATGTGTGTGTTCTCTCTATGCATATTTGAATTCTTCTTCTGTGTTCACTGGCTTTCCCCCAAGATTTAAAACATGCCCTCGGGCAAGAGAAGGAATTCCTTCACTCATAATATTAGCCTTTTTCTCTGCTTAGCGGTTAGCTCAAGCTAGTGTCTTCAGCATTCACGTTTTGATCAAAGGTTTGGTCAAACAGTCATTACGGACAAGCTATGCTCTACGTGGGGTTTTAAAATCGGGCTCTATTTGCTGTCCAAATTCAATTGCTTGTCAACAAAAGTCTTTTGAAGCACATCAGGCTGTTTTGCTGTTGTACACTTGTTGGCTCTGTATCTTTGCACTGAGAAGGTCCCAGGTTTGACAAGAACCTAAGTTATTGTAGAATTTTGCAATGGCATCAACTGCAACGAATGCACATGTTTCTTACAACACAAACTATGTTCCTCATAACTATGTTTTTAACACACCCTTTACGGTTTGGGTCACTAAGATCTGTAACAAGCACTAAAAAATACCTAAGAGAGCAAATATTGACACCTAAAATAATACATAAATATGACAGACAGACAGACAGACAGACAGCTTCTTTGAGGTAGTCAGGGGTGAAAGTGGGTTACTGTCCTGTTTTGATCTGCTCTGTTCTCTGTTTGAACGGCTTTGAAGACTCGCCTACGGTCCATATGGGAACTTGAACCGCTATCACTATGTGGCTCACAGACTATTAAAATGTGCCTGGTGGTCGGTGGAGTGGCGAGGAAAGAACAACACCCCTGACTCTCAGCAGAGAGGATGCGCTGATCAAAGATCTGTTCTTCCCAATTACGAGCGCGATGCCTGCCCCCCTCCGTAGGAAAACTACACTCGACTCCAGTTATCTTTGCATTAATATGCGCAGAAAACTGCCTTGCACCGGGAAAGAGCGCCAAATTAAGATCCCCCTCGGTCCCCCTCCCCAATCACTAATGATGGCGATTAGTGTGGTGTTTGCGCCTAGACCGGAGCTCAAAATAAATAAATAAATGGAAATCACAGGAGAGAGGGGTGATACAATTGGATCGCATTTTCTGCTTCACAGAACCGTAATGGTATTATAAAAATGCAATCAGCCCGTCGGATTGAAGACTGAAGCGCATGCACTCGTAATGTCGCTCAAGTGCGCTGATACGCAGACTTAATGACTTCATGCCATCACTCACTGGAGGCTGGAAGTTGGATCTCCTCGGATGTGTCTTAATTGAAATGCATCGTCTAATCAATCAATGCGGCGGATGCTGAATGTGGGCGACATATCTGGACTGCTGCCTCTCTCCATCAGCACAGCATCTTATCAACCTGTAACACCAGCCAGCTGCAGCTTATTTCACTGCACGGTGGACAACTTGTGGCATTTACTAAAAGCGTATCGAAGCAAAGCAAATGCGAAACCTCGCCAGCAGAACTTCATTTGGAAAATAATAAACTTGAGAGAGAGAAAAAAAACAAAAAACAACGTATATTTATATTATAAATACCTGAGCCAGAGACTTGTGCGTAAGCGTTTGTGGCAGCTCGTCGGCAGCCTGTATGTCCACAGAGGCAGGTCTCCAACCCTCAAACCTCCGTCAAGGAATCACTTAAAAATGAAAAATAAAAAAATCCACCGCGCTGCAAATCAGAACTTTCTTCATCAAATTGAGGGGATCCTGAGCCCAGCCCGTCGTCTGATGGATCTCGCAGAACGGACAGCTCTTCCTTCTAGTGGGGAAGTTAAAGTGCAGCAGTTCGTCTGAGATCTGGGGCTTTCTCTCTCTCTCTCTCTCTCTCAAAACAAACCTAAATGAAGATTCTCACTCCGTATGGCCATCTTCATTCCTCAAAATAAATGTAGGAAAAGAAGAAGAAGTAGAAGAAGAAAATAAAAACATGATCCCTGCCAAAATACGCATATTCCTTTTGGTCCAAGTTTCTCCGGAGCTCAACACGAACTCTTAAGGACACAGAGGATGTCTGAACGGCAGCGGCAGGAATTGCATTTCTGCAACGTTTTTTTTTTTTTTGTTTTTTTTTTTGCAGCTACTATAAGGAGCCCATCTGAAGCATTTCCAGAGAGCAAGTGATGAGATACTGTGGGTATGTTAGTTGCTCCCCAGCTCTCTCCTCCTCCCGTCTCTCTCTGCCGCCTCTCTCTACTCATCGGAGCGTGGGAGGAGGTGGGGCTCCCACATCCACCACAGCAGCACACACAGCAACTTCACACTCAACATCACATTATGAGCCACGGCCGTGTGCCCGGAGTCAAAGGAAGAAGAAGAAGAAAGGGGGGGAAAAATCAGAGCGATTCCATACAGTTTAAGAATATCTCATCAAAGTGGGTCACATCGGAACAGGGGCGGGAATGCACCTTATTAAATGAGTGCATCATAGAATCACTGCGTGAGCTCTTTACTGTTTTCCTTTCTGCAACAAGGAGATGCACCGTGGTGTAACAGGTAGGCCGCGCACTGACAGTTTACCTGTTGATATGCATTACATGTAGGAATGAGTGGTCTAACATGGGAGCTGCTTGGAACACTGTTTATTCATTTGGCGCCACCCTCAGGCGCTCACGATAAGAAAGACAGGAAGTATCTGGTGGGGAAATGAGAGGAATGGAATGGAGGTGTTGCTATACTAATGCACGCTTTACAGTATAGCATCAGGGGTGTGGTCGAACAAAAATGGCCACCTGACCCCGGTGCCAAAGATTCATTTAGCCTTTCAAAAATAAACATACATTTTCCTTCAAAATCAAAAACTTTAACATTTATTATTGTTATCTATAGTTATTTATATCTATGTAAACAAATTATTGCAAGTGTAGAATTTGATTGAATTAAGCCATTACTGAAAACTGAAGCTGAGCCTTTCAAAATAAAGCCAAACTGCAGAACGGAAGTTCCCTGACTGTCCCCACACTGGGGTAGTTTCTGTGCAACAGCAACAAAAGTGACAGGAAATTAAAGCAAGTGGATTCACACAGAGATAGAATATGAAATGTATTAAAACAGAACAAATAATAAAATAATAATAATAATAATAATAATAATAATAATACTGTACAGTAAGATCAACATTTCAACTCAAATACTGTGCAGTTATTTAAAAAAAAGATTGTGCGGTCCAAAGGTTGCTCGAAATGTTCAATGTTCTTAAAATTTTAATTAATTGTTCAATAGTGTCAATATTTGCAAAAGTAGAATTTGCAAGTTTAAGTTTGCACCACTAATTAATAAAAGTGAGAATATTTACTTTTAATGACTGTAATTATACAGACATTATATAGTGTCTGTGATGGAAAAAAGTATGTTGGTCTTTCAAAATAAAGTTTAAAAATACTGGTCAAAATTAAAAATCTCAATATTTCATATTGTCCATTATTGCAGAGGTATTATTATATTGCAGAGGTATTATTAGATGTACTAAATCAGTGGTGAAAATTGAGTTTTTGGTATTTTGTTCTTCAAAATGAAAGTTTCAAAACTGCAATGTTTCATTATGACTGAAATGGTGATAAAAAGAAGTTTTGCCTTTTAAAATAGAGCTTAAAGATATTTACTCAACCACCTACATACTTCCCCACCTTTAAATGGAGTGTCCTCACTTTAAAGTAAGGTTATATATATATATATATATATATAACCTTACACTCAAAAATAAAAACCAAAAGCAGATTCAACATTACCCAAGGCTAACCCAGCCTTTCAAAATAAAGCTTAATGATACCATCTAGATTTGACATTTTCTGGAGGCACCCATTGCTCACTATAATGATCGCTTCTCAGTGATGACAAATTGTGAATAAGCTAAGTGTAGAGTTACATGTTAGTTTGAAACACCAGCCATGCCTGACACCGAGTTAAAACAGCAGCAGCGTGGTAAAATAATAACAAAAAAAGAGGAAAACAAAAACAACACTTTGCTCAGGGCTATACATTAACATGGCTCTGCGGGGAGTAAAATCCATTCCATGCCACAGTAACTCTTCCTTTCTTCCCGTAAACACTGACGTCGGTGATCGTATCTGTTTAAGCGTAAAGCAACGGACCAGGAGCGATGTGGGGTGTGCCACCAAGGAAAGCCTTGAGCAATGCACTCCGGAGAAAACTTGATTTCCTGTCTTCCCGCAGCTACGTTTCTGCTGCAGCGAGAGTTTATCACAGTGCTTCCAGTCTGTGATCCTTTACACTCCTCCCCCATCTCTCATTAGCAGCAAACACACAGCTGTTGGGTTACCTCTCCAGGGCTCCCATTAAGGGCTGCCACTCAGGCTTACAGTGTCCCTGAGCCAATCATATTAGAGCTCCCGCCCACGCATCCCCCCCCCTGCTGCCATGCTCCCATTCAACAGTCATTTTAATAACATTTAGGTGCTTTCACAGGTGGGCCCAGAGTGGTCTGAGAAGGGTGCAGAAACAGAGCAGAGCTATTAGGAGGGAAAACGTAACTCAACCCAAAAAAATAATGATACAAAAAAAAAGTAATCTCATGTATGTAAAAGTGTAAATAAGTGAAAAAATAATTTAATATGCTAATAATATTTTAAATCAACAGCTATATTAATAATTGTCAAAATAATAAAATAAATACATTGTTAATTCATAAGCTGTTCAAAATAATGTTCACTTGTCTCATGGTGTCTGCAAGCAAAAAAGGAAGAAAACCTATAGTTTTTCCACATGTGCTTAATTTAATTTAGTTAGTTCTCCTTAGCAAAATATCATAGGCTGGTCTACAGTTTAAAACATGGATCTTTGCTCAGGAACAATATAGCAAATAAATATTTATAATTTCACTTACAATTATAATTTTATCACTCAAAGATTGAATTATTTCACGATTTATTCAATAAATTATTGACACATTTAAATAATTTATACATTTAGCTGTGCTTCATTTCCATTTTTATGCAAATGGCTCCACCGCTCACAACATATGTACTTATTGACCTATCGATTTGATTGTGTCACGTTTGACTCTTGTAAAACGGAAAGGTGGGGCTATTTCTATATCATGTAAACAAATAAAACCCAATGAGGGAATAATTAGGATGCTTTAGTGCATGAGTGAACATTGCAACAGAGTGACCAATAGGCCAGAGTGGAATTAGCAGCATCATCTGTGCGGTTCACATGTCCTGGCTTTTGACAGGAACAATGATGGATGTCTAATTAACTATCCATGCCTCTTAAATTCAACAGATGTATCTCCATCCCAGTGATGTCAGCCAGAGGATCTCTGTCGAGTCCATTCACATTTAATCAAAGAAAAGGCATACAAGGCATGGAAGGGAGCGGCAGGGCTGCGAATCATCAGCGGGCTTGTCCACGTCAGGGGCGAGTCTGGACCTGGATGCTGTAGCATGCAACACCTTTATTAGCCAGCCTAAAGAGCACAGTCTGAGGTGATTCGCCCTCCCCTCTTTCTGGTGGTCGTCTTTTGAAAAAAGAGGGGGCGAAAACTGGAAAATGCATGGGTGGTAGGGAAAAGAAGATCAGAAGAAAAGCCTAAAATGACCTCAGACTCTCTCAAATTCTCCCAAAAGCGTTCATACCTTCCATGCAGTATTCAGCCAGGAAATCACAGCCTCACACTTTTATTCTTTTTTTTTTTTTTTTTCCCAAAACTTACTTAGGCCATCCAATACATTCAATAAGCATCAAGTTTTCTTAAAAAAAAAAAAAGAAATATATATATATATATATATATATATATATACTTTTACGTCTCACGCACATTTCTGCCTATTGAAGCTGAAACTTCAGAGCTTGGCAGACGAGAACACTCTCCGGAAAGACTGAGTTTGAGAATTCTAAGGTCATGGTTTGTTTGCTTTTACAGCACAAAGCACAAAAAAATGTGATCGATACACATTCACATCCATTTTCTCACGACGTACCCCGCCCTGAGGACCTTTCCTGTTCCAATACTTATTTTACACATGATATATTCCCAGAGAAAATGCAGGCATAAAGTGAGGTCTGAAGCAGAGAAACATACTGCAAAAGTTTAAAAAGCAAATCCAAAGCAAACTGAAGTTGGTAAAAGAAACAGAAGTAACATTTTTCACTGTTAGTACTTGGTTCAAGGTGTATTCAATCACCATAACATAACATAACTTCTCACTAAAAAATATAAATGTGACATATCCCCTAAAAACGTAATTTTTCTAAAGCATTCACGATTCTTTTGTCGGTTTGTCTCATTAAACACACAGCTAATCTTTTGCTTTAGCTTTTCATTTAAGTAACATTCATGACAAAAATATGGTGGCTACGACAAGCATCCCTAAAGATTTCCCTGCATGTTTTTCAACTATGCATTTAAAACACACACGTTTACTTTGACAAGCTTGGATATCCCATGTGCAATGATTTCAGACAAAAATACCTACTTTGACGCCACAGAGTGTGGTCTGAAACATTCAGGCCCGCAGGCTTTAGTGGAGCAGCAGTTCTCTGCCACAAGGAATCTGGTGCAGATCTACTCTTTAAATGTCACCGGGGGGGGGGGGAGTAAGCAAATAAATAATAAAGTGACATATTTCTGCAGCAAAGCAAAAAACAACAAAAAAACAATCTTTATCTTCTCTCAACTTTCTATCTGTGCTGACAATGAAGAATGTGTTGCTTTAGTAATGTGTAGCAAATCAACTCGTATAGAGTTGAAGCTGTAACAAGTGTTACACCAGCGAACGTGATGAAACTTTGATACCAGGACGTGTAGATGCCCTTATTTTCATCACTAATTGGCAAAAGGAGATAAATAAAACATGCAGGTGCTTTGACCCTTGAAACATTTCACATCTGGACATGTTACAAGTAAAGAATAATTACGAAGTGGACTGAAAACAATACATAGGCATCGAAATGATTTACAAATAAAATCATTTAGCACAAATTCATGTTCAGTAGCAGCCTTCTATGCAATAACAGCTGATTTTTTTTTTTTTTTAATGTATGTTCATACTGGCTTTTCACATCTTGATACTGAAATTTGGTTCATCATTACATTATCTTGGACTGAATTGTGATAATCACGTGTGCACTAAAAAGGAACTTAAAGAATATGAAACTGACCCTCATTATTCAACCGGAGGGACATGTATAAAAGCTGCACCGCCTGAACAGCATCCGGGTAAGTTATGTTGTCACGCAGAGAACCGTGACACATTTACTGAAATATCTGGGTTGAGCAAACACAAGGCTGGCACAAATTACTTTGGCATATTGACTCCTATTACAAACAGAAGCCATCTGGAATATGTAGAAATTGAGCAATTGATGTCATTTCTGAACGTAAAACATTTTATGCTTTCACAAGAAAATACATTGCTGTAGCAAAATATTTACATTATATTACGTTGCGTTACATTGTTACGTAATATCCATTGTTATTATAAATGATAGGTGGGAAATAGCCTAAATGGCCCACCCATTTAGACATCAGGGACGCCGGAGACATATTACAACGGGGATATGCCCCTGCACTTTTTATTTCAAAGTTGTTGGTTTTTTTTTTGTTGTTGTTTTCCAGAGCCATATTAAAAGCACAATAAGCGTACCGGCACTTTAACAGTTGTGGATGAGCGAGGGCAGTGATACACGCCGGTGTGTGTTAGAGTTATGGGAGCAACTAGACTGAGCCGGCGAAAAATAAAAAATAAAATTGCACCATTTTTTGCAAATGAACCAAGTTAATTGAGTGGCTATGCAGTGGGATGAAGATAATGTTAGCTAAACGACTTGATCACGTTTAGCTTGTAACCAAGAATGCTAATGTTGTTGCCTATGTTCAGAGGTGGGCTGTAACTAGACGAATAACTTTTTTTTTAAGTACTTTTACGAGTACCTTTACTTCTCTGTTTTTTTTTTACTTTTACTTGAGTAATATTATAATGAACTATTGTTGCTCTTGCTTGAGAAAATGTCTGGATGCTCTAACCAATACTCTTGACTTCAATAAAGAAAGAACAAACACATTTTAACCAGAAATGTATGAGACACAGACACACACCTACATCCCTGTTTCTCTTTACACAAGATTTGTTGTTCTAATATTATTCTCTATCTGCTTAGCCTGTTGTGCCGCTTGGAGATTAATAAAATGCAGTACTCATTATGTATTGTCATTGGAAGTGCATTAGTCTGTTTTGAGTTACATGATACTGTAAATATTAATTTTATATATAGCTCAGTATAAAAAAAAATGTGTGAGCGATTTTTCTTTTTTTTTTCTTATTCATTTGTACAGGGGATCTGAAGCTTGTCCCTGCTATTGCTGGGCAGGAAGTGGATCAAACCCTGAATTGATGACCAGCCAAGAAAATAGAACAACTCTGCATCCATTCAGTGGCTCCAACATTCAGTTAGTGTCACCAATTAATAGAACATATTTATGATGTTTTGACTATGGAATGGAACTGGAGTATCCAGAGAAAAACAGAGCCACATTTAAACCAGAAATCTTGTGTAGCGACTGCCTAAACCTGTCAAAAAAAAAAAAAAAAAAAAAAACCCTAGCGAGTAATTTTGATATGTTCCATGAAAGCGAAACAAAAAAAACAAAGAAAAAGGAAAAGAATTATTATTTTGAAAAGGTTGAGGTAATCTTGCAAATGAAATGTGCAAAGTGATCTAACTGCCGGAAATGTGTTGACGGACAACAGATTTCCTGCTGGCAGACTGGCATCTGAGGAGATTTAAAAGAGGTGCGCTCATAAAGCTGTCAGCAGCGCATGAGCATTCACCATCACTCCTTCCATGATTTAGCTCGGCGTACGTGGGCGTGTGCAATTACAAAGGCTCAATGATTTACACTCATATTTTCCTCCAGCAAATGTCAAGTTTGTTATCGTTTAACACCGTTTGCACTTATCTTTTCCATACAACGTCAAGGAAGGCATAGCTGATCTGTGCAAAGAAATAAATAGATAAAACTGCATATGGCAAAAATATAGCTAAAGCAACATTTGCATGCACTGTTTAAACAGATACGTGACCTTTTTGTTCTCAAGTTCTGGCTCCGTATGAGAGAAACGATTCTTATTTTAGAGTCTGTCATGATTGCCAAAGTCATTTTATGTTTAAATACCTGAAAATTACAAAATATATACATATATATTTTTTTTCTTTCTCCAGAGACTAGTGTCTCCTTAAACAATTTGGAAAAGCTCAGATGATGATGCCATGGCTTTGTTAGCTTCTGATTCTGATGTAAGTTAAACAGATACACTTGTGTGTCAAAAGAAATTCCAATGAATACAAGGATGACAACTATTGGTCCATCCTTGGGTACACTGTGGAGATACTTGAAAATGCACCGTTCATCAGTTTCGACCAATATTCAGTAAAAATAATTGCATTAGAAGGTTCAGCCTTCATAGCGTTCAGGGAAAAGATGAGTTTATTATCCCAGAAATAAACATGTTTGGGACGAAAATTTGTGGATGAACCCCAAAACAAAAACACAAGGCCATTGGAAGGAGCCGGTAGGTTGTTATTATTAATATCCACAGTGAAACAAGTCCTATAATGATATGGGATGAAAGGCCAATCAACAAGGAAGAAGCCACTACTCCAAAAAAAATGGAGTCATGTTATAAAGCAAGAATTGTTACAGTTTGCAATCCACTCAAAGACTGGCATCTTTATTTTTTGAGACATTTCATATCGTCTGATGAAATGACACATTAAATAATTGGCCCTCATGACCGCCATTACATATGGAGAAAACGTAAAAAAGCGCGCAAGCCTACGATCCCCATCCCTGTAAACTATTTGATTTGATGTGGGGATGTAGCAAAAATAACAAAACAATTACTATCATGATTAAAGAGCAATACGCTAAACTGTTGAAGAGATAGACAGAATGCCAGGAAACTACTGAAAGATGCTTACAGAAAAAATATCACAATAGACCATTTGAGCCAAATCATACAACTTAAAAATGCAACGTCTACCAAATATTGAATAAATAATGTTCTGAATTTATTTACTTTAATTAATGTCATGTTTCTGACATTCAGTAAGTATTGACAACAGTCAATAAAGGCTGATGTCGTTTTACAGGCTCTATTTAAATATCTGGCTTCAGCTGGAAGTATGTGATGTTGCGGCTGAATTTCTCTTTGACCGTTTACTCCGAAAGTATTTGATCTGACCATTAACTCTCCTCCCTTCCAAATACAGTATGTGTTGCAGTGTATCTCTCCTGTGGATCCTCTGATGCCTTTTATTTATTAGCTGGAATGTACTGTGAACTTCAATCAAAACAAGAGAGAGCATTTGGACTTATGTTTGGCCCCATGTGGTTCGGCTAATTAACAGAATGGGCTCTCTAGCAAGTGGAGTATTAGGAGGTGGGAGGATCCACGTTTCTCTTCCCACTTGTAGAAAATGCACAGCCTGAATTTAGGAAAACACGGTGGAAAATGTGCCTTCATCTTGAGGAACGAACGTTTTAGCAAGCACGCGCAGTTTATTGCTTTGTGGGAGAACGTAATCTCATTAGTGACATGTAAACACGTCCGCGCGTTATCGTAGACGTTCCCATTTTTGCGCAGCTCATTTATTCCCGGTTGTGTGTGAACGGGTTAGGATATTGGCATTTTCATCTCTGCGAATGGGTGTTCAGACTTGCCAGGAGCCACTGTTGTTTGCATTTCTTTCTTCTTGCATATTGTCTACATCTGCCACTGGGTCAGGATTATGTATTCACACAAACATGACAGTTAGGGATGCAATAGCAGCAACAATAACATTTCTCTTTGAGAAACAGTGCGCTTCAAACACCCCTGCTGTCATTTGCTCCAGAACACAGCTTCTAACCCCACACAGGGAAGACGGGGAAAAAAAAAAAAAAAAGGAGAGAGAGAGAAAAAATTAAGCGACTTAGCCTTTTAGTCTTGCTAAAAGATTAAATTACGCTGGAAGTCATAAATAAATGGTATATATTTGAATGGATTAGGAAGGAAATGGTAGCATTTGTCTAATGCTGCATTCAGGGACGTACTAATTGAATTATGAGAAATATCCAAACTTGTATCTTTTTTATTTAATTTTATTTATTTATTTTTTTTACTTTTATTAATTGTCAGCCAAGCCATTCAGTTTATTACAGAAAAAGCTCTAACGGCTGTAAAACTATCATAAAGTTTCAATCTTCTAATTTAGTTCATTTCAGGTTTTCTAAGCTCTCGTTTGTGAGTCTGAACGAAAAGCACTTTCATGCGGTGCGATCTCACGGATTGAATGCCTTGACAAAGCACGCAAACTCCTCAAACCTTTTCACGTGTCATTTCGCTTAAGTTTAAATGGATTTGAATTGGATTATAATGCGACAAAGTAACAGTTAGTGGCTTTAAAGTGAACATAAATGAATGTCAAAATAAAACCAAGGACAAACAACCCCATTCAGACGCCAACGAAAGAGCAAACAGAGTCCTCCTGCCGGCAATTTCGTTTCAGTTTAAATCCAGCTATTCTCTTGAAGGGCTCGGAGATTTCACAAGCGCACTTTAGTCTGTCGTTTGAAAACGGAAAATGTGTGCTAGTACTGCAAACAACCACAACACAGCTGTCAATCTAAATTGTCAGTCCGGGAGAGAATTAATCAGAGAAGCAACCAAGGACCTCTCTGGAGGAGTTGTAAACACCAATAACTCAAGTTGAAGAATCTGTCCACAGGTCTCTTGCCATGTAATCCACAAATGTGGAAGAGTGGCGGTTTGAAAGACAATGAATGCAATAGTTATGTGTCAAAATTTGAAATTATTTTTGTGATCTGCATAATGGCATAGTTACACTGCTAAATGTCGTAAGAACACCTATTATAAGGTTAATGTTTATGGGGCAATACATTCAGGCTTTCTACTGTCTGAAGTGATCCAAATGTTGTGACTTTTCCAATAAGCTACATATTAATCAATATGTAATATATAATCAGGTGATACAATCTTAATAAATTCCACAAAATACTTCACCATGGGAAAACACAAGATTGTATTAAATGCAGTTGATGCTTCAGGAAAAAAACATTTTGCTAGTATAGTCCAAACATGAATGAAAGCAATCTCAGGAAAATGTGAACTGGCTCATTTTTATAAGACAACAGAACAACATATAAGATAAATTATACAAGCACATCATATAGATTTGAGCAAATTCTAATAAATGAATCTTTGCTGTTGCTGTGCAGTAATTTGTTCTGCCTAGATAATTATTGTGTATCTTTTGTTCTACGTGTTTCACAGACACTGGATGAATACATCATTGAGCTATAGCATACAGTCATATATGTATATATATATATGTATTCATGAAAATAAAGCAACTTTTGAAGCAGAAACGGAAAACGATTGTCTGACAAAAAAGATTGCTTTTAAGACAACAGAAATTCACTTTGGAACTACCTGCTTTCTGACAAGCTCTTAACTCCTCTCTTAGGTCAGACCATTTTTGCGTTTCACCGGTCAAGAGGCCTCTGAGGATCGCCTGACAAAAGATACTGACTGCTAATAACAATTCTACTAACATCCACTTTTAACAATTATCCCTTCTCAATATTGAAAGTGGCTAGATATTTGCCCCAGGTGGCGCTGAAGAGAATGCTGAATCAAGTTTAGAAGAACTCATTAGAGTCAACCTAATTTGTTCTAACCTAGAAAAAATACTGAATTATGCTTTTCCCGTATTTGATTCCCATTGAATTGTGACTAGATAAAAATCACTACATAACGCATGAGAATACTGGCTCAGATTTCACTCGTGCTCTGCAGTTGTTTCTGGTTGCAATGTTTTTTTGTTGTTTTTTTCTTGTCGCTTTGCTCTCTGTGCTGGAATTTCACTGTGGGAAGAGCTCAGAGCGTTCTGTAAATCTACACACACCGGCACATGTTCATACAGTAGCAACAGCAGGCATCAGGGTGAACTAAAGGTAATATCTTATTTATTTATTTTTTTTCTTTTATATTATCTGCAGAAGAGAAGGTAGTTGATAATGTAGAAAGTTTGGAATACGGATAGGCAATACTGTATGCAAATTCAGGGACTTTACATTAAAATGAAACATTCACTCAACACTGCCAGAAGGTACTAAAGTAAGTTGTCAGGAAGAAGGCGGGTTGTTTTTCCAAGGATAACAATTGGCATCGCTGTTATTACAAGGTGGAGGTTCTCAGTCTTGAGGTACTCCTTTGCCAAGAAGAACAGAAAAGTTGTTTTGCAAAAGTCTCTTGAATGTCAGTGTTCAGAAGTAACACCCAACTTGAGTGTGTTCTGGTTGCAAACCTGAAAACCAGTGGGGAATTTTTTTGTTTTGTGGGCCAATAACTGCTTCTGGCTAAACACACTGATAGCAATTTATTTTTTCTTCTGAAATTCATGCATTGAAACGCTAACACCTATCTAACTCTAGGGTCGCCTCGACAGAAATATGTCTGACGCAACCATCGTTGTCTGTGCCCGGCCACTAGGGACTGTTTGTGATTTCCCCCAGACGTCTGGGTGCATCCCAGGCTTTGTGATCAAATAGGCTGTACGTGCCGAGTGAAACAATACTCCCAGTTAGAGGGTGGCGAAAATCACAAGAAACCAAGATAATGCAAGGTCTAACCATGAGCAACAGCGCAGTGTTGAAAGATACAATTTTTCTAGTGAAAATAATTTGGTCTCACAGACAATAAGGATACAAAACTTGCATTGCTGTGGTGGTGAGAAACCACAGTGCGTCACCTGCCCCCAAAGGGCAATGGTGAAAACTGTACACCTCTGAATACAATGCATTAAAGCAGCAGCAGTAGTAGGAGTGTTTAGTTTTTCTTGAGGTTCAAACAGTTTCCAGGCATAAACCTCTTTCCAAAACTCAGCCTTCAGCACGTAATCACAACAGTATTCGTCCATTATGGCGTTTACAACCGTTCTTAGGGGCGCTGGACTGGGAACTAGTTTGCAGACTTGCAGTTCCACCAGGTGTTTGTTAATTCTTGTCGTCGCTACTCTGCTGGAGCTGAGTAGACAGGAGAGGCGCGCCGTCAGGCGGAAGCTCGGCTGGAGCCTGCAGCTCCAAGGAGGAGCTTTCTGTGAATAGGCAGCGCTTCGTGAGAGCAAGTGTTTAGGCACCACTGAAAGTCTGCCACGGGAGATTCAAGGATTCCTCAAACATGCATGAAAGAATCAAAGCAACACTCCAGGTATGATTTTGATGAGAGAGTAACATTATCACCTGACGTGAAGCTAAAAAGCAAGGCGACAGTACCTCTTCCTTTAACACACACTGTGAGAAGAGGCACATAATCTTTTTCTTCACATTAAATAAGATTTTTTTTTTCCTGTTTTAGGTGGAGTTACGTTCATCAAAATTATTTATATTCACTAAATAGCACAATATAAGGAGGACTGCATGGGAAAAGCCCATGTCATACTATTATTAGTATGTAAGATTCTGATCATTAGGGTAATATACAACATTTCAGTTAAATGGAGGTGATTTTTTTAACACTTCAAACATGGAATCTTATTTAAAAGAAAATTAAATAAAAAGAACTCACCCTTCCCATCAGGAAGAAAGCTGTGGTCCTATCTTTACCCAGAGTAAAAGAAGCCCACGACTGAAAAGACCACTCATAGAGGAAAACCCCAACACACTGAGTATAACTTAAAAAGCCAGAGTAGTTTGCATATTCACAGCTAACACTTTGTTTGTGGAAACACATTCTGTGGTCTAATGAAACAAATGTTTGGCAATAATGGTCATTCTTACATTTGGAGAAACACCATCCCAGCTGTGACGTATGGCAGTGGCATTATTATGGTGTAAGGGAGTTTTGCTGCAGGAGGAACTGGTGCGCTTCACAGAAAAGATGGCATCGAAAGGAAAGAACCGTTTTGCTGAAGAATCACCTCAGGATATCAGCTAGGAGGCTAAAGCTTGATCACAAGTTGATCTTAAAAATGGCCATACTTCCAGATAAATGTCAAAGTTTTGGATTTGGCTTCACAAAGTCCTGACCTCAGTGCCATAGACAATTAGTGAGCAGAGCTGAAAATGTTTGTTTGAGTAAGGCAGAGTAACTTCCACAACGCCAGGCCTGCAGAGACAAATGCGCCAAAAGTCAACAAAACTATTGTCAAAATATTGCGGCAGGACGTCTAAAATGATTGTCCCAAGTAATAGAGTTTTAGAAATGATTCAAAACATTCAAAAATCTCTCTTGCTATTTTGGTATTGAAGAAATATGAATCATTTTGCAAATGCCAACGTATGTAAACGAAGGAGATTTTAGCCTAACTGAAAGAAAATGAGAACTATTGTGCTTTTTTGTTCAGTACATGTAAATATTTAATCTTAACATCATCCTATGATTTTAATTTAAGTGCTCTTGTTTTTTTTTATTTTTAATGTATTTATTTATTTGAACTTTTTTAATGTACAAAATCTGACTGAAATGCACTGGGTAAGAGTTATAGCTTTGCATGATTTTTTAAAAAATGTTCACCAAATAAATACATTTTTAATAACAAAACACATGAAGCTGATAAAGGAACTATGGCCACCCATCAGGATGCTTAACAAAAAGAAATGTGTTCACTTGTGCACAACCATCCTTTCACTAAAGCCATCACAAAATCCCTAATTGCAAGTTCAAACATATGATGAAGCAGCCATATATGAGGCCCGTCTTTGGGGAGAGTAGTTCTTAGATATGAGCCCCAAGTGGGAAAAAAAACAAAAAAACTTGACACAATTAATGTTTCATTGGGTTTATAAATGTTTCACCCGCTAATTGCTGAAACTGGCAGTAGATATTGGCTGAAGAAAGAATAAATTATCTGTTGATTCCCTCCCACGCAAATTCAAACAAAGACACTGGAGACAGACGGAGACACAAACTTCTTTGCGCTTTGGTAAAGTTTTCAAAAGGCTTCTTTTGACCTTCAAAGCCACCAACGTTGTTCACTAAGGTAGAAAAGAAAACGTACGGCCTTTTGCAGCATCGAAAAAAACTCAGAGGAATGCATTCATTCAATCTATACTTTTCTCCTCCCATTCTCAGCACTTTCCAAGCAATTTAAGATCCTCAAACTACACGTAGTTCACAAACTCTGCATCACAAGTTTTTACACAAATGTTACGTCTTCAGCTGAGAAATGTATTTATTTATTTCAGCCAACCAGAGGAGATACAAGTAGTAAGTAAATACACAAATTAAAAGATCTTGCAATATAATCAAAGATTAATATAATAAAGCACATCCAGAACCAAGTACTGTCAAGCAGGACAAGGCAGATCAGAAGAATTGTTGTCCACAAGAGTTCTGTGGTCCAAGGTGTGTGTCATAATGTCAGAATGAAACAGTGAGGTTAAACACCTCTCAACACGACTGGAACCTGGTTGTGTATTACATGGAAATACGGAACTTCTTTCCAACATAGTTGCATGGCTGCAGGTTTTTTCAGTGGCTTCAGGGCATTTTCTCAGAACAGAATTGAGATTCTCAGAACTCCTCAAATCTTCAAATCGTTGTGCCGCTTGCGCGGTCTGCAGCCTGCGATTCCTTTGAGCAGGTTGCAAATGGGTGAACGGCAGCATGAAATCCCGGCCACAGCAACGCAGTGCAACACTGTTATGGCCCTATAGCCTTGTGGCCTGAGAGAGTGAGTTGCTTTACAAAAGACGGCGATGACACGATTGAAAAGACATCGGGTAAACAAAAGAGTGGACTGACACTTTTTGTGCATTAAACCTTTAAAAAATAGATGGTCTTCAGGCTGTATTTTTCCCTCCTTTTCCCAGATAGATGGAAAATAATAATAATAATAATAATAATAATAATAATAATAATAATACCCACCTGGACTGTAAATTTTATTTATATGAAATGGTGGGATTTTGTGTTTGCTTCTGATTCTGTACTTTACTGTTCTGCCATTAGGGCAACAATAGGGGTCGGCTGTTTGTGTGGATGTCAAGGAGGGAAGGCATCAGCATTGCTTTGAGCCAATTGCTTCTAACCGTCAGTCCACAAATGGCTAAAAGGCAATTTCAAAAAATAATATGGAGCCTATCATTCTTCAGTGAGAAAGATTATTCAAGCGGAAAATGTTCAAGATGGTTAACAATTTTTTACAAGAGTGAAGGTCCCGGCAAGACGGACCCTGGCTTATCAAGAGACAAGCCAAGGTTGCTTGACAATGGTAAGCTTTACCATTTAAAGTTTACCACTTTAAATGGTAAAGTTTATGACCATACATATGCTATTTATAGTTCGTCAGAGAGCATAACAGCAAAAAAGTTGAACATAACTCTTGCTGCTGCTCACAACTGACTGACAGACAGACATACAGAGACAGACAGAAGCATGCTCTAAATGGGTTAGGGTTAGACTTTAGGTGCATCTCTGCAATTTTTCATCACCTCTGTGTTGCCAAACTATACAGACCTCCCATTGCAGCTGCTTAAGAGGCTATTTCTTTGACTTTGAAAGGGTTTTCTCATTCAGGCTAAGATGAGCAGCTCAGCAGAGTGTACTTCTGAATGTTTTTTTTTCTTTTTCTCCCGTCTTTTAATGCTGACCATGCTTTCATAAAGAGAAGAAAATCCTTCATCTTCTCTGTGTCTGGTCATTTGACAACCCCTGCGACTGTGGATAATAGAGCAGTACTTATGAAACCCAACAAAAAAACATCTTTGAAAAACGAACGCATCAGCTTTTATGGACTTGGGTTTCAGGCTTTTAAGAAAATAAACTAATGAATGATATAATGTTCATACTGTTAGTGTTTATTTTGACATGAAGTCAGAAACGGTGGTGAATATCTTAAAAGCCCAGAGTTTGTGTTGTACCTCTGCAAACTCTGTTTGCTTTTCTGGAGAGCAATCAGTTGAAGAACTGACGTGGACTGAACGCTGCTGCGGTGTCAGTGAGAGTCTAACATAGACTAAGCATCGCAGCCGTTTCAATTCCAATGAAATTTAAATCATTTAAATGATTTAAAGGGTGAGACATTTATGCTGATGATGAGTTTCTGTACTGGGACTGCAGCTCCATGTATGATTTAAGTTCTTTGTGGTATGGATGATGTAAAATAAAAAAAATAAATAAATAAAAAAAGCTGAAATTTCACAACAGTAAAGAGTTCTGTCTGATCATTTGCAGGATCCACATTTTACTCCAGCTGCTGTTGGGGCAAAATGTAATAAAGTGATACTGGAAAACGCATCACATTTATATATATTTCTGTGCTTTATATCGAAAATACCTCATGAGGGGAAATGGGTTACATCATCAGTGTCTGACAGAATGCAAAACCACTACACGAAAATGGGGTTAGTAATATTCGATTAACTGGAGCACAAACTCCCAGGGATTATCAGCACTGAGCGAATCCACCCAAATATATCCAGAACAATGTATTTTTTTTGTTTGTTTTGTTTTTGTGTGTGTGTGGAAAAGGGAGGAAAACCATTTAGATCAGTACCTCGGAGGTTGACAGATCAGACAACTATGTTCCTGTTTTCATGGAAAACCCTCTGCATTCAGGGGGGGAAAAAAAGAAAAGAAAGTAAACCACTCTTGCACTTTAATAAGCTTTATTATTTAAAAACTATCAGCGCCTTGGGACAGTAACAAGCAGGTTATCTTTTTTTTTTTTTTATTTGTCTTTTCTTCCCCCCCCCCCGGCAGATCCCGGTGGTGCGCTGGAGCATTTAAAAAAAAAAAAAAAAAGTATTAAAATATACCCACGGACTGCTGAATACTTTATTAAAACTGTCGAGCTGTTTCTGGAAATAAAACTGGGTAAATATTTTAATAAATATTGGATTCGTAATAAAGCTGGTTAAAAAAAAGAAAAGAAAAGGAGTCATGCGGTGCCACGCTGACATGCTTTAACTTCACAAAAGAGGCTCTGCAGGAAAGCCATTTGGCTTTGGTTTAACTTTTATCCTCTGCTTCCATCCCTCCTCAGTCAAAAATATCTTTAAAGACAGGATGCAGATTCATTTCATCACCTCCCAACATCGACTACAAACTACTGTTAAGGAAAGCAAGTTCCACACCAACGGATCACAATTTCTAACCAGTTATGTAAAGAAGTGCGAGATGAAAATCTGGTTGGTCTATGACAATAATCTAAAGACTTTTAAAACATGGTTTAATAAAGACACAGTCAATATAATGAACCAAGCGCCACACAAAACCAAAGAATTAGTTGTATCTGTTCACATTGTACTTTTCTTTTTTTGTCAACTCTTTAAAGGATCACTTTGACCTCTTCCACTAAATTAACTTTGTGTTTTTAGCTTTAAGTGCAACACAGCACAGAAGAATGGCTGCAAATGCTAAAGACGACCATAAGCAATAAGTTCAAGTCGTCAATCGATGATCTAAAAATGTCATCCAGCTCAGTCGTTACAAAGAGTAGATGCTGAGATGGTAGTGACCGTTCTTATCTTGTCTCTGCTGCCCGTCCAAACTTGAAGTGCTGTATTTAAATTCATCCAATGGAAGCAATCAAGCTCTGTCTGGGGAGATATCTGTTAAGTGTAAAAGAAAAAAAAGAAAAAGAAACATTTTAAAAACTTAGCTTTAATACACCTAGCTGAAGGAAATGCTCAGATATATGAAAGAATTTCTGTCTTTAAATTGTTTGATGTACAGCTTAACTGTTGTGTCTCCTGCATTGTGTTCAGTCAATTTATACAGACTCATAACCAGAATCTATGAATACGGATTCCTACTTATATATACAAATGTTTGGTTTTCCACATTAAAGGTTTTTCATTCATATTTTTACTATGTATCACAATTATCTAAAGTCTGAAATTAAGAATCAAAATGAGCCACGATATAGAAATAAATGAATTTAAAAGAAATAAAAAATAATATGTAAAAATTTTTCTGTTGCTATGACGAGCTGTCCTTGTAGTTATTGTGTTTCTTTTAAAACAATAGCATAATAGGGAGCTAGCAATATCAAATTTAAATAAACGGATTCAATTCACTTATCATGCAACACAAACATCAGTGTTTTGAGTTTTTCCACACAGCATCAAATCAAAAATAAATGAAATAAAACTTCTTTTTTTTTAACTATTCTTTTGTATCACGTGCAAACAGTGTGTGCAACACACCTCCTAATTAAACAACCTGTGCTTGCGCAATTTGACTTTCTTCCCTTCTTCCTCCACTTGTCAAGCATCTCACCAATTAGGACATACAGCATTTTGTTAATTGGTTACGTTGCAGATCCCTGTTTTATTTCAAAAGTGAACTTCAAAAAGCGGGTGACTAAATTAAAGCTTCTGCTTTGCATTTAAATTGCTTGTTAAAGGAGGCGACTCGGGCTTCAGAGCTGCTATCAAGCCATATTTCCACATACGAAGGAGCTTAGAATGGAGCTGCCAACAATGAGCCACCCCAGCATAACACCTGATTTATTTTTAATGAGGCAAATTAACGAGCGAAGAAACATTTGAAACCAAGGTTAGCTCCGCTTTTGACGGAGAGAGAATAACAGAGGCTTTCAGAACTTTTCGGTGGTGAACCCGAGGGCCGCAGATCAGCGGTTTTGTCAAGCCGGCGGCCTTTGAAATCCATTGCGGGAGTCTTCAATTACCCAAAATGTTTTAAAATCGAAAACCTGTGGCACGGGGTCACTTTCAGGGAGAGGGTCGTGCGGCTCCTTTGAAAATTTAAATGTGAAAACGCCGACTTTACTCAGCCGTGGCACAAAGATGTGTTTGCACGGATTCTCTGGTACCAAAATAGACGGGCCTTCGATGGTTCTGAAACAAGATCGTGATTGAGATTTCCATTACTGCGAGGATTGTCACATGCTGTTTTGAAGTAGACGCCATGATATGGAGGAAATGAGAGGCTTTTAATGTTTAATTAATAATGCTAATGAAACCTAATTAGAGCATCTTATGAAAAATGCATTCAAATGAGAGATGAGCTTTATCCTTAAATAACAAGCCTCCTGTGCAGGATTTGGTGTCCTATTACATGCTAATTAGACAGCACTGGGGACTGTTAATGAGCATAGATCATTTCATCTTTACTACTTCATGGTCTTACCAATTGCTTGTGACCATGTTTAATTGCCTTGCAAAAGTATTCATACCCAATTTATATTTTTTTTTCACATTTTGTCCACTCAAACGTCAGCGCACTTTGGGAGGGGGGAGGGTGTGTGTGGCAGACCGACACTAATTGGTGCTCAATTGTGAAGTGGAAAATGAACGATGCACGGTTTTCAGCATTATATATAGCAAATTAAAAACCTAAAAAGTGTGGTGTGTCATTGAATTCAATCCAGCTTTGATATCCGAAATAAATAAACGTACATGACATAAAAATCCACTGACAACACATCTGGCCTTAGTGGAAGACTGATAAGACTGTTGAGTTTCTGGATGGAAGCGGTATGATGTCCCCTTGTTAGCAATGTCTTCCAGTTTTGTTCATCAAGAGACTTTTGAGAGTTGATGAAAACTGTCTGAAAATGATTTTTTTTTTCAAATCTTGACACAGATTCTGAAATGGTTCTATGTCTTTAACTGGGCCTTTGGTGACACAAGAACAAACACTATCTTGTTTACAACATTTAGTCATCCGCCTTCATAGGACGTAATGTAGTATCAGCCCCAATCTTACAATCTCTCAGTTGTGAGGTCAGACACTGATGTTGGATGAAAAGGGCCTGGCTCATCATATCCACTTTAATTCGTTCATATGGTGTTTTACTTACATGAGGACTTGAGGTGCAGGACAATTAAGTTCTTCCACATGAAACGTATGTGTTCATTTCTTTATAGCTCTTGCTTTGTGCAGCCATGTTGGAGCAGGAAGGAGCCATTCCCACAAAGTTAAGACAATGAACTCCGGAATACCAGTAAATCTCTGTTAACTGGAGAAAACAATTTGCATATCTTCTATGAAAAATTCTCATAAAATGTTTTTTTTTTTCATTCTTAATAATCAACATTTACACATTTCCAGCAATGAGAACAAGTAGCCTCAGAATATTTGGGCATGTTACAATCCTCTGGGATTGTGTCTTGAGACAAAATGCTTTTTCTTTTTTTTCTTTTTTTTTTTTTTTTGCTTCAGGCTATTGACTTACAGTTTAAAATTCTAGAGTAAAAAAAAAGTAAATTCAAATAAAGTTATACTATTTTTTTTTCTCCTTCCACAGAGCTACATTCTAGATGTGTTTTTGCATGCAGTCTTTCAAGTTTCTCATGTGAAGTTTCAGCATCGCGTGTTCGGCAAATAAATGTCAAAATGTCAAACATAATAGATTTCTAATGCAAAAGAGCACACCTTTTGATGCACACTGTGCACAGTAAGTACATGGAGGGTCTTTATGTGGGGAGACGCTGGTGAACTGACAGAGTGTGTGCAATCTTCGGCTTTATAACAGCTTACTAACATCACAGCTCAATTGCTGAAAATGTCTGTATACCCTGCAGGTAAGGGTCTATTAAATCCTCCTACACTGTGATCCTGCACCCACGCCTGATTCTATCTCAACCTGGAAGGCTTTTTGGTCACTAACACCGATTGCAATTTGCTTCCCTTGAATTCCTCCAAATTAACCCTTGCAAAAAAAAAAAAAAAAAGAGGGCGACAAAGTAATCATTGATTTAAGGCCAACACGTGACCGTTCAGGATCTGCTAAATCTGCTGTAAGATGTGTACACACGGGCTAATTAACTATATAAGCAGTGTCGTCTTGGTGCTACAGAAAGAGAGGGGGCTGGATGAATGGGTGGATGTGTGTGCTCTGTTTTACACTGTCAATTTGGCAGACGCCTGCAGGGGCTGGTGTGTTGCCATGGTGATATGAGCAAGGCATGAAAGAGCAGCAAGGTTTGCCTAACAGTACCAGTCTTATAAGGACTGATAAAACGAGGACCTTTCTTTAAGCGCCTCACATAAGCTACATGCCTATCCGAGACAAAACTAGAGCTTCACTCCTAACCACTCAAAGAATGTGACGGATGCGATGAAGACCGCCTCATTTCCTGGTGGCGCAAAAGTAGCTTTGACTACAAAAGAAATGTTCTGATTTTAAACTTTTCATACTATAGAGTAAAGGTTTTTCTTATAGGTAAACAACTAGCATTTGGATGAGAACAGTGGCTATAATAGCAAATCAAACTGCTGTCTTCCCTGTTTTCTTTTCTTCAGTTAGAAACATAACAGGAACAGTGGGAAGCATTTATTGGAAAAGAAAAAAAAAAGAAAAAAAAAAAAATAAAAAAAAAAATATATATATATATATATATATATATATATATATATATATATATATATATATATATATATATATATATATATACATACATTAACATATTTACTTTTTTACCATTTTGTCAGACAAAATGTGTGACAAAAATATGTTTTTAGCTTGTAGTTTTAGAATTACATTTCAGATTAATTACAATTGCAAGTGTTTGCAGTGTGTTTCTACCAGATTCACACATCCAGACTGCATGCTAACGGTGTTTGTCCTGTTAGTGGGTTAATCTGCACTGCAGACATTAACTTTTTTTCCCACAAATATTCCTCTTTCTTTAGGTCTGTTACCCATTTCATCAGTCAAACCTGTTCCCTTAATCCTGGTGGAGAAAACTTAAGTGGTCTCCTCAGGGTTGCGCTGTTTGTTCCACCTCACATAAACCATCTGAAGACAAAATTTTTTCTGGATTGGATTTTTCTGAGAAAAAAACCCCCAACAACTTCTTCCACATTTTTGCCCCTGCTCTCTACATCAAACATTCCCATTTACTTAGTCGTTCAGTACCAGGTCAAACAGAAATAGTAAGAACATTGAATGATTTCTATGCTACTGACAATCAATCTGTGAGAAATATTTTATTCTGAAAACTGGATCTATCCTTTATTTCTAGTCTGCTAGGTTTTGCCATTCTGCAAGCGGCAAAAGGTTGGAGGCCAACGCCATGTGTGGCTTGTGGAAAACTAAGTGGGACGACTTATGACTTTAAAAATCCCCCGAGCTTCGTCTCTGTGATGCTTTTCTCTAACAAATCTACCACATCTTAATCATAGTGAAGCTATGTGCAAGTTAATGACGAAACGTGATTTGCTGCAAGGTTTTGCAGACAAAATCCCAGGTGATCTTAATGACATATTGTCCCCGTTTTACGCACAAAAACAGTCGGCCGTCTTGTGTGTTTGTGGCTCCGCATTCGCAAAATGAGCAAATGAAATTCCCAGCGACTAAAACAGATAAAACACATCACAGCAGAGGACGGAATAGAATTTGGTCATTTTCAGTGTGTACCTTCAGGCATTTCTGTGAAGAGACCTGATTTATTAATGCAGAGTGACCAACATGACAGAGGAAATTGCGCCTGACATCTTGTGTCGGGGGGGGAAAAGCAGGTGTGAAATCCGAAGCCCTGTTGTATCAAACACTCGGAACGAGAGACGAGTGAGATTGAAAGTTCGCCTGAGAAAGAGCGACAACGGAGACGCACACAAAAGGTGCGACACCTTTTTTTCTTTGGGGGACCAATTCGATTTGAACAGAAACATAAACATAGTAGTGAAATGATAATTAGTTGCTTATCCAAACCGATTTGATTTTAATTTAACGTGACATAATTAGTTTGTTAATTCATCCGATTGTCCTCTCATCGTGGTTTTGTACACATTCCTATTTTGATCTGCTTTTTTTTCTTGATTATCTTCAAATTTGTCTCGATAAGGCGTAATCAAAAATCTTCTAAAGTGTTTGACGAATGCATAAACAGAAGAGCTATAATATGAGGTGTTGACGTGTGTCTTCAGTGTGACTGAAGGGTCTGAACCACTCAGGCCCTTTTGCAGCGTTCTGGACCTTCCTTTCATTCTTATTGGCAGGATCGTTTAAGCTCGGTCAGGCTGCATGGGGACTCTCAGTGCTAAGCCATTTTCTGCTCCACAGAAATGCTCTCATGCGTTTAGGTTCACACTCTGGCTGGGTCACACTTGATCTCAGTATTGTGTTTTCTTGGCAGTATGTTTTTGAATCGCTGTCCAATTAAAATGCAAAAAAAAAAAAAAAAAAAAAAGAAGGAAAAAAAAACCCTCTAAGTTTTGAACTTTGAACTCATTGGAAAAGGCTTTTATCAAAACTTCCCAAGATTTTTTAGTATGTAGACTGCCCTTAGGTACACTTCTTCAACATAGCAACTGGGCCCACCATAGTGGATCCAGATGCACGATTTGCTGAAGTTCAAGCCAAGCATTAGGAAGGTGAAGAACGATGTTTAAAATATGTTGCCTTTGTTAATTATCCTCAGTGTTAGGAAAAATGCAGGTGAGATAAAAAAAAAGTAACTATAGCCCAAATGTCTATAGTATGATTCACTTCTGCTAACTGACCCAATGGGCTGCGTTTTTATTATTTGATTCTTGCTCCATTTTCATTGTGTTCCTTAGTTTCTTATTTTTGCCTTGTTTCTATTTCACTTTACAGCAAAATAAGAGAGCATTAGTAAAGATCTCTGTAAAACCCTTATGATGGAAATTGTACATTAATGAGTCTAAACATTTGCTCTTCTGTTTGCTGGGAGATTTACGCTATCTATCTAGGTATTCCACCAGGACTAAATATTCAGCAATGTTTTACCCACACAAAGCTGCTTTGAGCCAAACCATGCTGGGATGTCAACAATGTCACTGCCATCTGAGGCAGCCTAAAAACAAGCAAACACTTTGCAACTATCCAAGTTGTTCCAGACACCCTGGCGCAATCCCAGAAAGGATACAATCTGACTTGGCCAGACACCCTGTCCAAATACAACCGAAATCCTGCTCAGACACAAATTCAGCAAAGGATCGGAGCCTCTGCCCCGCACCCCCACTGATCGAACAGAATGGGATTTTTAAGGAGTGAATAATGTGCCGTGGACATTTGGAGCTCAAGTCAAGCTGTCAGTGCCTCTGTCATGTGAAGAGATGCAGATGATGTAACCCCATGCTTATGTGCCAGGCTCACACCTCTACATGCAAACACAGGGAGTAGCCTGCAAGCATGGACATATGGCTCACTGAGTAAGCCGTTACCTATGGGGATAGAAGAAAAAAAAAATATATATATATATACATATATATATATATATATATATATATATATATATATATATATGTATATATATATATAAATGAATTGACATACACTTCTTAACTACGTATAAAGTGAAATGTACACACAAAATGAGGACAAGGCAAAATGCATGAGCACAACTTTAATAAAGCACAACCTAAAGACACTGCAAATGCATTAATCAACATTGTGTCCAAGTCTTATTTTATACTAAAGAGATAAAAAAAAATTGTAATATAATCTCTACTTAATAATGCAATAATTGCATGTAGTCACTGTAACCATATTTTATTTATTTTTTATTTGGCAGAACAGATCAAAAAATGTAACTTCATTCATCACTGCATTTAAATATATATAAAGATAGATCATTACATTTCCAGAGTCAGCAGGAAACATATCCAGCAACTCATGGGAGGGAAGTGGCACCTCTCAAGTCTTTTAACACCAAGGCAGCAGGGGGGCTTGAGAAATATTTGTGATTCTTTTAATCAGCAATGCCTCTCCACCAACACACGTTTGATCTCCATGGTAACCGGTGGCTGTGCTAGCCGATGAATGGAGGCAATCTCCACTACTTCCATTAACGCTTTTTTTTTATTTTTCACAGTTTTCAACACAGCATCACGATAAAGGGGTTCTGAGCAGACCGTTGTCATCTATACGTGCAATTTAGCTGCCAGTCAGCTAGCGCACTTGGTTGGTTTCAGAGATGTTGCTATGGAAACAGTAAAAAATAAAAAAAATTAAAAAAAAGCACACCAGACTCTAGAAGGCATGAATGCTGCGTGTGTGATTGCAGCTGTAGATATCTCTTCATTTTCAACTGATGAATATTAGCAGGGCAAAATTTAGAGCTGGCCTGCATGGAACCACACCACCGCTGTTCCCTGCTAACGGTTTCTGCTACCACAGTGTTGCATTGTAGCGTAGAAACTGAAAAATAAATTCCATCAAATTCTCAAGAATGGCAACGTGGATGTAGCCATTCTTGAATCAATAAGCGTGTGCATTATTTATTTATTTTTTTCTCTTTAGATGTCGCTTCATAAAGAGCTTCCTGAAGAAGATTTGTTTCTCCATCATATTGAGTTTGTATTTGATTCAGTGTGCTGTCATGCAGCATACGTGCTGGAATTTTATTGTACATGTGCTGCCTAACATAAAAATCATAAGAATATCCAGTTCTGTTTTTCTTTTTAACCTCAGTAAAAAAAACAAAAAAATCATGGTCTCTTTTCTCTTTTAGCCTCAGTAATAGAGAACTTACAATTCTCATTAGTCATTTGCCCCATTCAAGTCATTTTTTTCCCCAAATGACAGGTCAGTGTACCCTTTGGGTGAGCCTAATTCTGTTATTTTTATGCTTGGGTTCAATCACTGTTTTAACAAACGGACATGGCATTCAGGGAAAACCATACACTCCCTTATAGCAACCTCAGAAATCCATAAATAAGGATTTCCAGCCGGGACAAACACTGGAGAGAGCCGCGAACTCACTAACAACCCCTGATAAAGTCTCTGATATCATGACTGAATCAGGCTTTTATAAGCTCGCAGAATGGTCTCCTAGTGGGAAAGACTCTCCAGCCTCATACGATCAAACACATGAAAAGGTCTAAATTGGATGTTCCTCGGGTTCAGAAAATATTGATAGATGAGGGAAGTTAGAATGTTGGATCAATCACTCTTGGTGCAAGCAGCAATGACTAATGCAGCCAAGGATTCAGAGCTAAGACTTTTCTGGAAGTGCTAGCTCTTCATTGGTCATATGATCTGTGAATACTCCAGGCACCAGGAAGCTCCAGAAGGCATCACGCTCAGCCACCTCCTAGTGTCAGCTATTTTCAGCTGTGTTTATCTAATCAAACCAACTGTCACAGAAGAAGAGGAGATAGTCTGGACCAACAAAAAAGCTCCAAAATGTTTTTTTTCCTCCATTTTATGAAGTTACTACATCAAATTAAGAAAATTGTGACAGAGTTTGAGCTCAAAGTCTTCTCTGATTATCACTTGCGAGAACAAACTAAACCGTAAATGTTGTGCAAAAGTTTTCACACCCACTTAACTTTTCCACAGTGTGTCTCATTACACCCATAATGCATTTCGCTGGGACTTTATCAGACAGACCAACAACAAACTAGTTGTGAGGTACAAGATTCCTACGTTTTCAAATGTGTCAGTGATAAAAATCTGAAATGTTTGATGGAAACACTGAATAATCACAATCAGCTTTATTTCATCACGTTTGTCTAGCCAAACAAGTCCATGACTATCCTTACAGGGTTGTTAGGGAGGTTGTACCGTCGCCAGCCAGCTGTGTGTACTAAGCACAAATAGTTTCATTAGGAGGAGTTTATTACAATTTCTTTTTTTTCTTTTTTTTTTTGTAAATTGCTTAGGTGCATTTTTATGATCACATTTAATCCTGTGTGCTCATTGTAGTAGCATTTTCTCATTCTTTCTAACAAATTGCAGATCGTTTAGGACTTGCATAAATTGCTTCCATATAATTACCTGCGGCTTCATATCGTTATCGTTTGCTCATATCACATCAGACAAAATGAACAGTGCTTATGGATTTTGAGTATTCATTCCCTCTGGAACTACGTACTCGTCGTCGTTTCGTTGCCTAAGGACAAACATAAACAGCAAACCAGTTCTCAATATCCGTCAGCTTTTATGCTTTCCTTTACCATTCGTACCCAAAAATGTCTCCCAGATTGAGCAATTTCTCTCAGGTGAACATCAGCTTTAACTGCTATTGTTGGCAGTTGCGCAGTAAAACTGTGGGCAGCGGCCCGTCCTGCACAAAGTGTATTTTGTGGCTTTTTCTTTCGTATTTTGACAAAAGAGAAAGGCCTGGTTGAACGTGTGCAAATGCGAATGGCTCAAAGCTGACCGGCATCTGCACACGGCAGCCTCTTTCATGGTCCACTTTGCAAAAGTGTCGCAAAGGGCTTACGTTTACCACTAATGCAGCACGATGTGAAGTTGTTTGGTTGAAAATAGAGACAGGCTGGCTGGATAATTCTCTTCTGAGCTGATGCTGTGACGTAAGATTAAGCTGTAAATCTGAACGGTGCAGTGAGTGGCGTGTGTGTCAGGTTTGTGTTGTGATGTAAGACTTTATAAGTAGTTACTTTAAAAGTCTAATCAGAGTAGTGCAAGTTCAAACTACACAAGAACTTGGTCAAAGATCAGCATGCAGCCTTTTGTGTAAATCTTTATATTCATTTACTTATTACTATAATGTTGTACAGTAATGCAATGCAAATGTATTCCCACACTTTGAACCTTTTTTATTTTATTATTTTTTACATACTGCAAAAAAAAAAAAAAAAAAAACTTCGGAAACCACATTTCCATTTTCTTTAACCTCAGAATAATGAGCTACTATGTTGTGTTCTGTCACATGAAATCCCGGTTTTTCTGGTTAGTCACGTGACAAAATGTGGGGGAAAAAAAAAACAAAACAAAAACATCAAGGCCCGTGAATCCGTGTGCAAGACACTGCATGTGTGTTCAAAGGTTATTTTGTTCTGACAGAGAAACAATCCCAGTCAAGCAGTTCTGCTTCTCGCATTTTCCATGTTTTTTTCTTTTTTTCTTCCACAGACAAAGAAATGTGAAGTGGAAAGTTTTCCCCTCAGGACTGTTTGTTTTAGACAGAATGCCCACCGAAAAGGAAAAAAACAAAACAAAACAAAAAAACAAACAAACAGATAAATTAAAGATAACCCTGTTCTATAAGCTAGAAAAGGTTTGGTCCTTTTTGCAAGATTTATGAATAAAACGAGGCAGAGAAAATCGCAAAAATATCAAGAACCCAACAAAAACACATGACACGGTCCTTTGAGTTATCAGCAGGTCATTGAAGCAGTCTGACCGCACGTAGCTCAGTGGATTGAGTAACTGTCTTTATCTATTGGTTGTCGGTTCGATTCCAGTTTCCTTCGATTGTATGTCAATGTGCCCCTGGGCAAGGCACTGAGCTCCAAGTTGCCTACTGGGTGTTAGTGAGTGCAAATGTATTGATAGTGTTACGCACTTTAAGTGGTCAGTATGATTGAAAAGCATTACGTCAGTTGACCTTTGCATTTTTTTTTTTTTTTATGTTACACAAAATTTGGTTAAATAGCATTTATTCTTTATGGTTTCTGTTTTTCTTCACGAGTCTCAGCTCCTCTTCATTTATTAATTTGATTTTTTAGCACTAAGTGGTCATCTTACTGTCCTCTTTTATTCCTCCTGATGTGTCTTGCTCTCCGCTCTTCTCTTGTGGTAGCTCCTCTCGCAATCCTATCTCACTCGTGCTTCTCTACTCCTCTTATTTATTCCAGTCCTCCAGCTGTCTTTGTGTTCATTACTGTGTGCCTAATCCTGTGCTCCCATTTGACCATCTCTTCTTTATGTCTCCTATTTTTTTTCCAGCTGTACTCTCTCCCACACTTAAATTAACATGAGATGCGAGTACCAAGCAGAGAAACAATTGGGGAGGCTGCTGAATAAATTCGTTTCTTTCTTATTTTTTTTTAAGAGTTAAGATAGAAACTGCCTGAAAAATTAACAAACAGAACAGATCCATTTGTGATGGCGGTTATACTTTTCTCTAAATGCGAGAGTTCGAGAAGATATTTTTGCTAAGATGAGGACGAGGAGGCGTCAATAGGGAACGCGGAGTAAACACCAACTTGTCAGTTTCTTTTTCTTTTACGATTTGCTGTGGTGTGACCGACAGAGCTGGGGAAACATCGGGAAAGAGATTGCCCGCATTAAAACACCGGTGAATTACTCTTCTGCGTTAAAAATCATTGGATTCATTGGGTTTTGACTCCGCATACTCAGCCAAGAGTACGCGCATGTAGGTAGGGACGCAGGACGCGCACCACGCAATCTGCAGCTTTGAAGATAACGTGCATAAAAAAAGGTAGGATTTCCTCTGAAGAAAGCCGATACGTCCTACTGCAGTTTGAATCAGTCAAGCTGCACGTGTTGAGGCTGCACTCTCAAACGGCTATAATTGTTAATCAAAAAAGGTGATCAATGCAGAGAGGTTCTTTTCATACATTCCAAGCCATGCTAAGTATTTCATACCGAGTTGAGACTGTTGTTTTAGAAAGTGAGCAGCTTTAAACAAACATTACATAAAACATAAAAAATATGTGACCCAGTGTGTCAATTCGGAGCAGACTAGAAGGAGCCTCATTATTCCTCACGGACCGCCCTATTGAACCGCACACGACGACGTGATTAGATTTAACTGAACCTATAGTTGCCACATTTCAAGCAGAAGAATTAAACAACGCTTCACAGGGCGGAGGGCTGTTTCACAAAAGTAGCATCAAGAAATCCAGGAAAAGAGACAAAACCAGGCTTGAAGTAGCACCACCAGTTCATCCTGGCTTTATCCGTTTCACAATAACAACAGTATTGTCCCATTAATACAGCTTGAGGTTCTTATAAAGAAAAACTCATGACCACTGCATAGAATTTGATTGACAACTGTAAATTATTGACATTTAGCTAATCTACTACTTTACTTTACAAGACCTGGCCTGTCTTATTAAGCTTCTGTTAAAAGAAAACTTGGGGATTTGACATTTTTGTATTGAGTTCCGTATTATTTAGCCTCGGTTCAGGTCCCTCTGGTCAAACGATGCTAAGCAGTTGAATTTGAACTTGCTGAAAACGGTGCAGATTTATATCACACGGTATAGTTTCTTTTGTTGCACAGCCCTGGATTCAAGAGTTAAAGCGCCTCACTCCAGTCTCACGGCCCCACCTGGTGGTGAGTCAGGATTTTGAATAACGATCGTGGCTGCGGTGAGCGGTGATCGATAACGATGCTAAGCTAAGCTGCTCTGTGCATTGGTGACGACATGCTGAAGGAGTGGAAGGGGGAGGGACCATTGCTCAGGTCACAGCAGCGTTGTTGCCAAAAAAGTTTCTACCAACACAGAAAGAAGAGGCTGGATTTGTCATTAGTTGATACTCTGGAGCAGTTTTTTCCCCAACCCTGGTCCTCAAGACACCGCCCTGCACGTTTTACACGTGTCCCTGATTCAAGACACCTGATTCAGATGACTGCAGCTCAACAAAACCCTGTAAATCAGGCATCAATTGAAATGATGTGTTTGAAACAGAGAAACATCTAAAACATGCAGGGCAGAACGCCTTCAGGATCAGGGTTGGGAAACAATGCTCTAGGGGAGCGTGTAAAGTTGCTAAATGTAGTGTAAAATACAATACTTCTTTTGACCAGACCACAGGAACAATTTTGTGTATCAACGTGGTTATGTGTAGGTATTCCTTGAAATTTGGTTTATTACTCTGTTTATTCTTCCTTATTCGCGCATCTGTAAACGGCTTCTGCAAAGTCTGCTGAAAGTAATAACTGCACAATTTGAGAATATTTTAATATGAAAACCTTGCGTATTCCTTAACAAGTTTGGTGGTGTTTTTTTTTTCTGCCTGCTGCAATATCAGCTAGTATTAGGCTTGCCATAATCACAGAGGTGTCAGCTAACGCACATCTGCTGTGGCACTTGTAATAGTGGAGTCACTTTACACCCTGTCCTCACTAACGTGAATATTTTGCAAACGTGATATTTTCTGTAATGTTTGCACCTCTTGTCAACTTGCAAACAGATTTTTTTTTTGTCTGAACAAATGGAAGCAAAAAAAAAGTATCATTTCATAAATTGCGAGAGTCGCTATTTTTTAATGATGAGATATTTTTTGTCTTTTTTTTTTAATCTGGTGATAATGAGAAAATTATTCTATCGTCTGTAATCACAAAAGCTCTCACCAAATGACTCCAATGAAGTTTTCTGTTGACAATAGCCAGTGCAGATAAATTACGTCGTTTTCAAAACTATTCAAGTCATATTTATATGTAAGAATAAGCAGGAAATTGTTGTACTAAGAGAGAGAAAGTCATTATCTCTTGATAATAATAATAAGACTAATCTTTACGATTTTTATCTTGTCTTAACATGAAAATTATCCCGCTATCACAAGATAAAGCACAACAATGGCAGTCTTCAAGCAAGACCACAGTAAAGATACCAGCTATTAGAGGTGAGCCATTTAAAGTCATTCTAGAATGAATCATAAAGGTTTACCATCTATGTTTGTGATGTATATGTCACCAAATGAGAATATTCTCACAAAAATGTATTTATTGTATTTATTTTATAGTTTTTGCATTTTGTCTTGTGTTAACGGTTACGGTTGAAGCCTTTCCAGCTAATTTTAAAAACAAACAGCCAGCACATTTAACCATATAGGTAGTTAATAAATAAGTCAGTCATACGAACATGTTCCTGTTATCACATGAGAACGATGAGATAACACTAGCCTTTGAGCAGGACTGCAATAAGTAGCAGTAGCTGTGGGGATTTTTGCGCCCAGTAATGTCCTAACTCAATATCTGTATCACGTTCGGTTAAATGCTGTAGGATGTTGGGCTCAACAAATTTGTCAGGGAGGGTACGATAACGCAACAGCAGATAATCGGCTGTATTTGTACGGAAGGTATAAGCATCACAGTGTGTCTGCGGGGAAGGTAAGCATAGCGGTTGGGGCGCAGCCTAACAAGCCTAGAAGCAATTAGGAGCAGTTGCTCTGGAAGCAGCTGCACACACGACAGCAAACAATGAGATAACACAACCTGAGCTTATTTATTTATTTCCTTACCTCTCTGCGGTTTCTTATCAGAAAGTAAACTTTTATTCAGTGCAACAAAGAGATGTCCAGTATGATCCATTAAACCACTGCTTTCTATTTCTAAAGGGACGCTATGTTGTGACTTCAAAGGTAGTGGAGGCTACTTTTTTTTTTTTTTTTTTATATCTGAAACAATTTCATTTTCAGTGGTGGCAACAGGTTTTCCATAAAAAAATAAATAAATAAAAATGGGCCGATAACCACATCCTAAAACTGCACTTTGCAAAGTGGCTTTTTTTTTTTTTTTTTTTTTGGGCCATTCCCATTAGTAACAGAATCACCACATGTTACCAAAAGTGCATGTTCGGTTGAGGACGAGTCTCTTCTAATGGTTGTGGCATAAGTCTTAAAGTATAAGCGTACTTTCAAAACCAGCAAATGAAGCTGTGCTCATTTGTCACATTTGCTGAGAAATGAAGAAAACATGAATAAACAAAGAAAAATTTAGCACAAGTCAGTAAATGCCATTGGCTGTACCAATCTATACTTACACAAAGATTTCATGTTACCTTGCAGGTATGTTCCAGTTTGCTTTATTTTAATAAAAGACTACAGGAACAAGAACATGTCACATTGACAAACTACAATCTCATCATGCGGGGACAAAAAGACCCAAATGAACATTATTGTGGAAGAGGGAAGAAGTGGGTCTAAGATGACACAATGTGTCTGCTGTTTAATCAGATGCAGCAAGTATCCATAAATCCACTTTATATGTTGGAGAAAAACAAGAAATTTGTGATGCTAGAAAGATTTTTTCCCCAGGTACTATGATTATTATTATTTTGCAATCAGACCGGATCTATAATCAGCATTAGCCACAGTGCACTGAAAATCTCACAGAAAAAAAAGTGTGTGTATATAAATATATATATATATATATATATATATATATATATATATATATATATATATTTTTTTTTTTAAACGTTTCATTATGTTCTAAAGACAAGCAGCCAATAGAATATTTGTTTTTTTTTTTTTTTTCATGGAGATTTTATTGAAATACACTTTTGTTATTCCTTTATTTTTGGATCCACTCAGAGGCCTCTCTGAATTCTTTCAAGGCCCTGAACATTTCCACCCAATTATACCAGGCCCCCAGGTGCATGCACCACTAAAACTGCAGATTGCAGAATGCAGTGGAACAGTTAGTGCGCCGTAGCACCGCTCGAGGCTTGTTTGTCCAGCTCCGGCCCATTATGCTCTTCTGTAATCTTGTGCTAAAAGCCAGAGGCAGGTTCAGGTTACCTGCTGATCAACAGACAAATCAAAGGTGGAGTTTGAAAGCACGAGCTCTCAGAACAGGTGGCATTCAGAGTACACGTTCGATAATCCCAAGGTTAAACCTGTTTGTCTTGTATGTGGTGCTGATGTGGCTGTGATTAATGAACATAACCTCAATGGAGACTACGAAATAACAGAAAGGACAAGAGTACGGACGTAAACAAGGAACACGTTGACGTAAAATAGTAGAAATGAAGCAGGTGTAGACAGTGGACGGATGGAAGTCTAGTTTCAGAGAACACCACACTTACAACAGCACAATAGCAGTACCTTAAAGTGATCCTAATATCTTACAGCGGATATGGGGAATATTCACAGTGCTCCACATTGTATTAAATTAATCTCTTTCGTCAAAGTGTTGCGCAAAAAATACTCCATTGTGATGTGGAAAATACTTTTTTATTTTTTTAGATTTTTGCAGACTTATTAAAAATAGAAAAACAAGAAATCACATTTAAGTATCCGCAGCCTTTTCCACAAAGCTCAAAACGGAACTGTTTCCACCGTTCAACCTTGAGACGCTCTTACAACTTACATGGATGTCCACCTGTGGGGAATTCAGTGGACTTGAGAAATGCACACACTCGTCTATTTAAGGTCCTACAGTTGGCATTACATGTCAGAGTGCAAACACTAAGAATGAAACCAAAGAAACTAGCAGGGTAGTCAGGATAGGGGGAATGATGAATGCAGCAAGTTGGAGAGATAATTACGATTCTTTGTATATGGATACGTTTCTTAACTCTAAGAGCTGAAAACAGCAATCTAAAAATATATTTATTCCTGCTGCTGTAAATGAGATAAATCCATTATATTTTAAACTCCTTGCGCTATTATTTATTTATTTATTTATTTGCTAAGAATTAAGGTACCAATAGTGGCATGTTCTGTCGTGTTGCAGAAGAAATTAATCTATGAGTATAATCTGAATCATATGTTGGACACTATTTATCTGCTGCATTGTATAATATATACTTTATAACAGACATTTTATTTTCTGGGTCACCATTTTTTTTAAATGTTTTTTTTTTCAGTCTAGACAAAAGAGCAGACTCTGTAAAGCAAAGAATGGGGCCCAATATTTTATTTATTTACTTTCTTAAACTATGAAAGTCCCATTGAAATTAAAAAGCTCTTTTTCAGTCTTTTGAGTCTTTGGTCAGGAAGTAAAAAAAACTACACAACAATTACACTCGGTGACTTACATGTACAAAAATGATGAAAAACTGTCGCAATTTAAGTAGGTCATCTGTGGCACTCCCAATTTGGACTTAAAAGTGCTCAAGGACGTAAGTTTTTTTTTTTTTTTTTGTCTGCTCCATGTAGACGGAGCTGAGTAAAAACCAGCCCAATGTCAATTAAAACACTTTTAAAAGGTTGTAATGGATGATAAATTGTTCTGCTTTTCCTTCCCATGGTGGTTTGCCACTTCCTGTTCCACTTTACGCTTCCAAACAAGCCTCAAGTCAACAGACAATGTAGCCATGTTCTTTGGATTTATTTATGTCCTCTATGATAATTGGTTCTCCAACACAATAAGAAAGCACACACATCGAATATGTTCTTCTCCGTTTCAGATGAAGCGCGGGACATGGATTCTTATTCTTTTAACTTGATTCTTGATCTGCTCCTTTTGTTTCCCGCAATTTTTTTTATTTTTTTTTTGTTACAAACACAAGAAAGGAGGGAACTTTATGTTCCCTTCTCTACTCTAATGAGTCCCTGAATATCATATGACAAGGTTTTGGCACAATCTCCCCTTTTGTATGCAAACAGCTAACTAGAGCCTACAAATAAGGATTGACTGTCAAGTGCCTACCTGTGGGTGACTTAGATTTTAAATTAAGTAAAAATCATAAATATGAAACATATCTGAAGGCACCTTTTTTTTGTGCCTTTTATCAGCTATCATAATGTTATCTGTGGCAGGTTCACTGAGTAGCAACTTATCTGTTTAAAAACACTTTTGCTGGTGAAGATTTGGATCCTGGCATTATTACTATTATGAATATTTTGGAGGCAAAATCAAACCCCCACATGGCAACAGACCGCCTCCACAGTAGGAGTGCCACCATCAACACACCAGCATGGCTCCCAATTGAAACTGCTTCTCAGCAACTCCAAAATTACAGCAGAGTCTGAGGCGTAGAACTGGCTTCAGATCCCCATTGTGTACCACTTTGAAAAGATATGAGTACGTCTATGTTAAACAAGGCCGATCTGCAAAATCACCAACCAGAAGTCGACACGGTTACTTTTTCCACCAACATCCCATTGTCTGATCGTGCTTGTCCCTCTCATGACTGGTTGTATTATGTATAATTAATGTATAAAAAAATAAATCTAATATGTGATGAATGTTCATAATGTTAAGCATAACCAATGCACAGTTCCTCTGAGAACTACACACACTCGTTTTTTTTTTGTTTCGTTTTTTTTTAAATGATGAGACCATGATGTTTATTGTCTCATGATTGTTCCCCCAACCCACCCGCCATACAAATAGTTTAACAAGATCCATTCCTCCATCCCAAAGCCTGTGTCCTGGATCTCATCGATGTGTCCACCATCCAACACTGCTGAATTAATGCATGATCTGGTCATTCCTGGTATAGTCATTCGTCAAGGAAATACACCATGCAGGATTTTTTTCCTAAATTCTCGTAAGAGTACATTTTAGAAATATATGTGGTGCAAGATCTGTATTAAGAATGCAGCTGAGTTTCTTAGATATCTATCCAGTCACTGCTAGGTTGCTGGTGGCTATTTCAGTGGTTATTGGGTGAGAACATATAACCAAGACAGGTCAACAATCCATCACAGGGCAACACAGAGATACAAACAAAACTATGCATTGCCACCCTCATCCGTAATGACAATTTATATTAATCAGTTGACCTAACAGTTGTGTGTTTATGGAGTGTGAGAGGAAGATGGAGAATTTGTAAAGAACTCACGGTTGCACGTAAACTCCATGGAACCAAGCATCGAGACCATTAAAAGTAAATAACAGCTTTTCCAATGGTATAGGATGTGTTGCCAAGAAGCATTGTCACAGCAAAGAAATAATCAGCCAAGCACAATTTTTTTATTTGTGCTAAGTTTGTGTCAGTATCTTTCAAAAGCCACTTGTCCTCCGGTTGTGTTTAATGTCAGCTAACATGCTAAATCGTTCTGCCACTTCAGATTTCATCAGCCCAAATACAAACAAAGCAGAATCAGAAGATTTTATCTCCAATGCATCTTTTTAGTGTTTTTTGTAAAGTCCTGCAGTTCATATTCGAACTGCTTCACCCACCCCTGCCTTTATAGTCGGCATACTTTCTTTGCAGCAATAAAAAGAACCAACCACTGTATTGTCTTTAACTTACAGCCTGAAAGTTCTGTTCTAGTAGTTCTGGTGGTCCGCAATTGAAACTTTAAGCAGCACATTAACATGATTATGCACGCCAAGATATCATAGAGTGAAGAAGACACAAAGATCCCGAGCTCTGAAAGAATCTTCAATGTGTTAAAGTTTCCACTCCTTGTGAATCCTGAAACTAAGCAGAGAAAGGCATCATCTGCCACCTGCTGAATGTTTCTTGGTTGCCTTTTTTTTCCTCTTTTTTTTAAAGGATTGCCAACTGAATATGCATGCCATTTTCTAAAAATGTCCTTCTTCACACTTACACAGTTTTACATTCACACCTGCCACTTGCCAAGTACAGCTGCACTGTGCTGACTGATGACTGCTCAAAAGAGAGAAAAAGAGGACATTTCACATGGATTACAAAAAGAAGGAAAACAGACATATTACAGGAATACATTACATGCATTGTTTTAATAAGATTTTGATTGTTTTTACTGAAAGCAGCTTTCTTATTACTTGGCTAAGACTGCATGATTGTTTATTTTTCTGAACAGGAATTTACTTGTGTTTAGAATGTATATAAAAACACAAATATAAAGATGTATTAAAATCCTGTATGTGTTGCTCATTTTCCTCCAGACCAAACTGCTGTAAGTAAGTGTTAAAGCGTTGTGCGTGTTCAAGCAAGTTCACATTGAAAGCTGATCACAATATGCCGAAATAAATTGTATAAAATTGCAAAAATGTCATCACGGGACCTACTGCTGAAACTTGAGGTTTAACTTTCATGAGAGGCGCCCAATGAGAAAACCTTTGTTTTGTTTTTTTTTGTTTTTTTGTTTTTTGTGGGGGTGGGGGGCTAAGAATAACATGAAGGCCAGAACAAAGTTTGTTTGGCAGAAAATAGACAAAGACCAAGACGTGTGGGTGAGTGAATTTATTTTGTGTGTCAGAAGGTGCTTAAGAAAAATGTGGGAACATCGAACAAACAATTAGAGCAGAGGGAAAAAAAAAACCCTGACCCTGCCACATGACAATGACCCAAATCTGATCAGTAAATCCACCAAAGACTGATTGAGAATTAAGAATCGGAAAGTTCTGGTGCAGTCAAAGCTCATGTCTCGACCTTATTTCGATGCATGGTATAAAAAAAAAAAAGTAAACCCTTCTTAAGTAAATTAAACATGTCACTATTATTACAAAACATCATGTTGCCATGACAACCAGACATTTCCACACTGTGCAGTGATCACACTATGGCACTTGAGTGGCCGACCTCAGTTCCAACTTGAGTTTGGAATCTTTAGAGCATACGTCTGGTGTCCTTGTCGTTTTGACTGAAGTGCAAACTGTTTTAATACGCGTGTCATTAAGTAGCCATGAAAATAATATTGGAGTACTGTGCCTCTCTATGTGTTCAGCAAATCCTCTTTAAAGGTCTCTGCAAATCCTTTTGCTTATATTGTAGGGCTGCATGCATGCAGGGTGTAAGCCTCCAGCTCCCCTCTCTATTACAGTCTGGGATATTATGTTGGACCCTGCCCCCTTAATGCATAAATACACACAATCAATACACAGTTGCACAGAGGAAGAACGTACGTTCGATTACATTATTGCCAACTTGTGGGCTGTTGCACCAAGACTTTCCCTCTGCGTATAATAAGTCTTGCCGCTGGACTAATTTTGCACTTTGCAACAGTGTTTTCATCCGACCTGCTCAATTTTCCAATCTAACCAGACGTGAGGATAAAGGGCTTCTTATTCTGTGAAACAAAAGGGGGAAAGCGAGTGGATTTTAAAAAATAATACAAAAAATAGTACAGATAACCAGTAAATAACCTGTAGAACCGACGCAGTTCAGTGAGCGTCACAGGAAACAGACATCCCCCTGTGCATTGGCTAAAACTAATATTAAATCTCTGTATTTATCATAGTAATGACAGTAATGCAAAATCCATATCATGGTGGAACATGATACCAGTGACTCTGCAGAAGCCAGAGCACCATCAATCTCTAATGTATATTTACATGTAAATGGATATGTGGAAGTCCACAGAATCGCCGACTCCAAGCCGGTCCGTTCCTCTTCTTTTCCTCTCCTTCCAACAAACACTCGTCATTACAAAGTCGAATGAGAAAATGAGTGTTAATGACTCTGGTGTATTTGTCAATCAGGCCTAACGGTGATTATGAGCGTGGCTCTACATATCCTCCCCGTGGGAGTATCACACAGGGCCATATATTCTGTTTATTTGCACGGTGTGGGCCTCTGTGCTCTCACTGGTGGGTATATGTCTGTTACCACATCTCTGGAGGCTGTGTCAGAGAGGAGACCATCTGTTTGTTTTGTCCTGACATCACCCCTGCTTACAATACCCCAGAGGCTTGTATTTTATTTTCTGTCCTTTTCTTTTCTTTTTTTAGAAAAAGTAAAACATAATTTAAAGAGCACATGAAAAAACGGATTCATTCAAAGTGTGTACTTTTTCAATTTGAAATTATCGTCAATGTTCCTCCAAACATTCTACTTTTCATAGTAGCCGAATGCCTACGTTTCTGTCCCACGTCACAAGAAAGCGTTTCACCAGAAGGTATTTTTGCTTGCCAGTGTGGTAACAGCAACATTTAGTTGAGCTCAAGTATGTTTTGATGCAGCTGCTTTATGTCTTGGTCAGTCAATGCAGAAACAGCAGTAGCACTGGTCTTCCAGCTGTTTCCAGGTCATGTCAGACATGAGCTTCATTGGCTCCATGGTTGTTCGTGAAAATCCCGACCAACTTCCTTTTATCTTAATGTGTCAGATTGGGCTACATGGTTCAAACTTGGGTGTTCCAAAAACAAACTAAAAGTTTTTTAGTTCCATCGTGGGAAAACCGACCACTTTACAGCTAATTCAGCAATAATGATGCCTCCATGAGTAAGTGCCGCATGCAGATTGCATTCGTTGCCCCTATCCCCATTACATACCCAGTGCTTTTTTTGAACTGTGTATCATTAGGAAGCTGGACAGTTCCTTTCATGTATACCTCTGAGGAGATTGTGGCCGCGATTAACCCAGAAGAATTTCAAATCTTCGTCACAGAACAGTTTTCAAATTTGCCTCAATCCCCATTAAATTGTCTTGGACTCTTCGTGTTCAACGAGGAACCAATCGTGACAAATTCTTTCTTGGTGGCTTCAAAAAGCCATCCTCATTAATGAGATTATAGAAGTCTGACTCACATACCGAGTTGGCATGCTTTGAATTCATTTCCAACGTTATGTAAAACACTGCAACATGACTCTTTAGCCACTTTTTTTTACTTATTATTGATGTTTACGTACCATAATGTTACAGATATTTTCAGCCAGTAATTAAAGAACTCATACAAAGTAAACATAGGTCTTCTGTTGAAGAGAATGCACTCCCTCTGCCATGTATAATATAATTTCCATATGTGAGAAAAGTGGTTACCATGAGAATTTGAAATGGATGATGTTCCTGCTCTTAAAAGTCCACTATTAGCCTGCCAAAAAGTGCAAAGATTGCCAGCCATGATGGAAAATTAATATTAAGTGCAATACATCATTCCTGTCTGCCTGGTGATATGGCAGTCCTGGGTGGAAAATTAATTTGGTTTCCACTACAGCCTGACATTGTAAAATGAGGAGCAGTTACACTCTCTGTATTTTCTGCTTGTACCAATCATCACAGTGTCAAGAGTTTGAGATTTCTGATGTGTATTTTTTTTTTTTATGTTGGTTGAATTTTACTCGTTTTTATGTGGCATACAAACTCAGTAGTTTATAAGCTTAAAAATAAAAGATACAATTCACAAACATTTTCTCTGATCATTTTTCAATTATTTAATGCTTGCTGTTATCTCAAGTGCACTTTTTGTGCTATATATTGGAATGATTCTTTAATTGAAGAAGAACGACAGATTTAAAGACTGGTGAGGAGAAACCCATTCTTGATGGGTTTCAGTTGGAAACTGCAACAAGAAAAGTTAGAAGCACAGAAAAACAGAACCCAAGATTTCATATCTCCTTGAAAATACCACCCCGATGGTGAAAAATTGTAGAAACAACATCCATGCCATGTCGGGATGCCTTTCTTCACCACGGACAGTAAAGTTGCAACTGAGGAGAAGATGGTAAAGCTAAATGCAGGTTAATCATGACAGAAAAGCTGTTACAGTTTGCAAATGATCCCAGACTAGAGCGAGGATTTGCTTTCCAGCATGACAATGGTCCTAATCACACAGCCTAAGTACCAATAGAAAAGGTTTACAGATGTGTTAGAATGTCCCTGTCCAAGTCCAGACCTAGTTTCAATAAAGAACTGTTCTTAATTACTGAAAGTAGCTTTTCACACATGCTCTACATCCAGATGCACAGCTCAAGCTCTGTTGCTAAGAGCGATGGGCAATTTTAGTCTCTGGAAACTCAAAGCTGGTGTTGAGACATGTCCAACTTAAAGCTGAGGTAACAGACAGTGGTTACACTGGAGGCGCTGAATAAAATGCACATCTCTGATTCCAGATGTTTCTTTGTTTACTTTTTCCTTCCATTTCACAATTTTGCACTACTTTCCAGAAAAATGCATTAATGTTTGTGGTTTTAAATGTTGAAGAACATGAACAAGTTAAAGGGATTTTTCTTGCTAGATAATATATATGCTTTCTCTGAGTTTCCTATTGAAACCCTGTTTGGTAAGCAAATGTGCAACAGTGCAATAGCCCCTGCTGTTTCAGCTGAATCCTCCTGCCTTTCCTTTACAATCACAAGGGGGTTAGCTTCCCCTTTTAGCCCACAAAGACTTGCAGCCTTCACTGAAAGCTTTCTTAGTTTTTCAAGTCTTGTTTTGACACACTGTTCCCTTAAGTAGCATTTCTTTAGCATTTAGCCCTATGGAAACAGTAAGCTGGTACCTTTGTACTCTTTTTCTTCTGTGTATATGCAGCTGGGTTTACCTTTATGTCACTCTCTAAAAACCTACAACTGTATTTCTGATTTCCGAATGTTGTCTTTGCTGTCGAAACGCTGCTTTCTAAACTTACGTTGCCAAGATTTCTCTCATTATTGCACAAATTTTAGTCAGTCCTAAAGGACATAGAACCATTCTTTATTATAGCTCAGAGGACATTTAAGTGACATATTTATTGAAAAATCAAACTGTTCAAAATCAAGCTTACTCAAAGAGCATTTCAGTAGTACGTGCCGCACAGCTCTCCATCAAACAGAACCCTCCTTCAGCTTCACAGGAGTCCATGAAATGTTTTCCCCTGCCTAGTGCTGACCAAGTATCAATAAACCAGTAAAATTGCATGTGTGCAACTTCACTGGTTTTAATTCACTCAGTGTTGTGATACTCAATCAATTTTAGCACCACAACCCAATATATTTTGCTATAACAAGCAAAAAAAAAATAAAATATATATACTTTTCTTCTGTGAATTACTATTGAGACATTTAAAACGGAGGAGGTAGTGCAACGGATCAACTACAGCCCTTGTGGCATAGCGTTTGGAAAAAAAAAATAGAAAAATCTTACCCCAATGACTTGGTTGCATAAGCTCAGAGCCGTTATGCCTCGAGTGACCCACAAGGAACTCGAACGTGCTCACAGTCCAGAACGGCACACTGCCATAAATGGAGGGAAATAGAGACACTGCTTGAAGACTAAACATACACAAGTAGCTGTAAACTATATAGTTACACAGTGACTGTAGCTCTGGCGAAAATTGGAACGTAGGTACACATGGGCAACTGGGTAACTTTGGGAAATATTTGGAAATGTGGGTAAAAAGTCTGCAATGGCTTTGAATTCCACCAGATCGTTTGTACTGGTTTGAAAAAGATGGGCTCGTTTTGTAAGAAAAAAAAATAAAAAAAAAATATATATATATATATATATATATATATATATATATATATATTTTATTTATCAAAAAGGCAAAGGAAACAGAGCAGCATCTTGAATGCAACGTAACAGAAAAAAAAAAACACGAGGCTGGCTTTTTAAATTAAGTAGAAAAAAAGGAGAGTCTTTAGTACAGCATTTTGAAAGTAATATAACCGTAACTGTATAGTTTTGATTTGTTTTCTTTGAATGTCTGGTGTCATATCGGCGCAATATGCAGATTCTCTGTTACCGTTTAGACGAAGCTTTCAAAGACTCATTCCAAAACATTCACAAAACACAGTGCCTGTGAGCAGCACAAACTAATTTTGCTACAGAAGAACAAAACGCCTCTGTGTTTATCATTCATTCACATTCTGCAGTAGAACTAAAACTAATAAATATCCTTATTTTTAGCTCACTGGTTGTACTAAGAAAGCCAAGCTGCTCTGACATCTGACTCTCCAGGAGTAAATATTTCGATTTATAACCATGAACTTAATTAAATTGCTTGAATTTGTCCTGATCTCAGCAAAGTCATCGAGTCTGGGATGTCCTTACCTGCCTTTAATTTCACGGTACATGTCTTTCCTTCATCTCCTGATAGCATCGTTTTTGTCAGATCTATTGACTTACCGACGACAATGTCACCACAAGCATTTGCTCCCTCTCCACTCCGAGTTATGATTCCTATCTGCAGTGTGACTTGGCATTATGAGGTTCGCCACGAACTCGGGTATCACTGTTGTTTATGAATATTACAAGAAAGAGTTATTCGTCTTTAGAGAGCTGCTTTGTGGAATTCCCTCTTGTCGTTCCAGCAGAATGAGATGTTTGACACTGAATGAGAAGTGAATGCTGTGTACTTAGGCAAACACACTTTACACAGTTTTGTTTTCTTATTTTTTTTTTTTGTCCCTTTGCTTTCCATATGAACAGTCACCACACAACATTCAGAACCATTCAGAACCAAATTATTTCTTGATGCTTGGGGCGACATGTAGTGTAGTGGCGCAGCGGGGACTCCATGCTGAGGCGTTGAGGTTGCTATTCCTCAATGCAGACCTGTCACAAAGGTTAGGAGTTCGATCCCTTCCCTGACCTTGGGACCTTTTCTGCATCCACTAAAAATATAACGTCTCAAAAATCCTTCAACACGTTTTTTTTTGTTGTTGTTTTTTTCTCATTAAATCATTGTCTGTCTTCCAAGAAATTATCCCGTGTGTTTATGAGTGTGTTTTGGCCATGACGTCCTGTAATGTTTCAAAGTCTAAGACTCCTCCAAGATCCTTCTTCAGTGCATCTGCAGTCAGAAGTTGGATAGAGTTCTAGCCAACGCCGTCTATGCTACAACTAATTTGCTTATTACTTCAAAATATGAATCTCAAACATGGATACAGAAGGGAGACTATTTATCTGTATTATATGTAAAGGTCCGCTTCTCATATCTGAAGTCCAGCATATAGAGAAACCTGTTACGTGAAGTTCATTCATGTGTTTGTGTCACATAAATGACATAGAGAAACATGAAAATAATTTGTCCTTACCCCTGCTAAACCATGCACTTACATTATAGTGATTGCTTTTTCTTTTGCATAGTAATTATTTATACTATATTATAACAATGCTAATAGCAGTGTACAGTCAAATTATGATGAAACATTAAATAAACAGTTTCTCTGGGACAATTAACCCACTATTTGACATCAAGAATCTTCTAATCTAGGCCTCGAGGGCCTGCATCCTTTTAGAAGTCTTTCTGCTTTAACACGCCTGGGTCAAATAATCATGTCATTAGCAGCACGCTGGAGAACTGAGCAGATAATTTGAGCTATTTGATTGAGGTGTGCAGGACCTGGGGCACAGTGGCAGTTTCTAGAATGGGTGATATGGGCAACCGCAAAGGGCAGCATCTTGCATGGGGCAGCATAAGATTCCACCTCCCCCAAAATGGGCACCAAAAAATCTCAAAGTTGCAGGAGGCCTGGATCTGAAGACCCTGATTATAGAGATCAGTGAGATGGGCTTTTCTTTTTTATTAACTAAATCTAGAATTTTTAAAAAGTGTTTCTTTTATATATAGTTTCTGATTGACAAAGAAAATTGTACTATGACTTACAGAAAGCTAGCACAATTCTAAAAAATTTTATATCACTGCTTTACCACACTTACTGCCCAGTAGAGCTGACACAAACAGCATCTCTGTGCTTGAAGTGAAAAAGAAATCAACTCCACAAGCACTTCAGAATGTAAAAGTTAGACCGCTCTCCTATTGTACAGAGATTTGCTTCTTGAGACAGATTTGTTTACGTGATGCTGCGCACAGAAGCCTCACACGTTTTCAGGCATTGCACACACATCTGTGACGGCTTTGGAAGTCATCAGCTCCACTGCTGGCTGTTCTGTGTGCCAGGCAGAGAAGAAGCATTACAAGAGAACGAGCACATATGCAGGCGCAGCACATGTAGGCTCCCAGTGTGAAGTAAAACATAATACATTTTTTTTATATCGCACTTTTCAATATATAGATCACAGAGTGCTGTACACCAAAAGAAACTACATAAGTGATAACCAACATCTTTAAGTGTACTCTGGAGCGGCCCAGCCACGCTTTGTTTACGTGGATGAATAATGGATTACAGTAATCCAGTCTCAAAAGAGAAAATGCATGAATAATAATTTCCCTTTCGGATCCTGAGATGAGATTATTTAACTTCGCAATATTTTAAAAGTGATGGAAACCACTGAACATGACCATCTAAGGTAAAAACCAGAGTCAAAATGTACCAAGCGATTCCTGATGAAAGAGGCTAAAAACCAAGAGTTTCCATTGATAGTGATAACTGGAGCATGAAAAGGAATTTCGCTTTCGTCTTCATTTAGTTGGAGAATGTTTTGCCAATCCAGCTTTTCACACAATCCGAGCGCTTCTGCTAGAAGTTCAGTTTCAATATCTCCTGATCTTTGAAGGAACAATGACTCCCCACTGTAACACGACAATTTCAATAGCATGTCAGCAAACGTCCTGCCTGCCACTCTGCAGAACATACAGAACAGATGTTGAAGCGACACGCTGGTGGGGCTTTTTTGTTGTGTTCTGTTGCATTTACATTTCTGCTCTGTTGTAAACTGTGGAAATCAGACAGAAAGATTAGAAAGGCTTTTATTGTTTAAGCCCCATCACACAATTCAACAACATAGTCAACACCAGTGGCCACGTCTCCTTGGATCACTCCATCTCAGGAAGTGTCTGCTGCTGTTCCGTCTCCCTAGAGGAAAAGTCGTTTATTGCTTTATTTCTATTTGTTTATTTTTAGGACACAAGCAGCTGGGTGCATTTGGCATTACATTACTGCTTGATGCAGTGCAAGTTTCATACGAGTTGCAAAACTTGAGAGAGAGACCTTTTACAGTAAATAAAAAAAACTAAGAAAAAAACACATGATTATTTCTTATATTGGTAGAAGCGAATTTGTTTTGTGTTTCCCTCACAGCAGCAAGTAGCCCTTCATGTTGGTGTATTCTGTGCACCAACATAAATACAATAATTGGCACTTTGCTTAGTGCCAATTATTGCCAATAGTGCCGATAATGGCGCTAAGTACCTGTAAAATACATAATACTGCCCCTTTAAACATCTCGCAAAGCCTCCATAGACACATGCAGAGCCAGGCATTTTGAAAATCGACATTCTAGTTTATGTGAAAATATTATTAGCAAATACAAAGTTAAAATGACTGGGGTATATTTACAGTATGACATGGCTTTGTGCGATGTGTTTTATTAAATGACAATATTTTTATTAGAAAGCTGTCTGGGATTATCTTTGTCAAATGAATGTGGTGATTAGAACAGTAAGTGTTTCTCTAAACAGAAGTTTAGGAATGAAAAAGACCATCAGAGAGAATAAGTTTATATTCTAGTTAATACAAGACATAGCAGCGGGATGCTACAGTTACATTACCACTTGTTGAAAGTAAATGCTTGTTAGCTCTAGGGTAAACAAGAATCCTCAATTTCCACCATTTATGGAACCACATAAAAAGCAGTTAAATTACCGACGGTTACTGTATGTTTCTTCTAACGCGAGGACGATAACGGCATGCGCGAAGGATGAATAAAACACCGAAAGTTTGTCTTGAGCTGGCGCCGGTGGCCGAACAAGCGGGACGTGGCCAGCTGAAATCACATTGAGAAAGACAATTAGCGCTTACGGAATCATAGAGAAACATATCGGCGCGCCCAAAAGAGCAGAGACCGGCTGGAGAATTTATTTTTGTCATTAGCGGCTGGCAAATTAAATTAGTCTTTTAGACCGGTCCCTCCTGAGCACCTTCGCAAAACCCATTTCCCATTCAGGGGACAACATCTACAGGTCTAATCATGCACGTCCTCACAGCCTGCAGTGAGGGAGCCACTCCATTCACATGCTTCTTAAACTGCATCTGTGACACTAGAATCCCCAGGGTGTGCTCTCCACAGCTGCTGCTGCCAGACCTGCTCTACTGTCTACACTCCCTATTTGGAAGGGAGAGATATGCAAAGGGGGAAAAAAAAAAAAAAAAAAAAAAAAAAAGCACGGCCTTCTTCATATCTTTGACAGCTCATTACCACAGAAACAACCCTGGGCTGGCATCGCTGGCCAGCCCTCCTACCCTCACTGGAGGATACAGACAATAAAAAAAAAATAAAAAATGAAATGTTGAGCAGAAATTCCAGGCTGATATTACTGGACCTTTAATTAAAAGAAGCTGAGAGAGTCAAGGTATGGTATTTTAAGTCGGAAGCTTAGAAAAGGTCAGAACCAACTGGCAGATCTGGCATCTAGGATAAACGTGACAAATTTTGGCTGAGCACCATCACTTGCTTTATTTTGCGTGGGTTAGTGGACTCATCATTTCAGTTGTGAGGTTGTTTCTCTCTCTCTCTCTCTCTCTCTCTCTCTGTCTTTCTTCTGTGGATTTAAAGCAGAGAGGAGGATAGAGAATATGAATACAGGTGGGAAAGCATGTGTGGGATTCATTGCTATTCAAGTGGGAGAACGCGTGGAACTTTAACCTTGAATGTGTGTGAGCAAACAATGAAAATTTGCTTTAATTATCCATATTCATCTCAAATCCATAAGTATACCGAACGCCAGTGGAAATCACTTTCCGTTCAAGGTCCTCTGCCAAAAACCGCGTTAGCATGAGATGGGGTCACATTCTTGGAAAAAAAAGAGAAGAAACTAAAAAAAAAAAAAAAAGAAGAAGAAGAAGAAAGGCTCTGAACCTCCATGTGTTGTCACAAAGGCTACATGTCAAAAAATTAAAACATTCGACAAGGTAGAAGGCCACCAGCAAACTACAGAAGTCTATATGTTTGCACTAATGGATTTTTATTTTTTCTTTTATCCGTACGATTATTCCTTTTGAAGTGGCTCGTGTTATATGGCTAGAATATTTCCGCCGGCCTCATTACCTATTCAGCCAGTACGGCTTGAATGATGGTGGAGTGCCCTTCAAAGTTTTATGGCGCACAAAATCATGACGCAGACTTCTTTTATCCGTCACACTTTCAATAAATTCGGAATAAAAATGTGCGGTGCTGCAGAAATAAAGAAACCAACTAACCAGCCGGCAAAGAGGAGTTGGAAATGCAACACAGAAGACAAAGAGCTGCAAACATCTGCATGAAAGGGTCACAACAAAATTGCTCAAATTAATCTGCTTCATACTACAAAACGCCGGCACACGGATGAATTGTCGCCCGGTTTGAAGAGAGGCCTCATCATTCTTCACAGACAACCGTTTTGATCTCTCCGAGGACCTGATCAGACTTCAACAAGATGAAAAAACATAAGTCCGAGAAAAGTTAAGATAGCCAAATGATACTGTATAATACCAAAACTATCAATGGATTGTGTAAATGATTTTAGTTCACAGTAAAGAACAAGTTTATTCACTTAGGAGTAGCATAGTTAGATGAGGCCAAATAAAGTGTTAGAGTGTCAAACTGAAAAGTTTTTTTTTTTTTTTTTTTAAAAACCACCCTTATATCTAGTAAGTCCTTTACCTACAAACAACTGAATAGATATAAGAACATTCTCAAAGTGAGACAAAATGTCTTCTTTTAAGAGCAATAAAGAAAATCATGTCATTCATCACAAATCAGTCATCTTCCAGGTCATAGATTGTTTTGTAAGTCTTTAACATCCAGAGCCTCAGACCTCTACGTGGCCATCACAGGTTCGAGTCCCAGCCTGTTGACCTCTGTCTTCCCCCTCTCTCACAAGCCACTTTCCTGTCAATTTAGTATTAAGAAAAGGTAACCAGAGCCTAAAAACTGCTTAAAAAAATGGAATTAGTCTCTTTAACCCATAACTGTATTGAAAACCTACCTCAGCATGGTGCCAAACCCAGAACGTGACCCTGTTTTTTCTAAAAATACTGAGATGAATTTGTCTAAGGGAAAATGCTGGTAACTTGTTTGAAACAAACAGTCTTGTTTTTGTGACTGCATACTTCCTGTTTTACGATGGTTCCAAAGTGCAAACCACATCGACAAATCACTAAACACAACTACATATAAAAAAAACACAACATGATAAAAGCACATTCACACAGTGACATTAATCAAGCACGGTAAATTTGTAGTTGTGCTTAGTAAAAACTGACAGTAGTGAGTAATAAAAATACATTTCCCTGGAATTTATTAGTCTATTGGTGATTTATGCACAACACAAAACTGTCCTTTATGGAAATAGAAGCCCCATGATGAAAGAAAGCCACAAAAAAGTCCTAATTAAAGTTTGCTACATGCCACGAAGAGGGCACAGCAGACATCTTGAAGAAAGGCTCACCGGTCAGATGAGGCCAAACCTGAACTTTGTGGTAAACTCAAAGCAGTATATGTAGGAGGAAACCAACACTGCACAATATCCTGAACACACCATCAGTGTCACATGTTGGGCACAGAGTCATGCTGTGGCAATGCTTTTCATCAGCAGCAACACGGAAGCTGGAGTTGATGGGAAGACAAACACAGAGCAGTGTTGGAAAGTCAACCTGCCAGAGGCGATGGATGTTCACCTTCCAGCCTGGTAACTCGCCTCCACATGGAGCAAGGAACTGGTTTAGATAAAAACATATAGCAAAAATTCCTACAAAAAAAAAGCATGCTAACAGATTAAAACATGTGACAAGACCAAATATTTTAAGTTGTATGTATTTGATAATTTACTTCAAATGTATTCTTGATTTAGTAAGGCCTACACAGAATAAATATTTTAATGTATTAAATTATTGCATGTGAAATTTCCTCGGGTTAGCCATAACACAGTTAACTCAGTTGGGCTGACTCAGTATCTTCCATGTTATTATTCCTTGCTAAAACCAAGCAAACTGATTGCTCTTAAAAGCAAGTGTTACACACCTCAAATATCCAGAAAGGAATTAAAAACAGGCTCCAATTTCTTAAAATTATCTGAATTCAACTTCAGGAAAAAAAAAAAAAACAGCATTCGTTATTCAACCAGTCAATTGTCCTTTGAGACAGAAAACAAAAGAAAAAAAGTGTTTGTAGAGCTACATTCAAAATGCAAACGCGATGTCTTTGGCAAACGATGCGTGTAAATTACTCTGCATACAAGTCACAGGTGAGTTGAATTGCTACTCGCAGAAATGTTTTACATAACTGAAAGCCGTCTTCTCCTCATGGGCTGCATGGGTTATTGTCTTAAAGGAGCCCGAAAAAGAATCCCACGCGTTACCAAATAAATGAGCGTATACTTTGTTTAGACCAACTGCCTCTCAGCAGCTCTCTACACCGAATCAGAGGACCCATCAGACAAAACGCATAACTCCACGATTAGTCCTCAACGTTAACATGTGTTCCTTTTGATTACTGCACAGTGAGAAAAAGGAAAGTACAATTTGAACTACATATGTTTATCTAAAGATTAGAACTCAATAAATTAATATGTTATTCAAACGCATGTTGACCCCTGTTCAGTTCAATAAACTCATACCGGGTCATATGTTCGTCAACCTGGCAACCATATGCACGCTACACTCACAGCTTCATATACTGTTAGGGGTAATTAATGTTGACCTTTACAATAAACATGCCCCCAACTATTTGGTTGCCTCTCCTCCTCCTCCCTGCGCTCGCTGCTGTGAGTCACACAGCTCCACATGCTTGCAGAGAGCCAAATTACTAGAAATCAAAAGAAGTTCGACCCCTCATGGTAAACCGTGTCACTTAATTAGCATGACTTTGAAGCACTTTCGTTATAATTTGCAGCTATCATAACAAGCGGCTGCTATAAGTGGAAAAATATGCGGCCTATGCGTCGTCGGCTGAAGAACGGGCAGCGGGCTGACTGAGAGGGCAGCGCTGAAGACGACCCGCTTCTCTGACCTGAACTTTATGGGTCGTTCAACGGGTGTCGCAGAAATTGCTAGTTGGAGCTTCTTCTCGGCGACGGAAGCTGATGCACTTTCAGATATAACGAGCACAATGAGCATTAACTTGAGCAATAATCCCAAGTCCTTGGCTCTGTGTGTGCGTGTGTGTGTGTGTGTTCACCACTCGGCCGTTTTTAATAGGAGTAGAAGAGCAGGAGGCAAGAATCGCCCCTCTCAGCCAGACGAGCAGGTTTTCAGTAATCCAAGTTCGCTGCACAGTCCAGTAATGTGTCTCCTGCTATATGTTGTGAATATCTGACTCAAACCCCACTAGCTGAATATTTAATATGCCAGAAGGGTTGAAAAATGAATAGAATTACATGTTTGGAGTTTTATTTCTGCCATGCGACTACTGTAACTAAAATATATTTTGCTAAAAAGAACAAAAGAAAAAGAAAACAGTCATGGTATTAGTGTGTTCCCTTTGTGAGTTTAGATTTTATTTTGATTTTTTTAACATTTGCTTCCAGTGACCTTTCACCTACGTCGTTGCCGATGTCACACGCTCCCGCACGGAGCTTCGGCTGGCTTTCAGGGAGTCGACTGAAGAGTGAGAAAGGAGGATTCTTAAGGTAGGTGAGCAGGAAACAAAACGACGCTGAGAACTCAAGGCTAGGCACAGAGCACAGAGGAATTATGGGAGAAAAAAAAAAAAAGGACTGCTCATCTCCAAGCAATGAGTAAGAAACGGCGAGGCTTAGTCTAGCATCCTTTTCTTCTCTGATTCAATTTGATTGCTAATGTAGAGCAATATGAGTCACCGGAGAGAGGAATGGATCTAAAAACAGGAAATTATGACACTTTGCCAAAAATGACAACAAAATGTGCAGTGCCTTGCCTTCATTTCCCTTAGATGTTTACCCCTTGATTTCTTATTACAATCCTAATTGTAAATCTATTTTCATTTTAATATAAAACAAACGCCTGAAAAGCGTGGGCTGCGTCTGGATTCGAGCTCCGACTACGGTTGCAAGTTTTCACATTGGGATATTGTCAAGATCCGTGTTTTTGTGTGTTTATATTTGAGTTTTCTGTGTTCAGTCCCGTTTCCCTGTGAGTCTCTGTCCTGTCCTCCCCGTTGATTGCTCCCCAGGTGTGTCTCATTCCCTTAATTACCCCGTGTGTATTTTTACCCACCTGTTGTCTGTGTTCCTCGTCGGGTCCTTGTCTAAGTTTGTCGTAGTCAGTATCTATGGCTGTCTAGTGTTTGCCGTCTACACTCTCCAGTCGTACTGCTAAGTCCTGGGTTGTGTTCGCTCGCACGAAGTCCGGTTTATTCAGTTGCTACCGGTATTTGGCTGTGTGCCTGTCTCTCTGCCGTGCTGCCTGTTTTTGGACTGTGAGCTTTATTATTAAAATCTTCATCATCATCACTTTACCTGGGTCTCAGCGTTCATCTTCACCGTCACCACACCGCTTCATGACAGAAGGACCCGACCACAGAACCGGTGAGGAACGCTTCCATCATGGACCCAGTAAGCTGGAACGCCCTCACGGAACCGGATTACCTCCACCTCATGCATCAGTTCAAGAACCAACCGGCCATATTGGAAATAGTTTTTGAACTCTACGATTCATTCATTCAAGAGAAACATACCTCATTTATTCCGTCTCCAGCCACCTCCGTCTGCCCGTCTCCAGCCACCTCCGTCTGCCCGTCTCCAGCCAGCTCCGTCTGCCCGTCTCCAGTCGCCACAGTCCCCGTGGTGCTGGGGTTTCAGGCAGCCAGGCTGGCGCCTGGGCGACAAGCGGCAAGGTTGGTGGCATGGCCTGCTCCAGAGCCCCCCGAGCTTCCCGAGCTCCCCGAGTCTGCTGCCGGAGCGCAGCCGCCCGAGCTCCCCGAGTCTGCTGCCGGAGCGCAGCCGCCCGAGCTCCCCGAGTCTGCTGCCGGAGCGCAGCCGCCCGAGCTCCCCGAGTCTGCTGCCGGAGCGCAGCCGCCCGAGCTCCCCGAGTCTGCTGCCGGAGCGCAGCCGCCCGAGCTCCCCGAGTCTGCTGCCGGAGCGCAGCCGCCCGAGCTCCCCGAGTCTGCTGCCGGAGCGCAGCCGCCCGAGCTCCCCGAGTCTGCTGCCGGAGCGCAGCCGCCCGAGCTCCCCGAGTCTGCTGCCGGAGCGCAGCCGCCCGAGCTCCCCGAGTCTGCTGCCGGAGCGCAGCCGCCCGAGCTCCCCGAGTCTGCTGCCGGAGCGCAGCCGCCCGAGCTCCCCGAGTCTGCTGCCGGAGCGCAGCCGCCCGAGCTCCCCGAGTCTGCTGCCGGAGCGCAGCCGCCCGAGCTCCCCGAGTCTGCTGCCGGAGCGCAGCCGCCCGAGCTCCCCGAGTCTGCTGCCGGAGCGCAGCCGCCCGAGCTCCCCGAGTCTGCTGCCGGAGCGCAGCCTTCCCCCGAGCCAGAGCTCCCCGAGTCTGCTGCCGGAGCGCAGCCTTCCCCCGAGCCAGAGCTCCCCGAGCCTGCTGCCGGAGCGCAGCCTTCCCCCGAGCCAGAGCTCCCCGAGTTTCCTGAGTCTGCTCCGCCCGAGTTTCCTGAGTCTGCTCCGCCCGAGTTTCCTGAGTCTGCTCCGCCCGAGTTTCCTGAGTCTGCTCCGCCCGAGTTTCCTGAGTCTGCTCCGCCCGAGTTTCCTGAGTCTGCTCCGCCCGAGTTTCCTGAGTCTGCTCCGCCCGAGTTTCCAGCCGGCCTTCCTGCCGGCCCGGCGGACCCGCCTCCACGTCTCGGCCTTCTGCGCCGGAGACGCCGCCCGCCGGATCCGCCTCCACGTCTCGGCCTTCTGCGCCGGAGACGCCGCCCGCCGGATCCGCCTCCACGTCTCGGCCTTCTGCGCCGGAGACGCCGCCCGCCGGATCCGCCTCCACGTCTCGGCCTTCTGCGCCGGAGACGCCGCCCGCCGGATCCGCCTCCACGTCTCTGCTTTCTGCGCCGGCGGAAGAGACCGCCGGACCCGCCTCCACGTCTCTGGTTCCTGCGCCGGCGACGCCCGCCGGACCCGCCTCCGGGATTCCGGTTTCTGCGCCGGCGACGCCCGCCGGATTCGCTCCTCCGCCCACCTGTTGGGTTGTTTTTTGTGTTGGACAGTTTCTGGACTCTGGCCCCTTCCGTCGCCCCTCCGCCCACCCCGTTGGGTTGTTTTTTGTTGGACTGTTTTTTCTATGGACTCTTGCCCTCCTTCCGTCGCCCCTCCACCCACCCTGTTGGGTTGTTTTGTGTTTTTGGACTTTTCTGTTTTTGTGGGCGTCTGGTATCCGCCCTTGAGGGGGGGGTACTGTCAAGATCCGTGTTTTTGTGTGTTTATATTTGAGTTTTCTGTGTTCAGTCCCGTTTCCCTGTGAGTCTCTGTCCTGTCCTCCCCGTTGATTGCTCCCCAGGTGTGTCTCATTCCCTTAATTACCCCGTGTGTATTTTTACCCACCTGTTGTCTGTGTTCCTCGTCGGGTCCTTGTCTAAGTTTGTCGTAGTCAGTATCTATGGCTGTCTAGTGTTTGCCGTCTACACTCTCCAGTCGTACTGCTAAGTCCTGGGTTGTGTTCGCTCGCACGAAGTCCGGTTTATTCAGTTGCTACCGGTATTTGGCTGTGTGCCTGTCTCTCTGCCGTGCTGCCTGTTTTTGGACTGTGAGCTTTATTATTAAAATCTTCATCATCATCACTTTACCTGGGTCTCAGCGTTCATCTTCACCGTCACCACACCGCTTCATGACAGATATGCGCTTATTCCTGCTTGGCACATCTAAATATTGAAGTTCTTGTCCATTTTTCACTACATTGCCTTTTGTCTTCAAGCTAGTGTCTCTTCTGGAAACACTTTGCAGAGTTTTCAGGGGGGAAAAAAGTTAAATCTGTGCAATGTCTATGATGATTATCCCGTCTTTCGACATCAACAGGCAACATCCTGAGTATGATTAACTAAGGATGCCTGGATTTATATAGATTTTTTTTTTGTTGTTGTTGCTTGTTGTCACTTGTTCAACTACTGAGAGTGCTGCCGCGGGCTAACACACACACACTGCAAGCTGCGTTCATGCCTGCCTTCACTCTTCATTTTTCAAAAAATGCCTCCCATATTTGTGAAGCAAATGTCATGACGCGACGTCTTAATTTGGCAGCGAAAATGTCTAATGTTGGCAGGAAGCTTGAACTGCCAAAGGGATGTGCTTAGTAAATAACAGCAGCAAACATCTGGCCCCCTAATTTTAATTAGTCTCGGATTACAACTGGGCCACGCTCTCTGTTGTGTGTCAACTCACTTTCCGTCTGAATTTTCATTTCCAAAAAGGTCAAAATGCCTAAAAAAAATCGTTAAGAGATGAAAATATGAAATCATATCCTGAGCTTTGATTAAAACTTTTTTTTTTTTTTTTTTGTCCAAGCTGCACATCTGAAATAGCCATGGCAAATAATCTGTGAGTAACATAGGCAATAAAATTTAATTAACAACAAAAGACACAAAATTGCTGAACATCTGCTTATGTCTCCGTTGCCTCTTTTGGAATAATTATTCATCAATCTGTCTCCAGCGCGTGCTTTATATTTACAGAGATCTGCTTCGACTAAATACATGTCTGCATGCAATCAAAAGAATTGTCCCACTGAATTTATACGGCACAGTTACCTGCGCTGAAAAGTATCTATGCCTCAATCAGAGGTTGTTGCTGATTATATCGAAATAGGAAATTATGGGCAGAGTAAATCAGCTGACTGAATAATCGAGCCAAGAGAGGACATCTACTTTCAAAAAACACAGATGCGTTGTGTCGTTGTTGGTGGTGTTTTTTTTTTTTTATTATTTTAGCTTGTGACAAAAAAAAAAAAAAAAAAATGTTCAACCAACAAAACTGCTGTTTGGCCTCAACCTGCGTCAGATGTAAGTCTTAACTCCAGATAAAGTGGATAGGAGGAGGGCACGGAAAGATAAAGCTTTGTGAAGCATGCAATTCAAATAAATGTCTGCTCTGTCTTTGCTTTGTATTCACATTGTCTCTTGAAGTGTCAAGGGTGTAGCCTCCAAAGTCAGCTGGGAGAGAATCTGGCCTAATTATCTATGCACTACATTATACTAAAATCTACATTTAGCGTTGCGCAAGAGGTCAAAAATGCTTTCACAACAAGCTCCCTTTTGTTAGACATCCTCAGATGTTTAAGGAAATAAACTAATTTAGTTTTTATGCTTAACGCCACGCCTCTCTGTCTCACACATTAGGGGTGTAACAAGAGTTATTTTCTAGCGTAAATCACACTCCTGCATTTTACATGTTTGATGCTGCAGCACGAGCAATTTGATCTCTAGCCACGTCAAGAAAATCAGAAATCTGAGGCGCTGCATTAAGGCTCTTTTCAGATGCAAGTCTTAAGGCTTGATTCCCGTTTTTCTTTTCTTTTTTATTTTCCGCTGGTACTAAATTATTGCATCACATTTCAAAAGCCATGTCTGATTTTTATTGTTAGTTGTCAGGAAAAAAAAATGTTTATTAATATTCTGTCAGTTTCAAGTCAATCCAATGACCGCAGTGGGCTATTTGGTCATTAACAGTGGGTTACCAACAATTTCGTCCTGTCACCACCAATCCAAATCAATCAACCAATCAAATCCCTTCCGGAAAAAAAAAAAGGAAAAAAAAAAATCTTAAAAACTCAGCTGAAGCCTGTCTGAACGGATTGGGCAGCATCTCATGAGTTTATTCTCTGGTTTTCACCGATAATCAAAAAAACAAGAAAAATGTCGACATTAACTTCAACTTGCTTTTAGGTGAGAGTATGTTTGCCCGTGGATGTCTCTGTCCTCTCTGTAGCATACCCAGCGTATATCCTGCCTAGAATGTGTTCCACCATCAGGTGATGAGGAACAAGATTAAGTCTATGCAGGTAAAGACTGCATGATGCAATGAAGATACGCCTGGAGGTTTCCACAGTGAAATCATAATCCTCTCTTATTTCTCTAAGTGGTCACTGCTGTGGTTGCCTGCCTTCCACAACACAGTTCTTGTGGCAAAATGTTTGTTTTTTTTCCCTTCTCACTTATTTCTCCTTATTTTGACCTTAACTTCAGGCTTTTACGTAATTATTCCCCCTCCTTTCCGAAAGACTGGCTTTGTTGATGGGTTCCTACTAAACTGTTTGCATGGTCCTTATATGGCATCCTCAGGAGCATCAACCTTTGGCACCCAACAACTATCAGGCTGTATGAAGTCTGTATAGCTGTCAGATTTTATTGCTCCTTGCAGGCTAAACACGGCAAACTGTCATTATTTGTTCTGAACGTATGGAGCGTTCTGCCATCGGTTTCCCTCCTAAGGGACATGGTATTAAAGAGTGGAAAAGGAGAAGGCAAGTTGAGATGGATTTACTTTATTTTTAGCCGTCTGAAAAAGTAAAAAAAAAAAAAGGCAAAACAAATGTTATATCCACAATTCGCTTATTCTGTAAGCTCTTAAAAATCGATTTCTGCTTATTAGATTTTGAAGAAAGACTTTTCAGACTTAATTTCTGTCTTTGTCAAGCCACCCACATTTCTTTGTGGAGCTGAATAAATTTTAGGAAGATAAGGAGCATAGTTTTGGATGGCGCCAATCAATTCCTTAAGCAGGAACTTTGGAAACCGCGAACGCAGGCTTTGTTCAGCGGACTGCTGCTTAAACAGAACATGGGTGACCTTTACAGACAGCACAGCAATAGCTCGCATTCTGCAATTTGTCAGTCTAATTTTTTACTTCACCTCGTTATAAAACTCCAGGCCTTTTTCTGTAAGCAGTCTCTAGGGTGCACCAAATATTTTTTTAATAAATCCCCCCTGTTTAATTGCTCACCTTATCTGGCAATCATCTGCTAATCTGCTTAGAATAAAATTGACTGACAGCTTACAAAGTATGCTTTCTTTCCCTTTACCTCTACAGATTAATAGCATCATTTTTTTTTATTCTCAGTAACATCATCATGCCTCAAGTAAATGTGACGTTGCACTGCGAAACACAAATTCTTTCAAACATGAAAACCAATCATCAGAAAACAAGTCATCCAGACCATCAAATCAAGGTCTCAGAGGAAGTGCAGTGGCACAAAATTCAAGTATTTTACGATGATTTGCAGTGTCCAAAGTCGGTGTAACAGTCAATCACAGAGATGCTTTCATTTTCCAAAGTGTAGCACCTGTTAAAACTTCCAAAAGTACAAATATTTAAGATCACTGTGCTTTGCTAGCCTAAAAACTGAACTGATCTAGATTGTAAAGAATAAGATGAGACACGAGAACCAACAATGCCAAAATTGACCGATGGCCACTGTAAAACCAGCCTGGACTTCATTAACACCTCAGAAAGAGCCACAAGCTGATCACCTCCATGCCACGCTGCATTGACGCAGTAATTTACCCAAAAGGAGTCCAACCAAGTATTGAGACCATGTACTGTACACAAGTCAAAAAGGTTAAGGTTCGTCAAAATGACCAATTTAATTTAAATGTACATCCTTTCAGAAACTTTTGAAGGACAATAGTGTGCCTAGTCTTTCTATAACACAACTTTAACAAAAATCAAAGCCTTGCTTTACAATATATCCAGTATTTTTTCCACTATTCCAATAATCAATTTTGTAAGTGTGAAAAGTGTGTGCATTACTCCACCTACATACATAGCTTCACCTCTTATCTGCTTCTACCAGTTTTTTTCTTAAAATGCCTGCCTCCGTTTGACTTTGTCTGCCTCCGACTTTTCTATCTGTCACATAGCTGCTCAGTTCACACGCACTAAAAAGATTTTTAAAAAAGTCAAAATTCCCTCTCCCACTATCACTTAATAATTATCAGCCTTTCTCTCTCTAGGACTCAAGACAGCAACCTCGCAAAATAAATGCTGCTTTTTTTTCTCTTCTATTTAGTTTGCTTCCATATCTCTGGATTTCTTAGCAAAAAAAAAAACAAACAAAAAAAACCCCAAAGAGGCCTAATCTGTAAAATGTTACACAAACCAATATGGCACATTTTGGAATTACTATTCCATTTTTGGTGAAATTCAAACGTGCCCATTAAGTCACACCTGAAATTAATTACATTTTTATGGCTGAAAAAAGTTACATTTTGAAAAAAAAAAAAAAAAAAATTATATATATATATATATATATATATATATATATATATATATATATATATTGGTAAGAGTAGAAACACATTTTAAATTCAACTGCACACTCAAAAATAATTTTTAAAAATGACCATAAAACTTTATTTTTTGCTTTTTTGGATTTCAAAAACAACAACAAAAAAAATTCCAAGTCTATTGGTTGGCAGGTTTGGACTGCATCACCTAAATCCAATAAGTTGCACTTACAAAGAAAAAAAAAAATAGTGTCAGAATGTGATTACATTTACATGTATACAGCAAAAATAATCAGCTACTCTGAATCTTTTTCATTATGTTTGGGCCAGCAGTGAATTTACGAGACAAAATGAAATATCAAAGTTTATTTGAGTCCATCAGTGTCATGGGGTGGTGTGGTTGGTGTGGTGAGAATGAACACAGAGACCCAGAAGATGATGATGAAGATGATTTAATAAAGAGAGCTCAAAACACAGTCCAACACAGGCGGCACGGCAGAGAGTTAGCACACAGCTAATTACCTGTAGCAACTGAAAAACAGGACTGAATGAGAGACCTAAAACGACACAGGACCCAACAGTTCGACTGTGAGGGCAGGCAGACAAACGACATTCGATGACGAGAGACAGAGACAACAGGTGAACTTGAATACACACAGGGGTAAATCAAGGGAACGAGACACACCTGGGAACAATCGACAGGGAGGACAGGACATCACAGAGACTCATGGGGAACAAGGATGCAGAAAAAAAAAGAAATAAATACACAAAACACAGATCGTCACAATCAGAAGTAGAACTTTTTTCATTCCCGAGTGTCGCTGCAAAGGAGCACAATAGTTCTACCAATAATTCTACCAATTTCTAAAGGAATATATGTACGTTGACTTTGAAGAAGAAAAAAAATAAATAAATCTGTTCATTTTTCTGGCATAGAAGTCTGGTGAGAGTCACTCTTTTTGGATTTTTGTTTGTACAATAGTTGTTTTTAAATCAAATAATGTATGGTTTCTTTCCACTTCACAATGATGCACTGCTTTGTGTTGGTCTATCACTTGGTTGTTCAAGGTGCTTTTAATGCTTTTCATGACATTATGGTGCCTTTGTGCTGTGGTAATACCCTTAAAAAAAACAAGCTAAGAAGAGAAGCAGCTTATTCATTCATTTTCCATCCATATTTTATTCTGTTCAGGGTCGTGGGAAGGCTGCAGGCTTTTCTACTTTCCATTGATAAAAGAAAAAAAAAACAGAAGTGCAAAGTTTATTGTTCTTTATTATTTTTCATGTTTGAATATGCCAATGTCTTAAAAGCAACATTATCTCTTTTTTATTTTCACTAACTACTAATCAGCAATGCCCTGTGAAAGTTCTTTCTCCACAACATTTGACTTTATTAATACATATATATATATATATATATATATATATATATATATATATATATATATATTTATTTATTTTATTTTTTTTGGGGATATTGGCTGTTAGGTAAAAGCGCCAAAATGTTTCAAATATAAAAGTCAACGCTAACAGTTAGCATTTTCAAAGGACATAATCAGAGTAGAGATTCGAGGAGGTGAGTGATTCAGACGGTTTAATCTCCGGCGGACACCCGATGTAGGGATGCCTTACCTTATCCTGCCTTTGTGCTGCCGGTGTACACTGCAGACAAGAGGAGAAGCTCATTCATTCGTTTCTCATGCATACTTTATCGTGCTTGGGGTCGAGGGGGGGCCGCAGCCTTTTCTAGTTGTCGCAGGGTGAGAGTCAAGGTACACCCCGAACAGGTCACGGGGGTCCATCGTAATGCCAACACAGAGAAAAACAAACAGCGGTGTAGATTCACACCTACGCCCACAATTAATTTAAAATCTAATCTAAAATGTTCCTGGGTTGGTAGGAAGCTGTAGCACTTGGAGAAACCCACGCAGGCACATGAAGAAGGCCAGGCCATATGCATATTTTGTGACTTTTAGCACCTTTTGGCCTTGATAAATATCAACTGCTCGTCTATTTCAGATCAAAGCTGGTGGTCACCAGTACGTCCTTTCACAGAATATGCCAAAAAGGTAACCAACATGTTATTAAAAGGTGTTAAGAAAATAAATTTGAAATAAGCTAGTTTTAAAGCTCCACATGTCTTGATTCAAATAGCCTAGTTGTAGTTTTAAAATCAGTAACGTATTCTGGCTTGTTGACCTTTGTGTTACCTGTAGTTACAGCAGATGGTTTGCTAGGATCGTTTGAACTGCCTGTTGTCTGTGTGGGAAACAATCAGGAGAGGTTCTAGCTTTTCACACTCATCTGTGAAAAGCCGTAAAACAGCAGGAGTTCCTGGCTTGAGATAAAGGGTCAGAGGTAGCTCCTGGTTGGAGGAGCAAAGATACGCCTTATTTGAATAAATTAAAGATAAGAATACGCCTTCACTATAAAACTTTCTACACAGAAGTAACAAATTAGATTTGCTCTCGCAATTCTCCAAAGACGTCTTTGGACATCTTTGCTTTTCTTTCTTTCTTCCTTCTTCTTTTCCATTTGTCTCAGGTAAATGAATGTATGTCTCTGTTGTTCTGCAGTTTCTGTTGTAATTTTATGCGTTGTCTTCTACTGGATTAAACTGCAATTCTGTGACGTCTGAACTCATTGTTGTTTTTGTGTGGCTACACGCGGCCCGCCGGGAGAACCTGAGATGAAGAAGTTCGAGCCAAAAGAGTTTTCTTAAGAAATATTACTTAAAATCTTCTTCTTACAAAGAACATGGCTTACAGTATATTTTGAGTTTACTGTATGTAAAATGAGTAAGTTGTGCTTATTTGAAAGTAATTTTCAATTAATGCTTAAATGTCAATGGAGACATTTCCGCCACATATATTTCAAACGACTATATTTATCTGGTAGATGTAATAGTAACTCTGGCAGAAAGTTAAAAAAAGATGAAAATTAAGGTTCTTCCCCATCTGTTGTTTTCTCCTCAACACATATGTAAGTAGGTTTGGGATAGGATATGTGTTAATTTCCACACATAGAGCTTCATTTTATTTCTTTTCATGGCTTGGTAGTTTTTTTGTTTGTTTGTTTTGTTTGGAGATATGCCAAAATCCATGTGCTCTGTGGAGATACTGAATGTTGTTATGAATATGCACATTTATCCCATAGGGGGTTCAACTGGGTATACTGGCTGGGCTTAAGCTAGTGTTTGGCAATTTTGGTACCCATCATTATTATTATTTATTTATTTATTTATTTTTTAACAATACAAAAAACTAAAAACAGGACTACAGTGGTGAGTTAAGTCCCTATAAATAGAATGGCTGTTGAATCTAACAACAAAATCTGCTCCATATACAACTGGAAAAAAAAAATAAAAATGAGACCACTGGACTGAACCCCATTGAGAACCTCATGGTTATTTAACCAAATACTGATTTCTGAACTCTTCCTGAGTTAAAACATTAGCATTGTTGTTTCTAAATGAATATGAACTTGTTTTCTTTGCATTATTTGAGGTCTGAAAGCACTGCGTCTATCAACATTTCTCATTTCCTGCCAATAAATACTAAATCTTTGCTTGGAATTTCTGAGACATGTTGCCAGACGTTCATAGAATAAAAGAACAATGTTTGTTTTGCTCATAAATATACCCATAAAAAGTACAATTGGAATAACTGATAATTTAAAGTCGTCTCTTTATTTTTTTTTCCAGAACTGTATTTTTTTTATGCTAAAGAACATGAAAAGTTAGAAATACTATTAAATACAAGCTTCATAATCAGTTATCAGGCAATAGCCAATATAGATTGTTCTCCTCTTTTTGAAAGAGAACAATCTATAAAAAGTTCATCTACTTTTTATAGATGAACTTTGAATGTTCAGTAAGTATCCAAATACATGAGAGGGAGTAAATTATGTGCACTAAAGTCCTTAAATTGAATTTCTTTACTCCACATTTTTTTCTAAATGAATGTGCTACCACATAGACCTCAATAGTGATAACAATAAATAATTCTAAAATTTCCAAAGTGTGACAGCACTTAATTTGGTATTGGAGGAAAATACAGATGTTTAGGAAGATGGAGTGGATAGTGGATATGCTCTGTAATGACAGCAGCTTGGCTTGGCGGCAAGCACAGATGCAACAATTCATCTACTATGGCGTGTTAGAGAGGTTATATTGCAGCATTTTTCATGTCATTCTGTGTTTTTCTTTGCTCAGACAGAAGATGTTGCTCCTGATGTGCCTAAATTGCCACATTTTACAGTTAAAACTTTCTTCCGTCTGTTGGCAACATCGCTGTCCACACCACAGAAATATACCAACGGCGCACTGCCTCCTGTCCAGGACCGGCGTCTGCCATTTTCTATGTCAAGTATCAAGAAGGTGACCGTTTTATGTTTTGTTTATATGACCTTTTCCCCCGTCTCAAGTTCATAGCAGTGGTTTGACGCTGCTGTTCTTGTTCCTTCAGAAGCTCTACCTGACTGAGTCGTCTCTGGTCTGCTGCACACCTTGGAGAACGCTCCCGCCCTCTCTCTTGCACACTTCGTGTACTTGGCTCAGAGAGCTTTGCCCGGAGGCACTACTGCAGGCAGGAGAGCAGCTTGAACTGATGCAGGTCGGGACCACCCTGGTCCTTCGCCACACTAATGTTGGCTTCGAGGGATTTTAGAGAGGAGCTCTGTGACATGGGTGGCCTGCATCTCCTCATTTTCTGAGCAACTCTTGCTTCACATTTCCACCCAAACGGCCCACTCCCGTACCCCTGTGCTGTTCCTAACCCCATATCAACTTCTGGTATTTTTATAAAATAAAAGTAGTTAAAGTTAGAGGTTTAGTTTCATGTTTCAGTTCAATAGCCAGAGTTTTACTGGTTTTAAACAAAACTGACCCAAAGTTTACTGTACAGCCAGAAGCTACAATCTGCAACTTAAACTGATCTCCATTTTTACTTAACTTTTTACTTACTAAATGCCAACAGCAACTTGAAATAAGCTGCAAAACCGGATGAACTGATTTTAGACATGTTTTATTTTGTCACAATACTTACGGGCTAAATTTGTGCCCATGTCAAATGACAGTAATTGAAAAATCCTCATCACTGCGATGGCTTAATATGAGGAAAAAGCAGGAGTCTGATTATTTTGTTTTTCCCATGTGATTAATTTCAGCTTTGACACAATAAATGGGAAGATTAAACCATTTCAGAACATTTGCAACTTCGAATAAAAGCATGACATGAGTTATAATAATTTTCAGGCGATTTTATAAAAATTCTATTTCAACAGAGAGTAAAAAAAAAAATCAACTTAAATGTCACACAAAACCACACATGCTGTCATCACATGTCAACATTAACAAATATAAAATGCATTGTGAAATTTATTGTGTCTGTCAACTGAGAACTGAATACGGTTTTGTGTGTGACGTTTGTCACTCAAACCTATAAGGATAAAAAAAAGGGAGTTTGTTTTATACAACATATACATATCCTGACAGAGGAAGATATTTTCATAAACATATGCAACAAAATCCATTAAAATAAGATCTGATAGGCAGTCCAACTAATTATTTCTGAGCAACAGGCAGAACTATATGATTCTTATTCCTCTCCGTGGGATTAATTTCAGCTTTAAAATAATAAATTGGAAAAATGAACCGTCTCTGTGTCGACGCGTTTGCAGGCACGAATGAGAGCGTGACATATTGTTATGCTGAATTTTGACAGAGATCTGTTTCTGTCAGTCGTTTCACAGCCCTTAGTCGATGACAGTTACTGTGATCAATGCATTGTCATGCTGTTGTTTGTATCAGAGCGTCTAAAAATACCCTGATACCTGCAGGTGCCAAATTAAAATCCAACTATTTCTAATGGCCTCTCTTCACTTTGCAGTGTCTAATTGCAGTACCTTACCAAAGTAGACTTATCCCTTCAACTTTTCTTAGATCTTTTCATATTACAATTTTAGGTGTTTTGTATTTTTTTCTGGATGTTGCTTATGCCCATCTCCACCAGCTCAGCACATCAAAAAACTAAAACTCTGGTCCGTCCTTCTATGTACAACACCTCAAGGTCTTTCAGAGTGGATGGAGCGCATCAGTGAGATGTTTTCATTCCTTTCTTTTAGCAGGATTAGGTCATTCTAACAAATGAATATGCTTTTATGTAAGCAATTCAACTGCAGCTGTGGCTATACAGTGTCTATTACAGGTATCTATCCGCTTGGATGTTTTACCTTTTGTTGATGCTTTGAATGCCACTATTGATGTGGCGATGTAATGTGTTTTCGACCTTCGGTGGCCCAAAGTTCAGTTTGGTTTCTGGCAGGACCATCCAAGTCGACTGGCTTCAGAGTATCAGAGTAAAGATGACTGAACCCCATTGCTTGCAACTCCATTCAGACTTTTTTAGTGAAATCCTTTTTAAAAAAACATGTTGCACTTCTGTCTTTTCTTCACAATAATCAACTATATACAAGACTTTTAGTAAACTCTTGTACCTTTATCCAATGTCACAATGGAAAAACTACAAGTCAAGCGTACTTGTTGGCCGACTAAAGCTTGACTTTAGTCGGCATAAATATTATCAACACATTTTGAATAACCCCTGTCGATTTTCACTTTTACCAGAAAACATTTACTTTATTTTCAAACTACAAATCTAGACGCATACAGGAATCAATAACAATTCATTTCTTTGATTAAACACTCATTAAAGAAGGTCTTTTCATCTCTGAGTGAAATTACATGCTTTGGTAAATTTGATCAACTTCACTGATTACCCTGTTGCTCTCGACAGTTAGTTCAAGGAAATCGTTTTTTGTTTTTTTTTGTTAATATATATTTGATAAACCCCAATCAGAAGGGGCACAAATTCATTCTGAAAATATTATTTTTCACGATTGCATATGGTTAAATATGTTGGATGCTATCGATCGCTATGTTCAGCAATTTCTCGTCATTATGGAAATAATTAGTTTTACTGCATTATATATGGATTAAAAAAAAAATCCCCTACCTTCCAACGTGACACTGGGGACCCTAACTAATGCACTGGCTCCCAGACAATAGACGCAAATGTCTTTTGGCACGTAAGGGTTTTAGGGAAATCGATTCTTTCACAATAACTTGCCCGGGCAAGAACAGGGCCTATGCAATGAAGGAAAGCATACTTCTAATGCAAACCCTATTATCAAAGACAGAGATTCATCCATTATTTACCAAACTCCAATTTCACAAGGCTGGTTCAAAAACAATTCTGAATTATTCATTAATACACGGGCTTCCGTGGCTTTTGGATGTAATTAATATTAAGAACAATCAGGCCATCGCAAATCAAGACCATCCCTTTTTGTCTCAGATCGCAGGGTTTCTGGAGGAGAGTTGCGGCGATAGAGTTTCCTGACCGCGCAGTTAAATGGGTGCCCAGTGGTGGTGCTCATTTCACAACTAAGGTGAAGTCCTGCAGGTTTATCGATTCCCGTCTATGGTAAAGGTTTAGCTATTATTCTGCAGCTGAAAGGGGATCACCCCTTTAGCCCAGAGAAATCAATGCAGAGCCTGCAGCTATAATTACCATACACTTGATGATGTTAGTATTACGTTTGCATGCGTTGGAAAAATTGATTATAAACTCCATCAAATACATGTCAGCACACGCTAATCACAGTGTCACATGATTAATCATACACTCACAGTAACAACATTTTAAAAAAATAAATAGTTGGAAGTTTACCCTGATAAAAGTGTTGCTTTACCTTTTAAGTGACTTGTTTTATATCCCATATTCTGACTTTTGTTTTTTTTTTTCTTTGTTACTTTTGACATCTGTCAAAACAAGCACAAAAAGAAGGATTTATAGCCACTACTGGTTTCCTAGTGGCCAACTGATATTGTGCCAACTGTTGTCTAAATGTCACAGGCCACAATCCAGATGCGGACTGTTTCACACGAGGCCTGGAGGCAGCGTGATAAAGGTTGCAAATGTCAGTTATGTCTGATAAAGTTTGGAATGGCACGGTTCTGTTATCTTTGCACTCTTATTCCTCTCGTCGGACGCACGCACACGAGTAAAAAGCTTAAACAGAATTGACAACAACAGTGATATTGGCTGAAACAATGGAATAGTATCATTAGAGCTGTAACAAGAGGTCGAGTGTCAAATCGTGGCAGGCGAGTGAATCTTACATTGGCGCCTCTTGTTGTCTTGGGGACGCTGTTGAGCTTCTGCAAAACCCTTGAAATACGTATGTTTGTCGCACGGCTGACATTTGTGCAACGTTTGGCGAGTTTTCTTTTATGCTTAGGCCTCCACAAAGTCAATTTATTTCCCAAACGATTAATAAACACTACAGATACATTAGACTTTCACAGTGCTTTTGCTGCCCGGGCCTAATTATTTGCAAGAGTGCTTGCATAACCGTCGCTAATCAAACTGCTTGTAATTTTATATGCCGAGGGTAAAATATGACTCTGAATTCATTATTTTGATTTCGTGACTCTAACAGGGACAACTGTGAACAGTTTGAAGTGGTGCGGTCAGTGCTCAAATTAGTGTCCCACCTATAGAGGACTAAAGGGACTCAAAACCTAAAATTGTCCAGAAATCTCCACGACACACATGGGCACTTTATATAATGAAGAAAATGCCATTAAAATGACATAACCAGGACAATAACCAGAGCTCGGCTATAAAAAGGACTCTTATCGCAGTCTTCGTTATACCTGTAGTTCAGTCATTAAAGGTCAACTACGTTGCAAACAAGAGAAACAGAGCATGAGTTCAACATGCTGATCACAGAGTTTTAGGGTACTTATTCTGTAGAATCAGTATCTAACGCAATGTTAAAAAGTGCTTCAAGTTAACGTAAAGAAGAGGGTCACTATGTGTTGCTGCTAAAGAGCATTCAAGCAAAAGACCACAGTATATTTTAGATGACAAAACTAACTGACTTTTACTGTTACTGATTTGAAAAGAGTCAAATTGTTTGTCTTTAGTCGGGTTGTAAAGAATTATGAGTGTTTTTTTTTTTTTTTTAACGCATCTCAAATTCCAAATTTCCCAGCATTTGGAGAATGCAATTTGTGAACATCTTTTTTTTATTTATTTATTTATTTATTTTACTGAACAATAACCTTTTTAGTGCTAAGAGAGTGGCATATGCGTCTTTCCCCTGATGAGTCACTTAGGTATGCCTGGATGCGATTTAGTCATGCATGGTGAAACAGATTTAGAGTCATATTTAAATAAAGATATCTTTCAACTTAATTATAACAATTCCATGTATAGCGTGGTTCACTATCCGGATATCCAAATATTTGCTGATTTTTTTTTGCAGAAAGTAACTTTAAAATATTGATGGAAAATCGGCCTATATTTGGCATTTTTTTAAAGCAAATAAAAAAAAAAGAAAAATGGATACTTAAGCACTGAAATACCTAAGCACATTACTACTGAACATGATATCGGTTGCCTGTTTAAAAAACAGCCAATCCAGAAACGCCATCAATTTTTCTTTGTTGGCTGTAGCCACAAGAGCAAATCTTGCATAATAACCCTCTTTGAAATGATTTGCACTACATTTGGCATTTTAAATAGTTATAAGTGTTAATTTAAGCTATTCTGTGTGGTCTCGTAGAAACTGAAGGTGCATGTTTCAACCGCAGACAAAGTTTCACAACACACTCTAAGGCTGGATTTTATTTATTTATATTTCTCTGTTACATTTTTAAAAGAAAATATCAGCAAATAAAGTGGTAGAAAATTGCCTGGTTGCCTTATGCAAACAGAGAATTTACACTATGTACTATACCTTAGCACCTTAGCTGTCATAGTTAGTTTACTGAATTACAAGATAATGAAATCCATTATTGTGGAACATTGGTACGTCGACAACGTTTTGCTTTTTTTTTTAATACACAAAATCAGAGTTAGTTGCCAGTGAGTAACAAGCATTTGCAGATAATAATAAATATAGCAGTGGACCTGAGAGAATTGTTTGAAGGCAAAAAAATGGAACATAATGCACTGTAGAGAGGAGCGTAATCACAGTCTTCGACTTGATCAGATGAATTTCTCTCAGAAACAAACTTGTTGCTCCCGCTGGGGTTTTGCATCCATGCCAGGCCCTCCTGTGTTTTCCTTCCTGCTGTGAACGCCTTCCTTTCCCCAACCCCCCAAAGAGCGATGGACAGTCTTGTGTGTGTCCCTGTTCAATCCTCCTTCTTTGGTTGAAAAAATAAAATTGAAAAAGTACTACACTTAAACCGTTAAGACCATACCTTTAATTGTCATGTGCAAAGTCCTTCCGCCAACATCATCTGTTATACAGATTAACCTCACATAATGAGTGAGACATCTTAGTCTGTTGCACAGGGGAAAAAAAATAAATAAATATATATATATATTATATATATATATATATATATATATATATATATATATATATATATATATATATATATATATATATATATATATTACAAGAAAATATAAAGCACTGAGACAAGCCTCAAAGTCAAGTCTTAAATTGCTTTCTGATTGAAGAAATATGCTGCAGCTTCTAAAGCCATATGGCAGTGCCTCTTCCAACAGGTTAAATGAAGCAAGTTGATTGCTAGGCACAGTTAAGAAAGCAACACATCTCATTATTCAGATGGCGGTAGGCAGTTGGTACATTTTTTTTTTTGTACTGCATCTGAAGTGATGTCTGGGAACCAGCTTGTCTGATTTGGTAAACATGTAACAGGTCACAAACTGAAGGGATAGATCACAAGTCGTTTCCTGAGAGAAAATGTGCTGCAAGACAAGTTTGAGCAAAAGTAAATCTGCTTTTAAAAGTGGGACAGAGAATAAATTTGATTAAAATACAATGAATCTCTGTCATGAAGGATCCTGCTGGAGGATAGCAGAAGGAATGTGACATTAATCAAGACTTGAAAATCCTGGAAAGGCTTCTCTTTTCTTTCTTTCTTGTTTTTTTGGGATTATTGGGTCAGAATCTGTTTAAACCCTTCTTTGAGTTCCACGTTTTTGTTTTTACATGTAACGCAGTTGTGCTTTTGCCGCTGATAATGTATTCTCTTTCATGATTTTACATGAGAGAAAGGCCTTGATCGCATGAAACGTTAATAGGGAGATACTCCTTGTTTATGTGCATGTAAGGCTGGGGCATGAATAACTATGTGCTATTTAGATTTTTCTTTTTTTTTTCCATCTTTGTATTTGTGGGTAAGCAATTAAAATAAGTGGGTCGCTGATAAGAGAGCCGGTGCTCACATACAGACAAACGTTAATACAGTACAATATTGTTTTTTTTGTTTTGTTTTTTTTTTCCTGTGCAGAAGGTTTCTGCTTCCTTTATATTAGGATATGAGATTAAAAAAGACTAGGAATGCGCATGATCTTCCATTTATGGTTGTTCTCATCATTATGCAGCACGAATAAAAAATACAGAGCAGGCAGTTGGCCTGTTGCCCTATAAATAGTATCTACAAGCAGGTAATATTAATTTATTTATTTTATTTTTTTTGCTCTTGTAATAATGCTCTCGTATTGTGTAATACCGAAGCAGAGGTTGGTTCAAAAACAAGCAGAGTTAAAAATACAGCACATAATGGAAGTATTCATACCCCAAAAACGTTTTAACACTTGTTATAGTACATCAAAAATGTCAATGAATTTTTGTTTGTATTGTATGTGACATATCAACAAAAGTAGTGTACAACTGTAGAGAAAATGAACAGAATATTTTCCTTTTTATTATTATTTTACAAATAAAATTCTTTAAAAGTGACTCTTGCATTTGTATTTCTCTGATATGTGTAAATAAAATCCAGTATCCACTTTTGTGTAATTTACTCTCAGTATAAATTCAGTTACTCTGCAAAAGGTAGGGAAGTTTACTAGGGAACATTGGTGAATAATCAACATCGCAAAGACAGATGGTCAGCAATAACTGATGTTAGGGTGACGACTGTGAGCCAAAGTATTGCGCAGGTATTCCAGGCTGCCGGCATGGATAAGTGACGAAAGGAAAAGGCAGAGCTGAAAGAAAAACTATGAGAAGTTCTTATTGCAGTATGCCACTGACTAAGCACAAAACTTTCTGGTCTGCATGTCAACCGCCATGTATGGAATCTAAATCTGTACAACTCTTTTAACACACCATTTCTCCACTGGTAATCACCTTGGCCGCTGCTTTATGTTGCTGGAATGCTTTTCTTCAGACCTGGAGAGATTTGATGAAAAGATGGAAGAACCTACATAATACAGATGACATGAGCCTGGAAATACAGGTCACAAGTTACAAATGGAGGGGTGTCGAACAGATCATAATGTGTTAGAATGCCCTCGGTCAAAGTGCAGGCCTAAATTCAATTGGGTATCTGTGGCAAGGCTTGAAATAGATGTACGTAGAGTCAGACGGAGACTTTCGGTCTCTATCCAGTGTGTGCAATTACAAGGCAAGTGATTTTGACTGTCATTAACATGGTCAAAATGTTAATGTTTCATTAACAATTTTGCATGCAAATTATTATTGTACGCAAACAAATGCTGTAGTGAGGGAGGGTGTGGCCTAAAGATTTTAGAGACTATGAATAGAAGGACTGAGACTGACATTGAAGAAAAGGTGGATAATTAAAATATGTGCCAGACTTTTCCTATTTTGTTTTATTAACAAAGTGTCCACTGCTTGGTGTTATTACTCAAATAGCAGCACCCTCATCAGGAAGTGGCACTGGGCCTCCCAGATAGTGACTGTGGTTTGAGAAGACTGACAGATGGTTGGACCTGTACAACATCCCAAGGCAAACTGATTACCACCCTCCATCAGTACATGGGCTGTCACTGTTATTGAGGGACTGTCAGACTCATTCTCAAGGCCATCAATATCAAATGTGAGCATCAGTCCATGTAAGGCAGCTGGGAGCATCAAACATCCTCTTTCATTAACCCATTAACCTTGTTGTTAAATGCTCAATAATTAAGGTCTCTGATCTCGGGGGAATCGCTAAGAACTTTCTACTCCCCAAAAATAGTCCTGATATGTTGTTTTCTATACTTCTTGTGCAGAACTGCGGGCAGGTGCATTAAAATACAAACAGGCAAACTGATGGACAAATAGGTGGGCATTTTCCTGCTGCATGTTTAAGATCGTCAAGTTAACAGCCCATCCTCTCGACGCCTGGAGTACAGGCAGCTTCTTCGCTCTTATCCAAACAAACAGGGGCTTACATCTTCTCTCGGCTTCCTGTCTCACAGCTCTGTTTCCTAGGTAACCATGTCAAATGAATTGAGAGGGGGACTGACGCCCTCCAGAGAGCCAATCCTCTCTCATCCAAAGTTTGTCTCACTTTAGGTCATGTGACATTTGTTCCCATGACAACCAGGTTGGAGGGCAGTCTGGGTATCTCTTTGATCAACGAAAGGAAAAAAAAAAAAAAAACGCAGACATGCCAGGGAGCAACCTTGAAATCAAGGAGGAGATGCAGATACACAACAGCTCTTCATCAATATATATATATATATATATATATATATATATATATATATATATATATATAGGCTCGTGTAAAATCAGTCACCGACGCTTTCATGGAGACGAATGAAGTTTGTTATATAAAGAAATGAACGTAGCAAAGAATTAGTCCTAACAAGAAATAAGAAGCGTAAGATTTTGTTGTTCAGCCTCAACAAACGGCTTGAAAAAACAGCCAAAAATGATAACAATAGGATCGCACCCAGGAGCAAATTATAAAGACTGACTGGATGTCTTTCTTGTCCACTCACAGCAGCATTACTCACCAGCTCCAAAATCACAAAACAGATTTTATTTTGTGAGCAGGTGGCCTTAAAGGTCTTTTGGTTTATGATAAGCATTTGGCCTTTCTAAGCCTTTGAGCTCCACACAAACAAAGCCCCATCCCAAACCTCTGGGCCGAGGTAAATGGTTGACTTTTCCAAGCCTTTTAGTCGGCACAAAGCTGTTGGAAAGCGTCCATCAGATAAGAGTTTCCCACGGGCATCCCTTCAATAAAATATGTGACGGGCAACAAATTGGCTTCAGACACCTGTCGTAACGCAGGGAAAGGTTGGTAATTTTCGCTGCTTCCATGTTCATCTTAGATGGCCGGTAATAGCTGTGCATTATTAATAATCAAGAGTAGAAGGAGTAGTTGGGAGCAAGAGCAATATTCATATGCAATATTGTCTCCCCTCAGGTCATATATGCTTCAACTAAAGAATGTTTTGTTGCCAACAGAGGCAGAATTACAGCTGCCGTGTTGTCTGCAAACACTGAAAAGGCAATGCGCTCTTTGATTCCTCACACAGCCTTGCCAGGGAAAAAAAAAAAGAAGGCTAAGTAAAAAGTATGTAGCTGGGCCACAGTGTAAATCTTAATCAAAGTCAGACCAAAACAGACTCCCACTGAAGGTCTTGGAGAAATTTCATTTTACAGTCCTCTCCATTTAGGGGTGATGCACCATATAAATAGATGTGAGCCAACATTTAGTTAAATGTTTTTAGCCTTTTCTGCCACACTTTTTATCTAGTGATGTGCCAGATCTTTCAGGAAAAAAAAAAGTTACTTTTTTTTCATTCCTCATGTAGAAACTGTTATTAGCATTAATATACTGATCAGAGCAATATTATGATTGGTGTAAGGTCCAACATGAAAAGCAGGTGGATTGCCATTTTTGGTAACAAACTCACTGAATCATTAATTGAAAGGGACATGTTCAAAATTGCAAGAGTGTAGAGTTACACTGATTGTGTGCTATTAGGCCTAATTTAGCTTACCTGTGAAACACCAACCAGCTTTTAAACCTCAACTTGCTCCTGTGGCTCATAATGGCAAGCAGCCACTATTACATCTGGTTTACTCTTGTATTACATCTGCCACTGTTCATTCAACATGCATCAGATTTCCTTTAAAGCAGTACTATACAACTTTTTTTAAGCTTTTTTTCTTTTTACAAATGTGTTAAAACTGTCACTATGCCATGACAATAGAGTACGAAACAGATAATCTGTCAGATATTGTGAAATCACTCAATGAAAACACAAAACGCCACTAAGCAGCTGCAGGTGGCAGGAATAAAGGACACCTGTGGCCAAAAGCTCTAGCCTTTGTGTAGATCATGCCTAATGTTGCGTGGATGCATAAAGAGAGAACTGCATTTGCATTTTTTTTGTGTCAGATTTACAATAGCTGTGCATAATCCAGATAATTTAACATGTCCACAAATCTGATTTTAATGTTTCTGTGAGGGATTGCTTAATATTCTTACGCTCTCTTTTTCATAAGACAGTCTAAAATGATTTTCATTGATTTTTTTTTTTTAAGTCAACACTGCAGAATAGATGCTGTTCTGAGATTTAGTTTGTATCCAAGGCTACGAAGAGAACAGGAAAGACTTTCACCACGCAGGGCTGTGTTTAACGTCAATCAAACTGTGTGCACGAGGTGAAGGTGTTCGTTAACCTGTCACCATCTTTGCTGCCTTGCTTTGCCCCAATTGGGAGACGTAGAGAAAGCACAGAACTTGATCCCAAATGGCAAAGATTTCAGTAAAAATATGCTGTGGGGAACAAAATTACAGCAACACATATTTTTGATTATCTGCCAGATAGTTAGAATTTACCAAACTGGCCACCACATTGAGGTTTGTCTGCCTCTGAAAACATGGACTTCTAAGGATGATGAGAGGACATAAGCAGTGTTTTTGTCCTGCAGTGGGTGGGTTGTTGGTTTGATTCCCTTCTGCTTCTGTCGTTGTATCAAGCGACAGGCAAGACACTTCACCCTCCTTGGTGGTGGCCAGAGGTCAGAGCAGCTGTGGCTACTGTTCAGTAGCATGTGTGTGAGAATGGGGTGAATGACTGACTGTAGTGTGAAGCTCTTTGGGGTCCTCTGGGCTTGATAAAGAAGCTAAAGGTCTTAAAGAAACCAAGTTGAAGTTAACTTCTACTTTCTACCGGTTTGGGCACTGTCACTCATATCTGTGCATACTAAAAACAGAGCTTGTAAAGTAATTCTGGTAAGGGTAGCTAGCTAATACATAAGGAGTATGCAAATCAAAGTAGTTCTCAAGACATGAAGGAAGATCTGCTTAATGGAAACGTGACAACCCCTTAAAGGTTTGTACAGCAGCATTTCCACGAACTGCCATTACATTTTCTGATATTAAAGATGCTTTAGGAAAGACAAGGAACAATTCAGTCTTGGTCCCTTGGTTTCAGACTGACCATTCGCTTCAGCACCTAGAAACAACAAATCTGGATTTATACCAAATTAAGATACCAAACTAGTCCCCGTGCTGCTAAAGTAAGATGCTGTTTATAACTTTTTGACTGAATTTCACTTTAAAATTCTTAAACTATGCCATCAAAGGCCAAATATAATCTTTGTGTAGCATGCCTTCCATTGTCCCACAAATACACGCTTTTTACCAATCTTTTATTTTTTATATTTTATATAAGGGGGGGAGAGGGATGTCCTGTCACCATCAAAGACTACAGCAGATAGCAATTTGAAAATAAAAGAAATGTTTGGCAAGATAAGCAACATTTCCAAAGAAGTGCCGTTTTATTGAAAATGACCTTGGGTAAATTAAAAGAAAAACAATATGTTGCTGTTTTCCATCTTTGTTTTTATATCATCAACAGAAGAAGAAATTATAGTACCTCTTGAAAGGCAAGCTTGTAATAAAGTGAGTTTGTCTTTTCAACGGGTGACAAGTAGTTGTTGTTCTGTTTGGTGACAAACACATTAAACATTTACCACATGTTTAGTGTGGTAGCAAAGGGGAGTATTGTCCCAGGTAACTAGAAGGAAAATAATAGACAAATATGCTAAAGCTAAAGCTACATTAGACCGTCTCCAAGCAGCTTGATGCTTCTGTTACTGTGTTTGCACAAATTTTTCAGAAGTTTAAAGTCAACAGAACTGTGGCCAACCTCACTGGTAACAAGAGGAAAAATGATGACAAACTGAAGAGAAAAATGATATGAATGGAGAATAATAATATGAATGACCCCCAAAGAAATTATAGGTTATGGTTGTATTGAGGTTCTACATTAACACTAATGTTATTTAGTTTCACCATTGTGCATAAACTAGAATGGCTTAAGGGAATGGGTTTCCATGCGATTTTCCTCGTAAAGTCAACTAATTTGGGTAAAAGGTGTACATCAGAGTCAGATAGCACCATAGTTGTTTGAACCAAAGTGAACGTCATGACAAATCACCAACAAGGACAGGAAATTAAAAAAAAAAAAAAAGCAAGACTATAATTTGTCACAATGCATATTGAAAAGCCACAAGCTTCTGGGAGAAAGTTCTTAACAGATGAGACAAAACTGGAGCATTTTGGCAAAGCACATCAAGTTCATACTCAGAGACTCAAAAGTGAAGAATACCAAGAAGAGAACATAATGTGAAAACACACAGGTAAACATCCAAAAATGGCTAAGAGCAAAATATTGGACTGTTTTGAACTGGTCTTCTCTGAGCTCTGATCTAAATTGTGTTGATCATGTGAAAACAGCTGAAATATACCATTTGGAGAAGGAGCCCTTCACACCTCAGACATCTGGAGCAGTTTGTGCACAATGAGTGGGCTAAAATATCTGTGTATGGGTGCAGAAGTCAAAAGAGAGTTACAGAGATTGTTTGATTGCAGTGATTGTCTCCAAAAAAAAAATATGAAGTTACTGGTGCAATCATTTTCGCCTAGGCCTGTTTTATTAGTTTCATTTTTTCAATGATCCTGTTTTGATTGTTAAACCACAATTCAAAAGCAATGTCTGATTTTCAATTATTAATTATCAATACATTTTTATTTGTCCTTACTTTTGGCAGTTTTGAGTTATTTCAGTGACCATTGTGGGCTTTTCTCTCTGAAAAGCCCACATAAGTAACATTATAATATCTATTTAATGCGTCATATTTCTTTGGATATTTTTTTAATGCATCAATCAGACATTTAAAAAGGAGTTTTCTAATAATTCTAGAGTTCACATGTTTAGGTTCTTGTTTTATTGAGTAACAACGTTGGAGAGAAAAGCATGGGAAGAGCAGGTTTTACTAATTTGCATATAAATTAACAATCTAGTTATTTAGCACTTGCTATTTTTTCATTTCATCGTCAATGAATTTAAACAGAAAGGGGTCAGCATTATAAATGTATATTATTCCCTAATAGAGGTTGGACAGGAAAAAAAACAAAAAAAACAGAGCACCTCTGTACAACTCCATCCAGCCTTCCTCTTATCCATGGAAAGTCTTACTCTCTCTCCCACCAAACTGCATAGCATGCAAGGTATGACCATCATACCATGTTTGTGAGATTGTCCTCTTTTGCATTGGCACTGACGCTGACAATACAACAAGGAAAAGAAATCACAATCAATGTATACGAGTCGCTTCTGTTTGGATATGTCCATCTCAACTGCTTGTTTGGTGCCTGGCGTCCATCTTGTTCTAGACAGCTTTATTTTTAAACTGGTAGGGGTTTTCTGTTAGATTCATCCAATCTACTATTGCTTGTTCTTAAATTGCCCTCCTCTTCCTCACAAGATTAAATGAATAAATAAAGAAATAAATAAAAAATCTAAACAAAAAAACAAAAATCAAAATAATTTGAACTTGTTGGGGTCCACACTATATGAGTGCTTTCTATGTGGCTGCTTGTTATTTATTGATACCAGATATTGGAGTTTCCTATGGAATGGTCTGAGTACTTAACTACAGACTGCCTCGTCTCCTTTTTTTTAAAATAAATATTGCCATTGCAAGTAACAAGCTCGGACAAGACTGAATTTCTTCGAGATCCAAATAAACCCTTAAAAAGCCAGAAAATAATGACCATCATGCCATGTTTGTGAGATTGTCCTCTTTTGCAGTTATTAACCTTCTAAAACACATCCAAGAAAAATGGCCACTATAATTAACAACCGCTAATACCGAGAATAACATTGGCTATTAGCAGCTGAACACTATCCACCCTCGCTTTTAAAGAAGAATTGAAGTCGCTGCGGAATAAAAAGTGACTCACCTCAAACAACTTCCAGAGCTGAAAGACGCACAAACAAGGTGTCTGAAGTAGTCTGAAGGTTACAGCCTGAGATTTCTTTTTCAACCTTTTACCACATTAAACAAGGAAGGGAAAATGGCTTCCCTAAAATTACTGCCACACGCTTGCATGCCTCTGATTGACGGATTTGAATGTTTGTCTCCTTTCGGCCTATTAACGGGCTCCTCTTTCTTACAGGTTGAGGTTATGTAAAGCATTTGTCTTTGAACATGACTAAATCTTGTATCTCACCTTAAACATGAGTCAATCCACAGCTTCTATAAACTTACTAGTTAAACCTATATAAACTACATCATTGCTTGACATGAATTTTTTTAGGAGCATCTTACTTACTTTATGAAATCCCTTCACAATTACTAATTCCCTAATTGTTTTTCTTTTCTTTTTTCCATTTGTAAAGATGAATCCAATCCCTTAAAAGACAGTAAATAAGACTACAATACTACAACTAGTGCCATTCAACAGCTTGTAGAATTGTACTTTTTATTTTATTTTATGAACTTCAAACTTTTTCAACATCTTGGATAAATTGGAGCCACAGTCTCGCATAACAACTTCAACAACAGCTGCGTTAAGGTCCCACACCTGAGGCCGTGAGACCCTTAACTGCAGAGGTCAACTTATCTCCATGCCTTTTGCTCTCTCCTTTGTATCACTGAGAACATGTGAAAACAAATACATTCCTCTTAGGCAGAGAAAATAAACCTATTTAAGCAAAGCATGCTGAACTGTGGTACAGATTTACTTGTACAACTTCTGTGTTTACTTCTTCAGAATACCCCCAAACCTTTCTTGACCAACCCCTTTACATAACTTGTTCATCATACCTCCTGACATGTTCACTGTAACTATATAACAAATTAGTTTTTTTTTTCTTAAAATCAAAATATATCTATTCCCAAAAGGAATTATTTTCTGAGGTTTGAAGACAATCCATCGTGACTGGAGGTAGAGAGTTCCAGATTTGGGGAGCAAAGTGAGAAGAGGCTGTGTTCCCCATGGAACTGAGGCAGACAGAGGGAACAGTGAGGTAGATACAACACGAAGAAAGGAGAGAGCGCGAATGAGTTCCGATATGCAGGAGATTGGACAGATAGGGAGGGGAGTTGTGATAGTTGGCCTTGAATGTGTACAAAAGTATTTCAAATTGGATTCTGAACATGTTCAGAAGCCAGAGAAGTTGTTGCAAGACTGGGGTGATGTGATAAAACGAGTAGGGGGAAGGGGAGGGCGGGTCCGTAACGTTATGGGCAGCCAAACTCTGGACCATTTGACGTTTTCAGAGGGATTTGTGAGGCAGACCAATGGGAAGAGAGTTGCAGTTATTAATTTGAGACATGACAAGGCTGGACCAGAATGGAAGCAGGATATGGAGGAAGGGAAGAAGGTAGTCGACTGATGTCATGAAAGAAAGGTGTGTGCAGACCTGGTATTGGTACTGATATGAGAGTGAAATGGCAGAGTTCTGTCGAGGATGACTCTTAACCTGAGGGAGTTAATAATACATAACAAGGAGGAAGGAGATGGAGACGAATAACAGAGTTGTTGACTAATCCTTTTTGAATTTACTATCAAAAAGAACATATGAGTATCACAAGTTTCAGTCAAATAAGAGGAAGAAGTATCAGTGGGATGGAAAATATACTTTAATAATGAAAACAACATCTTAGCGTTGTCTTCATTTGAGGAGATGACAACAGAGTATTAAACTGATTTAGTTTAAGAAATAAAAAAATTGTAATGTCATATATAAGAACCGTCTATGTCACTATGGACACCGAGACCAGATTTTTTTTATAGAGTTGCTCCAATTGACAACATTCATCCTTAATCGACTGAAGTTCCAAAATAAACCAGGGAGTAGTAGCATTAGCAAAGGTAAGAAACCGTGTGAAAGACTGTTTTAACAGAGGCAAGAGAATCGAGGATATGATTGAGACCAGTGGTTCCCACCCTGGTCCTTAAAACATTACTTGGCCCATTTCAGTTGTAGCTCCAAAAGACAATGCTACAGTACGGTTAAGGTGGAATTACTGGTGTCACACAACACAATCCTTTGTCAGGTGAACAGAAAAAACATCCCTGCTTGCAAGAAGCACAAGACGTTCACAAGTATGGTAAGTTTTTCGTCCCACTAGTATGACGTAACGTTAGACGTTTGAGTTCATCCCCCCGTAACCAGACCATGAAATCCATTACCGAACCGCACCGACCATGGCAGAACCACTCACTGGAAATGAGGCCTTAAAGGGAAGCTGGCAGCAGTTTGTGGAGGCTGATCACATTTCCAAAAATTGATGGTACTTGCTAATATACCATAAACAGAATAATGCAGTGGTAAGAAAAAAGTAGACTTGGCTGTGTTTTCAGTGTTAAATTACAAGTGTGATTTAGTGACTTTTTTTGTTGTTGTATGCATTTATTAATAAAAGACAGCTATACATTTGCCCCTTCTGACTCAATATTCTTTGTACCTGCCTCTGTTATCCATATGCATGATCAGACATACTATTGTAGCCACTGACAGATGAAGTGACCATCATTGTTCATCTCTTCATCACAGCATCTGGGGTGATCATATTTGAAAGCAAGTGAACATTTTGTTCTCAAAGTTGCTTTGTTAGAAGTATGAAAAAAGAAATGGGCAAAGCATCAGCTGCATAACAGGAAAAAGGCAAACCAGGAGTGGCAGTCCAAAGTGTTCTGCTTGGAAACCCTGCAACATGCTATGTTGATGTTACTTTTGACGTTTTGAAGATGATGTGTATTCCCTGATGACGGCTGTATCTTTGAGATCAGATTGCACATAGTGACATAAAATCAAATTAGTCCAGATATAGTTTATAGAGCTCAACAACTAACCTTAAGGTGTTGACTTGACTTCCAGATTTGAGTCCCACTGAGCATCCATGAAGTAAAGTCTGTCAAAACGTTATTAGCCATCTTATCTTTGCCATTTGTTTAAAGACCCTGATACGTTTATTTAGTTGGAAAATGTTGGTCTTATAAGTCATATTTAGCTTTTTTATTTTTTTTATTTTTTTTTTTTCCCCATCAAACACAGGGAGGTGGGTTCACAAGTCAACTGCCTTAACTTAATCCCTGCACTTTCTGGCTCTGACGAACCATTAAAAAGCTGGAGCTTCTGGGGTAGTACGACGATAAATTTGGGGGATTTTGAAACCGTGACCTTTTCAAACTGTGGCATATCTTCAGACCAGCCCATGATTGCTCTGCACCAAACACAGAAAGAAAGATCAGGTTCCAGCACAATTAAAGAGACTGCTATTAAAGTGAGGCAAATGTGCAAGTGATCATTTGTTCATCTCATTACAGATGCCCTAAGCACAACTACCACAGAGGGAAGGGAGGATTTAATCATTAGAAAGGTGGTCCAGCAGCCCGAGGCCCTAGATTGAAGCCTCTCTGTTGTCCAATATCCACTCAGCCGAAATGTCAATGGGCAAGGTGCTGACTCCTTACAACTTCCTGAGTTGCTGCTCTATCTGTAGATAGATTGGATCGGCTCTAATTTGTGACTGGTGGCTTTTTTGCAGGTGCTCAGTTAAAAAAAAAAAAAAAAAAAAAAAGACTCCCTGGTAGAGAGACTGAAGTTTGACCTTTCCATAATTTTGTCAGCTGTTGGCAGCTGTTCTTTCATATTTCTTGAATTCTATTCTTCTTGGGTGCTGCAAATTGCTTTAAAAAAAGAGATAAACATTCATTTTTAAAGTCTTTGTTTCATCGCTCAAAGGCTAAATCATAAAACAGAAATCCATCCATTTTCATACTATTTAGAAAATTTAAAAAATATAATAATTAATAAAAAATAAATTAATTAAACCAGCATTTCCAACAGCCACCACTGACCACATCACAATACGCATCAGTTAACGTTTCGGTGAGTATGGCATCAGTTGATTCCTGGAAACAGGTCATCAGCAGACGCATGTAAAGAGAGTTTATTTTGAATAAACTGAAATAATAATCACCTTCAAGGGAAATGCAGGGACCAGTAATGAAGAGAGACAAAGAGCAACAGATGGTCAGGCAAAAAGTACAGAAAACACAGACATGAATAGAACAGGGACTAACTGAAAACAGTTGACTGCAATCAAGAAAAACACAAACAGATGTGGATCACGACAACCAGGGTAATTATTGATGTTTTGATAAATACATTCAATGATACACTGGAGATGAATATGTGTTTCAACCTGCTAGTCATAACAGTGACTTTGAGCAACCGTGACTGAGTCCAAATTACGTCCTATTTTAATATAAACAAGGTTGCATTTGTTTCCCACTAATACCATGTCATGCATATTTCACATGTACCAAGATCTACACTGAAGGTACTTTACAACCAACCGGTGATTAGTTGTGCTTAACAGAAACTGTATCTGATTTTAAAACACGGGGAGTTTGTAGAAAAAACTAAGAAATTCTCAAAGCATTGGAAACCTCATTTGAGAATCGGCTGCCTGATGAGTTGATCGTGAATTCCTGCAAGTCTTGAAAAAAATTCAGCAAAGCCATTTTTTAATAACTTTGTGCAACTGACAGCTTGTTGCAAAATCTAAAACTTTTTCTCAGTTATTGGCTGACTGATCAGACAGTTTGATACAGTCAAAAAGCATCCTTTGCCAAAACCCATTAGCCATAAACAAGAAAAGACGTGGGAAACCTTGAGGAAAAACTCACAATGGATATTGAAATGAGTTCATGCACTTGAAAACCAAATGCAAAACCGAGCATGCAGCTGGGTTCCTTTCAGTCGAAAACAATCATTGTGTGCTTGCTTTTCTCCACGAGAACACATAACTGTATCCACTAGCAGAGAAATACACCCAAAAGCTTGTGCATACACACCGCGTGCACAGATGTGGACCGGTCAAGACAATGCTTTAACAAGCATTGTCTTGACCCTACGAGCTCAGGGCGAGTCAACCCATTTACTCCACTTCTTTACTTGTGACACTTTAGTGGTCACAAGTCAAGGACACTTTCATCCATTCTGTTAATTTTGATATTCAGAAACCTCAGGACCCATTCACTACCTGGCATGTTTTAGCACAAAGCCCCCTTTAAACACCTGATGCATTCTCTTCTGCCATTTGATGACTATGGCTTACTGCAAAACAATAAAAGTCAGGCCCGGGAAACATTTGAACATTGAATAAGCCAAGTAAAAAATAAAAATACAGAAATGTGATTCTACTAAATATCTCCGTCTAATGTACTCTTCATGCAAATCAATGAACAAATGTAGGTATTTTCTATATGTCGTCAGTCAAATGACAGCATTCTTTTGCAAAGCAAGAAAAAGTATTTTGATATGAAACGTCATCCCAGCTTTTAAACTGTTTTATAAAGCAGTAAAATAGAATTTTTAAAGCAAATGAAAATATTATATTCCACACCAACGCCACTTCAATTTTTAAATACTTGTCCAGTGAATTGTGTGAAGACCATCAAGAAATGTAAGATCAAAAAAATGCCAAGTGTAAAAGGGAAGAAATTACCCTTCAGCATCTCCAATGTTGTATATAACTTATATATACAACTTATTATATAACTTATTTCAAAATTCTGAATACAAACAATGATATGGTAAACAAATAATAATGAAAAAAAAAGGTGGATACAACAATATCTTTGAGAATAAACTTGATAAAACCACATTAGGCAAAGCACTTAATGCTTTTGTTGTGGAAAATATAATTTCCTCAGTTGTAGTTTTTGAGCAGCAGAGCCACATCGCAGCAAGGCTCTGGCGTAGTCAGGTTCTCATTAGAGCAACGTCTGCTTTTCCCCAAGTGCTTATGGAATTTTTATCGTGTTTTCTCAACTCTGGAATGTTTGTACATGAGGTCAAGGAAAAGTGATTATGAAAAAGCTATCATCACATACATAACATATCAATAAAGGCGTAGAAGGAGCCGCGGAGGAGAGGGCTGTCTAATAGTGGCGTCCTCCAGCTCATGCGTGTCGCTCTCCAACATTTTGAAGGGGTGGTGGGAAAGCTGGATCAATGCGGCTTCCAAAATGCAACACACATCTGTCTTTGTATGATTCACAACAGCACATTTTGATCTTTTGGTTTTTTTTATGACATAATAGTTGTTAAATTGTGTTTGGCATCTCCAGAGGTTATCAATAATATACAGTATCTTCCTTCTGATGCAGATATTAAAAAGCTCTGAGGAAAGGAGAGGCACCTGTTATGTCTATTGATGTGAAGGCAACAGGGGTAGTTTCATGATGCTTCATCACAGTATTGATGAAGCATGTTTTTCAATAGTGTAAGTAGATGTGCGATTTTAAACAAGCTGAGAAGTCTAAGAGTGAGAATTAATCAAACTTACGGAACGTATATTTCATCTTGTGTAAAACAAAATGCTACAGTTAGTTCTTCAATTTCTCCACCTAGTTTATGTTAAATTGTAATTTCTGGAAAAAAAAAAGTAAGTGTACTAAAAACCAAGTTTTACAAGTGACTTGGAAATGTATACAAAGTTGAGAAGAATGAATAATTGCTAACAATAGCAATTCAACTCAATATACAACGTGTGTTTTTAATTATTAGTTGTTCTTTGGGAGGAATTTACCGGTAACAATTCCTTTGAAGAAAAATCCTTAACCATATATCTTGAAAACACTGAAATATTACTGAAAAATCTTTGGAAGTGGATCACAAAGATTGGCTTCGAGGAAACTTACAACTGAAGACACTCTGTCATAAAGCAGTCACACGAAGAGGATTCTCCATCATTTACTAAATTTTGTGGAGAATTCTGCTTGCACCATAATCTCCAGTGGCTCCACATTAGTCACCAAAGCAGAACCAAGCTTTCTGTATCAGGCTGTTGAGCCTTTAACAAGAAGATTGAATTATTTTTGTTAATAAACTGCTATTTCGGAGATAAATTGTTTGTTATTCGGAAATGTCAGAGCTGAACTCGAATCCTTCATCTATTGTTTTTAATACCTAAGCTTCATCAGGCTATTTAGCTATTATTTCTTGATAATTACAAATTTTGCTAAAAATTGACTTTGAAATTTATAGCCAAACCAAATCCTTTGTTGGTTTGACCTGCATCGCTATGGCAGGCCCCAATTACAGGATAAAGAGTCAAATACACACACAGGGAAAGATTCAGTCATGCACAAATGACAAAGGTTGTTTTGGAAAAAAAAAAAAAATTAGAGGTGTCATAGCAACACAGTGGATAAGTTGACATCGGTGCCTCACTAATCCCCACAGTTGACCGCGTCTCTTGGCTCCGCCCACTTTGCGGGAATTTGAAAAAACATTCCGAGGGTGAGATTTAGCTTTCAGAGCAGGGTTAGTTACACTTTAAAGGCGCTTTCGCACTGCACGGAACGGTACGGAACGGTTCCGAGCGTGTTCGCATTACAACTTATGACTGGTTCCACCCGGCCCCATGGAACCACAAGAGCTGTGGTTCCAATCGTGTCGGCCAAGCGGTTCTGCTTAGAACCAACAGCTGATTGGCCGCTGGCTGTTATGGAGTCAGACGCTGACTTTCCGTTGACAGCTGGCTCTCACTAAACTGTAATGTAGCAATGGATTCGTCTGAATATAGTGCAATCACCTGGTCTAATGATGAGGGTTTTTTTTTTCCTCCGCTTACTCGCTGATGAATGAGTACAGTCGGCCACTACATCGAAACCATTGTTTAGTTTCAAAAATAATGACGTCCGGTACCGCTTCGATGGCGCCCTCAGTGTAATGCGAACACAACAGGGCTGGAACCAATCCGTTCCGTACCGTTCCCTGCAGTACGAAAACGCCTTAAGTTTTCTTGAAATACACTTGCAGACAGTTAGGTAAGACGAAGGTTCAATTGTTGTAACTTTAGTCCACGAGCAGTGCTGAACGGACTGCGAGTGCTCCAACAAATGATTGGAGGTAATTTGATTTCAATGATATTTGAGCCCATGGAGAGATATCAGCACATAAGATGCCTCTAAGGCAGACTGTCATAAAATGCTTTCAATTCCTTTATTGAGTCTCCTTAACAGGTAAAAAAAAAATGTATTGCTTCTTCTACATAATCTCTCTTGTTGTGCATGATGTCAGTGGATGACTCGTGTAGACGATCAGTAAGCTTGGAATGTATTGCAAATGGTTTAAGGACAAAAATACAGGAAAATGGGCCTGTGAATATGTAAATTAAATAAGCGCTGTAAATGTCCGTCTGAAAGCGAAAAGGTTGCCTATTGCATTCACAATTACGGTCCTAAATTCTCCAGCTTGCTCATGTAACCGTATGAATCATAAGGCTGCGAAGAGATGAGACCAGAAAACGACTGATGAAAATAAAGATGTTAAAAGAGGCAAAGGATTGGACGTAGTTTCTCTGAAATGGCAAAAATGGCATGTCTTTGGAGAGCTTCTCAGAGGTTAGTTGTCTGTTTTTAATGAGCACCACTTTTCTCCAATTGTCTTAATTTCAATTCTCAGAGAGAATGTTGTGAGGGCATCCTGCAGCTAGGATGTAGCAAATGTGATGTTCTCATAACTGCACATTCAGCACGGAGATTATAACAACTATGGCAGAGCAGATGTTAAAACTGCTTAATCACTCTAGTTAAATGCAGTTAGACTTTAACTGAATTTCTGTTTAAACATTTCTCATTAAGAGAAAACATTTGTAAGAATTAAAATAAAATATATGGCAATGCCTTCTAGGTAGCCTACTGATTGTATAAGTGTGCTTAAGGTTTTTCAGTGATTTTGTTACAATTTTACAAGGCTGAGCACCTCCCAGATAAAGACCTCTTTAAACACTTTTGCAACTTTACAGCCAGATTTCTAAATTATTGTGATTCACAGAACTTCTTTTAATCATCTTTTTTTTCAGTTTTGTCATTTTTAAATTTTTTCTTGACATTCCCAGCCTTACTCGGAAACTGTGCAATTAAATGTTTGTTGTTGTTGTTGTTGTTTATAACTTTGATCAAATAATCAATGAGATACAGCATTTGCAATCATTATGAACTCTAAGTTTCTATTTTAGTCTGTGGATGCTCCATGTAGGGGGACTCTGGTTTCAAAGCATGTCAGTCTAACATGATTCTAATGTCTACTCAACTCAAAACACCTAAAGTACATGAGAAGCTATTGTACGATCAATGAAAAATATAATAAAATGTAACATGACAGTAAAGTTTATGTTGGATGAGAGCATTTCAACAGATTCTGTCCACTAAACCACACAGTATTCCTAGGCGAGACGAGCTGAAATAAAAAATAGTCGTAGTCCTCATTTCTTACCCAATTTCTCTAAAATATGGCTGAGAAAATTGCTGATGTTTTGATATGTGAAAGATATATTCTCCCTCTGTCAGTTCAGTCAAGATGAAAAAGGACTAAGCGAATTTCTCTTTTATATTGGTCAATCATTTTATTTTACATAATTGCCGCTGTTAAAATTAGTTTGTTAAAATTTATCCAACTGTGACTCCTTTGTGGAATATTTCATCCTATTTGATGATTGTTATGACTATACCCAAGTTCGAGGCAGTTATCCAATGTCAGTTGTTTAGTGAATTCAAAATCCCAGAGACTGCAGTGTGCCACAGCAAAGGGAAAATGATGGTGGTAAGTAGGTGTAAAACAACCTTAAACCACTTATATTCTGCTTTTCCTTTCTCTGTGTATCAGCTTCACTCTACATTGTCATGGCAACCAACAACATCTCCTCTAACCCACAGAGCAGAGGGTAATATAGTGACCAGAATGGACCCACGCTATATTTTGCTTCTTGCTTTTGGGGCAGTCTCTGGTCTACTTGCATCCACATATGCATTCGAAACGCGACAGAGTTCATGTGAACCGAACTGAGACCAAGGTTCTTAGACGGACCAGAGTTTGCTTTTTTGGCATTCAAGTTCAATTGCTTGTTCTCCTGACGAACCGGATCTCCTAGGCAAACAGAGTAGAGTTCGATTGAAACGGATTAAACAGGGCTGGTGTAAATGCACACTTGGTAAAAAAAAAAAAAAAAAGTATTTTAAATAACAAAAAAACTGACAAAATCTACCAAAATTATAACCTTCTTCTATTACATCTCCAGTGAAAAACGATAACCCAGATCACAGACAATTGGTGTTAGCAGATCAGACACAGAGAGGAACTTGCACAAAAAAAAATGTTTGCATTCAGCTCAGAGCCTCCCATTGAATCTGCAGACAAGTTTGCTATCTGACACCACAGGACACTTTGAAAGGTCTTTGGGAGGCCTGGCCTCAGAAGGTCAAAGCCAAATTATCTTGTCAATACAAGATGGATCCACACCACCGGTGAATTAAACTGTAGCTGCTTAGCTCACATCAAATTTTCCAATACATTGCAAATAATGTGAGAGATTTGAAAGGCCTCAGCGGTCAATGAACGCGAGACCTCGCCAGTTAAAGAGCTCGTCATGTTGAATTGAAGCTTTCCAGGCTTGTTGCTTGCGTGATCATCATTACCCGCCGGCTTTCAGCAAAAATGTAAAACAATGCGTGTTTTCTTCTGTTTTGAAACTAACTATGAATATGCATGAGCTAGCAGTAACAGTGGTTATGGTACAAAAAGACGCTTGTTTCAGAGGCTCTGAGAGCCATGCTCTACAAATCCCCTAGCAACTGGATTCCCCCCTGGCAGCCACTATAACGGTGGTCTTCACAAGCAGCTTCTGATTGCCAGTTTGCTTCAGATATTGATATTGTCAGCTTATAGTTGAGCTCTGCAGGGGAAAATTATGGTGGAGGAAGACATTTAGATTAAGTAGTCCACATTAGAAACAATTTCCCAGATACTAAAAATATCTACAATTAGAAAATATGATAGAGTGCCTCTTTTTTTTCCCCCCACTTTCTCTTAAAGGAAGCCGTCTTGTAATATAGACTAATACAGCAATTTCCATGAGTTTTATGGAATCCTTAGTACATTTTCCGTCTTTCGCTGATGTAATTTTAAGAAGGGCATTCTGCAGGGTGATGAAAAATGAGGAGCTATGCTGATTTCCCTTTTTAACATCATACAAATGTCCGTGTGCAGAAGTGGTTAATACACTTAGAGCAACCGTGAGTTAATGCTGAGTTCACCAAAGAGTCGTGGGGTCGTTGGACGTTGTTAAAATGCTCTAATTTGATTTAACGGCCTCAAGTTTGTTCCGTTGCCAATAGAAAAGGGCTTGCCTGGCAGTGAGTTTACAGCGGTGTGAGATTAGTGCACAGAAGTAATTTGGCTCAGAGGGATGGTCGAAATGTGGGAGCGATGCACTGGGAAGAAGGATTGGCCAGGCTCAGGTAAATGGTGCACTTAAGGACAAGGCAAAACAAATCGGCATGAGATTAGGGAGATTTGGACCAGAGGAGAGGTAAAGATGTTATTTTAATTTGGCTTGTTTCTGTGATGTAGGAGTAAGCGGTGGAGGGGCCAAATTAATTGGTAGTGTAATGCACCATCATCAGGGGAGCCAATGATGTAGCATTGGGTGAAAGGTGAGAATAAACCTTAGTTCATAGGACACTAAATAGACATAAATATATATCGATACTTAATTTTGCATCATAATTTAAAGAGATTTGTGTATTTATAGCTAAAAAAAAAGCACTACAGCTTCTTTAAAAAAGTTTTGGTACCAATTGATTCACTTTATATCACACAATAACCATAAAATAATGCATAGTTGTGAAGTGGACAGAAAACCACATTTGATTTTCAAGGATAAACACCAATGATAACTCTGTAGAAGCTGCAGAGGCCCACAGCTCAGGTGGATCAATCATTTCACAAGATGACAACTAGATGAGCAGCTCGAAACGTGGGGCCTTTGAGTGACAAAAAGTCTGTTTTAAAATTTGCCACAGGCATGTCAGGGGCACAGCAAACATGTGGCAGAAGTTGCTTTGGGTTGATGAAATCAAAATATGTCTTAATATTTTAGTACATCACTCGTTTCTCATTTTCATTTGCTGCGGAAAATAAACCATGTACTTTTTAAATATGTTGAATTTTGTGGTTGTGGAAAATATTGCGATGTTCAAAAGATAATAATACTCCTTCAAAGCACTGCAGTTCTCTATTTACACTCCAGCACTGCCTTCTTCCCTGTAGACCACTGTGGCTCCAACATGTCACCTTAACTACTGAACAGAACACTTTCTGTCCGTTGCCCCCGATCAACGGACAGGAAGGAATGATGTCTGAGTGAGAAAAGGGTCAGGAAGAGCTGTCACCTTCTTCCATCCACCCCAGATACTATCTGTGCCAAAGATTTTCCTCTGGGATCGAGGTCACGCATCACCTCAACAGTTCACTCCCATGGGATGTCACACTTCCTGAAAATCACCAATAAACCCTTGCAATCTCCTGCTTCTCTCACTGCCGTCCCAGTCTGTCTAGAAAAAAAAAAAAAAAAAAAAAAAATCTATTTTTTTTAACGTAATGTTCTGGAGCTTTTTAGCACAGTGTTATAGTATTAACAGTACATTTTCACATTCTTCCAGCGTTACTGTCAGAATTCTGATCGCACGACGTGAGACGTTAAAACCTGAGGATATATTTTGAATAATCTGCTGTACTACAGGTGCAGATTTATTGTAGTGTGTTTCTGCATTGCATGGTTATATATTGTAATGAAATCCCAACCCCCCACTGCCTGTAAATTAATATGCTTGAACACTGACGTGTGAATATAAAGAAGCGCACCACTTCTGAGGAAACACCACAAGCAGAAATCCGCTCAATAAGCAAATATGATTTAGTAAAAATCTAATCTTCCGCAACAATGGCTTAAAGTGGCTCATCTTTGATTACATTTTTGTATTTTGAACAAAATTACAAAAAAAAAAAAAAAAAAAAAAAACCAAAAGCAGTAACTGGATATTTAACTTATTAACACACAGGGCCTTCTCTGTATCAGAATCCCTAACATGTATTTACAACACAGATTACAATTTGTGTTCAATTAAATTATATTAATTTACTTCCAGTGGTCTATTCTCTTTTTAATAACTCTCTTGGCTGCGCTGCTTCTCGTGGATTATCGGCGCTCCGGCCAATCAGATTCCAGTATCTATGTGTTGCCAGGGGCAGCCTAATCTGCCCAGGGCCTTAAGAATCAGTAGAGCAGGCCGAAGTTCAGTAAATGATATAGCAGCCGTACAGTTCTTTTAATTAATCAGCTTACAGATTTGCCTCCCAACGCCTGCTTGATGTCAGATAAAGGTAATACCTTCCTTACAGTACATAGATTTAACAGCATCTTCACTTTGTGCATGTCCAGTATAGCTGATCCCAGAGGCTCAAGATTTCAATTAGCTTGAGAGGTTTGACAAACCAAAGAGGACCTCTACCATCCCAAGACAACTTCAATCTCAAAAAAATGCCAAAGTAGTTTTTGCAGACACCATTTTATGAACCTGCAAAAGTCAGGTTTGTATTGGACGTTTAATTTTCAGAGTATTGCAACTACCTTAAAAGGAAGGTATGGCAGATATATTTAAATGAAGTTGAAGAGGTCTAACGTCTAACTTAGACTTCCATCTTTAAAGAATTAGAGTGGAGCCCCAGTCTATTCGCAGTTCATTAATCATAGTTTTACCCATTCACAAATTATGTACTTTATTTATTTTTGCTAGAATATATCTAAAATAATTAAAAGAAAATGCAGCTTGGGAAACTGAATAAACTGAAATTGAAATACCTTTCCACCTGACATGCTAATACACTGTAAAAAAAAATGCCTTGTATATTTACATTAGATTGTATAGTTGCCAGCAATATAATGTTATTTAATGGTACTCTTAATTACTTTAACAGTGTTACCGTTTCAGCAGAACGTGGTGATTATATTATATTACAGTGTTTTAATGCAGCTACAGTAAGTTACTAATATGCTAGTAATTGAATATTTATCTACAGAATCCTTTCTGTATCCTTTATTTAACAGTATATTATTGTTGTAAAGTAATACTATTTTTTTATTCTTATAGATTAAATTATTAACACTAACATTGCTTGTGACGAGATGGCAAAGACCATACCTATTAAAATAGGTATCAGTGATTTATTTTTTTTTTTTTTAATGCAGTTTTAAGTATTTGTTGATTTTAGCGGTTCAAATATGCTTGTGGTCCCTAAACCCTGTGAATACACTGTACAAAAAACAACCTCGTCGCTGAAATCAACTTTTCCAGAAGGGGTTATGTTGCCAACCTGGGTCTAAACATAAAATGAACATGTTGTCATAGATATATCACAATAAAGGATTGTATGATGTTGGTTAAGGCTGTCAGGCAAGCAAAAACGTTTCCATTTCTAATACATAGCCCCAAGAGATCACTATGTAGTTTATCATGTCTCACAGCTCTTCTGTGCCATAATTGGAGGACTGAGTTTACCTAAAACCTGTCTCAAACCACATTTTGCCTACGATCCACAATTGGATATTTCAGTTTTTGCTATCCAGAATTACGGGTAGAATTTGCTAACAGAAGATTGTATTTTATCACAAAATATGTCTGTGTTATGTAAAGGAACGAGAAAAATGTATCAGCATCTCAACAGAGCAAAAGATAGGGAGTAGTTTTGAAATTAGGTACCATAAATCTATGAATAAAATGTTTCTATTAGCTGCATTTCTTGAGTTGTAGATGCAAATCTAAGCCTTTCAAAGACTGCTGCCTGAATTTTTCAATTAATTGAAGGAATGCATTTTATTTCAAATTGAATAACTTCATACCTGGGAAGAGATATTTTGTGATGTGGGAGTTTAAATAAATTCCTGTGGGAAATTACCGGGGACAGAAGCATTTCTGAATTATTGTAGTGCAGCAAGTCCTACATGCAAAACTTGTAAAAACTTTGCTGGACTTCACGTATGTCAGTCTTGTATGAAAACAGCCATCAATTTTATCTGTATTCAAATTTTTTTTTTTTCTCTGGAAGAGAATCTTTTAGATTTTTGTTTTCAACAGGGGACAAATGTCGGAGAGATTGAAGCTGGCGTAAACTAGGTATGACAGTCCCAGGGTGGCTAAACAGCAGAACCTGTTTTCAGCCGCAATTATAGGAGAAAATGAAAAAAAGAGCATGTCTCCAGTTTCAAATTCAGCAGGGATGACAAGTCTGAAGAAAAAAATGCTCCTTTGCATTTGAATTGGAGCACTTCACTGTATGCTGTTTAGGTTTTTTTTGCACAATGTAAGGATGCAGTCTCCAGGGTTCAACTAAAGGTTTTGATGATGATTCCTTTTCCAATAGAACAAAGCTTAACTTTTACTTGATGTGTCCGTTTTTCTGTCTTTGGCCCAAGTGGGCAGAAACAGATTTTAAAGTTGACATTTAGAATAACATATATAGAGTTAGGCGTTGTTTTTTTTCATATATAAACAGTGTAATCAAAGGCAATGAAATGTATTGTCTGTGCCTTTTTTTTTTTTTCCATTATTAACACTGAAAAACTATAGTTTTCCCCAAAGTAGAACAAAACCCGACAAAGGATGATAACCTCAGAGACATGTCATGATTCAGCACCTTTGGCATCCAGCAAACATTGTGGGCTTCACAAATAATTGGAACATTTTTTTTTTTTTAGGGAAACACATGCTCTGATTGGGGGAGTTGACATCGTCTCATTTTGTATGGGACAGGCATCGTCTCCATGGACAGAAATTTCATTTCAGCGTTGGGATGGAACAATGAAAGCGAAGAAGAAAACAAGAGCAAATGTTGAGCTGGAGACTGCCTGAAAAAGGCCCACCGTCATCTGCTGTGATCCTGTCCCTTTTTGCTGCTATTTGAAGTCTCAGGTTTTTCTGCCCGACTCTGAGCCCTTCCATCTGTCTGCTTCAATTTGACCAGTGGCTCCCACACGCCGAAATAGAAAATACACTACTCAGCACAACAACGAAAGTGCTGTCTTCTGTGTTTTAACAATTCAAAACATGAAAGGGCTCCATTTTTCAGAGCACTAATACAACATCAACAACCTAACCTTACTCTGTCTTGCATCGCTACTGCCTGTCACCCTGATTTTATTTTATTTTTTTAAAGAGCCCACCTTAGTTCTATCTTTTTCTTTATCCTAATGGCACCATCAATAAAGATTTTTAAATAAATTCACCTGTTTCTTAGGAAGGCTGTAAAAAAAAAAAAAACCTTTGTAGTAGTGCAGACATTCAATTACTAAGCATTTGCGGTGCACTGAAAAAGATCAAATGTCTCTTTCACTTGTTTGGTGATAAATTTACACCAAGACTGCCATTATTTGTAACAGTTTAAAATCAACACAATCAAAAGCAATAAATTCAGAATCCCTTTTAAAATTTTTATTTTATTCTTCATTTAACATATCTCGGTTTTTGAGTATTTTAGTAAAATGCTAAAATTGTAACACCAAACAAATTTGACACGTTGAACAAATGAGTGGATTTTATGGGAAACAAATGTTCATCACATTTCTTTAACTCTCAGCCTTAACAGAACAGATAGAACTGGATACGCAGTAAAATAAATAACTTTTATGGAGCACCAGTACTAAAGAAGTCTGTGCCTGTCTGTGATAAGGAGGGAAGGAGAGCGGAGGCTGCTGGAGAGAACAAGGCTATGAATCAGAAAAAGGAAGTTTTTAAACTTCCCAAACTTTCTCAAGCGAAAACCTTGAGAAAGTTTGGGAATGTGCAATTCAAAAGAATGGCCTGCAATACATTCAGTTTACAAGCCAAGCCACGTTTATTTTTAACAGGTGCTCAGTGGTCAGATTTTTCCAGATTTACATTTCCTGACTTTCCGTCAAGTGATGATGTGATAAACCAAATACACTTGGTGATTTTGTTGACAACTAGAAATGGCATTCTTTTTTTTTAATTATTAGATTTTATTATTATTATTATTTAGTACTAAAGCACAATGTAATATTGGAAAACCTGATAAAGCATCACATATTATAACTGTACTGATTGTTTCTCATCACAACATTGGATACTGTGTTTGTGGGGGATAATTTGGTCAGGCTGGCTTACTTTTCAGTTATATTTATATTCACATTCCATGTTATTACATAGGCAACAGAATGCCTTCATGTTTCCCTTCTCATTCACATTCACGTCTTTGTCAGCTCCTGGGCTGCTGCACGTACTCGGCGAGGTAGCAGTCGAGTCCGCTGAAACTTCTGCTTGGTAAAATTGGCTGCATCTATTTTTGAAGCACACTCGTATATTTATCGCTATGGTAATGGGCAGAGAGCTGTTCCTTCTCTCTGCCTAAAGCAGGAACAGGCAACCTGGAGCTCAAACAGATTTAGGTGTTTTTTTTTATGACAAAAAGTTCCATCAATGGTCTGAGAAGATGTTAAATGTTGTGACAAAAGCACTCGGGTTGCAACAGCGTACCGGATGAGATTGCTTTCTGCTTGTGTCTCACTTTAGAGAAGATTGGCTGATGTAACATGGGAGTAGCTGAAGCTGAAGACAACACTGTCACCACAGTCCGAGTAGATGGGCGCTGCTGCTTTAAATTGCAAAGCATCATTAAAAAGAAGTCGGGCGAACATTATTTTTCAAATGTGTATGCTCCCAAAGAATGTCTTGAAAATTACCTTTGTTTTCTTGCTCAAGATTTAAAATTGCGCAAACAAGTGTAAGTGCACAGAATGCAGCTCCAACTTAAATTAGTTGGATTAATTAATCACAAGTGTAACTAAGTTTATCCAGCTAAATGTATTTACATTCAGTGCAGAAGAAAGTCATGAAAAATGTAGTCGGAGCAGTTTGGAGACCTAACAGACTGACCGTCTACCGGCAAAGCAAAAACTTCTCTGTGATGAGATTAGCCTGCATGTAAATCGCTATGGTGGCACAAACTACTATTAAAATGAACTTTAAGTAAAAAGAAAGTTCTGGCAGCATGCAGGTAGATTACCGCTCTGATTCTGACGAGGCCGTCTCTCCCACCAACTGAGTAACCTGAGAAGCCTTTTATGCACAGGCTGCATAAAATATAGTAGCCATGAGTGGCTTTCTATTAAGTGTCACTTATCTACACACAATCCAGACAGACGAAGACGACGCAGAGTAGCATCACGATGATCTGGCAGCATGTTTTTTTTTTATGTCGTATCGCGTGAACAAGCTTCGTTACGTGTGGTCTTAATTGGATTTATTTTTTAATGGAAACATTGCAATTGTGTTTTTTTTTAGATTTCAGCTGAATATCAACAAAGCTTTGCGCACGTTTCAAACGGAAGTGCAGCTGGTGTCGTCAAACAGAAGGCGTTACCTTTCTGACCCAGAACTTATCGTCAGGATCAAAGTTGTCCTTTTTTTTAACATGAAACAGGCGTTTTTATGAACAAAATCTGTGCCTAACTCCACAGCACCCTACCTGCATAACAATTCAAAACTTCACACCTATAGTTCAAATCAACCTTTGGTGTGAAGCACACAGAAACAGTGACAACCTGCTGTCTCAAGATCTACTGACCAGAACCTAAAAAAAGACACCCAGAGTTAACTGTTGGATAGAACTGTTGACAGACTCCTTTGACTCTTTGTTATTGTTCTTATCTTGCAAGGTTGTAATAAATCTTCTCATCCAGACTCTTAACATATTTTTTTCCCCCACAATAACAGGCACTAGCCTCCCTGCAATTCTGTGCACAATGGGTGGATGTTATAATGACCAAAATTTGAATTTTGATCGTTTGAATTTATGTGCGTAAAAAGATCTTTTGCAGAACTGATGTTGGAGGTAGAAAAAAAAATCTGCCTTTTGAATCATTTTCCAAGTCTTTCAGTTTCCAGTTGTTTTAAATGATAAAATGCTTCCCCACTTTCCTACAGGCTGGGTGCAATTTAACATCTTGCACCTACTGGTAAAAGAGCTACCAATGTTAAGTTCAAATAATCTCACTTCAAAATAGCAGAATTACCCCGTTAAAGGTATCTAAAAATGGACTTTGTTCATGTGAAACTTGGAATAATGATCGAACTTCAAATTCATGTTATTGTCACAAAGATTTGCCATGAAAGGTCTTAAAAATATAGTAATAAATCCTAAAGGAAAAAAGAAAGTCTGACTTTGACTGCAGTGTGCCTATAAGCGTGTCTAGGACTGGGGCTGGCTTTAGATCTTTCCTATCTAATTGACAGCTGCTTTGGCGAACAAATGTCTGTTTTGTACAGTCCTAATTAGACTTTGCAGGGACAACGTCTTCTTAATCAGCACCACCAGTGTACCCCGGATCAATCTGTCTTTGTTGGTGGGCTGAGCACCACAGGTATTAGAGACTGCTGTAAATAAACCCAGCGATAAAAAGTTGTCTCTTGACAGAGGTGTTTGGATCAATTAGAGGAATATTTTCAACCTCCTTGCGATTCCTAAAACCACCTGAATTCATCAAAACTTGGTCCAACACAGTCCTATCTTCTTCGAATAGATCTAGACTCAGCATATTATGGAAGATAAGCCTGTCAAGTTAATGATTGATAGGACTTTTTTATGACCTAAGTTGATGCACTATTTTCTAAGCTTGTCCAATAAGGTCCTGACACAGCCTATGATTTTTTGAGTGTCAGGGAAAAAACTTTGCCAAAGACAGTTGGTGAATTTGTGCATCATTTTCTTTTAGGACTGAGGCTTTTCACCACGTTTGGTTTTGGCTACATATGGAGACGTATCTAGGAAATTACAAGCAAAATGAAAAATGACATTTAAAATCCTTCTTGCTCTACAACTACTGCTATCAAAGAATATTCTCCCCTTACAGATTTATTCATTTACATATATTCTTTTTTGCTTCTTTGTCTCTCAACTATTTCAGCTTAATAATCAAGTGTTAATATTGCAAAAAGATAACCCTCCTAAATAAAAATAATAGGAAATTATTTGTTTAGAAAGTAAAAAAAAAAAGAAGCTTTCCAACCAACCTGGCCCCGTGTTAAATGTAACTTCTGATAACTGGCTTTTCAATCAGTTTTACTAATAACACATCTTAAAACTGCCAGACCTCAAGAAATCACTCATATGAACCCTGCCTGACAACAGAAAGTAAGCGAAAAGGTCTCAAAAAGCAAACCAAGAGAAACAAAGTCACTGACATTTAACGGCCTGGAAAGAGCTTAGGCATCTCTAAAGTCAATGCACATCGTAAATGATGCGTCAACTGATGCTTGTATCACGTACTGGAGGCGTCATGCGGAAGTGCACTGAAACATGACGGATCTCTCTCTCCCTGGATTTTGGCATATGCCACCAGCTGATAGGATATGCCAGCTGGTGGCATATGCTACCTAAAGAAACCTGAATAAGTTATGTGTTGAAGCCATCATAAACAAATGGAGAAAACATGAAACGGTGGCGATCCTTCAAAGAAGCTTAAACTTTTGGGGCTACTTTTCAAGACTTATGTTCACCACACACACACACACACACACACACACACACACACACACACACACCTACACCTATTCTAAACACACCCCCACTCAACTCACTGTCTTCACTGGGTCCCCTATCCTTATATTGTCTGTATGTTGCTTTATGTGCAGAGGTTTTTTTTTTTGCAACCTGACATTGTGTCTACTTGGACACAATGTGACATTTTTTCCCCCTCATCCTATCCTACCTAATGTCATTTTCATCTAATGAAAGTGTGGTGACCCTCCATGTCCCCTTTCAGGGCTGCAGCCTCAGACACCTGTCTTCCGCTGTCTCTTTGGACTGCCTGCACTGAAATGAAATTCTGTTGTGCTTCTGTACAATGGCAATAAAGGCATTCTGATTCTGATATAGCTTGTGACAAACAGCAGTTCTTCTGTCGTTCTTTCCACGGTCGCTTTATTCTTGATGCTCTAACAAAACAGGGAGTTTTTGTAGCGAGCACAACTAGTCGTGGGATGATGTGTCTTTAAGGAGCAGCTTTAAAACCGTCTACTCCAGGAAGAAGTCTAATTATTTGCAAATATTAATAATTGTCCACAGGTATAGCACAGGTTGGTAAGACGTTCTGCAGATAACTGAAGGCTTCCGACGACTTCTTGAAAGCAGAAGTTGCTCCCAGCAGCGGAACGACGAGGCCTTTTATCTCAAGCACAGAAATGGGGGAGGACTTTTCGGCGCTGCACCGCCAGATGCCAGATGATGTCCTGCTGGGAAGAGAGGACCTATCCGAGCAAAAGCTGATTATAAAGACGGAATGAAATAGTGGGACTTTATTTCTTGGAGATGTAAAGTACCATAGAAGCAAGTGGATTCACAATAAACGTTCATATTTCAGAGTCAAGAGAGTCAGAATTGATTGTTCTGGGTATTAAGAAAAGGCTTTGAATAGGGTTTTATTTGTGGTAAACAACAGAAAACCCTGGTCACATTGTGCTCCTCTGCCAATTGTCTATCTCGTGAAATTCAAATAAAATGCATCAGTTTAATGTTTTAAATGGTATGATTATATTGGACGAGAGGCAGGGTATGCCCAGAACAGATCCCTCAACAAATCTTTGGTAAAAAAAAAAAAAAAAAAAAGAAATGGTTAGATTTACCTAATTAAAACTGAAGGTTGCATTGAGAAGGCAAAGAAATTCACCAGCTCTCACGTGCTGACCTTTATGCTTTTATGTTCACAAACAGGAAATAACAACACAGCTCTAAAAAGATCATTGGCTTGGCAAATATGCAACTCCAGTCACAAGAAATGCAGCAGAAAGTGCAAAACACCTTCACTTTACTTCAGTGTAGCCTGCAGACACCCTGCAGGCCTAAGTTTATTATTCTGTTAGAGCCAAATATGTCAAAATTTGATTCATCAGTCAGAAGCACCTGCTTCCATTTATCTTCAGCCCAATTCCTGTGTTCTGTTTCGTTTTTAAGCGGTTCGTCTTCGCTTACAGACTGAAGACATAAACATTTTGTTCCATTAAACTTCAGGATGCAAGGCTTTTTGGATGTTCTCGCTTCCTGCTGATTTCTACCAATCCTTAAGTAATGGCACAGCTGGACACCTTCCAGTTTCAAAGGAAGAGGTAAGTTGGTTGCGTTTCGACTCTTTTGCACCCCACTAACTTGGGCAACCAAAGTGTTCCAATTCATCAGCCTTGCTCATTTCTTTTTGCCTGTGCTTAACGGAGCTCAGCTTAGGCTGCACATCTGGCAACAGATGCCTTCCAAGAAAAACGCCGCCTGTGAGAAACTGTGTCGATGAAATTTGAGCAGCTACTGTGTTGTCGCTTTGTTCAGTACGATCATGGTAAATTACTTTAAAATGAAGCCGTCTACAAAAACATGTCTTTTGGTCTGAATGCACTCTATCTGGTTTCATACACGTAGCAGTCTTCTTGTGAGAGGAATTTTGGGTAATTTTGAGGATTTGCATGCACTGTGCGCACTGTGAAGCAGAGTTGGATCAATCGGGCTTTTATTGGATGACACCGATTATGCTTTTAATTATTATTTTTAATTCTGAACTGCTCATTAAGAATTAGTTATATTTTAGACCACTTAAAATGATCAGTTTCTCTGATTTTACTGTTTATGTTTGAGTAAAATGAACATTGTTCTTTTATTCTGTCTGAACTACTGACATGTCTCTGAAATTCCAAGCAAAAATGTTATATGTATTTGCAGAAAATGAGAAAAGTATGCAGTATTATTTTTAAAAAATCTATGAAAATTATATTTAAATTTAATTCAGTTTTATTATGTTTACAGCACATACTCCACAGTATCAACAGGCGAACTTTCTTCCTGTTAAAGGGGAGTTTCTCTTTCTACTGTCGCTACATGTATGCTCAGTAGGAGAGATTGCTGCAAAGTGAAGGACAAAATACAAGCCCCTGTCCACTCAGGCTACAACCAAAAGGAATGAAAGCTGAAATCCATGAGTGAATCCAATCTGCCGGGCTTCCTTGGTAGAAAGGTTGTTTTTTTTTTTTTTTTTTTCCCCAACTTGAATAATAAACTGAACTTGACAACATTGGTTGATAAGATCAGTTGTAATCAATGTATGATTGGACTGGCTATTTTTTATTTTTTTATTTATTTTTTTATTTTTTTTTATTTTTTTTGGGGGGGGAGTGCCTTAAGATAATAAATATACCTAGTTTGTGCTTTCTAGCAAAGTCTGTCATCTAATATTAAACCAAGAATGATTTTTCCATTGATGAGAGATGCATCTGTAAGCCTGCTCATTTCATTTCATCTTTAAATTCTCATCTTCCCATTCCAATTTTGATCGACTGCAATTTTTCTAAGAATTATAAAAACTTATGGAGAAAAATAATTTCTGAATCTTCCGTGCCCCTTACGTTTAGCAGATTTTTTTAAAATAACTCAATAGATTGTCAAAATACACGATGTTGGTTCATGCAATTATAGATTAAAAGCTGTGGAAAGTCAGAGTTCTCACGCATTTAATGAAGTGGAAAAAATTGTTTTCCGATTTCTCAGTGCTTGACCTGCCAAGTACAGATAAGAGCCAAACGTGAAAAATTCAGATATGTAGATCTCATTCACTGATACGGTAAATATCAATGCTATTCACTTGAAATGAAATGAATATAGTTTTATTCAAATCTTACTTCTTCAGTTTGTTTACTTCGGCAGTTTCTCATTTAATAAGTTCAGCAAAACATTATATAAATTATTAATATCTAATCAAACGGTAAATAAAAAGGAATGGATTTCTTTTGAAACCACTTTTTAGTTTTATTAAAAACCAGTAGGATATAATTTCATGTGCAGGAGTTCACTAAAATCTAATGCCTTTAAAATGTGTGTGAAAATCCCATACCGTTTCCCCAGTAGTGAAGACGTGGGTCACCTGATGTGACAAGAGAATCATAAGAAATTACAAAGGCAACTAGAAGGCCAAAAAAGTAATTTAAAAGTGATTTTACTTTTTTTTTCTCCTTCTTCTGTAAACACTTTGATGGTTGGTATGCTGAACATCTTCAATGTGACAAAGGTTTTTGAGGCAGATGGCTCGTTTTTCATACACAGAAAAGTTGGCTACTGCAAATACATGAAATCCACCACACGTCCAGTGTATTTGGTGGAGTTACCCTTAAAAATCCCAGCTTGTTATCATTTAAACTACTCGTTTTAGCTCAGTTCATCGCTGGAGTCTCCACCAAGCCCTTCAGGGATTTGTCACTCTGTCAACGTTAAATGCTGTTCACTCAATGGTTGTTTTATGCATTTGGAATAAACATCTGGATCACACTTTACGAAGAGCTATTTAATTGGCACACAGATGTTTCTCCAAAAGAAGCTCTTGCGTCACACGCCTATGGAAGGCAAAAACAGCACAGGACAAAAATGACGCGAGCAACTGACAGCCTGTTAATTTCCCAAAGACATATTAATCAAAGAACTACCATTAACTACCATTAATCAGTAACTCAATCAGACATCACTCCTATTTTAAGAACCTGGCAATCACAACAACTCTGCCAGCCTGGTGGAAGATCAATAAAATATGAAACAATATATTCTCACCTCAGACAACTGTATGGAGCAACCCTGGCTCCACTGAAAATAAATTACCCCTCACTGGCATTAAATGGAAAGAAAAAGACATCAAACCCCACCACCACAATGCATTAACATTTCAACAGCTTGTCGACATATACAGCATCAATAAGAATCGATTCCTCCTATGTATCTATCTAAAAGATGGCAAAAAAAAAAAAAAAAAAATGTCTGAATAACACTTGCTTGGGACTTAGAACAAAGTCGGGAATAACATTTTTACCATGTCCAACGATACTAACACAACACAAAATCATTCCCAGAACAAACCTCACACGGCACAACATGCACTTCCTGGACTGCCTGAATCAGATATTTGCACACGCAACAACATTGATTACCACCTCCACACACATTCTGATTCTGTCCACAATACACAACTTCTATAAAAATAATAATAATAACCACTATTATTAGTCAGGATACTATAGTATCCTGACTATAGTCAGGATACTATAGTATCCTGACTCCTGACCACAACAGTCCCGCTATCCCACCCCCCTTGTCTTCTCACTAAGTAATCTGGAATAACTGAACATTAACTCAAAACAAATCGCAACAACTGGAGAAAACAAGAAAGATAAAACACATCGTAACGGCTGGACCTCCTAACACAACAGAAGTCAGTGGAGCAACAATCTGCAGTATATAGAAATCCACCTTTATGCTTCATTAGACTATATTTCACACTTATAACCATTATCTCAACACAGTCAAGTTAATGCCACTACATACATAGTGAAAAAGTGACCAGGGGGACTAAAAAATATCAAAATATGCTCTTAGTTGGTCTTGTTTTTTAAGTTTTTGTTTGTTGCACTTCCACCCTCCAAAAAAATCTATTCATTTTTGTAAAGCAAGGAATATCTAAATGACTGCCAAATATGTATATTTTGAAATATATAATTTTGTTCTGCAGTATCTGTGGTCATTTTACTACTGAATTTGTTCACATTTGTATTCGGTTCTTGATACATGTTTATTATGTAAACCAACATCTTAGATTATCATGCTTTTTGTTTATATGTCTATATATATATATATATATATATATATATATATATATATCTCCAGTTATGGATATGCCATAACTGGTGAATTAATGAAACAAAACCTATATATTTGAGGTTGTATGCATATTTCTGATCTTGTGTGGATTAGAAAAGCCACCCTCACACAGTGTGCACACTTTCTAGAGCTCCCTGAGTTCCATTTAATTTGTCCTAACTAATTAAAGTGCACACATCCATCGGAACAAGATAATTGTCCTCTTAGACTCTTAAGCAGAAACGACGCATCCTCACAAAGCTGTTTACTCCAGTGCAGCAGCAGATTTAGTGGCGAGCAACGCGAGTGCTATAATCAGTACTTTTAGAACCAACTCTGTAAATGCATTGAGATAATTATGCATTTCTTGTTATATCCTTGCCAGCGCACAGCGGAGGGCTTGCTTCTGAATGTGAAAATTAAGTCTTAATAGTTATTGATCCGCTAAACAAAGGCACACAGCATCAGTATGGTGATGTTTAAAAGTGATTTGTGGCATTAGAAAATAATGTAATGTTCTGTTTGTATGACAGTGAGCTTTCCGCCAATTCGTCAATATGTTTCCTTTGCCATGCAGAGGATATGTTTGCTTCTTTAAATCATCTCGGCAATATCCTTCATACGTCCTACTAAAGAAGGTATTTGTCCCCTTTACAAATTTCTTTTGTTTTTGCTTCTTTTTTTTGTCTCATTTGAGGTGACAATTTGGACATCAATCAAATTTGAGCCAAGTTTTAAAATTATGATGTATACCATAAAACTGTCATGAAGTGCTTAATATGAGGAATTTTGGCTTACTCTTCTTTTAAGTCAGGCACTGTTAAGAAAATAAATTTAAAGTATGCTAGTTTTAAAGCTCAACATGTCTTGATTCAAATAGCCTAGTTGTAGTTTTAAAATCAGTAACTTATTCTGGCCTATTGACCTTTATGTTACCTGTAGTTACAGCAGATGGTTTCCTCGGATCGTTTGAACTGCCTTTTGTCTATGTGGGAAACAATAAGTAGAAGTTCTAGCTTTTCACACTCATCTGTGAAAAGCCGTAAAACAGCAGGAGTTCCTGGCTTGAGAGAGGGTCAGAGATAGATCCTGGTTGGATGAGCAAAGATACGCCTTATTTGAATAAATTAAAGATAAGAATAGGCCTTCACTATAAAACTTTCTACACCGAAGTAACAAATTAGATTTGCTCTCGCAATTCTCTAAAGACTTCTTTGGACATCTTTGCTTTTCTTTCTTTCTTCCTTCTTTTCCATTTGTCTCAGGTAAATGAATGTACGTCTCTGTTGTTCTGCAGTTTCTGTTGTAATTTTATGCGTTGTCTTCTACTGGATTAAACTGCAATTCTGTGACGTCAACACGCATTGTTGTTTTTGTGTGGCTACACGTGGCCCGCCGGGAAAACCTGGGATCAGAAGAAGATCGAGCCAAAAGAGTTTTCTTAAATATTATAACCTAAAATCTTCTTCAACAGCACATAGAAGGGCATTAAGTTTATGCCATGGCGTCTCAATGTGATTTAGGTCCAGATTTTGGCAAATCCCCTAACGCCTGGATTTTGTCATTTTTCAGCATTTTGGAGGTGGACTCACAGCAAAAATCAAAATCAAATCAAATTTTATTTGTATAGCACATTTCAGCAGCGAGGCATTTCAAGGTGCTTTACATAGTTGAAGAAATAAAAACAGTATGTGACATTAATAAATAGATGAAAAGTAAAGATAAAAACATCAAAAACATCAAAACCCACACTCTAACCCTAATTTAGCCATAAGAAAAAGCTTTAGTCAAAACCCCATTTGACAAGGATTCTTAAACCTCAGAGTTTTAGTGCAGCAGTGCTTTGCATCATCCCCAAGCTGTGTAGGTTATGTGTGTGTTTGAGTTAAAGGTCAAATGTCTCAAGTTCTAAATTAAGGATTTTCTAAAAACAGTTGGTTGCATGAATATATAGCAAGTCAACCAGGTGTGATGCCCTAGATCATCACACTACCTCTACCATGTCTGACAGCAAGATGTTCTTTGAGTCAGTACATAAGATCAACAGGATACCCACCTACCATGTTTCACTGTTGTCTCATCAATCGACAGAATATTTTCCCAGAAGTGTTGAAGATCATTAAGGTGTTTTTGAGAAAACCACGAGACAGACTTATTTTTTGTCAGCTATGGTTTTTGCCACGGTAGGTTTTCTGGTAGGCTAGCTTTTCCTAGGAAGGTTCCTCATTGTTCCATGTTTCGTCCATTTGTGGATTGCAAGCCACTGCAGTTCACTCCAGGGTCAAAGCCTTAGAAATGACTTGACAGACAGACAGATCGATAGATCTTCATTAATTCCTTTGGAAGGTTCAGATGAGTGTGGCATCCATTGGACACATACGATACACACAGTGTCTCCGAGGGAGACATACGAAATAAATGGCAAAAAAATATGACGTTAGAGAGCCTTTTCAAGGTTTCCCATCTGTTCTTCGATTTACTAAGACCAGGACAACTGTAAGATGTTTTTTTTTTTTTTTGTGATACTTTAGCTCCACTTATCCTTTGTCTAAAATTAAAACCTGTTTGACAAAATTTCAGCGTGACAAAACAAAATCTGCCTCAAAAAAGAATCAACAAGGGGGAAAACGCTTGTTCACCTCACTGTTTATTCCTTATCATATAGGAAGGGTAAATGGTTGCTTTTTTTTTTGTTTTAAACACTCAGTGGCAGTGCCTCGGTGAGTGTATACTCACAATTCAGCCCGCACATGGACAGAAATGTGATTCCCTCTGTTAAAAATCGCCTGTATAATGAGGAAGTCATGAATAATACAGTAACAGAGTAATAAGTTTCTCATTATTAAGCAGTAATGGCCATTAGGACGGCTCTTTTGTTCCCTCGATACGCAGTGCAGCTAATGCTGACCATAAAGGCTCTCCAACAGCGAGACTCTGTCCTGACCTGCTTTGTTCCGTCATTGCAGCATTCTCTTGGTATATCCAATTCTTTCCTGTTCCTTTCTTGATTGATGGGGTTTTATATCTCTTATATTCACAGACAGTTATTTGACATTTCATTGTTCCCAGATATTCAATGATAAATGACATGCCTGCATCGCCCTTTTCCTTAATCCTACTTTATCAATCTAAGATAATGCAGTCCAGCCATAAATTATACACAAATCCACACAGCAGCCGTACATAAAAGGGAAACCCATCTGATAGTCTAAAGAAGACAAGCTTTTTGGTTTAATGGAAATCTTTCTCTCTTTTTTTTTTTTTTTGCCTCGCAAACAGGAGCCACTCCTAAGAGGGCAGGGGAGAGACTGTTGTTGACAAATGTAGCTTTTGACCTATTGGTGAGAAGACAGGGGCTTCATGGCGTTCAGTCCTGCTGCCATGGATACCCAGTATCAAATCACACCGAGGATCAATACGATTCATTTTTTCCAGCAACAAGTCAGTCATTAATCTTAACATCAAACATGTCAGTTCCTCCACAGCCGCAGAACGACATTACCTAATCAGGCACAGTCTAATAAACACAGATGTAATGACAGAGATAGGGAGCAGACAGACATCCCTCCCACATTCTTATGTAAGGCTTATTTCAATCACAGCCAGGCTTTCATATATGCCTTGCCAGCAGAGCTATTCAAACTTGTTTGACTGCAGCACCGCATATATTACAATGACTT